>NC_086125.1:17190386-17790386 GCF_963921235.1 Mobula hypostoma
GGAGGAGACAATGGAGCCTAACGGCCACTCCTTTGCTCGCATCTTCGGAAACAGCTCAATTTCTATCTTTTTTCCCTTTCAGGGCTCTTTCGAAAACCCTAATCTGGAGTTACACACTCACTTCGGCTCTTTGCAGGAATGCGACCCGCTCTCAGGGTAACACGACTTGCCGTCATTCGATACGCCAAGGATGCGGCTGAAGAGTTTCACCTCGGGCGTCCGTGATCTCGTGGCTCTGGAGACAGGGATACCGAAGCACTGGAGAGGGTGCAGAGGAGATTCACTAGGATGTTGCCAGGGCTGGTACATTCCCACTTTGAAGAGATGAGAGACTAGTTCTGTTTTTTCCTGCAGGAGGTTAGGAGAACACATGATTGAGGTATATACAATTATGAGGGATATAGATAGGGTCAATTGCTGGAACTTTTTCCCTCATCAGAGGTGAATAAGACTAGAGGACATCGATCAGGGTAGTGGATAAGAAACTTCGAGAGGACCTGAGGAAGACCTTTTCACCACGAGAGCGGTGTGTACGAGGAAGGAGACTCACTTCTCATTCAAAAGGTGCCTGGATGAGTACTTGGACTACTAGGGCACAGAGACCATGGACCAAGTGCTGGAAGGTGGAACTGAAACAAATGGATGCCTGGTGGGTAGTGTGGATGTAGTGGGCTGAATGGCCTGCTTCCATGCTGTATTACTCTGGATATGTAACAATATTCCAAGTTCAAGTGGATTGCCATGGGCATAGATACTCGAGGTATAAATAGCATGAAGATAGTTTTTTGCAGCAGTAGTACAGTACATTACAAACATAACAAGTATAACTTACTCAAACTTAAACTAACATAAATTATACACAAATTACACCTGTGTAAAAATAAACACAGTAAATGCAAGGTTGAGAGAGAGAGAAAGAAAAAATATATGTCCAAGGAAGAGTTCTTTAAAGTTGATTCAAATCACCTGATGTTTATGGTTCTTGTTGGACCTTGAGGTGAGTGTCTTCAGGCTCCTGTACCTTTTTTCTGATGGTAACATCAAGAAGAGGACATGGACCACATGATAGGCGTCAACTTCCCGATTTGTTTGTCTCTGTCCTTTCTGCACAATTGCAGCAGAAGGCATTTTGTACCCTAATCACTTTGTAATTAAAGACCAATCTGTCTTTTCCTTTTCTAACTGTTTGTTGAACATGGATATCAACTTTCAAAGTTCACAAGTTCAAAGTTCAAAGTAAATTTATTATCAAAGTGCACGCAAGGCAGAAGGTCCAGGTGGAGTACGTGGTAAGGCTCTGAAAACCTGTGCCGAACAACTACTGGGAGTATTCAAGGACATTTTCAACCTCTCACTGCTACGGGCGGAAGTTCCCACTTGCATCAAAAAGGCAACAATTGTACCAGTGCTTAACAAGAATAATATGAGCTGCCTTGAAGACTATTGCCTGGTAGCACTCACATCGACAGTGATGAAATGCTTTGAGAGGTTGGTCATGACTAGAATGAACTCCTGCCTCAGCAAGGACCTGGACCCATTGCAATTTGCCTATTGCCACAAATAGGTCAACGGCAGATGCAATCTCAATGGTTCTTCACACGGCTTTAGACCACCAGGACAACACAAACACCTAGGTCAGGATGCTGCTCAGCATTTAATACCATCATTCCCTCAATCCAGATTGCAGAACCTGGGCCTCTGTACCTCCCTCTGCAACTGGACCCTCAACTTCCTAACCAGAAGACCACAATCTGTGCGGATTGGTGATAACATCTCCTCCCCGCTGATGATCAACACTGGTGCACCTCAGGGGTGTGTGCTTAGCCCACTGTTCTACGGTCTATATACCCATGACTGTGTGACTAGGCATAGCTCAAATACCATCTGTAAATTTGCTGATGATACAACCATTGTTGGTAGAATCTCAGGTGGTGACGAGAGGGCGTACAGGAGTGAGATATGCCAACTAGTGGAGTGGTGTCGCAGCAACAACTTGGCACTCATCGTCAGTAAGACGAAAGAGCTGATTGTGGACTTCTGGAAGGGTAAGATGAAGAAACACATATCAATCCACATAGAGGGGTCAGAAGTGGAAAGAGTGAGCATTTTCAAGTTCCTGGGTGTTAAGATCTCCGAGGATCTAACCTGGTCCCTGATGCAGTTATAAAGAAGACAAGACAGCGGCTATACTTCATTAGGAGTTTGAAGAGATTTGGCATGCCAACAAATACACTCAAAAACTTCTATAGATGTACCATGGAGAGAATTCTGACAGGCTGCATCACTGTCTGGTATGGAGGGAGGGCTACTGCACAGGAATCAGAATCAGAATCAGGTTTATTATCACCGTTATGCAACCTGAAATTTGTTAACTTAGCAGCAGCAGTTGAATGCAATACAAAATCTAGCAGAGAGAGAAAAAATAATAATAATAAACAAAATAAAACATAATAATAAATAAACAAGTAAATCAATTATGTATATTGAATAGATTTTTTAAAAATTGTGCAAAAACAGAAATACTGTACTGTATATTAAATAAGTGAGGTAGTGTCCAAAGCTTCAATGTCCATTTAGGAATCGAATGGCAGAGAGGAAGAAGCTGTTCCTGAATCGCTGAGTGTGTGCCTTCAGGCTTCTGTACCTCCTACTTGATGGTAACAGTAAGAAAAGGGCATGCTCTGGGTGCTGGAGGTCCTTAATATTGGACGCTGCCTTTCTGAGACACCGCTCCCTAAAGATGTCCTGGGTACTTTGTAGGCTGATATCCAAGATGGAGCTGACTAGATTTACAACCTTCTGCAGCTTCTTTCGGTCCTGTGCAGTAGCCCCTCCATACCAGACAGTGATGCAGCCTGTCAGAATGCTCTCCATGGTACAACTATAGAAGTTTTTGAGTGTATTTGTGGACATGCCAAATCTCTTCAAACTCCTAATTAAATAAAGCTGCTATCTTGCCTTCTTTATGACTACATCAATATGTTGGGACAAGGTTAGATCCTCAGAGATCTTGTCACCCAGGAACTTGAAGCTGCTCATTCTCTCCACTTCTGTTCCCTCTATGAGGATTGGTATGTGTTCCTTCATCTTACCCTTCCTGAAGTCCACAATCAGCTTTTTCATCTCACTGACGTTGAGGACCGAAAGAAGCTGCAGAGGGTCGTAAATTTAGTCGGCTCCATTTTGGATACGAGCCTACAAAGTACCTAAGACACCTTCAAGGAGCGGTGTCACAGAAAGGCAGTGTCCATTATTAAGGACCTCCAGCACCCAGGGCATGCCCTTTTCTCGCTGTTGCCATTGGGTAGGAGGTACAGAAGCCTGAAGGCACACACTCAGCGATTCAGGAACAGCTTCTTCCCTTCTGCTATCCAACACTGAACCCTTGGACACTACCTCACCTTTTAAATATATAGTATTTCTGTTTTTTGCGCGATTTTTAATTTATTCAATATACGTTTACTGTAATGGATTTTGTTATTTATTTATTATTATTATTATTATTTTACCTTGTGTTTTTTTCTCTTCTATATTATGTATTGCATTGAACTGCTGCAAATTTCATGCATGTGCTGGTGATAATAAACCTGATTCTGATTCTGTACGTTGCCATATACAACTCTGAAATCCATTTCTTTTTGGGCACCACAATAGAATTAACGAAAGACTGCACCAACTGGGTGTACAATCAATGTGCAAATACAACAACAACTACTAAACTGCTAAACTGTGTTTCATTGCTCCACAACAATGACAATAAAGATATTCTATTCTATTCTATAATAATAATAATAATAATAAATTAACAATAAATATCAAGAACATGAGATGAAGAGCCCTTGAAAATGAGTCCATTGGTTGTGGGAACATTTCAGAGATGAGGTGAGTGAAGTTATCCCCTCTGGTTCAAGAGCCTGATGGTTGAGGGGTAGGAACTGTTCCTGAACCTGCTGATGTGAGTACAAGACCATCCACTTCAGGTCTGAAACTGGAGTGTTAAGCTTGAGAAATGTGAGTTCCATGGATGTGAAACAGTGCTAGCTTAAGTGAACCAGAGATTAGATTAATGCCTGTGATGGGTGATAAGCAGAGACAGATGTTTAAAGAAATTCTCAACAATGATACACATCATTGAGAAATAAAGACTAACAAAAAGGTGGTATTAGATTGCAAGTAAAAGGCATATAATGATGTAAGGAATATTGGTGGTTCTGAGAATTGGGAGAACTTTTAGCGAGCAGCAAAAAATGATGAAACAAATTGATAAAGAAAGAGAAGGTGTAAGGAGAGTGGTGAGAAATGTAAAATGGATTGGATGAACTTATGGAGCAAAATGTCAGAGTGCATTATTAAGGAAGATGAAAAGTAAACATTACAGAAATTGAGGCAGGGGAATTAATAATGGGAAAATAGAGGTCAATAAACTAATATACTTCGCAGTGAAAGACACAAAAACAGCGAAAATAGTGGGAAATGAAGGCGCTAAAGAAGGAGCGAAATAATCATTATCGAGTCATAGAGTCACAGATTACTGCAACACTGAAGCAGGCCGTTCTGCCCAACATGTCTATGCTGACCCCTTTACTCATCAACACCAATCCTACTTACCTGCATTAGAACCCTACCCTTCTATGCCTTGCCTATATTAATGCATGGCCAAGGTACCAGGTGGGATCCTGTCAACTACCTTAGTAAAGTCCATTTAAAGAAATCTGCTGCCCTGTCTCCATCAATCTCCTTGATTACTTCCTCATATAATTCGACTAAATCAGACAGGACTTCCCCTCACAATACCATGCTGACTATAGCCAATCAAACACAGCCTTTCCAAATGAACAGAAGTATTGGCCCTTTACAGTTTCTCCAGAAAGATCCTTGCTAGTGATATGAGGCTGTCCAGTCTGTCGTTGTCTGGCTATCCCCTCCTGAATAAAGGAACAGCATTAGCAACCCTCCAGTTTTCCAGCACCTTGCAACCAAAGGTACAAACACCTCCTTCAATCGCTCCCTTGTTCCCATAGTATTCTCAGATAAACTTCATCTGACCCTGTAAATTTATCTATCCTTATGTGTGCCGTGACAATTAACACTCCACCCTCTACAAGATCCTGACAATCAAAATTTCCTTCCCTGAACTCTCTATTTCCATGTCTTTCACACTTTTAAGAGAGGGAGGAGAAGTTCAAAGGAACTATGTAAGGCAAGTTATTATTTTATACAGAGGAGTAGATGCCTGGAACATGCTGCCAAGGGAAGATAATAATGGGAAAACAGAGTCCATAAACTAAGTTATTTTCCTGCAGACCCTCCTGCTCCTGATATGCTCACTGAATGATTTCAGATTATCTTTAAAATTACCTACAAAGATTATTTCATGGCCTCTGTTGTCCTAGTTTCCTTCTCAAGTATTCCCCAGCACACTTTATATTTCTCAAGTGGCAAGCTTGATTGTACTTCTCTTTATCTGTCAAATGCTCCTCTTGTTCCTTGATTAAACCTACAATATCCTTTTTTCATCCCAAATGTCATATTAGAGCATTGAAGATAGAACAGCACAACTCAGGAATAGGATACTGCCTGCATTGACCATGATGCCAAATTAAAATCATCCCATCGAGGTCTATTCCCAGCCTGTTCATGACCTGTCTAAATGCCTCTGAAATGTTCCCATCATGTCTACTTCCATCAGCTCCCCTGGCAGCGTGTTCCAGGCACATACCCCCCTCTGCGTAAAAGAACTTGCCCCAGGACTTCTCCTTTATTTACAGTGCAGAATACATCCTCCCAAGCCACGCCATCTAGCAATCCTCCAAATGAATCTGAGCCTACAGTTTCCAATGACCAATTAACCTACCGACCGATACGACTTTGGACTGTGGGAGGAAACCAGAGCACCCGGAGGAAACCCACACGGTCACAGGGAGAACGTACAAACTCCTTACAGGCAGCGGTGGGAATTGAACCCGGGTCGCTGGTACTGTGAGGCGTTGTGGTAACTACTACGCTACTGAGCTGACTTTAGACTTCCCCTCTAGACAGATTGATTGCCAACTCTATCAATATTCCTCATAGTTTTATCAATTTCTATCAAGTCTCCTTTCACAAGTGGTGCAAGATCCCTGGGATTCAGTGCACCAGGTACAGGTTGGCAGCTCAACACGACCTCCAAAGGTGACTAGGGATGAGCAATTGAGTGCCCACTCAGCCTGCAAAGCCCACGTTCCTTCAATGAAACGTAAACAGGTAAACAAATAAATAAGTAGCCCCAGGTACTAGCAGTTGGTGTCCGGCCCTGGAGCTCGGCTCCTCAGCGGCTGTGACGGCTGTGGTGGTGGTCGGTCTGTGGTCAGACGGGTGAGGCTGGGGGTCTTTCTGGGGTCAGACAGTGTTGTGGGTCACTCTGGGGTCAGGTAGATGGAGCTGGGGGTCTTTCTGGGATCAGATGAACAGTGTTGTGGGTTCCTCTGGGATGAGGTGGATGGGGCCGGGGGGTCTCTCACGGGTCAGACAGACAGGCTGGGCGTCTTTCTGGGGTCAGACAAATAGTGTTGTGGGTTTCTCTTTGGCCAGGTGAATGGGCCTGGGGATCTCTCTGGGGTCAGGTGGATGGAGCTGGGGGTCTCTCTGGGATAAGACAGACAGGCTGGGGGTCTTTCTGGGGTCAGACGGACAGTGTTGTGGGTTTCTCTGAGGTCAGGTGGATGGGGCTGGGGGTCTCGGTGGGGTCAGGTGGTTGGAGCTGGGGGTCTCTCTGGGGTAAGACAGACAGGCTGGGGGTCTTTCTGGGGTCAGACGTACTGTGTTGTGGGTTTCTCTGAGGTCAGGTGGATGGGCTGGGGGTCTCTCTGGGGTCAGGTGGATGGGGCCGGGGGGGGGGTCTCTCTGGGGTCAGACAGATAGTGTTTTGGGTCTCTCTGTGGTCAGGTGGATGAAAAGGACTGGGGGTGTCTCTAGGGGAGGGGGGTCAGACGGTCACTGGGGGGGGTGGGGGAGGTAAAGCCACATTTGTTTGTGTGCTCCTCTGTGGGTGGCCTTCCCCTGAACAGGCTGTGCTCCACCAGGGCACCAGGTGAAGGTCAGGTCATATAGGGAGGGAAATGAGGCTAACATTTGGATCAGACATGAGGGACAAACTCCAGAGGCTGTCGTCTATCCTCCTGTTTCCTGGTCTGGTGTTCCACTGGTTGCTGCCATGGGAAGGGAGAGGAGATGTGGATGGGCCCATTGCTGGTGCCATCACTCTGTCATTGCCGTTCAGTTCCGATGTTAAATATTGATATTGGAATTGGTTTATTATTCCCACATGTACAGTGAAAAGCCCGGCTTGCGTTCTGTTCATTCAGATCAAATCATTATCCAGTGCACTGGGATAGAGCAAGATAAAACGATAACTTTACAGAATAAACTGTAAAAGCTACTGAGAAGTGCGTGCGGGGAGACGATAAGGTGCAAGATCGTAACGAGGTAGATTGTGAAGCCAAGAGTCCATCCTATCGTACGAGAGGACCGTTCAAGAGACTGATAACAGTGCGATGGAAGCTGTCCTTGAGCCTGGTAGTGCAGGATCTCAGGCTTTGGTACCTCCTGCCTGATGGGACAGGGCAGAAGAGAGAATGTCCGTGGTGGGTGGGATCTTTGATTGTGCTGGTTGCTTTAGTAAGACAGTGGGAAGTATAGACAGTTTGAAATATTGCGGAATATTGGTGGCTGGGGTTGGCTGTTTGGAAGCACTATTATTTCCAGACATCCTCCCTCGAAGCTAGCCAGTCAGAATCTTCTACTCCTAAACTGTTCACTGCGTTTTGAACCCGGCCAGCCAGACCACGAAGTCTAATCGGTATCCATTCGGACCCCGGGGGACTGTACATGTAGCATTCTGAGGAGGCAATGCCCTCGACTGCACATTGATGATGGCCTCTTGACTGGAACCAAAGTGCCTGCAAACATTTGGCCGGACTCAGCGATCAACCAAACTTCGAGTATAGACAGTGTCCATGGAGGGGAGGCTGGTTCCCATGATGTGCTGAGCTGCAGTTAGGTGCGGAGCAGTTGCCATACCAAGCAGTTATAGAACCTAGCACTAAAACTACGAAGGACAGGGCAGCCTGACTTCCTGTCCCATCCTCCAATGGGATCGACATGGTTAAAGGAACGTGCTGCTCCAACAAGTGTTGGGTGTTGGGAGTTATTTACAATTGGTTCATCCATGGAAGCCCATCACAGTCAGTGATAAGGAGGCACCGGATGCAGCCTGTTTGACACTGCTGATGCAGTGTGACAGGGCCTGTTTACTACTCTCCTTGCTGCACAGTTCCTGACAGGCTCTTATCCTGCCACCACTGCCTGACACAGCCTAACCAAAGCTGGTCAGGACGGTCTTTTGCAATCAGACTGGCAGATCCCTCAGAGTCGGTATGACAGCTGTCAGGCTCAATCCATCCATCACAGCCTCAGCCATCTGTGTACACCACTGATTGGCTAAAAGCAAGGGGAGTGTGGCCAATCAGAGCAGGCCTCAGACCCGCATGTGCTGCCTGTTTCTACCTGGCCAGTCATGTGTGGAAATCATCGAGCTGGTAGCCTCTGCCAGCCGTTCATGTGGCAATGAACTAGGAGATCATACAGGACACTGATCCTGTGCGAGATGTCTGTTGTAAAGTACCTCATGATCATCCTGCGACAGGACACACTTCTCAGCAGTTATCTGGGCTTCGACTGAGAGTGGGAGTCCCTGAGCAAACTGGACAATCCCACATCAGACACTCCCAGAACAGGACATCCCACATTGAGACACTCCCAGAACAGGACATCCCACATTGAGACACTCCCACACCAGGACATCCCACATTGAGACACTCCCACAACAGGACATCCCACATTGAGACACTCCCACACCAGGACATCCCACAATGAGTCACTCCCATACCTCCAGGACATCCCACATTGAGACACTCCCATACTTCCAGGACATCCCACATTGAGACACTCCCACACCAGGACATCCCACATTGAGACACTCCCATACTTCCAGGACATCCCACATTGAGACACTCCCACACCAGGACATCCCACAATGAGTCACTCCCATACCTCCAGGACATCCCACATTGAGACACTCCCATACTTCCAGGACATCCCACATTGAGACACTCCCACACCAGGACATCCCACATTGAGACACTCCCACACCAGGACATCCCACATTGAGACATTCCCATACCAGGACATCCCACATTGAGACACTCCCACACCAGGACACCCCACATTGAGACACTCCCACACCAGGACATCCCACATTGAGACATTCCCATACCAGGACATCCCACATTGAGACACTCCCACACTAGGACATCCCACATTGAGACACTCCCACACCAGGACATCCCACATTGAGACACTCCCATACCAGGACATCCCACATTGAGACACTCCCATACCAGGACATCCCACATTGAGACACTCCCACACCAGGACATCCCACATTGAGACACTCCCACACCAGGACATTCCACATTGAGACACTCCCACAGCAGGACATCCCACATTGAGACACTCCCACACCAGGACATCCCACATTGAGACACTCCCACACCAGGACATCCCACATTGAGACATTCCCATACCAGGACATCCCACATTGAGACACTCCCACACCAGGACATCCCACATTGAGACACTCCCACACCAGGACATTCCACATTGAGACACTCCCACAGCAGGACATCCCACATTGAGACACTCCCACACCAGGACATCCCACATCTCCAGGACTCTCCCATACCAGGACAATTCTACACAACAGGATACATCTGTATTGGAACAGTCTCATACCAGGAAACTCCCACATCTCTGGGACACTTCTCCTTTGAACGTACCTCCTCTCACTTTAAATACACGCCATGTGGTATTAGGAGATCTGAACCTGGGAAAAGATACCAGTTGCCTACCCTGTCTATGCCCCATAATCTTATAAACAACTATGAGGTTTATTCTCAGCCTCTGCCACTTCAAGGAGACAGCACAAATTTGTCCGAACTTACTTAACAGCACTTGCTGTCTACTCCAGGCAGTACCCTGATAAACATCTTCTGCACCCTCAGCAAAGCCTCATCACCTTTCCAATAATGGCATGACCAGAACTGAATGCAATACTCCAGAGTTTTATAGAGGTACGACATAACTTCCTGACTCTTAAATTCAAGGCCTCATCTAATAAAGGCAAACATGCCAAGTGCCATCTTTATCACCTTATCAATCTTTGTAGCTCTTTCAGGGAGTTATGTGCTTAGAGTCTAAGATCTTTCTGCAAATCAATGCCTTTAAGGGTCCATTTGCATTTAGCAATGTCCCTTTACATTGGATCTCCTAAGTACAACACCTCATATTTGGGCGGAATAAGCTCTACCTGCCATTTCTCTGCCCATATCCCACTGTATCCTTTGACAATGTTCTACATGTTCTACAACGTCACCAATCTTCACATTGCCTGTGAGCTTACTAACCTGCCCATTCACGCTTCCATCTCGGTCATTGATAAATATCAGTGAAATGAAGAACTCGCCAACATTCACCAGAGTACTTCAGCAAAGTGACATCTCACCAGCCGTCCCACAGCAGGTCAGCTCATAGGCACTGAGCTCGAAGGAAGCTCCCGCTGGGATGCTGAGCAATTTCTGAGCTGGTGGGTGATGTGTGTCTGTACCTGCTGCTGCTTATTCACCGGTCGACATCCTAGATGCCCAGTCCCTCTCTCCCTGCCTTGTACCAAACTCTCACCCTACATACCCTTTCACTATCCCCTTCCCCTCCTTCACAACCTCAATATTCATCTGCACTCCCCACCCTCTCAGTCCTCCAGCCCCTTCCTCTTCTCCATTCTCTCCCATCCCCTCACCCCTCACCTCAACCCTTTTATCTCCGAGATCTCCTGATCTTGCCCCTCTGTGCACCTTACATTCTTGACTGTCTGCTGACTTACCCTCCCATTGCTTGTGCGTCTCCTGCTCCTTCTCCTTTCTCCCTCCATCTCCCCCCCACCACCTCCTTCCCTCTCTTCTGCCATCTTCATGAGTGCCTCTCCCCAGATTACACATTCCTTGTACTCACCTCTGCTCTCACTGATCCTTTGTGGTGCCTCTCTCGGCTTCTCCCCTCTTCCGGGATCTCTTGTTTTGGATCCTTCAGCTTTCCCAGTACCCGGGTTTGTTCCCTGCCCGCCCTTGCAGTTTCCCCACCCATGGGCCACTTCATCTCTGGTATTCTCTTGATCAGCTTCTTTGTACTGCAGGGTCTCCCCAACTCATGGACTCCCCAACACCAGGACTTGCATCTGCACTCACCCATCTCTCCCTACCCCACTCACTCATCACTCTGTATCCTTTCTCCCCAATCCCCTCTGTTCCCACTCACTTGTTCCTCTCAATTTGTACCCAATCCATCCCCATCCATCATGTCTGCCCACCCTCTTCCATCCCATTCACTCATCCCCCAGATCCACTCACCCCATCCTTTGCATCCTGTCTCTCCGTCCCCTCACATTCATCTCTCTCCATCTCCACCTCACCCCATCCCTCCCCGGCCCCGCTCAAGCCATCTCTACTCATCTCTTTCCTCTCCATCCCATCTCGCCTCCCTCTCATCCTCACTCACCCATCCTTCTCCATCACTAGTGACCCCCAGTTACCTTATCTACTGCTGTCTCCCAGTTTTGGTCTCCCTTCTTGTCCAGTAGATTCCTCGCCTCTGGGATTTGACATTCCTGGATTTTTGCGGTTTTATTCACCTCCTACGGACCTCCAGCCTGATGCCCTTCCATTCCTGGATCTTGGTCCCCAGATTCGGAGCGGCAGGGTAGCACAGAGGTTAGCGAAACGCTGCTGTAGCTCAAACCATCAGAGTTCAGAGTTCAATTCCACCATCCTCTGTAAGAAAGTTTGCATATTCTTCCTCTGTGTGTGTGTGTGTGTTCCCTCTCCTAGTCCAAAGAATACCAGTTAGTATCTTAATTGGTCCATAAGACCATAAGACAAAGGAGCAGAAGTCGGCTATTCAGCCCATCGAGTCTGCTCCGCCATTTTATCATGAGCTGATCCATTCTCCCATTTAGTCCTACTCCCCCGCCTTCTCACCATAATGTTTGATGCCTTGGCTGCTCAGATACCTATCAATCTCTGCCTTAAATACACCCAGTGACTTGGCCTCCATTGCCGCCCGTGGCAACAAATTCCATAGATTCGCCACCCTCTGGCTAAAAAAAACTTCTTCGCATCTCAGTTCTAAATGGGCACCCTTTAATCCTTAAGTCATGCCCTCCCGTACTAGACTCCCCCACCATGGGAAACAATTTTGCCACATCCACTCTGTCCATGCCTTTCAATATTCAAAATTTTTCTGTGAGGTCCCCCCTCATTCTTCTAAACTCCAAGGAATACAGTCCAAGAGCGGACAAACGTTCCTCATATGTTAACCCTCTCATTCCTGGAATCATTCTAGTGAATCTTCTCTGAACCCTCTCCAACGTCCGCACATCCTTTCTTAAATAAGGAGCCCAAAACTGCCCACAGTACTCCAAGTGAGGTCTTACCAGTGCCTTGTAGAATCATTGTAAATAGTCCTGTGATTAGGCAAGGGTTAAATCAGTGGGTTGCCGGGTGACATGACCTGGTGGGCCAGAAGAGACTGTTCTGTGCTGTATCTCTAAGTAAAATCTCCCTTGAACCTCTCTCCTCTGGTCTTACTAGGGCCTGGCTGTCCACCCTGGGTCTCCCCATCACTACCTCTCCTCAGTCCCTCCATCCTTGTCTTCGCTGTCTGAGTCTCCATCCCAGGTCACCCCACAGTGTCTGAGGTCACTGGGAAATGTGTAATCACATGACCTTCTGTCTCATCATTTTTTTTTCTCCCCTCAACCTCAGCCTAACTGCAGGGAAGTTGAAGAGGAGTAAATCGACTCTGTCTGTGGGGAGACTTTCCAGCGCAGGTCAGTCCTTCAGACTGTGAGCTTTGATTAGGCATCCGGTCTGGTCACGGAGATCGAAGTGTGGGATCCTGACAGTCTCTTTAGAGTATTACATTTTATTCAAAGTTCACAGCAACTTTCAGAATCAGGTTTAGTACCACCGGCATATATCATGAAATTTGCAGTTAATGCAGCAGTAAGTTGCAATACATAATTTTAAAAAAACTGTATTTATTTTAAACAGTTAAATTAAATAAATAGTGCTAAAAGGGGGAAAAATAGTGAGGCAGTGTTCATGGGTTCAATGTCCATTCTGAAATCGGATGGCAGAGGGGAAGAAGCTGTTCCTGAATCACTGAGTGTGTGCCTTCAGGCTTCTGTACCTCCTACCTGATGGCAGCAATGAGAAGAGGCACGTCCTTAATAATAGATGCTGCCTTTTTGAGGCATTGCACCTTGAGGATGTCCTGGATGCCCATGATGAAGTGCCCTCCATACCCGACAGTGTAGCCAGATAGAATGCTCTCTTATAGTATATCTGTAGAAACTTGCGAGTGCCTTTGGTAACATACCAATTCTCCTCAAACCTCGAATGAGATAGAGCTGCTGTCGTGCCTTCTTTGTAGCTACATCCATAAGTTGGGCCTAGGATAAATCCTCAGAGATGTTGACACCCAGGAATTTGAAACTGCTCACCCCTTCCTACTTCTGACCCCTCTACAAAGACTGGTGTGTGTTCCCACATCTTACCCCCTCTGAAATCCACAATCAGTTCTTGGAGCTTACTGACATTGAGTGCAAGTTGTTGCTGCAATCTATGCGTACGTATATAGTCACTTTATCAAAGTACATATATGTCACCATATACCACCCTGAGATTCACTTTCTTGCCGGTATTCACAGTAATTTCAAGAAGCGGGATAGAATCAGTGAAAGCCCATACCTAGCAGGACAAAACACCAATGTGTAGAAGGCAACAAGCTGTCCAAATACAAAAAGAACAAAATAAATAATAATAATAATTAAATAAACAAAAATATTGAGAACATGTGATGAAGATTCCTTGAAAATTAGTTCATAGGTTGTGGATTCACTTCTGATTATAATCCAGCTTTCATTTTATAGACGGGTTCCTGAAAAGGTCAGTGCAGTTCTGAAATACAGAAGTGAATTCCAACATGTCTTTGATGTTTGGGGTGCTGTAGCTGAGGTAATGTCTGGCACCACGGACGTCCCCTCAAACCCCTGGGTGCTGCCCCTCATCCATTGCTGTGGTGGGTGGGTTGGGGATTCGGGTGCAAGGGTGGTGGCCGCCCAGTTGCAGCCGGGGTTGGGCAGTGTGGCCTGGTGAATAAACAGCCCGATACTCCACAGGGCACAGCGCACGAGTGGGGCTCGGGTCCTTACAGTAACGACCCGTCTCCATCGCTCTCTGCCTCACTAAAAGCCATCGCTGGGGAGAAAAAAAGCTATTGTGGAGCAGTCTCCAGATTGTGTGGAGGCTGTGACCTCCCTCCCCCCACCTCCCGCTCTCTCAGCTGCTTTTCATCTCTCAGGAGATATTCTCCTCATTTCCATTTAGATGAGTATTGATCGCTCCTGTGAGCTGCGCGCGCTCCTTGGCCTTGCCACATCTCATGTGTACACTATGCGGACACTGCAGTACCCTGACTGAAGATTACTTACTGGTGAGAGGCGTCACCCAGTGAAGTGGCTGTAACCCTTTCCCGTCCGCCTCTGACACTGCGGTTCCTCGAGGGTGGCCCTTCCTCATACCCCAGCATGGGGCCAATACCAGGGCCTGGGATAGTGCAGGGGGGGCATGGAATGCAAATAGAGTACCACACACACACACACACACACACCATTAAATTGCCCCTCGTCCCACTAACCCACCCGGAGATGTACCACCACCTCACACTCGCTCCACCAACTATCCCTGCCTCAGCACACACCTCCACCTGACCTCTCCTACACAACCCCCACTTCAGTGTAACCCCACCCGCAGCTACGCCACAGGCTTCACCTGACCCACACTCTCGTCTTCCCCGTCTCCCCCTGCACTACCCGTTCCCATTTCCCTCCCACCTCTTCAAGGGTAAGTGCTGGCCAACTTGGGCAATGTCCGTCTTCTACAGAAGGGCAAATTGAGCAGCAACGGCTCCACGTGGAGGCGGAGTCCATTTGCCTTCCTGGAAGCTTCGGGATTCCCATTTTCCTCAGGAACCACAAGGAGGTGGAGTCTATTTTTCAGCCAGTATTCCCTTTCCCCTCAGGATCCATGGAGATGGAGTCCATTTGCCTTCCTGGAAGCTCGAGGACTCCCATTTCCCTCAGAATCCACAGAGTCCATTTTCCATCTTGGAAGCTGCAGGATTCCCATTTTCCTCAGGATCCACATGGAGGCAGACTCAGTTTTCCTTCCTGGAAGCGTCAGCATTCCCATTCTCCTCAGGATCCGCACTGCAGTCACTCATGCCACTTGTCTCCGCTGGGAGTTGCCTTTGAACTGTTTTCCCATCCTTCGTTACATCACAGAGTGGTGGCAATTCATCCCATCGCTTCAGTGCTGGCTCTCAGGGCTAGCTCATTGCCTTTGGTTTGACAAAACATTTCCCCTTTTCTCAGATTCTTCACCACAACTGCATCTGTTCCCAGGACGTGGCTTTCCGTTCCAGGACATCCGAGATGTCCCCCTTCTTCAAGGAATGGGTTTCCCTCCCTCTGCTGCCTTCACCCGCATCCCCTCCATTTCCTGAACGTCAGTGCTCACCCCCTTTTACCCCTGCTTTAATAGCGAGAGAGTCTCTCTCATCCTTACTTATCACCTCATCAGCCTCCACATCCAACTCGTTCTCCTCTCAAACTCCAAAGACATCCTACCACTAGACATATCTTTACCACCCCGCTCTGCTTTCTGCAGGGATCACTCTCTCTGCAATGCCTTTGTCCATCTGTCCCTCCTCGCTAATCTCCCTCCGGGCCCTTATCCCTGCAAGAAGCCTAAGTGTTGCAGCTGCCCGTAACCTCCTCCCTCACCTCCATTCAGGGTCCCAAACAGTCCTTCAGGTGAGGCAACACCTCACCTGTGACCCTGCTGGGGTTGTCTATTCTGTCTGGTACTCCCGACGCGGCCTCGATTGGCGGGACCCAGCATAAATTGGGGTGCCGCCATGTCGAGCAACTCCACACCATCCGCCACAAGGTGGACTTCCTGGTGGGCAAACATTTTTAATTCCCATTCTCTTTCCTGTTCTGACATGTCGATCCTGGCCTCCTCCTATCCTACGCCAAGATGAGGCCACCCTCAGGGTGGAGGAACAAAAGCCTTATATTCCATCCGGGTAGCGTGCAACCTGTTGGGGTGAATATCGATTTTGATTTCTCCTCCCGTTAAACAAATTCCCCCCTCCTCCTTTCCTCTGTTCCCCACTCTGATATTTTACTTCTTCTCACCTGCCTGTGACTTCACCCTGTGTACTTTCCTCATTCCCTTTCTCATATAGTCCGCCCTCCCCGCCATCAGTGTCTTTCTTCTCCAGTCCGTGATCTTTCCTACCCACCTGGCTTCACCTACTACCTTCCATCAAGCTTTTCCCCTCTTCCCCCCTCCCACCTTTTTATTCTGGCATCTTGCCCCATCTTTCCCAGTCCTGCAAAAAGGTTCTCAGCTTGAAACATTTTATTCTTTTCCATAGATGCTGCCTGAGATCTGCTGAGTTCCTCCAGCATTTTGTGTGTGTTGCTGTCAGTCAATTAATTCATCAAGGAAATGTCACTGGTACAGAGCATTGGCAGATAAAAGTCCGCCTCCCTCGTCCCTCACTCCTCCCTCCGTCAGTACATAGTGGGGCTACTTCTGCACAGTAGCGACTACCTTGTGGCAGGTGGTGTGGAGGTGCTCGACGAAGTGGTCTCCCAATTTATGACGGGTCTCGCCAGTGTAGAGGAGGCCGCATCGGGAGTACCGGACACAATAGACGAGCCCAGCAGGTTAACAGGTGAAGTGTTGCCTCACCTGAAGGACTGTTTGGGATCCTGAATGGAGGTGAGGGAGGAGTTGTATGGGCAGGTGTAGCACTTAATCTACTTGCAGGGGTAAGTGCCTGGAGGGAGATTAGTGGGGAGGGACAAATGGACAAAGGCTTTCCAGAGAGAGTGATCCTTGCAGAGAGCAGGGGGCTGGGGGGGGGAGGGGGGAAGGACCAGCGACCCCACAACTCACACCCTCTCTCACCAAGGAACACAAGGAACGTGGGAACACCACCACCTACAGGTTCCCCTTCAAGTCTTTCATTGTCTAAACTCTGAGCCTAAGAGTACTGTGGGAGCACCTTCACCAGTAGGACTGCAGGAGTTCAAAGAGGCAGCCGACCTCTACCTTCTCAAAGGCAATAACGATCAGCCTTGTCCCAGTATGTTCTGATGCCCAGATCACCAGAACGTGAATGAACGGCGGAGCAGACTCGATGGGCCGAATGGCCCACTTCTGCTCCTATAGCTTATGGTCTTGTGAGTACTTACCTCCCTCTCACGCTGCACCAAATGTCAATACCTCAATGATACAGTGCATACCAGGCCTCAGTGAGAAAAAGCCCTGATCAATTGTCACAGACCTCTATGGGACAGGCACGGGCCCTCTGGCCTACCTGACCCTTGCTGAGCCGTATGGGGGTGCGTGTTGTTGGGGTGGTGCGGTTTGAAAGGCCAGGAGGGCCCATTCCATACTGTATCAAATAAATAAATAAAATCTCGGTCCTGAACAGCTGACCCCTTGTTGTGAACCTGTGCACTTGATTCTAGATTCCTCATTCGGAGGGAACACTCCCATGGCGCCCAGCATGACAAACCCTGTACATTTCAACGAGATCCGATCTTTCTCTTCAGAGCTCCAGAGAGCACAGCACCAGACCAAGGGGCTCTAGAACCACCATCCAGGAACAGTCCCGTGGGTAGATCTTCATTGTACCCACCCCTTGACACCAACAAGGGTCAAACTACCTCACCCTAAGCCTCACAAGTTCTCCTTTCACAGAGTCACCAAATGATTACAGCAGTGAATGAGGTCATTCTGCCCACTGAGTCTTCTAGCCCTTTGTAAAGGAAATCCAGCTGGTCCCTTACCCTGGCCTCTGTCTGCAGCCTTACTAGTCTTTCCTTCTAGATAATAATCCAATATCTTATGAATACAATAACCGAATAGCCCCACTGCTCTTCGGCAGTGCATTCAGACCCTAAGCCTCTCGCTCTGTAAACAGAGAGGATCCCGGGTGTCAGTTTTGCTAGTTTTTTCCCCCAATCACTTTCATTCCGCCTGTGACTTTACCAGAACCTCTCCTGCTCCCTCTTCGCACCTTTCCCAAAGTACAGCACCCACAGCAGGACACAGTTCTCCACCGTGACCACTCCAGTACGTTGTAAAAGTTCATACCCACTTCCTCACTGTTGTCTTTTAAATAAAGTCCAGGGTCCGATCTGTTGTCTTTAATGGCTGTCTCAATCAGTTCCATCATCCCTAACAAACCACAACCTTCCCCCAAACACTCATGCTTTGTCAAACCTCCCCCACACCCCTGTGTTTTACCTCCTACCCCCACACCCCTGTGTTGTGTCACCCCTCCTCCACACCCTTGTGTTCCTTACCCCTGCCCCCACCCACCCTGTGTTCCCTACCCCTCACATTCGGTCCTCCTCCCATCAGTCTGTCTATTCCACTGGCTCTCTGAATGTCCTGCAGGTCTCTCACCATGAGAACTAGAAGGTTTTGTACGGCTTTATAAGACCCTGGCTCTAAGCCCCATGTGTTCAGTTCTGGTCACTGGGTTATAGGAAAGATGTCATCCAGCAGAGGGGGTGCAGGGGACATTGGCCAGATTGTGGCCTGCAAAGGAGAGGCTGGGTTTGTCTGAGTGGACCCACTGGTATGGGATCCCGTGGCCCAGTCTATGGCATATTGTTTGTGAGGTGTAGCCAGAATGGAGTTGGAAATAATTCGGAAAACGTGTAGCTCAGGTGGTTGATTGTTGGATTGAGTTGTTCTCCGACCGTGGCAATTTACTTGCAAACATTTCGTCACCATGCAAGGAGACATTGTCAGCATGCTGTTGATTATAGTGGGTCCTCTGGGTGCTTGGCCTTTGTATACTTTTCAATCAGCTGATTGGATGTCATTTCAGAAACTCAGTCGTGAGGTTGGGAGGAAATCTTGTCTCTGACTGGCTGTGCGGGAAGCTTTGTGTGTTGTGGTCTTGAACTTTGCCCGCATTGGCTCATAAATATCGAGGTCTACATGTTTGTTTACAGAATTGCTCACGGAAAACTTTGCTTCCTGGAATTTTTTTGCGTGCTGCGTGTTCGCTTACGCCATGACTTTCGCTGTTGGGATGTTGTGGGTAGTGTGGAGGGCTGTCAGAGGTTACAGCAGGACCATCGATAGGATGCAAAACTGGGCTGAGAAGTGGCAGATGGAGTTCAACCCAGATAAGTGTGAGGTGGTTCATTTTGGTAGGTCAAATATGATGGCAGAATATAGTATCGATGGTAAGACTCTTGGCAGTGTGGAGGATCAGGGGGATCTTGGGGTCAGAGTCCATAAGACATTCAAAGCTGCTACACAGGTTGACTGTGTGGTTAAGAAGGCATACGGTGCATTGGCCTTCATCAACCATGGGATTGAGTTCAAGAGCCGAGAGGTAATGTTACAACTGTATCGGACCCTGGTCAGGCCCCACTTGGAGTACTGTGCTCAGTTCTGGTCGCCTCACTACAGGAAGGATGTGGAAACCATAGAAAGGGTGCAGAGGAGATTTACAAGGATGTTGCCTGGATTGGGGAGCATGCCTTATGAGAATATGTTGGGTGAACTTGGCCTTTTTGCCTTGGAGAGATGGAGGATGAGAGGTGACCTAATAGAGGTGTATAAGATGATGAGAGGCATTGATCGTGTGGATAATCAGAGGCTTTTTCCCGGGGCTGAAATGGCTAACACGAGATGGCACAGATTTAAGGTGCTTGGAAGTAGGTACAGAGGCAATGTCAGGGGTAAGTTTTTTACACAGAGAGTGGTGAGTGCATGGAATGGGCTGCTGGTGGCGGTGGTGGAGGTGGAAACGATAGGGTCTCTTAAGAGACTCCTGGATAGGTACATGGAGCTTAGAAGAATAGAGGGCTATGGGTAACTCCAGGTAATTTCTAAAGTAGGGACATGTTCGGCACAACTTTGTGGGCCGAAGAGCCTGTATTGTGCTGTAGGTTTTCTATGATGCCCAGCATGTAGTGTTATCCTTTCAGCAAACTCCCTCAGTGACTGTACCTGCCCGGTGCCAGCAGTCCTTACAGCACTGCCTCAGGCCACTCTGTCAGTGGTGGCCTTGCCAGCCACGGGTCTGATGTACACAGAGCGTGAGGTGGTCAGTGGACGAAGTGTATGAGTGGGACAGCACACACACACACACACAAAATGCTGGAGGAACTCAGCAGCGAAGGAAATGAACAGCCAACGTTTTGGGCAGAAGCCAGAATAAAAAGGTGGGGAGTGGGGGGAGCACAGGCTCTCAGTGTAACAAAACTGCCCAAGGCTCTTGGTCAGAATGTTTTTATAGTAAAACTTTACATGGAAACCCAGGGAGTCTCAGCTGGTAAATGCAGTGACTACGGGGGGTGGGGGGGGGTGATTAAAACAGGGCATGAGTGGAAGTGGGCAGAGGCCTATAGTGGCTTGGAAAAAGCACAGACAGCGAGGAGGCGAAGCCCTGGCTGACTGAGGAGGGCCGCGTCAGAGACGTGGGGGCGATGACGCCAGGACCAGGGCAGCAGAGGTTTGGTATGTAGACACCCTGTGCACAGCATCTGGTGAATCCAAGGTGAAGAACTGTTGGGATCGTGGTTCAATCAATAATCCTTGTTCTGTGCCGTCCAACAATGGACCCAGCAACGCAATCATTCTAAATGCAAATAAATGATTGGACAGAGAGCATGTGGTCTTTATTATACAATAATTGTTTTATTTCACTTGCAGTTAGTAGAACACGACAATGTTGTCACTATATAAAGCCAGGGCCTTGTGTCTGAGCAACGTGACCTTGGATTAATGTCAGGGCTCTCTGCCTGCAGACATTAATCACTGGTGAGTAATTGAAATTCGAGAGCTGCTCTCCTCACTGCTCTAATAAGCTCCACTCTCCACCGTGTAAGGCAGCTGCTCGCAAAGCTCTGTCACCAGCCTGAGCCAAGGAACTTCGTCCCAGCACCGCGGCAGCCCAGTGTAGCTGGCACACAGGGAAGTCTCCCGCAGGGCGCTTCACAGGAACAGGCCCTTTGGCCTACAATGTTGGGCCAAACACGTGTATATATTGCTGCTCTGTCCCAAAAAACTTTTAGAGCGAAGGGGTGTTTGACAAGTGAGGAACCAGTGACCCGAGACAGTTGGGGACATTTGTGTCTTCTTCAAAATAGGATCCTGCCATCAGCTCCTTCCAAGAGACGGTATCTCTTTCAGGCGGCACCTGCTCGGTACTGCTCTGCAGCCTCGGCTGACTTCAGTGTGGTCACTCTCAGAACCCAAGTGTTACTGGCAGTGCCGGCGTTCCTTGCTTGCCCCTTGAAGGCGTCAATGGGACTGCCCATTGGATGCTGCCCGGCCTGGGCGGATCCGCAGACAGTGTCTGCACCCAAGGCCATCGCTCCCCTAGCACTCTCCCCCACCTTCTACAGCCTCCCCCCCATCCCAATCCACCCTCCTCTCATTTCTCCATTGTCTCCCCAATCTTCCACCCTCTCACTGTCCACACCCTTCCCACACACTGCCCCCAATCCCTCTCAGCATCCTCCCCCCCCCGCCTTCTCATTCTCCCCAACCACCCTGGCAGCATATTGCAGGCACCCCACCACGCTGTGCATGAAACTTTGCCCATACATCCCCTCTGAAATTTCCCCCTCTCACCCTAAATGCCTGATCTCTAATATTAGACAGTTCAATCCCAGGGTAAAGATTCTGGCTGTGTACTCTATCTACGCCTCTCATAATCTTATCAACCTCCACCAGGTCTCCCTTTGGCCTCCAAAGAAAACACAAGTTTGTCCAACCCCTCTTTAAAGCTTGTGCCATAAGACCATAAGGCATAGGAGCAGAATAAGCTCCAATCTCCTACCTTCTCCTCGTATCCCTTCATGCCCTGACCAATCAAGAATCTATCAACGTCTGCCTTAAATATATGTAAAGACTTAGCCTGTACAGCTGCCTGTGGCAACAAATTCCATAGATTCACAACCCTCTGGCAAAATAGGTTCCTCATCATTGTCTTAAAAGGAAGCCCCTCTATTCTGAGTCTATGTCCTCTGGTCCTAGACTCTCCCAACATAGGAAACATCTTCTCCACATCCATCCTATCAAGGCCTTTCACCATTTGATAGGTTTCAATGAGGTCACCCCTCATTTTTCTGAATTCTACTGAATACAGGCCACGATCCATCAAATGCTCTTCATATGACAAGCTATTCAATCCTGAATCATTTTCATGAACCTCCTTTGAACGCTCCCCAGCGTCAGCGCATCCTTTCTAAGATGAGGGGCCAAAAACTGCTCACAATACTCCAAGAGGCCTCACCAGTGCTTTATAAAGCCTCACCATTACATCCTTGCTGTGATATTCTGGTCCTCTTGAAATTAATAATAACATTGCATTTGCCTTTCTCACCACAGACTCAACTTGCAAATTAATCTTTAGGGAATCTCGCACAAGGACTCCAGAGTCCCTTTGTGCCTCAGATTTTTGAATTTCCTCTCCAGTTTGAAAATAGTCTACCCTTTTATTTCTTTTAGTAAAGTGCATGACAATACACTTTCTGACACAGTATTCCATCTGCTACTTCTTTGCCCATTCTCCTAACCTGTCTACGCCCTTCTGTAGCCTCTCTACTTACTCAAAACAACCTGCGCCTCCACCTATCTCTGTATCATCCTCAAATTTTCAACAAAGCTATCAATTCCACCATCCAAGTCATTGACATATAACGTAAAAAGAACTGGTCCCAACCAGACCCCTGTGGAACACCACTAGTCAATGGCAGCCAACCAGAAAAGGCTCCCTTTATTCCCACTCTTTGCCTCCTGCCGATCAGCCACTGCTTTATCCTTGCTAGTATCTTTCTTGTAATATCATGGACTCTTTTCTTGATAAGCAGCCTCATTGTGGCACCTTGTCAAAGGCCTTCTGAAAATCCAAGTACACAACATCCACCGATTTTCATTTGTCTTTCCTGTTTGTTATTTCTTCAAAGAATTCCAACAGATTTTTCAGGCAAGATTTTTCCTTGAGGAAACCATGCTGACTGTAGCTTATTTTATCATGTCCCTGTAAGTACCCTGAACCCACATCCTTAACAATTGACTCCAACATCTTCCCAACTACTGAGGTCAGACTAACTGGCCTGTAGTTTCCTTTCTTCTGTCTCTCTCCCTTCTTGAAAAGTGGAGTGACATTTGCAATTTTCCTGTCTGCTGGAATCATTCCAGAATTTAGTGATTCTTGAAAGATCATTACTAATGTCTCCACCACCTCTTCAGCCACCGTTTTCAGAACCCTGGGGTGTACACCATCTGGTCCAGGTGACTTATCTACCTTCCCAAGAACCCTCCCCTAGTAATGGCAACTTCACACACTTCTGACCTCTGACACTCTGGAGCTTCCACCATACTGTTAGTGTCTTCTACAGTGAAGACTGACACAAAATACTTATTCAGTTCGTCCACCATTTCCTTATCCCCCCATTAGTACTTCTCCAGCATCATTTTCCAGTGGTCCAATATCCACTCTCACCTTTCTTTTACACTTTATGTATCCTCTTTAATATTATTGGCTAGCTTACATTCATATTCCATCTTTTCCTTCTTAATGACTTTTTAGTTGCTTTCTGTTGGTTTTTAAAAGTTTCCCAGTCCTCTAACTTCCCAGTAATTTTTGCTTTATTATATGCCCCCTCCTTGGCTTTTATGTTGGCTTTGACTTCTCTTGTTAGCCACGGTTGTGTCATCTTGCCTTTAGCATACGTCTTCCTCTTTAGGATGTATACATCCCATCCCTTCTGAGTTGCTTCCAGAAATTCCAGCCATTGCTGTTCTGTCCTTATCCCTGCCAGTGTTCTTTGTAATTCCCTTTACTCCAATATAATACTGATACATCTGACATTAGCTTCTCCTTCTCAAATTTCAGGGTGAATTCTGTATTGTATGGATCTATTTGCACAGACACAACAAATTTGATCATATTATTATCACTACCTCCTAAGGATTCCTTTACCTTAAGCTCTCAAATCAATTCCAGTTCACTGCACAGCACCCAATCCAGAATAGCTGATCTCCTAGTGGGCTCAACCATGAGCTGCTCTAAAAAGCCATCTCATAGGCATTCTAGACATTCCCCCTCTTCCAATCCAGCACCAACTTGATATTCCCAGTCTACCTGCATATTGAAATCCCTCATGACTCTTGTAATATTGCCCTTTTTGCATTCATTTTCTATCTCCTGTTGTAATTTGTAGACCACATCTTTACTACTATTTTGGGATCTGTATATAACTCCCATCAATGCCTTTTTACTCTTGCAGTTCCTTAGTTCTACCCACAATGATTTAGCACCTTCCGATCCTACAGAACCACACCGCCTCCTCTTCCTACCTGCCTGACCTTCTGATAGAATGTGTATCCTTGGACATTAAGCTCCCAGCTATGATCTTCATTCAGCCATGATTCAGTGATGCCTACTATCTCATACATGCCGATCTGTAACTGTGCTACAAGTTCATCTATCTTATTCCGTATAAGTTATGTGCACATTCATATATAACACCTTTAGTCCTGTATTCACCCTTTTTGATTTTGCCTGCCTTTTACATTGCAACTCAACCTGTTGACTGCAATGTTGCCCTATCATCAGCCTCTTCTTACTAAGAGTTTACATTACCTTTGCTTGTAGGCCAACCACCCTATCCTCAGCCCTATTACTCGGTTTCTATCCCCCTGCCAAATTAAACCCTCCCGAACAACTCTAGCAAACCTGCCCTCAAGGATATTGGACCCCCTTGGGTTCAGGTGTAACCTGTCCCGTTTGTACAGGTCGTACCTTCCCCAGAGGAGATCCCAACGAACCAGAAATCTGACCCTCTGCCCCCTGCACCAGTTCCTCAGCCACGCATTCACCTGCCAAATCATCCTGTTCTTACCCTCACTGGCCATGTGGCACAGGCAGCAATCCAGAGATTACTACCCTGGAGGTAACGTTTTTCAGCTTTCCACCTAGTTCCATAACATCCCTCTTCAAGAACTCCTCACTTTGTCTACCCATGTCATTGGAGCCAATATGCACCAAGACTTCTGGCTGCTAACTCTCACCCTTGAGCATGCCATGGACCTGATCTGAGACATTCCTGACCCTGGAACCTGGGAGGCAACATATCATCTGGGTGTCTCTATCGCACCTACGCAATCTTGTCTCTGTTCCTCTGACAATGGAATCTCCTGTTAGCAATGCTGTCCTCTTCACCTCTCTGTTCTTCTGAGCCACAGCACCAGACTCAATGCCAGAGACCCGGCCACTGGTCAGCCTCGCCCTCAACAGCATCTAAAGCTGTATACTCATTATTGAGGGGAATGGCCCCAGCTGTACTCTGCACTGGCTGTGCATTTCCCTTCCTTCTCCTGACAGTCACCCAGTTACCTGTCCCCTCATTCTCCCATATGAGTGCAAGGTCATCGAGCTGCAGCCCCAGTTCCTTAATAAGTTCTCTCAAGACCTGTAGCTTGGTACACCTGGAGCAGACGTGTTTATCTGGGAGACTGGAGAGCACATCCCACACAATGTGTATAACACTGGCTCTGGAGCCATTCTCACTCCACCACTGTGCCCCAACAGATGAGAAACAAACAAATAAGAACAAAAAGAGGGGAACTTACCAGATATTTTACCTTGCCCAAGCCTGATGAGCCAAAGCCACTCCAAACATTGGCACACTCAAAGAATGGCCGCTCAGAGAACAACAAAGTGATTCACTTTGGAAGGTTGAACGTGAAGGCAGAGTACAGGGTTAATTACAGGATCCTTAGCAGTGTGGAGGAACTGAGGAACCTTTAGGTCCACAGCCATAGATCCCTCAAAGTTGCCACACAAGTTGATAGGGTGTTGAAGAAGGGACATGCTGTGTTGGCCTTCGTTAGTCGGGGGATTGAGTGCAGAGGAGATTTACCAGGACGCAGCTTGAATTAGAGAATATGATTTATGGAGCTAAAGGTTGAGCCAGCTCGGGATTTTCTCTTTGCAGCGAAGGATGATGAGAGATGATTTGATTGAGGTGTATAAGATGATAAGAGGCATAGATAGTGTGGACAGCCAGCATCTTTATTGCAGCAGGAATGACTAATGTGAGAGGGCATACTTTTAAAGTGATCGGAGGACAATATCGGGGAGATGTCAGAGGTAGGATTTTTATACAAAGAGTGGTGAGTGCATGGAACTCGTGACCAGGAGAGGTGGTAGAGCCGGATACATTAGGGACATTTAAGAAACTCTTAGATAGGCACATGGATGAAAGAAATACAAAGGACTGTGTGGAAGGGAGGCGTCAGGTTGATCTTGGAGGAGGTTTAAAAGATTGGCACAACATTGTGGCCTGGAGGGCCTAGACGGTGCTGTGTTGTTCTGTGTTACGATGGGACAACTAGAATTGAATGCAATACTCCAGATGTGGCCTAATTGGACTTTTATAAAGCTGCCATACCTGACTCTTGAACTCAGTTCATTGACTAATAAAGACAAGCATGTCCTATGCCTTCTTTACCAACCTATCAACCTGTGTCGCCACTTTCAAGGAGCTATGGACTTGGACCCTAAGGTCCCTCTGCACATCAACACCGTTAAAGGTCTTTCCATTAACAGAGTACTGTCCCTTCGCACTTCATCTCCCAAAGAGCAACATTTCACACTTGGCCAAGTTATCCATCTGCCATTTCCCTACCCATTTCTGCAACTGATCAATAGCCCACTGTATCCTTTGCCCATTTTACGCTAAACACAGAACCACCGTTCTTTATTTAATAAGCAGCTTCACTAACCCACCCATCCAGGTCACTTATATAGATAATACAAACAGCAGAGGTCCCTGGGGAACGCCACTATTTATGCACCTCCAGCCAGAAGAAGTCCTTTCAACCTCTAACCTTGACCTTCAATGGGCAAGCCATTTCTGAATCCAAATGACCAATTCTCAGTGGACCCTATGAATCATAATCTTCTGTTTGCACCTCCCTTGAAAGACCTTGTCAAACACCTTACTAAAGTCCATATAAACAGCATCCACAGCTCCACCTTCATTACCTCCATGAAAAAACTCAATCCGGTTCATAAGACACAGCTTGCACCACTCAGTGTCATGTTGACTGCCTTTAATTAGGCCATGGTTTTCTAAATGCTCATAAATCCTATCCCCAAGAATCCTCTTCAGTAAGTTCCCTACCACTGATGTGAGGCTCTCCAGTCTCTGGGTTCCAGGATTATCCTTCTTGAAGAAGGGAACAATACTTGCTACTTGCCAGTCACCTGGGACTTCACTTGAGGCTTGAGAGGATACAATGATCTTTTTCAACGACCCAGCAATCTCTCTCATCAACTTGAGGTATATTCGATCTGGTCCTGGGGACTTATCCATCCTAATGTTCTTTAAGAGCCTCAACATTACATCCTTTTTTATCTCAAAATGCACAAGCCTACTAGTACGTTCCACACTGATCTCCCCATCCTCTATGTTCTTCTCCTTGGTAACTAATGATACAAAGTACTCACTTAGGACCTCACCCACACCCCCTGTCTCCAAGCACACCTCATTCTTTATCTTTGATTGCTCCCCATTTATCAACATGCCCTTGGTGTATGTACAAAATACCCTGGGGTTCTCTTTAACCCAGTTTGCCCCTCCTGGCTTTCCTAATCCCCTATTTCGGTTGCTGAGGTGAAGATGGGACCTCATATGAAACTCAGTTCTGCCTTTCCAGCAGGACAGCCCTGCTCCTCCCTGACCCTCCACCACCTGCTCCTCCCAACACCTCTCTAATGCCTCTTCCTCTTGTAACCCACGCTTCGGCTAATGGCGGAATATAGGGGGTGATAGCCCCACCCCGGCCAAACTTAAGAAATCTCTTTTGGGTGGATGCTGCATGATGTGCCCCCTGTTACAAATCAGTACCCCGAAATAACAAACAGTACACAATATGCGATTAAATGATTGAGCTTTATAATTTTTACTTTGCCTATATGGTTAGTAAAGAAAACAAAATAAGAAAATGTGTCCATTCTCATGAAACAGTCTAGTGCACAATGCTGGAGCTCACCGATAAGCCGGTCGTCCGCCATCAATACTCCAATCGTCGCTGCCCTTTGGACCCTCACTCCAAGTCCACCCCGTCCGGCGGTCTACCAACTCTCTCCACTCGCCTTGTCTCTCCTCATCTCTCCCCGGGAAAAGACCGTGAAATTCGCTCTCCCAGACTCGCAAGAAACAACACCATTTCTCTCACTGGATAGCCCCAGCATTCCAAACCCCGTTATCTCTAGTCATAACCCAAACATTGCTGCTACAGAGAAACCATTACATTAGCAGTGAAACATTACAGCATGTTACACTCCCATTGCCAATCCCTCCCTGCACTGCCCCTCCTATACCCCTCCATGAAACCACCGGCTACCCATCTCGCCCACCTCCTCTTCCTCCCCGTCGTCTCTTCTGCACTTTCTTCCACTACTCTCCTCTGCTCCTCCCCCACCATCCCACACATCCCCATACCTTTTCTCCCTAATGCCCTCCCACTCCCCCACCCACACGTCCAGTTCTGTCTCCCTCTGCCACTGTAGAGCCCAACAGGTTGCCCTACGTTATCCGAACACACGGACATGACGGGCCAAATGGCCTTTGGCCGGCCACTCCAGCTGAGTGGATACACTCTGAATCTGAGTAGCGTGCCCCGGGGACAGGAGTTGCCTGATGAGTGGCAGAGGCCAGTGCTGCCTCCCAGAGCTGAACAGCCTGAGACTGGGATGGGAATTCCAGCCTGCCCGCAGAGGGCAGAGGCCCCTGCAGGAGTCTGAGGGTCAGAGGGTTCTCTCCGAACCAGCAGTGGGGACCCTCACATTGGCAGCGGTGGGGGGAGGGGGGGGTCCCACACTGGCAGGGATTCCTCTGGTCCAGTGGTCCCCGGGGATAATGCCCCATCCTCACTCACTGGGTGAGGGTGGCCAGACTCGGGGCTCAGGACCGGGAGGGTGGGGAGGGGACTGGTCCAGGAGCAAGTCTCAGATACGGGTCTGGGCGGGGGGTGGTGGTGTGGTTGGGATGAAGGGTGGGTGCTGGTAGAGGGGGTGAGAGGGCGAGGATTGAGGTGAGGAGGTGCATGGAGAGGGTGGTGGGGGGATTGACGGGGTGTAGGGGTGGGTGGAGAGTGGGGGTGAGGGGTTCAGACTGTGGAGAGGCAGATGGTCCACAGCAGGCTTGGGTGGAGTGGGCAGTGAGGAGGTGCCTTCGCTGTGCTATGGTGGTCCTACTAGCCCAGGTGCATGGGTGGGCATGAGCTGGGTGGGGAAGAGTGGCAGGGGTGGGGGTGCGTCACACTACCTTAGCTCAGGGCAGTGCAAGGGCGGGGGCTCATCCCCACCCTTCTCACACTGTGTAGCCCTGTTTCCCCAGGAAATTCTCCCCTCCCACTCTCTCTCTCTCTGTCCCCCGAGCCTGCCGCAGTCCCTCTGCAGGGGGAACGAGGGACCGACTGCTAGGGAGCTCAATGGGCCGGCCAGCAGCTGTGGGGACAGATAGAGGGCCTGTGTTTGATTGGGATCCTGTGAGGACAGAGGGAGGGCCTGTGCTCGATTGGGATCCTGTGGAGACAGAGGGAGGGCCCGTGCTCGATTGGGATCCTGTGGGGACAGAGAGAGGGCCCGTGCTCGATTGGGATCCTGTGGGGACAGATAGAGGGCCCGTGTTTGATTGGGATCCTGTGGGGACAGAGAGAAGGCCTGTGTTTGATTGGGATCCTGTGGAGACAGAGGGAGGGCCCGTGCTCGATTGGGATCCTGTGGGGACAGAGAGAGGGCCCGTGCTCGATTGGGATCCTGTGGGGACAGATAGAGGGCCCGTGTTTGATTGGGATCCTGTGAGGACGGAGGGAGGGTCCGTGTTCAATTGGGATCCTGTGGGGACAGAGGGAGGGTCCGTGTTCGATTGGGATCCTGTGGGGACAGAGGGAGGGTTCTTGTTCGATTGGGATCCTGTGGGGACAGAGGGAGGGTCCATGTTCGATTGGGATCCTGTGGGAACAGAGAGAGGGCCTGTGTTTGATTGGGATCCTGTGTCAGGAGTGAGAGCGGGGAGCGGAGAAGGCCAATGTAACGGGGAGGGGCTGGGGGTGAATCCACTGAGGAAGATGATGGGCCGTGGAGGAGGGGAGATGAGCGAGAGAGGAGGAGAGGGGAGAGAGAAGGAGAGGGAGTTTGGGGAGGAGAAGGGAGAGGAAAGGTGTGGGGAAGGGAAGAGAGAGGGAGAGGAGTGGAGGGAAAAGTGCAGAGGAGGGGAGCAGAAGGGGAGGGGGAAGTAGAGGAGAGGGATGGAAGGGGAGAGGAAGGCCAGGTTGAGGGGAAGGAGGTAGTGACAGACGGTATTAGTTGGAAGGACAAGAAGCTGGAACGTGTTAAGTTATGAAGCAGATGAGGGGGAGGAGATGGAACCACTGGGGGTGGGGAAAGGTTGTTGGGGAAGGTGGGGGATAGGAAAGGAGGTATTGTTTGGAAACGGAAAGTGATGAGTTCTGTTGGATCATACACGGAGAGTCAGGAGCACAGGGGTGTGAGTTACCTGAAACTGGAGAATTGAGTTCAATCGATCAGCTGTGGAGGACAAAGCAGAACGTGAGGTGCTGTTCCTCCAGATTGGTCCCCACCTGGATGGCAGAGAAGGCTGGAAGTGGACAGGTTGTTGGGGGAAAGAGGAAACCGATGGAAGGAGTGACAGACCACGGACAAGAAGATCTAGTTCTGCAGTGGAGACCTCTCCACCCCCAGTGGCGCACCCAGGGACAAACCATCGATGCCATTGCCATCTGCTGTCAGTGGCACATGCTCTTTCAGCTCGCTGCCCCTTCATCCCCTCATTCGCCCCGTGGTGTGGACTGGTGACCAGTGACCGGTATCTCCCAGCACCTTGGCTCCAGCTCCCTCGCACGCTGGGAACCCGGGGACTGATCCGTGCTACAGCACGAAAGTGCCACCAGATCGAGCGCTGCCCGACGTCCCCCTGCCCTAATGAGGAAGTGGGATGGGGCATATTAACAGCACGGAGCCACTGCGAGGCCAACCTGAGGAGCAGTCAGCAGAAACCGGTGTGAAATCTTTCACAAAGCTCCACTGACACTTGGCACAGCAACAACGTGTGCTAAATCCTGACATCTGGTGTGTCGATGAAGACAAAAAACCTAATAACTGAGTCACCACTAATAAAGGCAGATGATTGGTTTAGGGGCTCATTTCTACCATTTGTTTACACTATATAAATCGAAGCAGCCACTTTATCTGCAAACTTGGACCGCTGGATCACTTCCCAATTCCCCTGGTCTTTGTGATGTGCAGATTAAACACTCCCCCACCAGCACGTTGCATAATTCAGAAGACTCATTAGCGCGAGGAACTAAGTCAATAACGTGGCTGACATCAGATCTGTCTTTCAGTGGCTTCCTGTGAGTAGGGGAAGATTCTCTGGTACAGCCATACCTCTACCCCATCTGCCTCCTCCTCTTCTCTGTCCCTTCCTCTCTTACCCTCTTCCTCTGTCCCCACCTCTCTGTTCCCCTCTTCCTCTTCCTCTGCCCCTCTGCCCGCCCCCATCACACTGACAGGTCTCCAAATCGGCTCTACACCAGCCAGCTCTGCATGAGGCCTCCCCTGAAGAGGGGTGGGTCCAGCCTGCTGCGTTTCCCTGCCCCGCAGCGCTCCCCTTTGCTGCACGCCGGCTGGGCAGTGCACCGGCAGTCAGTGACAGTGAGTGTTGCCCAGTTGGAGGTGTCCAGGATGGCTGTTGTGCAGACCTGTGTCCATCTCAGCTCTTATCCTGTCAGTGTATGGGTCCAGAGATCGGCCTCTGCACCGGCCCTCCCTTGGTAACGTCAGGAAAAGCCGGCACTGAACGCAGGGTTAGTTCCTCCTGCGTTAGACTAATTGTCAAGTGGACTGTGTGCCGCTGTGACTGAATTCATCGATTACCGGGGCTAGGAGATGGGACGGAAAGCCGTTTGTGGGGTCAATGGTGCCCCAGAGGGAGCACGGCCAAGTGACACACAGGTGAGAGATCTTCCTGAGAGAGCTGTACGGTTGTGAAACCCCAGTCCGGGCAGAGAGAGGCAGAAGGTGGCCAGTGATTCATTGCCACCAGCATCACCCTCACCTTGAAGCTGATGAAGAGACAACCCATCTCACAGGCAGCATCGGTCAGCGGCCGGGGTTGCCTTGCCCGGAGACTCAGTGACGGGGAGTTGGGCTTGATGTATGAATGCTGGGGCTGAGACCACCGCAGCCGGATGTGGAGACGTCTGGGTCTGGAGTTCACCTGGTTCTCAGGCTTTTCATCTTTCGCCCTGATGCATTTTCAGTCCAGCCTGTTTGCCCGGTAGGGGGAATTAAACCAAAGCCTACCCCTTCCTTCTCTCCTTCCCTCCCTCCCTCTCACCCTCCTTCCTTCTCTCCTTCCCTTTCTCTCTCTCCCCTATCTCTCTCCTTCCCTCTCTTCCCCCTCTCTCTCCTTCCCTCCCTCCCTCTCTCTCTTCCTCCTTCTCTCCTTCCCTTTCTCTCTCTCCCCATCTCTCTCCTTCCCTCTCTTCCTCCCTCCCTCCCCTTCTCTCCCTCCCTCTCACCCTCCCTCCTTCTCTCCTTCCTCCCTCTCTCTCTCCTTCCCTCTCTTCCTCCTTCCCCTTCTCTCCCTTCCTCTCACCCTCCCTCTCTCTCCTTCCCTCTCCCTCCTTCCCTCTCCCTCCTTCTCTCCCTCCCTCCCACTCTCTCTCCATCCCTCTCTCTCCTTCCCTCCCTCCCTCTCTGCCTCCCCTCTCCCTTCTCCCTCCTTCCCTTCCTTTCCTCTCCCTCCCTCCCCACAACTCTTGCCTGACCCCAGCCCTCGGTTTATCATCCCCCGCATTTTAAAACCGGAAGATGTGAGACAGAGGAAGAAGTCAGAGAAAGGGCAGACTCCTTTCTGCAGGAGGAAAGGTCACAAAGTTGGTGCGAAGCAGACGGACTGACCTATTAATTTCAACTCTGTTATGGTTTATGTCTAAGGGGAAGAAAAATGCCTCGGAGGGGAATAGAAGCAGACATAGTGATTTTTTTTCCTACAGAATTTTGCAGTATGTCTGGGCTTTGTTCAGAGCCTTGACATTCCAAGTCAAGTTGAAAGGTTGTGATGAATATAAAAATAGGCACCAAGGTTCCCAAAGTGATTCGTCAGCACAAGTCAGTGTGCTATTCTGAAGAGCAGAGCCATTAGCTGGCTGAGAGGGACCTGTGAATGCTGCTTTCTGACACATGTATTTTCTTGTTGGCTTTAACCCTATCTGCAAGATTCCACACATGGCTTGTCCTCTCACATCAGAATCCTGTCAGCAAACCAGCTCAGCAGCGGCAGAAATACGTGTTGTGATTGAATCGCAGTGGAGCGTTGTGCTTCTCACCAGCCTGAAGCAGAAATTAACTCTTCCCATTTCGGTCTGATACCCACCTCCCACTGCTCACCTGGGGTCTTGCTGCACAAGTGTGGGCTTTGGGAGATTGTTTGATTTCTCACTTTGCCCAGTTCTATTAAGTGGTTGCAAACCTGCGACAATGACCCGGTTTCTCTCTCCCCAGATGCTGCCTGACCAGCCGAGTATCTCTGCCGGTGACCATCAGCTGGAGACTGGAGACTCTGCTCTTCAGAATAGACTCAGACCCTGGGGTGAGGTCACATCTAGGAGCAACCAGGAGCCTCCAGGACATTGTGTAACCATTCTTGGATTAAGTTAGAGATGAATTTAACAGGGCTGTGTTATTCTTATCTTTGCAAACACGAGGAAATCTGCAGGTGCTGGAAATTCAAGCAACACACACAAAATGCTGGTGGAACGCAGAAGGCCTGACGAAGCAGTTAGTCCTGACGAAGGGTCTCGGCCCGAAACGTCGACTGTACCTCTTCCAATAGATGCTGCCCGGCCTGCTGCGTTCCACCAGCATTTTGTGTGTGTTCTTCTTATCTTTATTTTTATTGATTATATATAAAAAAAACATCGAAGGTGGGGACAGAGCTTCAATTGAACAAGATGGCAACCCAAATGCAGGAGAAACTTTGGATTTTCTCTCTGCCTCACTACTGAGTGGACAGACCCTGAAACAGCTACAGTACAGTAAGACCACAGGACCAGGAGACACAGGAGCAGAATTAGGCCATCTAGCCCATCGAGTCTGCTCTGCCATTCAAATATGGGTGGTCCATTTTTCCCCTCCTCAGCCCCACTCCCTGGCTGTCGAAGTGACAGAACCAAATGGGAATATTGACAGAGCAGGCTACTGTGTGAATACCCATTGGCTAAAAGCCACGTAAAGGACAGTAACATAGCAGGGAATAAGATTTACGAGCTGGAACTGGAACACTGCACAGATCAACACTGGCACAACAGGGAGTGCCAGAACTGGTGGGCACTGCCAACTCAGGGTCTGGGTGCTGCCAGATTCACACTCTGGGTACTGAGTTAGTACTTAGGGAATAACGGCTCACAGGATGAACTGGTTTGGAGGAATTCACTGGAGCAGAAGACCCTGGAAAGTCAACTGGTGTCAGCTGAGCTGTGGTGAGTGGTTGTAACAGGAAGGGAGAGGAGGGAGGGAACGTCGACCCATGCCTTTCAAGGTGCGGATTAGAAGTCTGTGTGGGGCGCCACTCCTTGCACAGATACTATAGCAATGTGTGGTTAAGTGCCTTGCTCAAGGACACAAACATGCTGCCACAGCTGAGGCTCGAACTAGCGACCTTCAGATCACTAGACGAACGCCTTAACCACTTGGCCACGTGTAACAGGAAGCAGGAAGTGAAATGGAAGCACAGTGCAGGAACAGGCTTTTCGGCCTGCAAAGTCTATGATACTAAATTCAAGTAATCCCTTCAGCCTGAATGTGATCCATCTCACTTCATATTCCCAGGCCAATCTAAAAGCTGCTTGAATGCTTCCAGTGTCTGCGTAAAACACCTGGCCACACATCTCATTTGCTACCCTCTGCCCCTTAAACCTATGCCATCTCGCATTCAACATTTCTACCCTAGAAAAGGACCCTTTCTACCCAATCTGTGCCCTTTATAATTTTACAAACTTATGTCAAGTTTCTCCTTAGCCTCTGATGTCCCAGAGAAATAAAAAGCAAGTTTTCTTTTAATTGAGGTACCCTGGCCCTTTGATCCACACTGCCCAGCAATCGGTTGATTTGATCCCAGCCTAAAGTTAAATTGGATAGATATATGGACAGGAAAGGAATGGAGGGTTATGGGCTGAGTGCAGGTCGGTGGGACTAGGTGAGAGTAAGAGTTTGGCATGGACTAGAAGGGCCAAGATGGCCTGTTTCCGTGCTGTAATTGTTATATGGTTATGGTTATATAATCAGAGGACAATTTACAATGACCAATTAACCTACCAAATGGCATACATTTGGACTGTGGGAGGAAACCAGAGCACCCGGAGGAAACCCATGCAGTCACGGGGGAAAATGCAGGGGTGGGAATTGAACCCGGGGTTGCTGGTACTGTAAAGCATTGTGCCAGCCAGTACACTACAGTGTCACCCAACCCGTCCTTGCAGCGTATTGCCTTCAATGCAGGCAGCATCCTGGTAAACCTCTCTGACCCTCTCCAAAACATCCCCATCATTCCTATCACTGGGGGTGACCAGAACTGTACTCAGTACTCCAAATGTGGCGTAACCAAAGGTTTACTCAACTGCAACATGACTTCATGACTCAGTTCCTCTGAGAACCTATCGGTGAAGGCAAGCACGCCATGTCCCTTTTTCACCCGTCTATCTACTGGAGATACCACTTTGGTGAACTATGGACTTAGACCTCCAGATCCTCTGTACGTCATTGCTCCTCGGGACCTGATATTAAATGTGCTTTTTAATTTTGTGTTTGACCTCCCAAACAGCAGATATCTGGAACGAAGTGAAAAACTTCTAAAATCTGCACCGGATCATCACTCACACCGTTAATCCGATAACAGTCACACACACACCAGACTCACACACACACCACACTCACACTGAACATCCCCCACACACACACCATGCTCTCCCACAAACACCACTCCCCCACACACACACCACTCTCACACACACCTCTCACACACACACCACTCTCACACACACCACTCCCCCACACACACGACTCCCATACACACCACTCCCATACACACCACTCTCCCACGCACCACTCCCACACACACCACTCCCCCGCACACACCACTCCCACACACACCACTCCCACACTCACCACTCTCACACACACCTCTCACACACACACCACTCTCACACACACCACTCCCCCACACACACCACTCCCATACACACCACTCCCATACACACCACTCTCCCACGCACCACTCCCACACACACCACTCCCCCGCACACACCACTCCCACACACACCTCTCACACACACACCACTCTCACACACGCCACTCCCACACTCACCACTCTCACACACACCTCTCACACACACACCACTCTCACACACACCACTCCCCCACACACACCACTCCCATACACACCACTCCCATACACACCACTCTCCCACGCACCACTCCCACACACACCACTCCCCCGCACACACCACTCCCACACACACCTCTCACACACACACCACTCTCACACACGCCACTCCCACACACACCACTCCCCCGCACACCACTCCCCCACACACACCACTCCCCCGCACACCACTCCCCCGCACACACCACTCTCACACACACCTCTCACACACACACCACTCTCACACACACCACTCCCACACACACCACTCTCCCACACACACCACTCTCACACACACCGTTCTCTCCAAACACACACCACTCTCACACACACACCACTCTCACACACACCACTCTCACACACACCACTCTCACACACACACCACTCCCACACACACCACTCTCACACACACACCACTCTCACACACACCACTCTCACACACACACCACTCCCACACACACACACCACTCCCACACACACACCACTCTCACACACACCACTCTCACACACACCATTCTCTCCCACACACACCACTCTCCCACACACACCACTCTCCCACACACACCACTCCCACACACACCACTCTCATACACACCACTCCCTCACACACACCACTCCCATACACACCACTTCCACACACACACTACTCTCACACACACCACTCTCACACACACACCAATCCCCCGCACGCACCACTCCCATACACACTACTCTCACACACACACACCACTCTCACACACACCACTCCCACACACACCACTCTCTCCCACACACACACACCACTCTCATACACACCACTCTCTCCCACACACACCACTCCCACACACACCACTCTCACACACATCACTTCCACACACACCACTCTCACACACACCTCCCCCACACACACCACTCACACACACACCACTCCCCGACACACCACTCTCACACACACCACTCTCACACACACACCACTCTCACACACACCACTCCCACACACACCACTCTCACACACACACCAATCCCCCGCACGCACCACTCCCATACACACCGCTCTCACACACACCACTCCCACACACACACCACTCTCACACACACACACACCACTCCCACACACACACCACTCTCACACACACCACTGTCACACACACCACTCTCAGACACACCACTCTCTCCCACACACACCACTCTCACACACACACCACTCCCACACACACCACTCTCACACACACCTCTCACACACACACCACTCTCACACACACCACTCCCACACACACCACTCCCCCGCACACCACTCCCCCACACACACCACTCCCATACACACCACTCCCATACACACCACTCTCCCACGCACCACACCCACACACACCACTCCCCCGCACACACCACTCCCACACACACCTCTCACACACACACCACTCTCACACACGCCACTCCCACACTCACCACTCTCACACACACCTCTCACACACACACCACTCTCACACACACCACTCCCCCACACACACCACTCCCATACACACCACTCCCATACACACCACTCTCCCACGCACCACTCCCACACACACCACTCCCCCGCACACACCACTCCCACACACACCTCTCACACACACACCACTCTCACACACGCCACTCCCACACACACCACTCCCCCGCACACCACTCCCCCACACACACCACTCCCCCGCACACCACTCCCCCGCACACACCACTCTCACACACACCTCTCACACACACACCACTCTCACACACACCACTCCCACACACACCACTCTCCCACACACACCACTCTCACACACACCGTTCTCTCCCACACACACCACTCTCACACACACACCACTCTCACACACACCACTCTCACACACACCACTCTCAGACACACACCACTCCCACACACACCACTCTCACACACACACCACTCTCACACACACCACTCTCACACACACACCACTCCCACACACACACACCACTCCCACACACACACCACTCTCACACACACCACTCTCACACACACCATTCTCTCCCACACACACCACTCTCCCACACACACCACTCTCCCACACACACCACTCCCACACACACCACTCTCATACACACCACTCCCTCACACACACCACTCCCATACACACCACTTCCACACACACACTACTCTCACACACACCACTCTCATACACACACCACTCTCCCACACACACCACTCCCACACACACCACTCTCATACACACCACTCCCTCACACACACCACTCCCATACACACCACTTCCACACACACACTACTCTCACACACACCACTCTCACACACACACCAATCCCCCGCACGCACCACTCCCATACACACCACTCTCACACACACACACCACTCTCACACACACCACTCCCACACACACCACTCTCTCCCACACACACACACCACTCTCATACACACCACTCTCTCCCACACACACCACTCCCACACACACCACTCTCACACACATCACTTCCACACACACCACTCTCACACACACCTCCCCCACACACACCACTCTCACACACACACCACTCCCCGACACACCACTCTCACACACACCACTCTCACACACACACCACTCTCACACACACCACTCCCACACACACCACTCTCACACACACCACTCTCACACACACACCAATCCCCCGCACGCACCACTCCCATACACACCACTCTCACACACACCACTCCCACACACACACCACTCTCACACACACACACACCACTCCCACACACACACCACTCTCACACACACCACTGTCACACACACCACTCTCACACACACCACTCTCTCCCACACACACCACTCTCACACACACACCACTCCCACACACACCACTCTCACACACACCTCTCACACACACACCACTCTCACACACACCACTCCCACACACACCACTCCCCCGCACACCACTCCCCCACACACACCACTCCCCCGCACAGCACTCCCCCGCACACACCACTCTCACACACACCTCTCACACACACACCACTCTCACACACACCACTCCCACACACACCACTCCCCCACACGCACCACTCGCACACACACCACTCCCCCGCACACCACTCCCCCGCACACACCACTCTCACACACACCACTCCCACACACACCACTCTCACACACACCACTCCCCCACACACACCACTCCCATACACACCACTCCCATACACACCACTCTCCCACGCACCACTCCCACACACACCACTCCCCCGCACACACCACTCCCACACACACCACTCCCACACTCACCACTCTCACACACACCTCTCACACACACACCACTCTCACACACGCCACTCCCACACACACCACTCCCCCGCACACCACTCCCCCACACACACCACTCCCCCGCACACCACTCCCCCGCACACACCACTCACACACACACCACTCCCCGACACACCACTCTCACACACACCACTCTCACACACACACCACTCTCACACACACCACTCCCACACACACCACTCTCACACACACACCAATCCCCCGCACGCACCACTCCCATACACACCGCTCTCACACACACCACTCCCACACACACACCACTCTCACACACACACACACCACTCCCACACACACACCACTCTCACACACACCACTGTCACACACACCACTCTCAGACACACCACTCTCTCCCACACACACCACTCTCACACACACACCACTCCCACACACACCACTCTCACACACACCTCTCACACACACACCACTCTCACACACACCACTCCCACACACACCACTCCCCCGCACACCACTCCCCCACACACACCACTCCCATACACACCACTCCCATACACACCACTCTCCCACGCACCACTCCCACACACACCACTCCCCCGCACACACCACTCCCACACACACCTCTCACACACACACCACTCTCACACACGCCACTCCCACACTCACCACTCTCACACACACCTCTCACACACACACCACTCTCACACACACCACTCCCCCACACACACCACTCCCATACACACCACTCCCATACACAACACTCTCCCACGCACCACTCCCACACACACCACTCCCCCGCACACACCACTCCCACACACACCTCTCACACACACACCACTCTCACACACGCCACTCCCACACACACCACTCCCCCGCACACCACTCCCCCACACACACCACTCCCCCGCACACCACTCCCCCGCACACACCACTCTCACACACACCTCTCACACACACACCACTCTCACACACACCACTCCCACACACACCACTCTCCCACACACACCACTCTCACACACACCGTTCTCTCCCACACACACCACTCTCACACACACACCACTCTCACACACACCACTCTCACACACACCACTCTCAGACACACACCACTCCCACACACACCACTCTCACACACACACCACTCTCACACACACCACTCTCACACACACACCACTCCCACACACACACACCACTCCCACACACACACCACTCTCACACACACCACTCTCACACACACCATTCTCTCCCACACACACCACTCTCCCACACACACCACTCTCCCACACACACCACTCCCACACACACCACTCTCATACACACCACTCCCTCACACACACCACTCCCATACACACCACTTCCACACACACACTACTCTCACACACACCACTCTCATACACACACCACTCTCCCACACACACCACTCCCACACACACCACTCTCATACACACCACTCCCTCACACACACCACTCCCATACACACCACTTCCACACACACACTACTCTCACACACACCACTCTCACACACACACCAATCCCCCGCACGCACCACTCCCATACACACCACTCTCACACACACACACCACTCTCACACACACCACTCCCACACACACCACTCTCTCCCACACACACACACCACTCTCATACACACCACTCTCTCCCACACACACCACTCCCACACACACCACTCTCACACACATCACTTCCACACACACCACTCTCACACACACCTCCCCCACACACACCACTCTCACACACACACCACTCCCCGACACACCACTCTCACACACACCACTCTCACACACACACCACTCTCACACACACCACTCCCACACACACCACTCTCACACACACCACTCTCACACACACACCAATCCCCCGCACGCACCACTCCCATACACACCACTCTCACACACACCACTCCCACACACACACCACTCTCACACACACACACACCACTCCCACACACACACCACTCTCACACACACCACTGTCACACACACCACTCTCACACACACCACTCTCTCCCACACACACCACTCTCACACACACACCACTCCCACACACACCACTCTCACACACACCTCTCACACACACACCACTCTCACACACACCACTCCCACACACACCACTCCCCCGCACACCACTCCCCCACACACACCACTCCCCCGCACAGCACTCCCCCGCACACACCACTCTCACACACACCTCTCACACACACACCACTCTCACACACACCACTCCCACACACACCACTCCCCCACACGCACCACTCTCACACACACCACTCCCCCGCACACCACTCCCCCGCACACACCACTCTCACACACACCACTCCCACACTCACCACTCTCACACACACCACTCCCCCACACACACCACTCCCATACACACCACTCCCATACACACCACTCTCCCACGCACCACTCCCACACACACCACTCCCCCGCACACACCACTCCCACACACACCACTCCCACACTCACCACTCTCACACACACCTCTCACACACACACCACTCTCACACACGCCACTCCCACACACACCACTCCCCCGCACACCACTCCCCCACACACACCACTCCCCCGCACACCACTCCCCCGCACACACCACTCTCACACACACCTCTCACACACACACCACTCTCACACACACCACTCCCACACACACCACTCTCCCACACACACCACTCCCCCACACACACCACTCCCCCGCACACCACTCCCCCACACACACCACTCCCCCGCACACCACTCCCCTGCACACCACTCCCCTGCACACACCACTCTCACACACACCTCTCACACACACACCACTCTCACACACACCACTCCCACACACACCACTCCCCCACACGCACCACTCTCACACACACCACTCCCCCGCACACCACTCCCCCGCACACACCACTCTCACACACACCACTCCCACACACACCACTCACCCACACACACCACTCTCACACACACCACTCCCACACACACCACTCCCATACACACCACTCCCCTGCACACACCACTCCCATACACACCACTCCTCCGCACGCACCACTCCCCCGCACGCACCACTCCCATACACACCACTCCCACACACACACCACTCCCACACTCACCACTCTCACACACACCTCTCACACACACACCACTCTCACACACACCACTCCCACACACACCACTCCCCCACACACACCACTCCCCCGCACACCACACCCCCGCACACACCACTCTCACACACACCTCTCACACACACACCACTCTCACACACACCACTCCCACACACACCACTCTCCCACACACACCACTCCCCCACACACACCACTCCCCCGCACACCACTCCCCAACACACACCACTCCCCCGCACACCACTCCCCTGCACACCACTCCCCTGCACACACCACTCTCACACACACCTCTCACACACACACCACTCTCACACACACCACTCCCACACACACCACTCCCCCACACACACCACTCTCACACACACCACTCCCCCGCACACCACTCCCCCGCACACACCACTCTCACACACACCACTCCCACACACACCACTCCCCCACAAACACCACTCCCATACACACCACTCTCCCACACACCACTCCACACACACACCACTCTCACACACACCACTCCCGCGCACACACCACTCTCTCCCACACATACCACTCCCAAACACACACACACCACTCTCTCCCACACACACACTATTCTGTCCCACACACACCATTCCCACACACACCACTCCCCCACACACACCACTCTCACACACACCACTCCCACACACACCACTCTCACACACACCACTCTCACACACACCACTCCCACACACGCCACTCCCCAACACACACACACCACTCTCTCCCACGCACACCACTCTCACACACACCACTCCCACACACACCACTCTCACACACACCACTCCCACACACACCACTCTCACACACACCACTCTCACAACACACCACTCCCACACACACCACTCTCACACACACCACTCCCACACACACCACTCTCACACACACCACTCCCCACACACACCACTCTCACACACACCACTCTCTCCCACACACACACCACACTCACACTGAACATCCCCCACACACACACCATTCTCTCCCACACACACCATTCCCATAAACACCACTATCACACACACCACTCTCACACACACCACTCTCACACACACACACCACTCCCACACACACACCGCTCTCCCTCACACACCACTCTCACACACACCACTACCACACACACCACTCCCCCACACACCACTCCCACACACACACCACTCTCACACACACCAGTCTCACACACACACCACTCCCCCACACACCACTCTCCCACACACACCACTCCCACACACACACACCACTCCCACACACACACCACTCTCACACACACACCACTCTCACACACACCACTCTCACACACACCACTCTCACACACACACCACTCCCACACACACCACTCTCACACACACACCACTCTCACACACACCACTCTCACACACACACCACTCCCACACACACACACCACTCCCACACACACACCACTCTCACACACAGCAGTCTCACACACACCATTCTCTCCCACACACACCACTCTCCCACACACACCACTCTCACACACACCACTCTCCCACACACACCACTCTCCCACACACACCACTCTCACACACACCACTCCCACACACACACCACTCCCACACACACCACTCTCACACACACACCACTCTCACACACACCACTCTCACACACACACCACTCTCCCACACACACCACTCCCACACACACCACTCTCACACACACCACTCCCTCACACACACCACTCCCACACACACCACTCTCACACACACACCACTCTCACACACACCACTCTCACACACACACCAATCCCCCGCACACACCACTCTCACACACACCACTCTCACACACACACACCACTCTCACACACACCACTGCCCCACACACACCACTCTCTCCCACACACACACACCACTCTCATACACACCACTCTCTCCCACACACACCACTCCCACACACACCACTCTCACACACACCACTTCCACACACACCACTCTCACACACACCTCTCACACACACACCACTCTCACACACACACCACTCACACACACACCACTCTCACACACACCACTCTCACACACACACCACTCTCACACACACCACTCCCACACACACCACTCTCACACACACCACTCTCACACACACACCAATCCCCCGCACGCACCACTCCCACACACACCACTCTCACACACACCACTCCCACACACACACCACTCTCACACACACACACACACACACACACACACCACACACACACACTCTCACACACACCACTCTCACACACACCACTCTCTCCCACACACACCACTCTCACACACACACCACTCTCACACACACCACTCTCACACACACCACTCTCCCACACACACCACTCTCACACACACCACTCTCACACACACCACTCCCTCACACACACCACTCTCTCCCACGCACACCACTCACACACACACCACTCCCACACACACCACTCTCCCACACACCACTCCCCCACACACACACCACTTTCACACACACACACCGCTCTTTCCCACACACACCACTCTCCCACACACACACCGCTCTTTCCCACACACACCACTCTCAGACACACCACTCTGACACACACCATTCTCAGACACACACCACTCTCACACACACCACTCCCCCACACACACCACTCTCACACACACCACTCCCACACACACCACTCTCTCACACACCACACCCACACACACCACTCTCCCACACACACCACTCTCACACACACCACTCTCACACACACCACTCCCACACACACACCACACCGACACACACCACTCTCACACACACCACTCTCTCCCACACACACCACTCCCAAACTCACCACTCCCACACACACCACTCACCCACACACACCACTCCCACACACACCACTCCCACACACACACACCACTCTCACACACACACACCACTCTCACACACACTACTCCCCCACACATACCACTCCACACACACACACACACCACTCTCTCCCACACACACACATTCTGTCCCACACACACCACTCGCACACACACCACTCCCCCACACACCACTCTCTCCCACACACACCACTCCCACACACACCACTCTCACACACACACACCACTCTCACACACACCACTCCCTCACACACACCACTCTCACACACACCACTCCCACACACACCACTCTCACACACACCACTCTCACACACAACACTCTCTCCCACACACACCACTCTCTCCCACACACACACCACACTCACACTGAACATCCCCCACACACACACCATTCTCTCCCACACACACCACTCCCACACACACCACTCCCCCACACACACCACTCCCCCACACACACCACTCTCACACACACACCACTCTCACACACACACCACTCTCACACACACCACTCCCACACACACACCACTCTCACACACACCACTCTCACACACACCACTCCCCCACACACACCACTCTCACACACACACCACTCCCACACACACCACTCTCACACACACCACTTCCACACACACCACTCTCTCCCACACACACCACTCCCACACACACCACTCTCACACACACCACTCTCACACACACCACTCTCACACACACCACTTTCTCCCACACACACCACTCTCACACACACCACTGTCACACACACCACTGTCACACACACCACTCTCACACACACACTGCTCTCACACACACCACTCTCACACACACACCACTCCCCCGCACGCACCACTCCCATACACACCACTCTCACACACACCACTCCCACACACACCACTCTCACACACACAACACTCCCCCACACACCACTCTCCCACACACACCACTCTCACACACACCACTCCCACACACACACCACTCCCACACACACCACTCTCACACACACCACTCTCACACACACACACCACTCTCACACACACCACTCCCACACACACACCACTCTCACACACACCACTCCCCCACACACACACCATTCTCTCCCACGCACACCACTCTCACACACACCACTCTCACACACACACCACTCTCACACACACCACTCCCCCGCACGCCACTCCCACACACACACCACTCTCACACACACCACTCTCACACACACACCACTCACACACACACCACTCTCACACACACCACTCTCACACACACCACTCTCACACACACAACACTCCCACACACACACCACTCCCACACACACCACTCCCACACACACCACTCTCACACACACAGCACTCTCACACACACCACTCTCACACACACACCACTCTTACACACACCACTCTCACACACACCACTCTCACACACACACCACTCCCACACACACCACTCTCAAACACACCACTCTCACACACACACACCACTCCCACACACACACCACTCTCACACACACCACTCTACCACACACACCACTCTCACACACACACCACTCCCACACACACCACTCTCACACACACCACTCTCACACACACACACACTACTCTCACGCACACACACCACTCCCACACACACACCACTCTCACACTCACCACTCCCACACACACCACTCTCACACACACCACTCTCACACACACACACCACTCTCACGCACACACACCACTCCCCACACACACCACTCTCACACACCACTCTCACACACACCACTCTCTCCCACACACACCACTCTCACACACACCACTGTCACACACACCACTGTCACACACACCACTCTCACACACACAGCACTCCCAGACACACCACTCTCACACACACCACTCTCACACACACACACCACTCTCACGCACACACCACTCCCACACACACCACTCTCACACACACCACTCTACCACACACTCTACTCTCACAGACACACCACTCCCACACACACCACTCTCACACACACCACTCTACCACACACTCCACTCTCACGCACACACACCACTCCCACACACACACCACTCTCACACACACACACCACTCCCACACACACACCACTCTCACACACACCACTCTCACACACACCACTCTACCACACACACCACTCTCACACACACCACTCTCACACACACCACTCCCTCACACACACCACTCCCATACACACCACTTCCACACACACACTACTCTCACACACACCCCTCTCACACACAGACCAATCCCCCGCACGCACCACTCCCACACACACACTACTCTCACACACACACCACTCTCACACATACACCAATCCCCCACACGCACCACTCCCATACACACCACTCTCACACAAACCACTCCCACACACACACCACTCTCACACACACACCACTCTCACACACACACACCACTCTCACACACACCACTCTCACACACACACACCACTCTCACACACACACCACTCTCACACACACACACCACTCCCACACACACACCACTCTCACACACACCACTCTCACACACACCACTCTCTCCCACACACACCACTCTCCCACACACACCACTCCCACACACACCACTCTCACACACACCACTCTCCCACACACACCACTCCCACACACACCACTCTCACACACACACCACTCCCCCACACACCACTCTCCCACACACACCACTCCCATACACACCACTCTCACACACACCACTCCCACACACACACCACTCCCTCCCACACACACCACTCCCACACACACCACTCTCACACACACCACTTCCACACACACCACTCTCACACACACCACTCTCCCACACACACCACTCTCCCACACACACCACTCCCCCACACACCACTCTCCCACACACACCACTCCCATACACACCACTCTCACACACACCACTCTCTCCCACACACACCACTCCCTCCCACACACACCACTCCCACACACACCACTCTCACACACACCACTTCCACACACACCACTCTCACACACACACCACTCCCACACACACACCACTCCCACACACACCACTCTCTCCCACACACACACCACACTCACACTGAACATCCCCCACACACACACCAGTCCCATATACACCACTCTCACACACACACACCACTCCCACACACACACCACTCTCACACACACCACTCTACCACACACACCACTCTCACACACACACCACTCTCAAACACACCACTCTCACACACACACACCACTCCCACACACACACCACTCTCACACACACCACTCTACCACACACACCACTCTCACACACACACCACTCCCACACACACCACTCTCACACACACCACTCTCACACACACACACTACTCTCACGCACACACACCACTCCCACACACACACCACTCTCACACTCACCACTCCCACACACACCACTCTCACACACACCACTCTCACACACACACACCACTCTCACGCACACACACCACTCCCACACACACACCACTCTCACACACACTACTCTCACACACACCACTCTCTCCCACACACACCACTCTCACACACACCACTCTCACACACACTAGTCTCACACACACACCACTCCCCCACACACCACTTTCACACACACCAGTCTCACACACACACCACTCCCCCACACACCACACTCACACACACCACTCTCACACACACACCACTCCCAGACACACCACTCTCACACACACCACTCTCACACACACACACCACTCTCACGCACACACACCACTCCCACACACACACCACTCTCACACACACCACTCTCACACACACCACTCTCTCCCAGACACACCAATCTCACAGACACACCACTCCCACACACACCACTCTCAAACACACCACTCTACCACACACTCCACTCTCACGCACACACACCACTCCCACACACACACCACTCTCACACACACACACCACTCCCACACACACACCACTCTCACACACACCACTCTCACACACACCACTCTCTCCCACACACACCACTCTCACAGACACACCACTCCCACACACACCACTCTCACACACACCACTCTACCACACACACCACTCTTACACACACCACTCTCACACACACCACTCCCTCACACACACCACTCCCATACACACCACTTCCACACACACACTACTCTCACACACACCCCTCTCACACACAGACCAATCCCCTGCACGCACCACTCCCATACACACCACTCTCACACACACCACTCTCACACACACACACTACTCTCACACACACACCACTCTCACACACACACCAATCCCCCACACGCACCACTCCCATACACACCACTCTCACACAAACCACTCCCACACACACACCACTCTCACACACACACCACTCTCACACACACACACCACTCTCACACACACACCACTCCCACACACACACCACTCTCACACACACCACTCTCACACACACCACTCTCTCCCACACACACCACTCCCTCCCACACACACCACTCCCACACACACCACTCTCACACACACCACTTCCACACACACCACTCTCACACACACCTCTCCCACACAAACCACTCTCACACACACACCACTCCCCCACACACCACTCTCACACACACCACTCCCACACACACACCACTCTCACACACACACACCACTCTCACACACACACCACTCTCACACACACCACTCTCACACACACACACACCACTCTCACACACACACCACTCTCACACACACCACTCCCACACACACACCACTCTCTCCCACACACACCACTCCCACACACACCACTCTCACACACACCACTCTCACACACACCTCTCCCACACAAACCACTCCCACACACACACCACTCCCCCACACACCACTCTCCCACACACCACTCTCCCACACACACCACTCCCATACACACCACTCTCACACACACCACTCCCACACACACACCACTCTCACACACACCACTCTCACACACACACACCACTCTGTCCCACACACACCACTCTCACACACACACCACTCCCACACACACCACTCTCACACACACCACTCTCCCACACACACCACTCTCACACACACCTCTCTCACACACACCACTCCCTCACACACACCACTCTCTCCCACGCACACCACTCACACACACACACCACTCCCACACACACCACTCTCCCACACACACTGCTCTCACACACACCACTCTCACACACACACGAATCTCCCGCACGCACCACTCCCATACACACCACTCTCACACACACCACTCCCACACACACACACCACTCTCACACACACCACTCTCACACACACCACTCCCACACACACACACCACTCCCACACACACCACTCCCCCACACACACCACTCTCACACACACCACTCTCACACACACACCACTCCCACACACACCACTCCCCTGCACGCCACTCTCTCCCCCACACACACCACACTCACACTGAACATCCCCCACACACACACCATTCTCTCCCACGCACACCACTCTCACACACACCACTCTCACACACACACCACTCCCACACACACCACTCCCCCGCACGCCACTCCCACACACACACCACTCTCACACACACCACTTCCACACACACCACTCCCCCGCACGCCGCTCGCACACACACACCACTCTCACACACACCACTCTCACACACACCACTCTCACACACACACACCACTCCCACACACACCACTCTCACACACACCACTCTCACACACACCACTCTCACACACACCACTCCCTCACACACACCACTCTCTCCCACGCAAACCACTCACACACACACACCACTCCCACACACACCACTCTCCCACACACACACTGCTCTCACACACACCACTCTCTCCCACACACACCACTCTCACAGACACACCACTCCCACACACACCACTCTCACACACACCACTCTACCACACACTCCACTCTCACACACACCACTCTCACACACACCACTCCCATACACACCACTTCCACACACACACTACTCTCACACACACCCCTCTCACACACAGACCAATCCCCCGCACGCACCACTCCCATACACACCACTCTCACACACACACACCACTCCCACACACACACTACTCTCACACACACACCACTCTCCCACACACACCAATGCCCCGCACGCACCACTCCCATACACACCACTCTCACACACACACACCACTCTCACACACACACCACTCCCACACACACCACTCACCCGCACGCCACTCCCACACACACACCACTCTCACACACACCACTCTCACACACACCACTCTCACACACACACCACTCTCACACACACACACCACTCTCACACACACCACTCTCACACACACACACCACTCTCACACACACACCACTCCCACACACACTACTCCCCCGCACGCCACTCCCACACACACACCACTCTCACACACACCACTCTCACACACACCACTCTCACACACACCACTTCCACACACACACTACTCTCACACACACCCCTCTCACACACAGACCAATCCCCCGCACGCACCACTCCCATACACACCACTCTCACACACACACACCACTCCCACACACACACTACTCTCACACACACACCACTCTCCCACACACACCAATCCCCTGCACGCACCACTCCCATACACACCACTCTCACACACACCACTCTCACACACACACACCACTCTCACACACACACCACTCCCACACACACCACTCACCCGCACGCCACTCCCACACACACCCCACTCTCACACACACCACTCTCACACACACCACTCTCACACACACACCACTCTCACACACACACACCACTCTCACACACACCACTCCCATACACACACACCACTCTCACACACACACACCACTCTCCCACACACCACTCCCACACACACACCACTCTCACACACACCACTCTCACACACACCACTCTCACACACACACCACTCTCACACACACACACCACTCTCACACACACCACTCCCATACACACACACCACACCACACACACACACCACTCTCACACACACACCACTCCCACACACACCACTCCCCCGCACGCCACTCCCACACACACACCACTCTCACACACACCACTCTCACACACACCACTCTCACACACACACCACTCTCACACACACCACTCTCACACACACACCACTCCCCCACACACCACTCTCAGACACACCACTCCCACACACACCACTCTCCCACACACACCACTCTCTCCCACACACACACCACACTCACACTGATCATCCCCCACACATACATCATTCTCTCCCACACACACCACTCTCACACACACCACTCTCACACACACCACTCCCCCGCACGCCACTCACACACACACACCGCTCTCCCACGCACACCACTCCCACACACACCACTCTCTCCCACGCACACACCACACTCACACTGATCATCCCCCACACACACACCATTCTCTCCCACACACACCACTCTCACACACACCACTCTCACACACACCACTCCCACACACACCACTCCCACACACACCACTCTCACACACACCACTCTCACACACACCACTCCCACACACACCACTCCCCCGCACGCCACTCTCACACACACACCACTCTCACATACCCCACACTCCCACACACACCACTCACACACACACCACTCTCACACACACCACTCTCCCACACACACCACTCTCACACACACCACTCCCACACACACACCACACTCACACTGAACATCCACCACACACACACCATTCTCTCCCACACACACCACTCCCATACACACCACTCTCACACACACCACTCCCCCACACACACCACTCTCACACACACCACTCCCCCGCACGCCACTCCCACACACACACCGTTCTCCCACACACACCACTCTCACACACACCACTCTCACACACACCACGCTCACACACACCACTCTCCCTCGCACCACTCCCACACACACCACTCTCCCACACACACCACTCTCACACACACCACGCTCACACACACACCACTCTCACACACACCACGCTCACACACACCACTCCCTCACACACACTACTCTCTCCCACGCACACCACTCCCACACACACCACTCCCACACACACCACTCCCACACACACCACTCCCCCACACACACCACTCTCTCCCACACACACACCACACTCACACTGATCATCCCCCACACACACCACTATCACACACACCACTCTCACACACACCACTTCCACACACACACTACTCTCACACACACCCCTCTCACACACAGACCAATCCCCCGCACGCACCACTCCCATACACACCACTCTCACACACACACACCACTCCCACACACACACTACTCTCACACACACACCACTCTCCCACACACACCAATCCCCCGCACGCACCACTCCCATACACACCACTCTCACACACACCACTCTCACACTCACACACCACTCTCACACACACACCACTCCCACACACACCACTCACCCGCACGCCACTCCCACACAGACACCACTCTCACACACACCACTCTTACACACACCACTCTCACACACACACCACTCTCACACACACACACCACTCTCACACACACCACTCCCATACACACACACCACTCTCACACACACACACCACTCTCACACACACCACTCTCACACACACCACTCTCACACACACCACTTCCACACACACCACTCTCACACACACCACTCCCACACACACACACCACTCTCACACACACCACTCCCATACACACACACCACTCTCACACACACACACCACTCTCACACACACCACTCTCACACACACCACTCTCACACACACCACTTCCACACACACCACTCCCACACACACCACTCTCCCACACACACCACTCTCACACACACCACTCCCACACACACCACTCTCCCACACACACCACTCTCTCCCACACACACACCACACTCACACTGATCATCCCCCACACACACACCATTCTCTCCCACACACACCACTCTCACACACACCACTCTCACACACACCACTCCCCCGCACGCCACTCCCCCACACACTCCGCTCTCCCTCACACACCACTCTCACACACACCACTCTTACACACACCACTCTCACACACACACCACTCCCACACACACACACCACTCTCACACACACCACTCTCACACACACACACCACTCTCACACACACACCACTCTCACACACACCACTCTCACACACACACACCATTCTCTCCCACACACACCACTCTCACACACACCACTCTCACACACACACACCATTCTCTCCCACACACACCACTCTCACACACACCACTCTCACACACACCACTCTCACACACACACACCACTCTCACACACACACCACTCTCACACACACACACCACTCTCACACACACACCACTCTCACACACACCACTCTCACACACACACACCATTCTCTCCCACACACACCACTCTCACACACACCACTCTCACACACACACACCATTCTCTCCCACACACACCACTCTCACACACACCACTCTCACACACACCACTCTCACACACACACACCACTCTCACACACACACCACTCTCACACACACACACCACTCTCACACACACACCACTCTCACACACACCACTCTCACACACACACACCATTCTCTCCCACACACACCACTCTCACACACACCACTCCCACACACACCACTCCCCCGCACGCCACTCTCACACACACACCACTCTCACATACCCCACACTCCCACACACACCACTCACACACACACCACTCTCACACACACCACTCTCACATACCCCACACTCCCACACACACCACTCACACACACACCACTCTCACACACACCACTCTCACACACACCACTCCCACACACACACCACACTCACACTGAACATCCCCCACACACACACCATTCTCTCCCACACACACCACTCCCATACACACCACTCCCCCACACACACCACTCTCACACACACCACTCCCCCGCACGCCACTCCCACACACACCACTCCCCCACACACACCACTCTCACACACACCACTCCCCCGCACGCCACTCCCACACACACACCGTTCTCCCACACACACCACTCTCACACACACCACGCTCACACACACCACTCGCACACACACCACTCTCTCCCACACACACACCACTCCCACACACACACCACACTCACACTGATCATCCCCCACACACACACCATTCTCTCCCACACACACCACTCTCACACACACCACTCCCCCGCACGCCACTCCCACACACACACCGCTCTCCCTCACACACACCACTCCCACACACACACCACTCCCTCACACACCACTCCCACACACACACCGCTCTCCCTCACACACCACTCTCACACACACCACTCTCACACACACCACTCTCACACACACACCACTCTCACACACACACACCACTCTCACACGCACCACTCTCACACACACCACTCCCATACACACCACTTTCACACACACACCACTCCCATACACACCACTCTCACACACACACCACTCCCCCACACACACCACTCTCACAGACACCACTTTCACACATACCACTCCCCCACACACACCACTCTGACACACACCACTCTCACACACACCTCTCAGTCACAGACACCACTCTCACACACACCACTCCCACACACACACCACTCTCACTCACACACCACTCCCACACACACACCGCTCTCCCTCACACACCACTCTCACACACACCACTCTCACACACACACCACTCCCACACACACCACTCACACACACACCACTCTCACACACACACACCACTCTCACACACACACACCACTCTAATCACACACACCACTCCCACACACACCACTCTCACACACACCACTCTCACACACACACACCACTCTCACACACACACCACTCTCACACACACACCACTCTCACACACACACACCACTCTAATCACACACACCACTCTCACACACACACACCACTCTCACACACACACCACTCCCACACACACCACTCTCACACACACCACTCTCACACACACACACCACTCTCACACACACACACCACTCTAATCACACACTACTTTCCCTCACCCGTTCTCACACTCGCACCACTTTCCCACACACCACACACCACTCTCCCTCACACTCTTTCACATGCACACCTTTTCTGCTGCTATTTGTAAATGATGTTCGTCAGTCGAACATCGGGGACTGATCAGAGTGTGCTGCAGGGCAGGGATGAGGTTTGTTATTGCAGGAACATTCTGAGGGATGATTCAATCCGGAGGAGGTGCTGGTGGGTGACTGGTGCATTATGCACAGCGTGTCCGAGGAGACCAGTAGGTGTGAGGCAGAGCCGGGGACGTGAGCAGGTCTCCAGCGCAGCATCTGCCTGGGCACTGGTGTTCCACCCTGGGAACCGAACACAATGTAAAAACTCTTGTCCAAGTGCTCCCCCTGTGCTTCATACAGTGAGCACAACAACCCGGAACATTTGGCATTGTTGGTGATCGAATATAAAGTGTATTAATTTGCGAAATTAAACTCGGCTGGCAAGGAGTTCCATTCCCTGGCACTGCAGGTATCCTTCACAGAGAGTCTGTGCAGTCACACCCCCAGAGATACTGGCCGAGTGGGGCTGGATGGTCTCTGCTTATGAAACCACAGTAACCATCCTACCTGCTTTAATGGAATGGATTCACTTTGAGCACAGACCGGGACCTCTGCAGGGACATCTATTTCTGATCTGAGATGGCACTGTCCATTGGCAGGTCGGCTGTTTGATCTCTGACTATGGGAGACCGATTAGGGGCTCTGTAGTCTTCTGCCCAGTTACAAAGGGAAGCAGGAGGTGAACAGAGCCCCTAGGGTAGCAGGAGTTCTTCTGCTGCGGCCCATATCATCAAAGTGAAACTGGACGTGCCAATTGCGCCAACTTGGATTTGAGAGGAATGATAAAGATTAAATAGAAAACCTCAGGATAAAATCACAGAGAGTTCAGCAGCAACTGAACCCTCCTCACCACAATCAGCAGTCTGGGACGTTTGGGGGGGTGGGGTGTTATTTGATTACAGTAGGACTCAGAGCTAATGAAGATTCTGCGTCATTGGATCTTCTGCCGAAACCGAGAAGGTGACGCTGTCTTGCCTCTGTTGCCTCTTCCTTATCGCGAAGCTTCACCTTGTGTAGATTGAGCACAGGGCTACCTCGGAAACATTGCAAGCAATTGGGAATGGTGTGGGCAGACAGGGCAGCAGGCGTGGGTTTGCTACGTGATTGCCAGCTCTGGTGCTGCCACCACCGGAACTCCACACTGCCTGCATGTTTGGAGAAAGTCCTGGGAAGAAGCACGTTCTCATAGAACAGAACCGCACGGGAGCACACCCTGTCTGTCCAAACATCCCATCTGCCTGTAGATAGTCTTATCCCTTCCTTCCCTGAGTTTCATGTGGCTGTGTGAATGCCTCTTAGATATTGTTCGTGTATCTGCTTCCATCATCCGCCCAAATTTGTCTAACCTATCCTTATAGTTAATACTCTTCTCCGTGGATTGTCACCTTGTCGTGGTGGAGAAGCTTGTGTGGTCCTGTGATCCCGAGAGCAATGCCGTCTGGAGCTATGCTCCTGGTAGGGTCACCCATGGCGGTAAGGTCAAGGGTGAGGTCCCTGACAAAGAACAATCCAACCAAGACCTCAACGGTGGAACAGGCGGATGAAGTTACTTCGAACTCGACGGCTGTGAAGGCGGATGAAGGCTGCAACAAATCCATCAGTTCCAATCGTCGTGGTTTCCATGCCAATGAAATCAGTTGGTTGATCTGTGAAGTATCGTGAGCTTCGAGGACTGCAACATCAAGTACACATTAAACAAATACACGCACAGGCGTCTTCGCTCTGTGGGCCACTTCTTCAGAACGAAGACCATCATCTTCGACCTCGAGGGATAGCCATGACAACGACGACGACGATAGTTAATACTCTTTAATCCGGGTAACATCCTGCTGAATCTCTTCCGCATACTCTCTGAAGCCGCCACATCCTTCCTGTAATGCAGTGAACAGTACTGCACACGATACCTCAAACGTGGCAACATATCTTCACTTCTTTATACTCGACACCCTGGCCAATGACGTATACTACTCAGACGTACAGTGTAGCGGTCTGATGTGGGAATTCTAAAGCAGGGGAATGGAAGAGAGTACAGAACGTGATGGACTCAGCTGAGTATAGTACTTCCAACCATTGAGGACGTCTACAAAAGGCCATGTCAGGAAGGCAGTATCCATCATTAAGGACCCCATCATTTGGACCATGTCCTCTTCCTGGTGCTGCCATCAAGGAGGAGGTCCAGGGGCCTGAAGACCCCACCTCAAGGTTCAGCAATAGCTTCTTCTCCACAGCCATTATGTTCTTGAACCAATCTGAAAACCCCCAACAGCACCTCAGGCAACATTCTTTTATTTCTCTCCCTCAGATTGCATTAGTGTTGTTTTGTTTGTTTTTTGCTTTTTTTTTGTGAGTTATATATAATTCATGTTAGCTTAAATTTATGTTAATTTATGTTTGTCATGTTTGTAATGTATTGTGCTGCTGCTGCAAAAAAGCTTATTTTCCTGCCATTTATACCATGGGATATGTGCCTATGACAATAAACTTGATAATGAACAATAATTATGCAACCACTTTCAGGGAGCTATGTAACTACACCACAAAATCCCTCTGTACCTCAATGCTCCTAAAGATCCTGCCATCCACTGTGCATTTTTCCCTTATTCTTCACCTTCCAAAGTGCAACACCTCACACTTGTATCTATTTCCCATTTCTCTGATTACATTTTCAACAGGTCTATATCCTGCTGTCAACCTTCCTCGCAATCCAAAACCTGGCCCAATTTTTATGTCATTTGCAAAATGTAGTTGTTAAGGTGTAATTCTTGCAACACACATAAAAGTTGTTGGTGAACGCAGCAGGCCAGGCAACATCTCTAGGAAGAGGTGCAGTCGACGCTTCAGGCCGAGACCCTTCGTCAGGACTAACTGAAGGAAGAGTGAGTAAGGGATTTGAAAGTTGGAGGGGGAGGGGGAGATCCAAAATGATAGGAGAAGACCGGAGGGGGAGGAATGGAGCCAAGAGCTGGACAGGTGATTGGCAAAAGGAATACGAGAGGGTCATGGGACAGGAGGTCCGGGAAGAAAGACAAGGAGGGGGGGAACCCAGAGGATGGGCAAGGGGTATAGTCAGAGGGACAGAGGGAGAAAAAGGAGAGTGAGAGAAAGAATGTGTGTATAAAAATAAGTAACAGATGGGGTACGAGGGGGAGGTGGGACATTAGCGGAAGTTAGAGAAGTCGATGTTCATGCCATCAGGTTGGAGGCTACCCAGACGGAATATAAGGTGTTGTTCCTCCAACCTGAGTGTGGCTTCATCTTTACAGTAGAGGAGGCCGTGGATAGACATGTCAGAATGGGAATGGGATGTGGAATTAAAATGTGTGGCCACTGGGAGATCCTGCTTTCTCTGGCGGACAGAGCGTAGATGTTCAGCAAAGCGGTCTCCCAGTCTGCGTTGGGTCTCGCCAATATATAAAAGGCCACATCGGGAGCACTGGACGCAGTATATCACCCCAGTCAACTCACAGGTGAAGTGTTGCCTCACCTGGAAGGACTGTTTGGGGCTCTGAATGGTGGTAAGGGAGGAAGTGTAAGGGCAGGTGTAGCACTTGTTCCGCTTACACGGATAAGTGCCAGGAGGGTGATCAGTGGGGAGGGATGGGGGGGACGAATGGACAAGGGAGTTGTGTAGGGAGCAATCCCTGCGTAATGCAGAGAGGGGTGGGAGGGAAAGATGTGCTTAGTGGTGGGATCCCGTTGGAGGTGGCGGAAGTTACGGAGAATAATATGTTGGACCCGGAGGCTGGTGGGGTGGTAGGTGTAATTCTTGTTAGTTTGAATCTTCAACTGTTTCCCAATACATGGAGACACCTTGTTCTGATTATGCAAACCTTCTCAAGCTGTGTTGTAAATGGACACTAGAAATAAAAACTTGTGGAAGACTTATCTATAGAGCCCAGGGTAACTCAGCTGTGTGTGTTGTTGTGAATGGGGAGGAGTGCGGTCTCTGCAAATGACATGCTGAATGGAATAGAAACATCTAAGTAATTAAACGTGCTCACAGGCTAAAGGTGACATGGACGTCTACATTGTACAGTATCCAGCAATTTCACAATTTCAGCTGCAAGCCATCATTGTGCTAACTGCTTGTGTGGAGATCCTGTCATTCCAAAAACTGCAGCAACTGCAGGGCCCCAGACAGTCCTTCCAGGTGAGGCAACACTTCACCTGTGAGTCGACTGGGGTGATATACTGCGTCCAGTGCAACTGCCGGAAATCTGAAATAAGAAGGGGAAATTCTGGAAAAACTCAGCGAGTCAGACAGCGTGTGAGGAAAGAGAAACAGAGCGAGCGTTTCAGGTCAAAGATCTTGCATCAGAAATGACTTCTGAAGAAGGGTTTTCAGCCTGCAAATTTAACCCGCCTCACTCTGTTTTGGCGTGTGGCCAAGTGGTTAAGGCGTTCGTCTAGTGATCTGAAGGTCACCAGTTCAAACCTTGGCTGAGGCAGCGTGTGTCCTTGAGCAAGGCACTTAACCACACATTGCTCTGCGACGACACCGGTGCCAAGCTGTATGGGTCCTAATGCCCTTCCCTTGGACAACATCGGGGAGACTTGCAGCATGGGCAACTGCCGGTCTTCCATACAACCTTGCCCAGGCCTGCGCCCTGGAAAACTTTCCAAGGCGCAAATCCATGGTCTTATGAGACTAACGGATGCCTATAACTCTGCACAGAAGCTGACCAACCTGCTGAGGGTTTCCAGCATTTTCATGAAGACCATTTAGCCGAAAGTGCTTGGTGGGTAAAATATTCCTTTGGTCTGAATTCCCAGTACCTTCCCCAGTGGGCCAAACATTTTAATTCCCATTAACATTCCTATTCTGACATGCCATTCCATGGCCTCCTCTTGTGCCAAGATGGGGTCACTATGTATGGGTAGAGGAGCAACACCTCATATTCCGCATGGGTAGTCTTCAACCTGATGGCATGAATATCAATTTCTCCTTCCAATAAACAAAATCCCCCCCCCCCCTTTTACTACTCCCCACTCTGACCTTTTACTTCTTCTCACCTGCCTATTACTTTCCCTGGGTCCCCTTTTCCTTCCCCTTCTCCAATAGTCCACTCTCCTCTCCTGTTAGATTCCTTCTTCTCCAGACCTTGACCTTTCCCATCCACCTGGCTTCACCTATCACCTTCCAGCGAGCCTCCTTCCTCTGCCCCTAACTTCTTGTTCTTGCATCTACCCTCTTCCTTCTCAGTCCTGAAGAAGGTTCTTGGCCTAAAATGTTGACTATTGATTCATTTCCATAGATGCTGCCTGACCTGCTGAATTCCTCCAGCATTTTGTGTGTGTTACTTTCCCCATTTGTCTCTTTGATCCCATGACCTCTTCTTGTACATTTAATCTCAATTTCCTCTCTTTTTTTCCAGCCATTATTAAAGATTCCTCTCCTGAAGCCCTCGTTCCCTCAGTTCTTTGTAATAGACATACAATAGGCGAAGGTCATGTTGTGATGAGGTCATTATGATTTGGCAGTGGGACATGGAGTGAGTGACTGAGTGAAAACCTGGTACAAGGAGGTTAATGTGGCCCAGTGTGAGACCATGGACTTCAGTAGGAGGAACTATTGGCTGGACTATTATCTAAACAGAGAGAGGTGCAGGAGAATGAAATTTACTGTAACCTAGGTGTTCTAGAGCATAAATTGCAAAAGCTTACCAGGCAGGCTCAACAAGTATTTAACAAGGCAAGGTATCATGTTTATTGTGAAGGGGATAGATATTAAGGATAGGGAGGCTTTGTTCTAATTGTACAGGGTGCTGGTGTTGGTGAGGACATGCCTGGAATTCTGCGCACAGTTTCAGTCACCTTGCCTAAACGAGGATATGGGACATGGGACATAGAAGAGTGCAGCACTGAACAGCCATTCAGCCCACTTCTTGTGCTTTATCAATATGCCTCAATTCCCTTCATATTTGTACGTCTATCAGAAACTCCACTAAACTGCCTGATTCCACATCTGCCCCAGGTGATTTGCTCCAGACACCTATCACTCTGCATAAGAAACTTGCCCCCAACGTCACTTTTAAATTTCTATCCTCTAACCTTGAAACTTTCACGTTTCTACATCTCTATCCTGGGGAAAGGGTTCTGACTGTCTGCGATAACTACAGTATGTGTTAGATACGAAAGGAAAAGTGGCTGGAGTCACTCAGCACTTTAGCACAAGGGTGCTTATCAGGTGTGTCAAAAATCAAACTTGGAAAAATTAGCGAAAATAGAGAAAAGAGAACTGCCAAGATTTACAAAACGATACCTACTGGAAAACACACTAATACAGTAACTCTCTGCTTATTTCTCGTCCAAATGTGAACTCCCGGCAGCACCGACCTCCCCCTCACTGAGGGTGATGGGCTCCTTTTTATTCGGCACTAGGGCATCCCATCTTTAATTGCCCACAAAGTTAACTTAAGACTACACATGAATTGGAGTTTGATGCACCCCACAATGCAGTTACAATCAGATTACAAATTAACATGGCGGGAAAGGCACCATAAGGCCAACCCCAGTGCATTGGCTCAGTTAAGGGCCCATTATGAGAATATACTGGGGAAGACACTGAAGTGTATTCACTCAGCGCAAGGCAATGTTTGTGTGTGTGTGTGTGTGTGTGTGTGTGTGTGTGTGTGTGTGTGTGTGTGTGTGAATGCACGTGTGTAAGGAGTAAGTTTGCCGAGTACGTTCAATCTCACTATGCCATTCATGTTATTAAAATCCCCTCAATCTCCAACCTCCAGGGGGAACAACCTTTCCTTATTGCTCACACCTGCTTCACCTTCTCCATATTCTTCCTATAAAGAGGCTGCCAGAACTACACACAATATTCCAGGTGTGGTTAGATTGAAGTTTCATATAAAGCATGCTTTACTTACTCTTAGACTTGACAACACCATCTCCCCAAACTCCATCAGCACAGGTGCACTGCAGGGCTGTGTGCTTAGCCCCCTGCTCTACTCACTTTATACTTACAGTGTAAGCTCCAATGCCATTTTTAAGTTTGCAGGCACTACCACTGTTCTGGGCCAAATCAAAAGTGGTGCCAAACTGGCGTGTAGGAGGGAGACTGAAATTCTGTCTGAGTGACGCCATGACAACAACCTCTCGCTCAATGTCAACACAACCAAAGAGCTGATTATTGACTACGGGAGGGAGAAACTGGAGGTCCATGAGCCAGTCCTGTTTAGGGCATCAGAGGTGAAGAGTTTCAGTAACTTTAAATTTCTGGCTGTTACCATTTCAGCCCACCTGTCCTGTGACCAGCATATCAGTGTCATTACAAAGAAGGCACGACAGCACCAGAAGGCTCTATAAGGCGCTGGTGAGACCTCACTTGGAGTACTGTGGGCAGTTTTGGTCTCCTTAATTAAGAAAGGATGTGCTGACGTTGGAGAGGGTACAGAGAAGCTTCACTAGAATGATTCCAGGAATGAGAGGGTTAACATATGAGGAACGTTTGTCCGCTCTTGGACTGTATTCCTTGGAGTTTAGAAGAATGAGAGGAGACCTCATAGAAACATTTCAAATGTTAAAAGGCATGGACAGAGTGGATGTGGCAAAGTTGTTTCCCATGATGGGGGAGTCTAGTACGAGAGGGCATGACTTAAGGATTGAAGGGCGCCCATTCAGAAAAGAAATGCAAAGAAATTTTTTTAGTCAAAGGGTGATGAATCTATGGAATTTGTTGCCACGGGCAGCAGTGGAGGCCAAGTCATTGGGTGTATTTAAGGCAGAGATTGATAGGTATCTGAGTAGCCAGGGCATCAAAGGTTATGGTGAGAAGGCGGGGGAGTGGGATTAAATAGGAGAAAATGGATCAGCTCATGATAAAATGGCAGAGCAGACTCGATGGGCCGAATGGCCTACTTCTGCTCCTTTGTCTTATGGTCTTATGGTTCAAGAACAGTTCAACCACACGACTCCTGATCCAATGTGGACACCATCGCTCACCTTAACTCTGAACCGATTTCACTGGTGGTGCAGCCAACTGGTTTTAGATGTCAGATATTTAGTTAAATGGAGATCACCTGTGTGCAGTCAGGGTGTTTCAACTCACATTCAAGGACTCTACAACTTCCCACCGTTGCCTGTAAGGAGTTTGTATGTTCTCCCCATGACTGTGTTTCCTCCATGTTCTCTGGTTTTCTCCCACAGTCCAAAGACATACGGGTTGCTGGGTCAATTGGCCTGTGATTAATCTCGATTCAATTGAGAGGAATGACTGGGTAGCACGGTTCAAAGAGCCAGAGGAACTGATTCCACACTGTATCTCAATAAATAAATAAACAAATTCCTATTCTCAATATTTTTAGTGTGTATTTGCACAGTTTAGCTTATTTTGTACATTGGTACATATTCGTATTTTAATAATAAATTCACTTTGAACCCTACCAATGAAGCCAAGAATCCCAGACACCTTTACCACCTTCTCAAGTTGTATAGCCACTTTCAGTGAACTATGAACCCAGACCCCAAGATCCCACTGTGCCTCAATGTTATTAAGTGACCAACCATTAACTCCTTTCTATCATTGGACTTGCCAAAGTGCAAAACCTCACACTTACTGGGTAAAATTCCATCTGCTGCTTCTCTGTCCATATCTGTAACTGATCCATATCCCATCGTATGCCTTGACTGTCCACAACTCCACCAATCACCGTGTTATTCTCGAACTTGCTCATGCACCCATCTACAGATACATTTTCAACGGTTCAATATCCCATTCAATGTCAGAGAATGTATAGAGTACACAACCTGAAATCCCTACTCGTCGCAGACATCCACAAAACAGAGAGAAATAAAACCCAAAGAATGAATGACAGAAAAAAGGTTAAAACCCAAAACCCTCCTTCCCTCTGCATACAAAGAGCAGCAGAGAATCAACCCTCCCCTCCCACTTGTTCCAGCAAAACATAGCAGCCCCCCCCCCACCACCCACCATGCAATAACAAAGCCCCCAGACACCATGATGTAGGGTCCATCAAAATTGCTGTCCATCCCAACACTTTGACATCTCAACAGGCCCTACGAGGGAGAGATAGATACCGGTCCTGGGAGAGTGAGAGGGGAAGCCAACAGCCTGCTGTTTCAGTGTTACACTCTGCAGGTTGCTTATTCAGACCCCCGGACTTGAGAATCAGCGGACTCTCTCTCACCATAGAGGGAGAGAGAGAGAGAGAGAGAGAGAGAGAGAGACAGAGAGAGACAGAGAGAGAGAGAGAGAGAGACAGAGAGAGACAGAGAGAGAGAGAGAGAGAGACAGAGGGACACAGAGAGAGATAGAGACAGAGAGAAACCCTCTGTATGAGTGGCAGTGGGGCAAGCCCTTGTGCCCATTTCAGATGCACTAGTCTCTGCTGCTGCAATCCACGGTCCTGGACACTGTAGGTTCGTGGTCCTGGACACTGTAGGTTCGTGGTCCTGGACTCTGTAGGTTCGTGGTCCTGGACACTGTAGGTTCATGGTCCTGGGCACTGTAGGTTCGTGGTCCTGGGCACTGTAGGTTCGTGGTCCTGGGCACTGTAGGTTCGTGGTCCTGGACACTGTAGGTTCGTGGTCCTGGGCACTGTAGGTTCGTGGTCCTGGACACTGTAGGTTCGTGGTCCTGGACACTGTAGGTTCGTGGTATGGGGTTCTCCCTGTGCCCTTCGAGTGGCTGACAGCTGGAAAGGTGAGAGGAGGTGCCTGGGCTCTGGGTACAAAGGAGAAAGGCTTGAGCTGGGACCAGGACACCACGTAATTGACAGGATTGCAGTACAAGGGAGGTGTAGACATGGTGAGGCAGAGAATTAAAGCTGAATAAATGTTCACGTACAGTAACTTTGATTAATGGAACAAAATTTCCTCATTTGACATGAGCTACACTTTGTGTCCAGGTTGTTGTCATGGCAGCTGCTGATCTTGGGCACCGGGGCAGAGGGGCCACAGTTAGGCACCATTTTGTGGTCAGGGTGTGCCCTTCTACTGGGGTGGGGGGGTGACCCTGATCCTATGAGGGGCCCATGCTTGATCAGCCTTCCCGAAACGGACTGGTTCCTGAAGGCAGGGTTGGTCAGGAGTGAAAAATGGGAGCTGTCCTTGGCCAGGTCCCGGGAGAGCGATGACTTATAGGAGCTGTTTGAATGCAGCCTCCTGCAGCGTCCCAGGAGGTAAGTTCCATTAGCTGCAGGTTTGGACATTACCCACATTACAGTTACTCGTTTGATGATGTTACTATGTTTATGCTTCCTCAGGCCCCATCACTGCACATCGTTGTAGCCGCCTTCACCCCTCCAGTCTGCAGTAAGCAGCACCATCAAGTCCTTCACTGCCGGCCTGAGATGGCTCTGGTTCTTTTGATTATATTCCCCCGTCTGCTTGGGATAGCAGCTTCCCTGTGGAACTCTGTTCCTCTCACCTGGCTCAAAGCAGGTGCTGTGGCTTTCTGACGGAGAGCGTAACAGGGATCCTGTGCTGGAATATGACAGTCCAGGTCATGATCTGCTTTGATGTGACCTCCTGGGAGGAATTTCTTCCAGATTAACAACAGAAACACCGCCGACCCCCGGAGGACCTGCCAAAGTTTCTGTGCTGCACTGTGAGCTGGGCAGCGAGCCTGAGCAACACTCCCCCCTCACTCAGCCTGGAGTGAGGCAGTGGGAACCTTTTCCCTCACTCAGCCTGGAGTGAGGCAGTGGGAACCTTTTCCCTCACTCAGCCTGGAGTGAGGCAGTGGGAACCTTTTCCCTCACTCAGCCTGGAGTGAGGCAGTGGGAACCTTTTCCCTCACTCAGCCTGGAGTGAGGCAGTGGGAACCTTTTCCCCTCACTCAGCCTGGAGTGAGGCAGTGGGAACCTTTTCCCTCACTCAGCCTGCAGTGAGGCAGTGGGAACCTTTTCCCTCACTCAGCCTGGAGTGAGGCAGTGGGAACCTTTTCCCTCACTCAGCCTGCAGTGAGGCAGTGGGAACGTTTTCCCTCACTCAGCCTGGAGTGAGGCAGTGGGAACCTTTTTCCCTCACTCAGCCTGGAGTGAGGCAGTGGGAACCTTTTTCCCTCACTCAGCCTGGAGTGAGGCAGTGGGAACCTTTTTCCCTCACTCAGCCTGGAGTGAGGCAGTGGGAACCTTTTCCCGGGGAAATTGGAGGCTAGGGTTGAACGTCCAAAAGGTGGACTGCCGCCCGACTCTGGGAGTGCATTGCAGGAGACCATCAGCCCCGACCTGGACTATCGTACCCAGTTCCCCTCCCCCTCGGACGGCAACAGCATCTACTGTGAGCCTGGTGAGTGGCCTTTGCATTTGAGAAGCAGCTGAACATTCCTGCCACTGCTGAACAGGATGAATAAAGTGTAGGGCCAGTGGTGGTGTGAGTGCAGGAACGGGTCTTGGTAGTTAAACAATATGGTAAAACCTAAGCCTTTTAGATTTAGATTAATCTACAGAAAAATCTTAACTATGGCCCTCCTGAGTTTATAAGGTCACCCTTCAGCCTTCTACACTGTCCCAGCTTATCCCGTCTCTCCTTATAAACTCAAGCCCTTTAGTCCTGGTAGAATCCTTGTGAATCTCCTCTGCACCTTTCTAGCTGAATGACATCCTTCCTACCACTGATAGACCAGAACTGGACCCAATACTCCAGGTGTGTGTGTATGTGAACCTGTATGTGTGGGTGTGAATGTGTGTGTGTGTGATTGTGTGTGTGTGTGTGTGTGTGTGTGTGTGTGTGTGTGTGTGTGTATGTACTTTATTGTCGCCAAACAATTGATACTAGAACGTACAATCATCACAGCGATATTTGATTCTGCGCTTCCCGCTCCCTGGATTACAAATATTAAACATTAAAAATAGTAAAAATTAGTAAATATTAAAAATTTAAATTATAAATCATAAATAGAAAATAGAAAAATGGAAAGTAAGGTAGTGCAAAAAAACCAAGAAGCAGGTCCGGATATTTGGAGGGTACGTCCCAGATCCGGGTCAGGACCCGTTCAGCAGTCTTATCACAGCTGGAAAGAAGCTGTTCCCAAATCTGGCCGTACGAGTCTTCAAGCTCCTGAGCCTTCTCCCGGAGGGAAGAAGGACAAAAAGTGTGTTGGCTGGGTGGGTCGTGATCTTGATTATCCCGGCAGCACTGCTCCGACAGCATGCAGTGTAAAGTGAGTCCACGAATGGAAGATTGGTTTGTGTGATGTGCTGCGCCGTGTTCACGATCTTCTGCAGCTTCTTTCGGTCTTGGACAGGACGACTTCCATACCAGGTTGTGATGCACCCTAGAAGAATGCTTTCTACGGTGCATCTATAAAAATTAGTGAGGGTTTTAGGGGACAGGTCAAACTTCTTTAGTTCTCTCAGTAAGTAAAGGCACTGGTGGGCCTTCTTGGCAGTGAACTCTGCTTGGTTGGACCAAGTCAGGTCATTTGTGATATCGACCCCAAGGAACTTAAAGCTTTTGACCTGTTCCACTTGCGCACCACCGATGTAAATTGGGTCGTGCAGTACGCTACTCCTTCTGAAGTCAACAACCAATTCCTTCGTCTTGCTGACGTTGAGGGATAGGTTATTGTCTTCGCACCATGCCACCAGGTTCTTAATTTCCTCTCTGTACTTAAACTCATCATTACCCGAGATACGGCCTACAATTGTTGTGTCATCAGCAAACTTATATACTGAGTTTGATGGAAACTTGGCTACACAATCATGAGTGTACAGTGAGTGTGTGTGTGTATGTGTGTGTATTCGAAGGTTCCAAAGGTTCAATTATTACCAAAGTATACAACTCTGAAATTCTTCTTCTCCAGATAGCCACGAAACCACGAAAGGAAAGAACGGCAGCATGATCATCAACTCTCAAGTCCCTCCTCCCCACACAAAAAACAAACAAAAACAGGACAGGCACATCGACCCCCAAATCCCCACACACGCAAGAAATGAGAAAGATTGGATGAAGAACACAGAATATAAAAAACCGTAAGACTGAAAAAAGTCTATAGTCCAAGTCCATATCCAAAACACAGAGAACCTGGGTAACATTCTCCAGGCACAGCGGCAGGCCTTTTTCTCTTTGGCAGTGAGTGATCCCACCAGCGATCAAAAGGCAGTCTTCCCTCTCCACAGCAGAGTGATCCCCCAGTGATCAGAGGCAGTCTCCCCTCTCCATAGCAGAGTGATCCCACCAGCGATCAAAAGGCAGTCTCCCCTCTCCATAGCAGAGTGATCCCACCAGTGATCAGAGGCAGTCTCCCCTCTCCATAGCAGAGTGATCCCCCAGTGATCAGAGGCAGTCTCCCCTCTCCACAGCAGAGTGATCCCACCAGTGATCAGAGGCAGTCTCCCCTCTCCATAGCAGAGTGATCCCCCAGTGATCAGAGGCAGTCTCCCCTCTCCACAGCAGAGTGATCCCACCAGTGATCAGAGGCAGTCTCCCCTCTCCATAGCAGAGTGATCCCACCAGTGATCAGAGGCAGTCTCCCCTCTCCATAGCAGAGTGATCCCCCAGTGATCAGAGGCAGTCTCCCCTCTCCATAGCCGAGTGATTCCCCAGTGATCAGAGGCAGTCTCCCCTCTCCACAGCAGAGTGATCCCACCAGTGATCAGAGGCAGTCTCCCCTCTCCATAGCCGAGTGATCCCCCAGTGATCAGAGGCAGTCTCCCTTCTCCACAGCAGAGTGATCCCCCAGTGATCAGAGGCAGTCTCCCCTCTCCATAGCAGAGTGATCCCCCAGTCAGGGCAGCCAGGGCTGACCTTCCACATTCGCCTCAATATTTCAATCTCCCTCGTTACTTTAATCGATGAAAGCTTTAATCAGCGAAATGGAGTCAAACATCGGCTCACACCCTGTCCCACGATCTTTTCACCATAAGGTTCTCTCATGCTGCCTCTGCCTCCTGCAATCCTCTCGGAGACTGCAGAGTGCTGAAGCACCCAAACGATTTCCAAAATGCAAATTACAGGCTCCAGTAGTTCCAGAATCACATTCAGGATGAAAATCAAACGTAAAAGACATAAAAGAAGTGAAATACATAGTTTCATGACCTATGCGGAAAATGTCGACCGAATGAGCGTTGTACGCAGATACCATCTTGACCCGAAGTTTAAAGTGTGTGTGTGCGTATGTCTGTGTGTGAGTACGTGTGTATGTGAGTGTGTGTACATGTATGTGTGAGTCTGTTTGTACTTGTGTACGTGCGTGTGTGTGTGTGTGTGTGTGTGTGTGTGTGTGTGCGCTATGTATGGGAGTGTGTGTATGTGAGCAAGTATGCATCTGTGTGCGCATAGTTTGTGTTCGTGCATGCATATGTTTGTGAGTGTGTCTGCATGTGTACGTTTGTGTGTGTGTGTGCATGTGTATGTACAGTTTCAATCAATTGCTGAGATCATCTGCAGTCAGGCAGGCTTCTCCGTTCTCCTCCCTCAGTTGTTGAATTCATCCAAGGACTTGAGCAGAGCAACAAGGGGTAATGCAGCCGAGCAGTGAAACCTCCAGCTTAGGCCTCCCTGTCCACGGACAATGTGGCTCTCTTTGCCCAATACTCCTGGCACCTTTCCATTGATCTGGCAATCCAAGATGTGACAATTCCAATGGGTCATGATGCCCGAGCCCCAGAACAACAGGGACAAAGGTCACCCACACCCTGATGGCCAGCTTGTGCACGACTGCATCAGGCTGTACTTGAAGGCTAGGAAAGTGGTAACCAAGTGTTACTGAGTGCTGTCATTGTTCCTGTGCTGGTGTTGTGAAGGAAATGACCCCGTTCCTGTTGAATGTCCCAGTCCATTGCACTTTGCCGTACTACCCTGTTCTTCATGGGAAAGAGCGCAAGTCTATCAGGCAGTGGTCTGTATGGAACAGCGTCTGGACACTGCTGGACAAAGACATGATGGATCCCATGGGATCTCACTTTCTGGCACTTTTTACAAGTCCCGTTCTCAGTATTAATTTCTCTTATTTCAATGGGATTGAGTTCAGGAGCCGTGAGGTAATGTTACAGCTATGTAAGACCTTAGTCGGACCCCAGTTGTACTGTGTTCAGTTCTGGTCACCTCATTACAGGAAGGATGTGGATACTATAGAGAGAGTGTAGAGGAGATTTACATGGATGTTGCCTGGATTGGAGGACATACCTTATGAGAAGTTTGAGTGAACTTGGCCTTTTTTCCTTGGAGCGACGGAGGATGAGAGGTGACCTGATAGAGGTGTATAAGATGATGAGAGGCATTGATCGTGTGGATAGCCAGAGGCTTTTTCCAGGAGTTGAAATGGCTAACATGAGGAGGTGTAGTTTTAAGATGCTTGGAAGTAGGTACAAGGGGGATGTTTTTCACACAAAGTCTGGTGGGTACATGGAATGCACTGCCAGCAACGGTGGTAGAGGCGGATACAATAGGGTCTTTTAAGCGACTCTCAGATAGGTACATGGAGCTTAGAAAAATAGATGGCTATGTAGCGGGGAAATTGTAGGCAATTTCTAGAGTAGGTTACATGGTCGGCACAACATTGTGGGCCGAAGGGCCTGTAATGTGCTGTAGATTTCTATGTTCTATGTTCTAAGTTCAAGTTTAATTATCATTCAATACAGCCAAAAGAAACAGCATTCCTGTGGGGCCAAGGCCAAGGTGTAAAATACATTATCAACAGTCATACATGACACAAGACACATATAGCACATAGAAAATAGCAGTAAGCAGTAGACATATAGTCAAACAAAAATATAAATAAATATTCTATATAATATATAAAATATTACAACATAAAGAAGCCCAAGTCCTCTCCTCCCATGGTTCTTTCTCCTCTCCTATCAGATTCCTTCTTTTCCGGCCCCTGACCTTTCTCACACTCCTGACTTCACCTTTCACCTTCCAGCTGACCTCCTTTCCCTCCCCCCTGCCTTCTTATTCTGGCATCTTCCCCCTTCCTTCTCAGTCCTGAAGAAGGGTCTTGGCCTGAAACATCGACTGTTTATTCTTTACCAGTGATGCTGCCTGACCTGCTGAGTTCCTCCAGCATTTTTTGCAAGGCCCTGAGTGTCAAGTCTTGTACTGTAGGTTGACGGCGCACGGCTGTTGTCAGCAGGAACAAGCCCACAGCAGTCTGCGGATGGGTGCAGTCCAGCTTGTCTTCCACCGAGCGAACACTGGGGGGCAGCACCAATGGGAGGGTCTAGCTTGTCTTCCACCGAGTGAACACTGGGGGGCAGCACCAATGGGAGGGTCCAGCTTGTCTTCCACCGAGTGAACACTGGGGGGCAGCACCAATGGGAGGGTCCAGCTTGTCTTCCACCGAGTGAACATTGGGGGGCAGCACCAATGGGAGGGTCCAGCTTGTCTTCCACCGAGTGAACACTGGGGGGCAGCACCAATGGGAGGGTCCAGCTTGTCTTCCACCAAGCGAACACTGGGGGGCAGCACCAATGGGAGGATCTAGCTTGTCTTCCACTGAGTGAACACTGGGGGGGCAGCACCAATGGGAGGGTCCAGCTTGTCTTCCACCAAGCGAACATTGGGGGGCAGCACCAATGGGAGGGTCCAGCTTGTCTTCCACCGAGTGAACATTGGGGGGCAGCACCAATGGGAGGGTCCAGCTTGTCTTCCACCGAGCGAACACTGGAGGGCAGCACCAATGGGAGGGTCCAGCTTGTCTTCCACCGAGTGAACATTGGGGAGCAGCACCAATGGGAGGGTCCAGCTTGTCTTCCACCGAGCGAACACTGGAGAGCAGCACCAATGGGGGGGCCAGCTTGTCTTCCACCGAGCGAACACTGGAGGGCAGCACCAATGGGAGGGTCCAGCTTGTCTTCCACCGAGCGAACACTGGAGGGCAGCACCAATGGGAGGGGCCAGACCCCAAACCCAGTATGGACTCTATCGCGCCTGCTACACATCTCCTCTTTCCCACAACACCTCTGGCGTCTCCTCCCTGGACGGCTGCAACAGGTGAACCGCCCCCCCCACCCCCCCGCCACCGCACAGCACAAAGACTTAGCCTGCACGACAACCAAGGCCAATGAACCCCTGATTCGGACTTGCTGTATTCTACATTCCCGAAGTCCAACAGGGTCGTGTGACCATAAGGAAAAGGCAATCGCTCTCTCCACTTGTTACACTGCACGCTACCTCCATGCAGCGACTCCAACACCTTCCTGTAGAGGCAACGTGGTCCACACTGAGTCCAGCTTTGCGGCCATTGAGTGAAACCGACGTGCAGGACTTGATGTTCTTGATAACCAGTAGCATCCAGTGATCATAAAAATAGGACAAACACTGGCACCTTTGGTTGGACCTGGAGTAGCAGCTGTGACCATTAGTGCCACCATCTTACTGGAACAGTTTACACAGGTTGCTCTCTTTTGCACGTTGGTTGTCAGTCTTTGTTTAAGTATCGTTTTTCATAAATTCTATTGTATTTCTTTTTTTCCCAATAAATGCCTACAAGAAAATTAATCTCAAGGTAGTATACGCATACTTTGATAATAAATTTACTTTGGACTTTGATGGACTGTCCAAATCACTCCACAGCACACCTCATGATCAGAACTGACCAACAAGCACAAAGGCCTCGCTTGGCTGGTTGGCGAGATGGGCCCACCCTGTCATATCCTTCCTGTACGGGCAGAATTCCATTCCCAACGCACGTTGCCCTGGAGGTGGCTGCAGTCAGGACGAGAGAGTCAGCCACCTCTTTGCAGACTATATATTCACAAGGAGGACAATGCCACAGAAGACTCTCTGATCTATTGGTCGTTCCTGGGGATACACACTGAAAGAAACACCAAGACTTGCTGGAAGATCAAGTTTCCGCCTGAAGTTTGTTCTTCCAGTACGGTGAGAGGTCTGTAAGGAAACGCTGTCAATTGGCACGTTCCATGAGCATGTGCTGACGGACTCTCTGAAGGTTCGTTGAGGTAGTGCAAAGGTGCAGTGGTGAAGGACTGCCATCTTGGGTCCTTTTGGCACCAGACACTGAAGGGGTAGAGGTCCCTTAAACACTTGAAGTTTGTAAGAGGCCACGTAAATGCAGACGGCTATTTGTGCGATGTTACCAAAGTACAGAAGCAATGATGCTATGAGTGTGCAGACTGAACAGCCCCACCCACATAAACACTCTGTGTTTACTGAGCAACACGCAAACTGCTGGAGGAATTCAGCAGGTCAGGTGGCATCAATGGAAGGAAATGAAAGGTCGCTGTTTCGGGCCGAGACCCTTCATCAGGACTTGTGAATGTGCTGAAGTCCCTCCATCGTGACTGCTTTTTGTGTCCGTGCTTTTAAGATAAAGTTAATTTTTGAAAACAAGCCACGCGGGTGGATGGCAGGGTGCATGAATCGCAACAAGCTGAGACGGCAGGCGTTCATCCGCGCTCATTAATCTGTCGGTGCCCTGGGTGTTGCTCTCAGCTGCAGAATTGTGGTGTTCAGTGAGAAGAGTTTGACCCGCAGAAGTCAGCTAACGCATCCATCATTGGATGTAAGCTGTACCTGTGCAAATCACGTTCCGTGAACACTGCCACTGCATCCGGCACACTGCTTCTTCACCTTACCCTGAAAAACTTGACTCTGTCGTGTACCCCACACGTTCAGAACTGAACTGACTTCACACCGCGGCATGCACACCCTGCCCTCTGTCGAACTGTGCTTGGCCCAAGTATCTTCATGAAGACCCTTCCTGTCACAGTAAGGTCAGAGGTGGGATTACACAAGGTTCCTGTCACAGTAAAGTCAGGTGGGATTACACAAGGTTCAATTGCATTCACAGCCCCTCAGCAGTGATGCAGTCAGTACCTAAGCCTTGCGAGTCCTGCACATAGTAATGTCCTTAGATCCGCTGCAGATCAGCAGGTAGAGATATCTTCAGGCATTATTAACCTGTTTCACTTTGGTCTGAGCTACCCCATTACCATTACCATTCCGGTACCTGAGAAAAAGAAGCTAACATGCCTTAATGACTACCAGCCTGGTATCAACTGTCATGAAGTGTTCCAAGAGGCTGGTCTTGACACACAATGACTCCAGCCTCCCAGACACTCTCAACGCACTGCAACTCACCTACTTCCAAAACAGGTCTACGATCGATGCCATTGTCCTGGCCCTACACTCATCTCTGGAAGACCTGGACAGTAAAATCACTCTCATTAGACCCCAGCTCCACCTTCGATACTATTATTCTGAACAAATTCATCTCCAAACTCCTGAGACCTGGAACTCAGCATGGCCCAGCACTTCATTGTCTGCCTGCACTGCACTTTTGGTATTGCATTCCGTTATCATTTTCTTGGACTGCAGTTCAGCGATAAACACCATAATTCCCTCCAGGCTTGACGAGAAGCTCAGAGACCTCGGCCTTCACCCTGCCTTGTGCAGCTGGATCCTGGACTTCCTGTCAGATCGCCAGCAGCGGGTAAGAGTGGGCTCCCTCACCTCTGCCCTCTGATCCTCAACACAGCAGCCCCTCAGGGCTGTGTCCTAAGCCCCCTCCTTTACACGCATGACTCTGTCGCCACCCACAGCTCCAATCTGCTGATTAATTTTGCAGATGATACTACACTGACTGGCCTTATCTCAAATACTAATGAGGCAGCCTACAGAGAGGAAGTCATCACCCTGACACAGTGGTGTCAAGAAAACAACCTCTCCCTCAATGTCACAAAAACAAAGGAGCTGGTTGTGGATTACAGGAGGAATGGAGACAGGCTCACCCCCATTGACATCAATGGATCTGGGGTTGAGAGGGTGAACAGCTTTAAGTTCCTTGGTATGTACGTTACGGAGGACCTCATTTGGTCTGTACATACTGGCTGTGTGGTGAAAAAAGCACAACAGTGCTTCTTTCACCTCAGACAGTTGAAGAAGTTTGGCATGAGTCCCCAAATCCTAAGAACTTTCTACAGGGGCACAACTGAGAGCATCCTGACTGGCTGCATCACTGCCTGGTATGGGAACTCTACCTCCCTTAATCACAGGACTCTGCAGAGAGTGGTGCGGACAGCCCAGCACATCTGTAGATGTGAACTTCTCACTATTCAGGACATTTACAGAGACAGGTGTGTAAAAAGGGCCCGAAGGATCACTGGGGAACCAAGTCACCCCAGCCACAAACTGTTCCAGCTGCTACCATCTGGGAAACAGTACCACAGCATTAAAACCAGGACCAACAGGCTCCAGGACAACTTCTCCCACCAGGCCACCAGACTGATTAATCCATGATGATACAATTGTATATCTATGTTATATTGACTGTCCTGTTGTACATACTATTTATTACAAATTACTATAAATTGCACATTGCACATGCAAACGGAGACATAACTTAAAGATTTTTACTCCTCATGTATGTGAAGGGTGTAAGAAATAAAATCAATTCATTTCAGTTCTCTCGAACTGCCTCAGTGTAAAGTTAAAAGTTGTGCTTGAGCTAGTTACCTTCACCAGACGGGCGGCAGTGGGTCCCTCCCAACCTCCTAGTGGGCAAAGGATGGGTAATAAATGCTGTCCTTGCTTTTGAGACGCTGATTCGGAAAACAACTATAAAAGTCAACATTAAGTCCACACTGTAATTTGCGCTCTGTAAGGTTACACTGTTAGAAGACCTCCATGAATTATCACTGTAGTCTACAGAGATATTGAACCTACACATATGAACTCGCCCTAATCTACACACAGTCAAATCATGCCTGGTCTCACTACACACCCAGTACATACTGTGTGCACACCCAGTACGTACTGAGTTCACTGTATACAGCACACCGTGTGAATTCATCTTATATTCTGAGCTCTTCGAGCTCCCGCTATCCGCTGCTCACACTGAGATCCATCTCAACAGTCACCGTGCACTTTCACAAATTCTATATTTAAATCCTTTCGTTGTGTATTTAATATTTCAATAATATTTGACTAATCTTGTATATATTGTTTTATTAAGCATTCTCGTTCATTTAAATAATTAATGATGGGTTATATGTAAAAATATGTTAATTGCATATGTGTCATCACGTTACCGCGTGATACTGCACCTCGCTTAAAGTAAAAGACGCATTCTTTGAACTCCCGTCTTCATTTGAATTAATTTAATGTTTTGAAGTCACAAAAATTAAAAACAAGAGAAGATCTGCAGATGCTGGAAATCCAAGCAACACACGCAAACTGCTGGAGGAACTCAGCAGGCCAGGTAGCATCTATGGAAAAAAAATACGGTTGACGTTTCAGTCCTGCAGAAGGATCTCGGCCCAAAATGTTGACTGTACTTTTTTTCCATAGGTGCTGCCTGGCCTGCTGAGTTCCTCCAGTATTTTGTGTGTGTTACAAAAGATAACAGCTTTCTTAAAAATAATTTCTCATTTTCCCATCAACCCCCCCCCCCGTCCAGGTTTTATCAATCCACAACAGGGACAGTTTCCAGCAGCCATTTGATCTACCTCCATGAGCGAGAACATCTTTGAAGTTTGGTGGGAAATCAGAGAATCTGGAGTCAGAATTGAACCTGGGTCTCAGGAACTGAGAGACGGCAGCTCCACTAATTGGGCTGGTATTCGGCCTGACAAGGCACACACCACTGACAAACTGGTGGACAGTAGACTTTGGGTCCCGGGTAGGTCAGAGGTGAAAGGGCAGGTGTTGTATCCTCAGCAGTTCATGGGACAGTGTTGGGAGAGGGGAGTGGATGGTGGGGTTGGAAGAGTGGACCATGGATTTATGAAAGGAATGTTCCCTTCAAAATTCTGAAAGGGAAGAGGGCGGAGGATACTTCTGGTGGGGAGAATCCCATCAAAACTGGCAGAAATAGTGTATTGAATGTGGAGGCCGGTGGGCTGGAGGTGAGAATAAGGAGAATTTACAAAGGCGGAAGACAACTCTGATCCCAATTAGTATCAAAGATCAGTGAATCATAAGCTGGTTTCCCTCTGCACAGACGCTGCCTGACAGCTGAGTGTTTCCATCGACTCTGGGTTTTGTTTCAGATTTCCAGCACCTGCAGGGTTTTGCATCTCGAGGCCTGTTTTTCTGGTCCCCGGTTGTTAATTCCTCCTTGGGATGTGGAAAGAGTTGCCATACCTACCCCTTACACCGAACACCCATGTAACCCAGAGCACACTGCAGACCGCACCCTCCCCCCACCCCCCACCAGAGGCCCGCGCACACCCAACCTGTGGATGCCTGCGGACTGATGCCTGGCTGTGGCTCTGGATTTCCCGGGCTTACTCTCACAGCTACTGGTGTCATTGCTGATGAATCTGAGGAGATAGCGATTAAGAACTTGATTGATGAAACAGCCAATAGCAATTTACTGCGGGTTATCCACGTTCTTCTGCTGTGGTTTACTGTCGACATGATGTACTGTCTGCACTCCCGGCAGCTCAGAGCCGCAGCTGACAGTCCACTCACACCTGACTCTTCAGAACTCGAGTGTGGCTGCGGAACATTTCCCGGGACGTTGGGGGGGGGGGCGGGCAACTGCTGATTACGGCCAGAGGAAGCAGACACAGGCACTGGACAGGAACCTGCACACTGGGGCTGACAGTTGTCCAGTGGGAGAGGCACCTGTGCAGTATGAGTGACATTGTGCTGGCAATGACACGCGTGCACTGGGACAGGCACCTGTGCACTGGTACTGACAGCTGTGCACTGGGGCCGACAACTGTACACTGGGACAGACACCTGTTCATTGGGACAGACACATCAGCTCTAGGAAAAACATCTGTGCATTGGGACATACAGTTGTGCACTGGGACTGACAATTGCACACTAGATATACACTTGTGTGCTTGGACACACACCTATACACTAGGAAAGACACCTGTGCACTGGGAAAGACACTTGGACAGAAGCTTCCGCAATGGGATGGACACCTGTGCACTGGGTTGGACATGTGCAGTGGGACTGACAATTGTGCACTGGGATTGACAGCTTGAGTACTGGGACAGTGTTACAATATATGGGTTTTGACCACAGGAATAGAAGTGGCTGGAGTCGCTTAGCACTTTCATGCAAGGGTGATTATATGGTGCATTAAAAAATATCAAATGTACAAAAATAGCAAAAAGAAAACTGCAAATATTTAGAAAAAGATATCTACAAGAAAGCGCAATTATAGCTACATACATGTCCAGTGGGAACTACTGGCAGCTTGAGCTCTCTCCTATACTGAGAACAATCGCCCAGTATTTTTTAGACACCAGGACATACCATCTTTACTTACCAACAAAGTTAACTTACAACTACTGTATATATGAATTAGAATGTGATGTACTCCACAATATAGTTACAATCATATTACAAAATAAACCATAGTATCTATCTTAAATACAGTATGCAAACAATATACACACGTATTGCTAAAGAAATGGAATATTCTAAAGTGTGTTTGAGGTAAAAACGCCACAAAGCCAAGCCCTTTAGAACCCTGTATGAGAATATACTGGAGAAGACATTAAAATGTACACACACACTCCGTCTCTCTCTCTCTGGCTATCCATCCCATAGGATGATGATGGTTCCTTTCAGTCAGTTAGTGGGGTGGTCCCCCACTCCTCAGAAAGGAACAGCGTGTGCGTGAGTGGATTTTAGGTGAGTAGGGGGTCGCACAGGTCCAGACCCACACTCTCGACATCCCCTCCCGGATCCAGCGGCATGGTGGGGTCCAAGACGGCTGGGGGAAGTTCTGTTGCAGTGAATGGCCAGACCAAGCTTCGATGCAAGGGATGCCCTTTCCGTGCTTCACGGCACGTGTTTGCTAGATGGCTGTTGACCCTACGAGAGGGTTCATCCGCCCTTTGACAGGTCTTGTTTTTCATCCTGCAGGGTGTCTAGCCACCCTCCTCACCAGGCAGGCCTGGTGGGGAGCAGGTTTAGTCACCGACGACCCGACCATGCGACAGGTAGTACTGGGTTACATGGTACCAGTAACACTCAGACGAGTGACCTGACACACTCAGTACACAACAACAGAATGATAAGGCAATGTTTGCGTGTGTGTAAATGTGCTGTGTAGGGAGTGCGTTTACTGAGAACTCACCGTCACATTACCACCCTCTGCCCCTGCGGCAACGACGTTCGGCAGCCGAGACAGGTAGACTGCAGTAACGTTTCCTTTCCCTGCTTTATGGTGGACACAGAACTTGAAGGGTTGGACCTCCAGGTACCACCGTGACATTCTGGTATTACGGTCCTTGAAAGCTTGAAGTTCAAAGAACATTTTATTATCAAAGCATGTGTAAGTTATACAACCTTGAGATTTGGCTCCTTATGGGCAGCTAGGAAACATTAAAAGGAAGAGAAGGTCGTCCAAGCACTCAGTGGGCAGAGAGAGAGAAAAAACAAGAGATGGTGCAAACAATAAAAGCAAGCGAATGGCATTCATGACTGAAGTTCACAAGGGCCAGGCATCACTGCAGCGGGTCCAGAAGTCACCCGTTGCAGGCCACAGCCTCAGTCCAGCACAGAGATGACCAAACCCCATGGAGCAGCGAGTTAAACCACCCATGTCTCGCTTCCGAACCCGACGCCCTGACCAGTTCAATCTGGCCTGCGCTTATATCATCCAGACCACGGGTGGTTCCTCACCCTCAGTCTCAGGCACTGGCCACCTCAATTCGGCCAGTATCTGATCGTTACAATTCGGCTTGGCTCTCAAATCGACCAAACCTCGGATCTTTCCTCACCTCCCCTCGGCTCTGCAGCATCGAATTGCCTCCGACCGTCCAGGCGTGGATGTGCAGCAACCGTCCTGCCCCAGTGAGACTCCAGCCACTCTGCTAAATGCCCGGCTGTACAGGCGACCGAGCTCACCTCCAACAGGGAATCCCCGGGCCACGGTTTGCAGTGATCACTTACCAGAAAAAAGTGTGAATGACAAAGTGTGAGGAGCCTTGACGTGGATACCTTGTCTGAGTCCACATCAACGCTTCGTGGTCTGTGTAAAAAGTCAAAGTCCCTGCCAAGGAGGTAGTACCAGGCTCACTTCATGACCAGACTCTCCTTTTCAATGGTGGGATACCTGGTTTCCTTTGGGAGGAGTTTCTGACTCAGGTAAAGGACAGGTCACTTTGCTCCAGGTTCTCCTTGGGACAGCACTGTTCTAAAGCCTACACCTGAGGCATCCACATGGACAAGGAACTGTCTGGGGTCTGAAGGACAGCTGAAGAACACATGAGAACTTTAAGGGCTTGAAAAGCGTTTTCACACGCAGCGGGTTGCTTACCAGCTTCCCAGTAAGATTAGTCAGAGGTACCAGAATGGCAAATTCGGGAATGAACCTGCGACACCACCCTACCAGACCCAGGCAGGACTTCACTTCCCTCTTGGTGTGAGGTCCAGGACTGCTGCAGATCGCTTCCACCTTGTCCACCTGTGCTCCAACCTCTCCATGTCCACTGGTAGCCAGAGTATCTGGTTTCCTTCTTTGCCCAGTTACATTTTTTGTAGTTTGAGGGTGAGGCCGGCAGCACGAATATTCCCCAGGACCCTGCGCAGACCGTCCAGGTGCTCTGACCACGTCTGGCTGTAGACAACCTCATCATCTGGGTAGGCTGCAATGCAGCCCTCACGGCCTTGGAGCACCCACTCCGCCAGTCGCCAGAAGGCTACTGGTGCACCGTGAAGCCCAAAGGTCATCATTGTGAACTGGAGCAGACACAGGGTTGTATGGAAGGCAATGTGGGGGTTTTGATTGGCCATCCAGGGGAACCTGCCAGTAGTCATTACAAAGGTCTAGTGTGGTAATGTAGCTTGCCCGTACAATCCTTTCTAGGAGGTCATCAAAGCAGAGCATAGGATAAACATCAAGTAAAGAAATGGCATTCAGCTTCTGGAAATCAATGCAAACTCTCAGGGTACCATCATCCTTGAGGAGATAATGTTAGGACTGCTCCACTCACTGTTTGAAGGCTCAATGACTCCCAGTTCCAGCATGGTTCGAATTTCATCCTTCAGAGCCCCCATTCCCTGTATCAGTGTTGGTGTACTGAACCCTGGTCAGATCTGATCCTGATGGAATGTTGTCAGTCCTGGTCTCTGCTGAAACAGCTGTGGAAAATTGGCAAACACCGTCTGCAACTTCACCTGCTGGCCATCGAGACAGGAGAGGTCAGCCTTCCCAGGTCCCTTCCAGACCTCCACGACCCTTTCCGAGACATCATCTGTGCAAATGTCAACAGAGGCAGGAGAACCAGCAAATTTCCCAAGGCACCATTGCTGGCAAGACTTTCTGGGTCAACTGGTTCCTCCCTCACACAGACTAGCATCCGAGTCAGGCAGAGATTGTAGCCCGGCTACTGCCTTGGTTTTAGCATGGGTCATGCCAAAGTACAAAACAGCACTATCTACTCCTGGATTAACAGATGGATGTGATTGGTTATTTCCCTTCCTCAGTAACTCAAAAACTCCTATAGTTGTACCGTGGACAGCGTTCTGACAGGCTGCATCACTGTCTGGTATGGAGGGGCTACTGCACAGGACGGAAAGAAGCTGCAGAAGGTTGTAAATCTAATTAGCTCCATCTTGGTCACTAGCCTACAAATAACACAGGACATCTTTAGGTAGCGGTGTCTCAGAAAGGCAGCATCCATTATTAAAGACCTCCAGCACCCAGGGCATGCCCTTTTCTCACTAATACCATCAGGTAGGAGGTACAGAAGCCTGAAGGCACACACTCAGCGATTCAGGAACAGCTTCTTCCCCTCTGCCATCCGATTCCTAAATGGATATTGAACCCTTGGACACTACCTCACTTTTTTAATATACAGTATTTCTGTTTTTGCACATTTTTAATAATCTATTCAATATACGTAATTATTTACTTGTTTATTTATTATTATGTTTTATTTTATTTATTATTATTTTTCTCTCTCTGCTAGATTATGTATTGCATTGAACTGCTGCTGCTATGTTAACATATTTCATGTCACATGCTGGTGATAATAAACCTGATTCTGATTCTGATCTCTCACCAGAATCATGTCAACTGGTAGTTTCTCCAGCACCCCCACTTTTTATCAAGTACTTATGGACATCCAGGTCAATAGTGAGTTCTGCCAGTGGCTCAGACCTCCAGTTACTACGGACACATTGGATAGATGTCTGGTGACTGTAGTCAACACCATGACTTTTCTTAGTAAATGACAGTGAGCTACCAGAAACTACAAGAGCTTTACCAGGTTTTCTATTAACTTTGACGATTATAAACATAGGCTCTTTCTCCTCATGATCATTACAGTCACTATCATCATCATATTCTCCCTCTCCTGGTACATAGCACATATGACAATTCAGGCTTCTTGAGAGGACCTATGAGCTGGCTACTAACAATGGTAACAAATAAAAAACTTGGAAGAAACTACTAAAGGTTCTTTACCCTCGTTTCTCCCACTACCCGATTCCACAGAGTAACCCGAGAGTTCCTTGGAGCGTTAAGAGTCTCTGCTGATTTGGTATGATGGATGTGATGGCTCCCCCTTGTGGGCACTGAGGTGCTTCAGGGCAAGTTGGGCCGCTGTGAGTCATGTTCTGGTGTCTGGAGGAAAAGCCCACAAAAGCTGCTCCAAAACAATAGCCTCATCAAACCCCTCCTTGGACTTCTGCTTTGATTGAATCCATCACTGGTAGAAACCCTTTAGGGGGTGATGGTAAGTCTCCGTGGGTGATGCCCCGGTGGTAGAACAACTGGAACAGAAATGGTGATGACAGGTTTCTGTCAAGGTACCAAATTTAGCCTGCAGCCCCTCCTCCAAGTCAGGATCGTTGTTGGATGTCCTCATCCATTGCAGTACAGGCTTTGATAGTTTTACCCATCAGTAGTAGCAGTAGCTGGCAGTCCTACTCCTCCTCTGGCCATTGTCATATCTGGGACATCCTCTCGAACTGAGGAGATAGATTGCAATGTCGTCACCTTGTTGACAAGAAGGCATTTGGGACACTTCTGCAGGATTTGGAGTTCCTTCCTAAAACCATCATCTCTCCTCTACTGGGCAGATAAAGAAACAATTTCTGAACAGTTTTTATAGCAAAGATTTGGAGAGTTTGGTTCAGGGCTGAAGTTCTTTGTCCTTTGAGGTCTCCACCATTTCCAAAGCAACTGCATCACTCTCTGCCTCAGGGAATTTCCTGACTTAGGACCAGAGCCTCACTTGTCTTCAAGTTAGATGACCTTCTTTGTGACGGGCCATCCCATTGTTGTCACTATTTGTTACAATGTGTGGGATTTGACCACAGGGGAAAAAAATGGCTGGAGTTGCTTAGCTCTTTTGTGCAAGGGTGCTTATTTGGTGCGTCAAAAAAAAAAATCAACCTTACAAAAATTAGTAAAAAGAGCAGAAAGAAAACTGCCAATATTTACAAAAAGATATCTCTGAGAAAACACAATTATAGCTACATACTATGTCCAGTGTGAACTACTGGTAGCTCAATTTCTCTCTCCTAAACCAAGAGCGATCGCCCAGTGATTTTTAGGCACCAGGGTATACTATCTTTATTTGCCAACAAAGTTAATTTATGACTACCCATGAATCAGAATATGATGCAGTCCAGAATACAGCTACAATAATATTACAAAATAAATGAAAGTATCTACCTTAAATACAGTATACAAACAATATATACACATTTACACATCCCAAATACTAAAGAAATGCAATATTCTGAGGTGCATAGTGGAAAGGCACCACAAAGCCAAACCCTTTAGGACCCATTATGAGAATAGACCAGGAAAAACAATAAATTGCATACACTCAGCACAATGACAGGGCAGTGTGTGTGTGTGTGTGTGTGTGTGTGTGTGTGTGTTTTTGTGTGTTAATGGGCATATGTATGAAGTGCATTTACCGAGAGCATTCCATCACAGACATTCACCTTTGCACTGGAACAGACACCTACGTGCTAGAGCAGACGTCTGTGTGCTGGAACTGCACCTGTGCACCATGACAAACACTTGTACAGTCGGACAGACACCTTTTTTAGTGCGACTGACACTCGTTCACTGGGACGGACACCCGGGCACTGGATCAGACAGCAGTGCTCTGAGACAGACGCTTGTGCACTGGGACAGACAGCTGTGCAATAGGACAGACAGTTGTGTACTAGGAATAACACCTGTGCACTGGGCCTGACACTTGTGCACTGGGACTGACCACTATGCACTGGGATTGACAGTTTGGGCTCTGGGATAGTCAGCTGTCCACTGGCACAGACCTGCGTGCACTTGGCCAGCCACTTGTGCAGTAGGACTAACACTTCGGCACTGGGACTAACATCAGTGAGCAAGACTAACTGCTGTGTACTGGGACTAATGGCTCTACAATAACTTTGAATTATAGAATCACAGTATTGTACACCACTGAAGCAGGTCCTCCGACCCACGACATCCCTCTACACTGAACCCATTTATCAGTATTAGGCCCTTATCCCTCAACACCTCTCCTCTTCAAGTACTTATCGAAACACCCTTTAGGCATTATAATTGTACCCGCCTCCACCACCTCCTCTGGAAGCTCATTGCAGATACTCTGTGCCAAAAAAATTACCCTGAGTCCCCTTTAGACCTCTTCCCTCTCACCTTAGTTACTCTCTTCAGTTTTAGCCTCTCCTGCCATGGGAACCAGAACCCATCAACCTCATCTACACCTCTCTTGTTTTTATAGACTTCCATCCTGTCACCTCGCACCATCCGCTCCACTGAACACAGACCCAGTCTGTCCTTACAACTCTACCCTCCAACCCTGGCTATGTCCTCGTGAACCTTAGCTGGATTCACTCTCGCTTAATAATGTCTCCGATGTAGTTCGGGGACCAGAACCGCGCACAACGCTCCAAGTGCGGCCTGTAGGTTTTCGCAAGTAAAACCAAGTGAGGCGCCTTGTGTTTATGGAGCTCCACAAACTAAACACAAAAACATGCTAAAAATCTTTACGTCATAATGTCATCACGTCAGACAAGCCTCTTAAAGTGAAACCCCAACTCAATGTTGGTAGTTGTGAATTATGTACATTTCTCCCAAATACGTTACCTTACACAGCCCCCCCCAGCCCCCACCAGAATTCACTAAAACTGGCATAGTGAGGCTGTCTGAAACTCGGACGAGCCGCCCGGCTTGTGTCCTGTGTTCCATGGCTGGAAGGACAGCAGATGTCTCTGGCACATTCAGGGGTGTGTTGACACTTTCATGGTCAGGTTGTGACGTGGTAGCAGAATCCTCCAAACCTTGGTGGGCCAGTTTAAGGCGATCTACGCAAACATGCTCAGGCTTATCCCTGCTAACTAAGATGGAAGTCTTTTCTCCCCGTTCCGAACTGCGGAATGGGCCAGAGGATGTTGTTGTGCAGAACCAAACGAGGCAGAAGGTAGGTCAACAGAAACCCAAGAGTGATGGGAGCTAGGAATAGATGAACAGGAATTGAATTTACTGAGGAGGTTGGACAGGGCACCTGGACATGACGGTTAATTTTTGCCCTCTGGCACTCCACGCAGGCTGCAGTCCGGTCACGCCCGTCCTTTCTGAGGTCACACCACGCAAACTTTAGTGCAACCAGTTTCTGTGAGGCCTTCCAGCCCGGATGCCAGAGGCCATGTATGGAGTCAAAAAACAGTCCGTCTCCAGTTTGTGGGCACAATGGAGCGAGGGTAACCAGTTGAGACATTGCAAAGGAGGGAAACCCAGCTTCCCCAAACCTGTGACCGCCTGGACTTCTGGTTGGCTGCCATGCCGGTGCAGTCAACCTCTATGTGTATGGCCTCAATGGCTGGCCGTGAGAGGCGATCAGCCACTGCATAGTCAACCTCTATGTGTATGGCCTCAATGGCTGGCCGTGAGAGGCGATCAGCCACTGCATAGTCAACCTCTATGTGTATGGCCTCAATGGCTGGCCGTGAGAGGCGATCAGCCACTGCATAGTCAACCTCTATGTGTATGGCCTCAATGGCTGGCCGTGAGAGGTGATCAGCCACTGCATAGTCAACCTCTATGTGTATGGCCTCAATGGCTGGCCGTGAGAGGCGATCAGCCATTGCATTGTCAACCTCTATGTGTATGGCCTCAATGGCTGGCCGTGAGAGGCGATCAGCCACTGCATTGTCAACCTCTATGACGATGACCTCAATGGCTGGCCGTGAGAGGCGATCAGCCACTGCATAGTCAACCTCTATGACGATGACCTCAATGGCTGGCCGTGAGAGGCGATCAGCCACTGCATAGTCAACCTCTATGTGTATGGCCTCAATGGCTGGCCGTGAGAGGCGATCAGCCACTGCATTGTCAACCTCTATGACGATGACCTCAATGGCTGGCCGTGAGAGGCGATCAGCCACTGCATAGTCAACCTCTATGACGATGACCTCAATGGCTGGCCGTGAGAGGCGATCAGCCATTGCATTGTCAACCTCTATGTGTATGGCCTCAATGGCTGGCCGTGAGAGGCGATCAGCCACTGCATAGTCAACCTCTATGTGTATGGCCTCAATGGCTGGCCGTGAGAGGCGATCAGCCACTGCATAGTCAACCTCTATGTGTATGGCCTCAATGGCTGGCCGTGAGAGGCGATCAGCCACTGCATAGTCAACCCCTATGTGTATGGCCTCAATGGCTGGCCGTGAGAGGTGATCAGCCACTGCATTGTCAACCTCTATGACGATGACCTCAATGGCTGGCCGTGAGAGGCAATCAGCCACTGCATTGTCAACCTCTATGACGATGACCTCAATGGCTGGCCGTGAGAGGCGATCAGCCACTGCATAGTCAACCTTTATGACGATGACCTCAATGGCTGGCCGTGAGAGGCGATCAGCCACTGCATAGTCAACCTCTATGACGATGACCTCAATGGCTGGCCGTGAGAGGCGATCAGCCATTGCATTGTCAACCTCTATGTGTATGGCCTCAATGGCTGGCCGTGAGAGGCGATCAGCCACTGCATAGTCAACCTCTATGTGTATGGCCTCAATGGCTGGCCGTGAGAGGCGATCAGCCACTGCATAGTCAACCTCTATGACGATGACCTCAATGGCTGGCCGTGAGAGGCGATCAGCCACTGCATAGTCAACCTCTATGTGTATGGCCTCAATGGCTGGCCGTGAGAGGCGATCAGCCACTGCATTGTCAACCTCTATGTGTATGGCCTCAATGGCTGGCCGTGAGAGGCAATCAGCCACTGCATAGTCAACCTCTATGAGGATGACCTCAATGGCTGGCCGTGAGAGGCGATCAGCCACTGCATAGTCAACCCCTATGTGTATGGCCTCAATGGCTGGCCGTGAGAGGCGATCAGCCATTGCATTGTCAACCTCTATGACGATGACCTCAATGGCTGGCCGTGAGAGGTGATCAGCCATTGCATTGTCAACCTCTATGACGATGACCTCAATGGCTGGCTGTGAGAGGCAATCAGCCACTGCATTATTTTCCTCTTGATATGTGGTATATACACTGTGAATTTGGAGATGTAGGCCAGGTGGTGTTGCTACCGGGCCATTATGTGCACGAATTTCACAGTGTTTGTGGTCAACAAATGCTGTGAAATGGCGACTCTTTAGAAGAAAACAAAAATGGCGGACTGCCAGATAGAGACCGAGAAGCTCAGGGTCAAACATGCTGTACTTCCTTTCGAGGGGATGGAGCTGCTGGCTGAAGGCGAGCAGCTGCCACACACCTCTGACCAGCTGTTCGTGCACAGCACCCACAGCCTAGTCTGAAGTGTCAGTAGTAATGGCTACAGTAGTCAATAGTAATGGTTATAGTAGTCAGTAGCGATGGTTATAGTAAACAGTAGTAATGCCTATAGTAGTCAGTAGTAATGGTTATAGTAGTCAGTAATGATAGCTATAGTAGTCAGTAGTGATGGTTATAGTAGTCAGTAGTAATGATTATAGTAGTCAGTAGTGAGGGTTATAGTAGTCAGTAGTAGTGGCTATAGTAGTCAGTAGTAATGGCTATAGTAGTCATTAATGATGGTTATAGTAGTCAGTAGTGATGGCTATAGTAGTCAGTAGTAATAGTTACATTAGTCAGTAGTAGTGGCTATAGTAGTCAGTAGTAATGGCTATAGTAGTCAGTAATGATGGTTATAGTAGTCAGTAGTGATGGCGATAGTAGTCAGTAGTAATGGTTATATTAGTCAGTAGTAATGGCTATAGTAGTCAGTAATGATGGTTATAGTAGTCAGTAGCAATGGTTATAGTAGTCAGTAGTGATGGCTATAGTAGTCAGTAGTGATGGTTATATTAGTCATTAGTAATGGCTATAGTAGTCAGTAATGATGGTTATAGTAGTCAGTAGTGATGGCTATAATAGTAGTAATAGTTATAGTAGTAGTAATGGTTATAGTAGTCAGTAGTAGTTGGGGCGTGGGTGCACCAGTAGGATCACATTAGAAGAAGCTCATTTGATATCATCAGATGCTCTGGTCGTGTCTGCTGACCAGTCAAGCACATGATTAGGGGTATTGCCTTTAAGTGCTCTATATAGCGTAGGTTCAGTGGCTCCTGGAATGAAGTCATGATAGAAATTCACCACACCTAAACTCTCCTGTGGTTTTTTTTGTAGTGTGGGGCGGTGGGAAATCCATAATACTGGCTACTTTTGATGGGAGGGGTTTTGCACCTTCTGCAGATATGCAATGGTTAGCAGCTCAGTTTGGTATTTAGCAGGGTTAATAATCAACCCGTGTTGGCTTAAGTGCTCGAAAAGTGTACCGAGATGAGATATGTGCTCGGATTTGGATGCACTGGTGACAAGTATGTCATCCAGATAAACAAAAAGGAAATCCAAGTCTTTTAATACAGAGTCCATCAGCCACTGGAAACTCTGTGTGCATTTTCAGCCCAAACGGCATGCACAGAAACTCAAAAAAGCCGGACGGGGTTATCACAGCTGTTTTGGGAATGTCCTCTGAGCACACTGGCACCTAATGGTGGCCCCTAACTAGATCGACTTTGAAAAAAAAACTTTCTGGCTAAACGTGCTGAAAAGTCTTGGATGTGTAGGACTGGGAAACAACTGCTTGGGGGTGATGAGCTCGTTAAGGCATCAGTAATCGTCACATGGGCGGCAACCGCCATCGGACTGGGCTATTCAACCGGCGTACAATGCCAGGTCAGTCTATATTCAAGCGGTGTACAATGCCAGGTCAGTCTATATTCAACCAGCGTACAATGCCAGGTCTGTCTATATTCAACCGGCGTACAATGCCAGGTCAGTCTATATTCAACCGGCGTACAATGCCAGGTCAGTCTATATTCAACCAGCGTACAATGCCAGGTCTGTCTATATTCAACCGGCGTACAATGCCAGGTCAGTCTATATTCAACCGGCGTACAATGCCAGGTCAGTCTATATTCAACCAGCGTACAATGCCAGGTCTGTCTATATTCAACCGGCATAAAATGCCAGGTCAGTCTATGTTGGCAAACTCAGCCTTCGCGGTTGCCAGCTTATGTGGGTCCAGTCTATGCGCACAGGCATAGACTGGGGGGCCAGTTGTGGGAACGTGGTGCTCGACCCCATGTTTTGTGACTCCAGTGGAGAATGTGGGCTTCATGAGGTTTGGGAATTCACCCTGCAGTCAAGTAAGCTCTCATGTGCTGGAGAATACGCTTGACAGAGTCATTGTGGGGAACTTACTGGGGGAGCAAGGTAACGACCCAAAGTCCTTGATATCCGCAAGCTGGCATTTCTTAAGATCAGCTAATAGCCCTTGGGCACACAGGAAATCTGCACTGAGCAGAGGTCTAGCCAGGATGAAGTCTCATGTGTAACGTCACCCCCCTGAAGCAGAGAGTTATCCATCGTGTCCTGTTCATCTGGATCCAGCTCCTGCGGGCAGCCTCCAGTGAGGTTTCATCGCTCTTTGCCTTCTCATCAATAGGTGATGGTGGCAGCATACTCACTTGAGCACCCGTGTCACACAGGAAGCGTTGCCCTGGAAGGGTGTCCATAATGAACAGTAGATGATCCTGGCAGCTGGAAGCCATGGTGTTCAAAGACCTCTGATGTCCTGATGCACTGGCACTGTTGGAGCTGCAAGGCAGTTGGCACTTGCAAGATTGGAGGTGTAGTGGACAGTGAGGAAGGTTTTCAAAGCTTGCAAAGGGATTTGGACCAGCTGGAAAAATGGGCTGAAAAATGGCAGATGAAGTTTAATACAGACAAGTGTGAGGTATCGCACTTTGGAAGGACAAACCAAGGTAGAACATACAGGGTTAATGGTAAGGCACTGAGGAGTGCAGTAGAACAGAGGGATCTGGGAATACAGATACAAACTTCCCTAAAAGTGGCGTCACAGGTAGATAGGGCTGTAAAGAGTGCTTTTGGTACTTTGGCCTTTATTAATCAAAGTATTGAGTATAAGAGCTGGAATGTTATGATGAGGTTGTATAAGGCATTGGTGAGGCCGAATCTGGAGCATTGTGTTCAGTTTTGGTCACCAAATTACAGGAAGGATATTAATAAGGTTGAAAGAGTGCAGAAAAGGTTTACAAGGATGTTGCCGGGACTTGAAAAACTCAGATACAGAGAAAGGTTGAATAGGTTAGGACTTTATTCCCTGGAGCATAGAAGAATGAGGGGAGATTTGATAGAGGTATATAAAATTATGATGGGAATAGGTAGAGTGAACGCAAGCAGGCTTTTTCCACTGAGGCAAGGGGGAAAAAAAACCAGAGGACATGGGTTAAGGGTGAAGGGGGAAAAGTTTAAAGGGAATATTGGGGTGGCTTCTTCACACAGAGAGTGGTGGGAGTGTGGAATGAGCTGCCAGACGAGGTGGTAAATGTGGGTTCTTTTTTAACATTTAAGAATAAATTGGACAGATACATGGATGGGAGGTGTATGGAGGGAAATGGTCCGTGTGCAGGTCAGTGGGACTAGGCAGAAAATGGTTCGGCACAGCCAAGAAGGGCCAAAAGGCCTGTTTCTGTGCTGTAGTTTTTCTATGGTTTCTATGGGAGGGCATACAATAGAGCAAGAATTACTGGGAAGTTAGAGGATTGGGAAGCTTTCAAAGACCAAAAGAAGACAATTAAAAAAGTAATTAAAAAGGTAAAGGTGGAATGCAGAATTAAGCTAACCAATAAAATTAAAGAGGATACCAAAAGTTTCTTTAGATACATAAATCGTAAAAGAGAGGCAAGAGTAGATATCAGACCACTGGAAAATGATACTGGAGAGGTAGATTTAGATTAAGAGGACAAACAGTCCTCTTTTATTGTCATTTAGTAATGCATGCATTAAGAAATGATACAATTTGTTCCTCCAGAATGATATCACAGAAACACAAGACAAACCAAGACTAAAAAAAAACTGACAAAAACCAGATAATTATAACATATAGTTACAACAGTGCAAAGCAATACTGTAATTTGATGAAGAATAGACCATGGGCACGGTTAAAAAAAAAAGTCTCAAAGTCTCTCGAAAGTCCCATCATCTCACGCAGACGGTTGAAGGGAAAAACTCTCCCTGCCATGAGCTTCCAGCGCCGCAAACTTGCCGATGCAGCATCCTGGAAGCACCCGACCACAGTCCGACTCTGAGTCCATCCGAAAACTTCGAGCCTCCAACCAGCCCTCCGACACCGAGCACCGAGCACCATCTCTGCCGAGCGCTTCGACCCTGGCCCCGGCAACAGGCAATGGGCAAAGCTAAGGATTTGGGGCCTTCCCCTCTGGAGATTCTTGATTGCACAGTAGCAGCGGCAGCAAAGAAGGCATTTCAGAAGTTTCTCCAGATGTTCCTTCGTGCTTCTTCACGCCTGTCTCCATCAAATCAGGATTGTGCATGGCCCCTACCTAACAAATACGATATCATTTCGGAGCGGCCACATGCGCTGCGTCGCGCCGCCATCTTCTCCTCCCGTCCCCTTACCTTAAGGTCGCTAATCAGTTCTGGGTTCATTGCACAACACCCAATCCAGAATAGTTGATCCTCCCCTAGTAATGGGGGACAACAAAATGGTAGATGAATTGAATAAGTATTTTGCGTCATTCTGCACTGTGGAAGACACTAGCAGTATGGTGGAAGTTCCAGAGTGTCAGGGGTCAGAAGCGTATGAAGTTGCCATTACTAGGGGAAAGGTTCTTGGGAAACTGAAAAGTTGAAGGAAGATAAGTCACCTGGATCAGATGGTGTACACCCCAGGGTTCTGAAAAAGGTGGCTGAAGAGATTGTGGAGACATTAGTAATAATCTTTCAAAAATCACTAGATTCTGGAATGGTTGTGGAAGACTGGAAAATTGCAAACGTCACTCCACTTTTCAACAATGGAGAAGACATGAAAGGAATCTATAGGCTAGTTAGTCTGACCTCAGTGGTTAGGAAAATGTTGGAGTTGATTATTAAGGATGAGGTCTCAGGGTATTTGGAGGCACTGATAAAATAAGCCATAGTCAGCAGGGTTTCCTCAAGGAAAAATCATGCTGGACAAATCTGTTGGAATCCATTGCCACAGGCAGCTCTGGCGGCCGAGTTTTGATGTATATTTAACGCAGAGGTTGATAGATTCTTGATCAGTCAGGGCATGAAGGAATATGGGGAGAAGGAAGGAGATTGGGGCTGAGAAAAAATTTTGATCAGCCATGGTGAAATGGCAGAGCAGACTGGATAGTTCAAATGGCCTAATTCTGCTATATCTTTAGTCTTACAGTCTTATGCTCTAGAACCTAAACACAAAAATGTAATAACGTCATCACGTCAGACTAGCCCCTTAAAGTGAAACCCCAACTCAATGTTGATGATTGTGAATCATGTATATTTCTCCCCATTACGTTACCCTACAGGTCAAACAACTGTTTTATCCAACTGTAACATGATGCCCCAACCCTTGTACTCCGTGGCAAGAACAGCGTGCCATACACTTCCTCAACACCCTGTCTACCTATGTTGCCACTCTGAGGTAACCATGTACTTGGACCCCAGGGTCTCTCTGTTCTACAACACCCACCCTCCCACCCTCCCCGGAGTCCTTCATTCACTCTGTACGTTTTAACATGGTTTGACTTACCAAAATGCATCACTCTGCACACGTCTGAGTTAAATCCCATCTGCCACTCCTCTGCCCACTTTCCCAGTCGATCTTGATACTGTTATAACCTTCCACAACCAGTGTCCACGACAAAACAAACTTTAGTGTTATCTGCAAACCTACTAATCATGACAGCTACAATCTCATCCAGGTCATTAATATTTATGACAAACAATCCCTCTGCTCTTACCACATTCTTCCTGACAACTAGAATTTCAATCACAGTCTGAATGTGATTTAATCATTGTTTTGTACAGCTACAGCATCACCTTTCAGTTCTCCCACTGAGTGCTTCATCCAATGAACATAAGCATTCCTATGCATCTGCGTCAGTGAGCCATGTAATTGTACCCCAATCTCCCTCTGTATATCAAGGCTCCATGTCATTTACTGCGTCCTACCATTACCTGGCTTCCTGATATGCATTACCTCACACTTGCCTGGATTAAATCTGATCTGCTACCACTTGCCCAATTTCCCAGCTGTTCTATGTCCTGCTGCGTTCTAAGACAAAATTCTTTGCTAACCACATCTGCACCAACTTTTCCAAAGTTCAAAGTCCAAGGTACCTTTAGTCATAGTCATACTTTATTGATCCCAAGGGAAACTGGATTTCGTTACAGTTGCACCAACCAAGAATAGAGTATAAATATAGCAATATAAAACCATAAATAATTAAATAATAATATGTAAATTATGCCAGGAAATAAGTCCAGGACCAGCCTATTGGCTCAGGGTGTCTGACCCTCCAAGGGAGGAGTTGTAAAGTTTGATGGCCACAGGCAGGAATGACTTCCTATGACGCTCTGTGTTGCATCTCGGTGGAATGAGTCTCTGGCTGAATGTACTCCTGTGCCCAACCAGTACATTATGTAGTGGGTGGGAGACATCGTCCAAGATGGCATGGAACTTGGACAGCATCCTCTTTTCAGACACCACCGTCAGAGAGTCCAGTTCCAATCCCACAACATCACTGGCCTTACGAATGAGTTTGTTGATTCTGTTGGTGTCTGCTACCCTCAGCCTGCTGCCCCAGCACACAACAGCAAACATGATAGTACTGGCCACCACAGACTCGTAGAACATCCTCAGCATCGTCCGACAGATGTTAAAGGACCTCATTTTCCTCAGGAAATAGAGACGGCTCTGACCCTTCTTGTAGACAGCCTCAATGTTCTTTGACCAGTCCAGTTTATTGTCAATTCGTATCCCCAGGTATTTGTAATCCTCCACCATGTCCACACTTTATCAAAGTACATACATGTCACCACATACAACCCTGAGAGCATCACAGTAAATACAAGAAACCCAATAAAATCAATGAAAGATCGCACCCAACAGGATGGACAACAACCCAATATGCAAAAAGAACAACAAACTGTGCTAATACTAAAAGAAAGGGGAAAAGTAATGATAACAATAAACAAGCAATAAATATTGATAACATGAGATAAAGAGTCCTTGAAAGTGAATTCAATACACAGCTGACCGCGTTCTAACTCTCCGGAATACGGTTAGTTGGCGTAGCGCCTTTAAAGATTCAGGCCCGCCCCCCTGCTAATAGGCAGCCATGTTTTTTAGATTAGATTATGAGGACACGCAGTCCTCTTTTATTGTCATTTAGTAATACATGCATTAAGAAATGATACAATGTTCCTCCAGAATGATAACACAGAAACACAAGACAAACCAAGACTGAAAAACTGACAAAAACCACATAATTATAACATATAGTTACAACAGTGCAAAGCAATACGGTAATCTGATAAAGAACAGACCATGGGCACGGTATAAAAAAGTCTCAAAGTCTCTCGAAAGTCCCATCATTTCATGCAGACGGTAGAAAGAAGAAAAACTCTCCCTGCCATGAACTCCCAGCGCCACAAACTTGCCGATGCAGCATCCTGGAAGCACCCGACCACCGCCGACTCTTGAGTCCGTCCAAAAACTTCGAGCCTCCGACCAGTCCTCTGATACCGAGCACCGAGCACCGTCTCTGCCAAGCGCTTCAACCCCGGCCCCGGCAACAGGCAATAGGCAAAGCCAAGGATCCGGGGCCTTCCCCTCCTGAGATTCTCGATCGCACAGTAGCAGCGGCAGCGAAGCGGGCATTTCAGAAGTTTCTCCAGATGTTCCTCCGTGCTTCTCATGTCTGTCTCCATCAAATCAGGATTGTGCACGGTACCTACTTAACAATTACCGATATCAATTCGGAGCGGCCGCACCGCTGCGTCATGCTGCCATCTTCTCCTCCCCTGTTTTGGCGCCAGGATTTTAATATTTAAAGAGCACTTGAACCGAGGTTCAGTGCTTAGTCATCAGATCGACTTTGGATCCTCGTCTAGCGTTTAGTCTAGAACTCTGTCCTCATTTCAGTCTCATATTGTGTCTTGATTCTATTCTCGAATACTCCAGCAATTGGATCCTAACCGTCCTTACCTAGGTTTCTCGTCACAACATTTCAGTGGGAACCGTTCAGTGTTTATCTGAACCGTTACATTCTCACCCAAAGCATTAATATATATTACAAACAACAAAGGGCCCAGCACCGATACCTGCCGTACACCACTGGAAAACCACCCAGCATCCCTGCCCTTAGGCAGTTTGAGATTTGTGGATTCGGAGTGCTGGGTGCTGAGTTCATTGAGAAACTGGGAACTCTTGGCGATGCCATCACCATTCCTGGAACTGGCAAAGACTGACTTTAGCAGCTTCAATCCTCCTAAAAGGCAATCCCTGGGGCTGGATGGAGGGTGTCTCCACTCCTTATAGTTAGGTATAGTGATTCCTTCAATGTTTAGGGTGTTGTCCTGGGAAAGATATACCCACAGGGTCACTGGGTACACAGGGCCCATACCCCGTGAGGCTGAATTTTTAAACCAGCTGTGTCTGACTGCGGGGCATCTGGAACTCTTCACCTTCACTTTCCGGATGGGATACCCAGACTGGACGGACATGGTGTCCTGCAGCTCAAAGTACGGGGGTTCAGTTTCCCGGTGAACCTCCCTATACTGGGCTCCGGGAATCTCATTAATCTTGCCTTTATCATCACTGGGCTGATGTCTCCAGTCCCCAGTTGCTGCCTTGGGCAGAGGTAGTACATGCACCCAGGCTGAAAGGCATAGAGCCTCCCAGTACTGACCTCCAGCGCACAGCGAGAGACACCATCCTCTGAACACCACACAAACTCCATCAGCTGTACTGCCCTTGTCTACACATTCTGTAACCTCCTCAAAAACTTCAGCCAACTCAGTCCGACAGGATGTCCCCCGAACGACACCTTGCTGACTACCTCCAAACACTCCTAACTTTCTATGAGTAGATTAATCCTGTCCCCAGGACTTTTTTCAGTGAGGTTAGACTCACTGGACTGGCTAATCCCTCACCTACATCTTCTGGTTCCATGTTGAAATTTCCATTTTGGTCCTTAATCCGTCCCATTCTCTACTTATCCTCTTAATATACTTTTTGTTCCTAAATGCTATCCATAACATGGTTTGCTCAGGCTATATATTGCATGCAGCCTGATTGTCCCATTATGGGATGTAGTGTATGTGGAGGCTTTAGAGACAGTGCAGTACAGAATTACCGGGATGTTGCCTGGACCAGAGGGTATGAGTACTAAGAAGAGGTTGGACAAACTTGGGCCGTTTTCTCTGGAGGGAGACATGGTGGAAGTTTATAAAATTAAGAGAGACATAGATGGTGAAGTTCTTTCTCTCAGGTTGGAAATGTGATAAATTATGAGATATATTGCACCTTTTAGGTAGCGGGGGGTGAAGTTTGGAGGAGATTTACAAGGCAAGTTTTCTTCTAGCAGGGAGTGAGCAGTAGTGAGCAGGGAGTAGTGAGCAGTAGTGAGCAGGGAGCTGTAGTGAGCAGAGTGAACAGAGTGAGCAGTAGTGAGCAGAGTGAACAGAGAGTGGGCAGTAGTGCTTGGAATTCATCGTCAGGGGAGATGGTGGAAGCAGATGGAATAGCAAAGTTTAAGAGGCCTTTTAACAGATGCACAAAAGCAGGCAGAGAGTATACAATAAGGATCACATGCAGGCAGATGGGATCCGTTTAACTTGACCTGTTCAGCATAGGCATGATGGGCTGAAGGGCCCGTGACTGTACTGAACTGTTCTATGGATTAATTTGAAAAGCAGAAAATGCTGGAGACCCTCAGCAAGTGTGACAGAGTCTGTGGAGAAAGAAGCTGTTAATAATTCAGGTCAAAGACCCCTCATCACAACTGGCAAAGAGGGAGAATTTGTAACAGCGGTTCCTTAAGGTTGTCATAGTCAGGGGAGGAAGTGCGGATAGCTCTCACTATTAAATGCTCCCGATGGTGTGTGTGTCAAATAGCCTCTGAGAACTAAGTACAGCCCTTGGCCCTCATGTATGGCTCAGGCACTAAGCCCATTGGAACTGTTTCACCTACAGGAGAAGGGGCAAAGGCAGGTTACTGGCACCTTAAAGCCAGTCACTTTGGGCAGATAGTTGGCAACTCATCTAGGAGAAGTAAAACTCTGATCTCAAACCTCCACTACCTGCAGCTATGCCCCACTGATGGGGAAGGTTTTGGGAGTAAACCCGAGGAAAGATTCCGGAGTTGGAGTCTCTTAGGCAGTTCAATGTTGAGCTCAATGCCAACTGGCAACTGCGACACCGCTGGTGCCAAGCTGTGATGGTCTCTGCTGTTTCTTTGGATTCATCAACTGGTCAGAGAGGCAGGAGTCTGCTGCATGGGCAACAGCTTGCTCTCCATGCACTGCCCTGGTTTGTGAATCACCTAGAGAGATAGGACGTGTCATCCATGGCTGATCCAGACCAATGGAGGGCCTCAGAGAGATACAGCAGTACAACCGGCCCTTCGGCCCTTCCAGTGGGCCCCCACCGCCTGGTCTGAGTTGCAGAAAAGTGGTGGAAGGGATGGGGAAACCGGTCGTTCAAAAGGAATGTGTGTAATAGGACAAGGCTGGGGTTGCTATGGTGATGAGCGGCTCATGGTGTGGTTAGAAGGCAGCACCACAATGTGACTTATTGTGAATGGGTCAATGGAGAAGACAGAATGAAACAGAGAATGTTATCCTGAGTCTCCTCCTGGTATTTTTAAATTCTTTCCCCCTCCCCTTTCCCTCTTCTATTCCCCAATTCTGTCCTCTTCTTCTCGCTGCCTATCACCTCCCCCCAGTGCCCCTCCTTCCCTTTCTCCCACAGTCCACTGTCCTCTCCTAGCAGATTCCTTCTTCAACAGCCCTTTACCTTTCCCACCCACCTGGCTTCACCTTTCACCTTCAAGCTTGGCCTCTTGGCCTCCTTCCCCTCCCTCCATCTTTTTATTCTGGCGTCTTCCCCCTCCCTTTGCAGTCCTGAAAAATTATCTCGGCCAAAACGTTTGGCGTATCTGTGAAGGGGTCATCGATACAGCAGCAAAACAGGCCCTTCAGCCCATCATCTCTCTGCTGGTCGTCCTACCTCTCACATCACTGTCAGCCCCTCACCATACATCCAATGATTCTCAAACCACCCACTGCACACTGGGGTGGGGGTTAAACGGCCAGTAACCCACCAACACGGGAAGGTCCTGATCCACGGTGTATCGCAAAACAAAATAAATACTGTACATGGGAGTGTAGGAGGAACTGTGCGCCAGGAGGAAACCCTGTGCTCACAGAATGAGCGGGCAAACTCCACGGGGACAGCGGCCGGGGGTCCGGAGCTGTAACTTCCTGCGGTGACACCGAGTACTCTTTGCTCAGGACCCGTGTGAGCTGGACATTAGTGAGCCGCCTCAACCCTCCCAGCCGGAGTGAGTTTTACCACCGGGGGGCCGGAGCAGTGCTGTTGCGGGGGAAGCGTCGGAACACGGGCTAATGCAGCCTCGCCGGCGAGGGAGCGGCCGAGCGCGGCGGCGGGAAGACTTTCGGCCTGAGGGCGAGGAGCCGCTGCACGATGCGAGGGGGTCCTCCGCTCCCTGGGCCCTGACGGAGCGGCCGCCCGGAGACGGGATGTGCCGCCGTGAGCAGGTAATGAGAGCGGAGAGGGCAGTTGTCACGTTTCATTTGTCGTGTGTCAGAGGAGAGCCGGGGTGGGGAGACACAGCAGCGCCGATTATTGTGTTAGTGTTTAGTGCCGGCAGTTGAATCTAACTGACTTATTAAATATCAGGCCACTTAGTAATTGTCAAAATGAAATGAGGAGATTTGATCAGGGCGAGAGAGTGCTGTGGGTGGGAATTGTTCGACACTGGATTGCAGCCCAGTCTCCGTGGTTCCACATCTCCTTCAGCCGCCTCCCCGCCACAAACACGCACTCACTCAGACCCTCCCCTCGGCCCCCACCGCCCTCACGCTCCCTCGGGCCTCACTCACTGGTTTCCCCAATCCCAGCCACTTGTCGGAAGAGAAGTCTACACAGCAAGATCCCATGGCATTCGGCGGACCACAAGCGTCTAGGCCACTAGCCCAGACTGAGCACTGGGACCAGTGCCAGTGTGTACTAGATCCACTGGGCCCAGTGCCAGTATGTACCAGTGCCAGTGTGTACTAGAGCCACTGGGACCAGTGCCGGTGTGTACCAGAGCCACTGGGGCCAGTGCCAGTGTGTACCAGAGCCAGTGTTGGTTACACCCACTCTATGCTCTGGACACAGAGCCTGTTGCACTCCCTCTGCACTTTAGACCCACACTCTGTACCGGAGACAGTGCCAGTCACTGAGTCACCCATGGACACCTGTCTGACCCCAGCGCGGAGGGACCTGTGGGTACATTTGACAGAGGGAGAGGTGCTGGGGAGCAGAGTGCAGACTGTACCAGAGTGAACTGGCTCATGTTGGAATCTCCCTCTGCACTTCCAGCAGTCGCTGGAGCACGCTCAGCCCTTCTTCCACATTGACTCCTCAGTTGCCAACTCTGATGAGCCCAGGCCTGGAACTTCCTTCAGAACGTTTCCACCTCTGTGTGCGTGGTGTGCCCCCCACCCTTGGACCCAGCAGCCTGATCACCTCCCTACTATCTGTGTGACGTGACAAGGTCACTGTCTGACTGTGCCGGGCCCTGCCTGAGCTCCTGCCCCTCAATCTGCCAGCCTGACTGCTGAGAGAAATGTCATGACGGTTTGCACTGGTTTCTTATCGGTAAAGTTAAATAATGAACTGTTTTGATGAAGTGATGAGTAGAAGATTGATCCGAGTTTGCTAGGGAAAGTGAGTTTAATCTCTTGTGAATTTGTCAGTGTCTTGCAGTGAGGAGAGGTTACTGGCCAACATCTGACAGGGCCAGCACTCAGCTCCAGTGCATGGTCTTGCTCCTTGTTTCTGATCACAGACTCTTGCGTCTCTCTGCTCACTCCTCCTCCGTCCTTCCCATAAGACTTTCCTTATATTCCCGATGGTTCAAGACCCAGAACTGGGACTCGCTCCACACCTGCAATTGTTTGGGCTGGTTCCTAATTTTAGTACGGCTCACAGGTCATCCAGTGTCACGCAAGGTCATGATGTGACACACCAAATTACAGAGGGTCATGCAGGGCCCTCATGGTTACAGGGGGCCACTGAGTGTCACACGGGGTCATGGGGTGTCACATGGGGTCATACAGGGTCACATGGAGTCAGAGGGTCATGCAGGGTCACAGAGGTTTCGCACAGGGTCATAGAAGGTCACGAAGAGTCATACAAAGTCAAGGAAGACCATGGAGGGTCACACAAGTTTACAGAGAGTTACCATCGCTCCCTGACTTGCTCTTTATTGTGAACAGCACATTAAGGGGCCATCATCTTGATCTAATTCCCCAGTCCCCGCATCTCCTGAGCCCAGGGTCAATTGTATAAGGGTTGGGGAAAGGGGACGCAATTGCTTCATCACTCTTTTATTGCACTTCATGTAGTCACCTCGACGACCTCAGAGGTCAAAGGTCCCGCAGTAACGTCTGGTCAGGTAACGACCTCCTTTCCCAGCCAGTATAACCACTCACCACCAGCCACGTCCCCTTGCGAAATCAGCAGCTTGTTGTAACCACAGATGTCATCGATTGAGCTGTTACTGCGGATTCATCACAACGGCTCTGCACTCTGCTCCCGAACCCTGGTGTAGAAGGGAGGGATACCCACACAGAGAGAGCTCCACTTGGGGTGCCCCTTGCTGCCAGCTGGGCGTGGTATGCCCTGCCGGCAGGAAGTAGAGACTCGGCCCTTGGCAACCACAAAGGTGTTCAGCAGGACAGGCAGCGTCGATAGAGGGAAATGGACAGTCAATGTTTTGGGACAACTCAATCCAACAACTGACCGAAAACAGACCAACCCAAAGTGTTGACTGTTCATTTCCCTGACGGATGCTGTCTGACCCGTTGAGTTCCTCCAGCGTTTTGTATGTTGCTACAGGGTTCCAGCATCTGCGGTCTCTGGTGGCCCATCTGCACTTTCTCTTAGTGATGGGACCACCAGATATGTTGTAGCTACCATATTATTGTGGGGTAGACTTCTCCCCACCACCACTCCACTCAATTTCCTCCCTTTTCCACTCCCTCTCCCTTTCCCTCTACAACCTTCCCCTATCCCTCCCCCTCCCACTTCCCTCTCATCCTCTCCTTCCAGGGCAACGAGAGGGGAGGTTACAGAAGGTACACAAGACTGCAGAAATTGTTAGTGCTTTTTCTGGAGTCAAACTTTGATTTAGAACTTTAACTAATGGTCACTAGGAGGAAATTAGAATTTAATTATGCCCTACGATTAAAGGAGCTTTCTTCATCTTCAAAAAACTGAGGTTTCCTTCCACAGCATTCATTGATTGCAAACCACCTACAAAACAGAACAACAGTTGGTTGTGGCTCGGCAGTGCAGATGGGAGCAGAGGTTTGAAGGCTCAGCCTCCGATGAGATCCATTCTTGAAAGGGAGGATAATGTCACTATGTTTTTGAGATCACTAAGGATGGTCCAATACTTGGATTCATAGAGGTGGGGGTGATGTCGGGAGGAGAAGATGGCAACACGATGCAGCGTGCACAGCTCTCCGGTGAAATGATATCGTTTCTGTTAAATAGGGGCCGTGGACAATTCTGATTTGATGGAGACAGACGTGAAAGCACAGAGGAACATCTGGAGAAATTTCTGAAACGCGGGTTCGCTGCCGCTGTTACTGTGTGATCGAGAATCTCCGGAGGGAAGGCCCCCAAAATCCCCGGCTTTGCCTGCTGCTGGCGACCGAGGCTGAGGTCGAATCGTTCAGATAGAGATGGTGCTCGGTACTCAGTGTCGGAGGGCTGATCAGAGCTCGAAGTTTTCGGACGACTCAGAGTCGGACTGTGGTCGGGCATGGCAGGGAGAGTTTTCTTCCTTCTCCCGTCTGCGCGAGATGTGGGACTTTTGAGAGACTTTGAACTTTTTTACTGTGCCATGGCCTGTTCATCAAGTTATGATATTGTTGCACTGTTGTAACTATATGTTATAATTATGTGGTTTTTGTTAGCTTTTCCAGTCTTGGTCTGTCCTGTGTTTCTGTGATATCACACCGGAGGAATATTGTATCATTTCTTAATGCATGCATTACTAAATGACAATGAAAGAGGACTGCGTGTCCTCATAATCTAATCTAATCTAATCTAATGTATTGACATGGATAGAGGATTGGTTAACTAATAGAAAGCAGAGAGGTGTTACTCTGGTTGGCAATCTGGTGAGCAGGGTGCTGCAGGGGTCAGCGGTGGGCCTGCAGCTGATCAGGATATAGATTAACAATCTCGAGTGCAGTGTACCTAAGTTTGCTGATGATACTAAGTTGAGAGGAAAAGCAAATTGTGCAGAAGATACAGCGTCTGCAAGGATATACATAGGTTAAGTGAGTGGGCAAGGGTCTGGCAGATGGAGTACAATGTTGGTAAATGCAAAGTCATCCACTTTGGAAGGAAAAATGGAAGAGAAAATTATTATTTAAATGGTAAAAAATTGCAGCATGCTGCTGTACAGAGGGACTTGGGAGAGCTTGTGCATGAATCACGTAAGGTTGGTTTGCAGGTGCAGCAGGCTATCAAGAAGGCAACTGGAGTGTTGGCCTTCATTGAATTGAAGAGCGGTGTACTGGTGAGGTCGCGCCTGGAGAACTGCGTGCATTTCTGGTCTCCTTACTTCAGGAAGGATATACTGGCTTTGGAGGCGGTGCAGAGGAGGTTCACCAGGTTAATTCCAGAGATGAGGGGGTTAGACTATGAGGAGAGATTGAGTCACCTGGGACTGTACTTGCTGCCATTCAGAAGAATGAGAGGAGATCTTATAGAAACTTACAAAATGATGAAAAGGATAGATAAGATAAAGGCAGGAAAATTGTTTTCACTGGTAGGTGAGAGTAGAACTAGGGGACATTGCCTCAAGATTTGGGGGAGTAGATTTAGGATGGAGACGAGGAGGAACTGCTTTTCCCAGAGAGTGGTGAATCTGTGGAATTCTCTGCCCAACGAAGCAGGGGAGGCTGCATCGGTAAGTATATTTAAGACAAGGTTGGATAGATTTTTGCATAATCGGGGTATTAAGGGTTATGGGGAAAAGGCAGGCAGGTGGAGATGAGTCCATGGCCAGATCAGCCATGATCTAATTGAATGGAGGAGCAGATTCAACAGGCCACATGGCCGACTCCTGCTCCTATTTCTTATGTTCTTATGTTTTTAATACTATTGGGTCCAGGACCTGCTCTGGCTTTCATTTTGCTGGGGAAGTGGTGTAAGATCAGGGATTGTACAGACCACGTCATCTTCTTTGGTATCAAAGTCCCCACACAACGGTTCACAGAGAGTGACAGACAGGCACCTGCAATGGGAAGGTGGTGGAAGCAGACACATTTAAGGGGCATTTAGTCAGGCACACGAACATGCAGGGAACGAAGGGATAAGGAGCATGTTTAGAGATAGGTCTAGTTTAATTTGGCATCATGGCCAGCACAGGTATAGTGGCATAAATGGTATGTCCCTGTGCTGTACTGACTTGGGTTCTGTGTATCACTGAGATCAGAGAGCATCTCCTTCCCACTTAAAGTTAATAAAAGTGTACAAAATTATGAGGGGTATGGATTGTACTGAGGATTACGGCTCCATCTATTTAGGGAGATTTACTCTGTAACTGAGCAGTTTCCTCTCAAACCCAAATGAAGCTGTTGCCACATTCTGTATCTGACTATTTACTTCGAGTAAGGGAAGCTTTTGTTCATACATTTGGATCTTTCCAATCATACTGTCACGGAGAAATACAGCACAGAAGCAAGCCCTTCAGTCCATTGAGTCCACACTGACCATTCATTTACACTAACCCTGCAATATTTCCATTTTATTCCGTCCACCTCCCCACCTACTCCCTCAGACCTTACCACTCACCTACACACTGACCTGCATGTTTTTCGGATGTGGCAGGAAATAGGAGCATGCAAAGGAACTCCACACAGTCACACGGAGAATATGCAAACTCCACATAGACAGCACCCGAGGGCAGGACTGAACCTAGATCACAGGCACATATGACCCAGGGAAGGACATTCAGAGTGAGTTTAACTCCTCCAGCTCAGATGATCTCCCCTCGCTGACCCATTAGTATACTCCTGGCCCTGGAGATCTAGCCAAAGCCAGGTGCTGAGAGAGGGAGGGACAACTCTCCCATCTCCAGTCTTGGCCTGTGTCCACAGCAGGTTGTTGTGAGTGACTGGTGGGACAAGACAGAGGGTAATTTTCCAAAGAAGTTAAGCTGCTACTGTGCAATTGAGAATCTCCGGAGGGGAAGGCCCCAAATCCTTGGCTTTGCCTATTACCTGTTGCTGGGGCCGGGGTCGAAGCGCTCGGCAGAGATGGCGCTCGGTGTCGGAGGGCTGGTCGGAGGCTCGAAGTTTTCAGACGGACTGAAGAGTCAGACTGTGGTCGGGTGCTTCCAGGGTGCTGCATCAGCAAGTTTGCGGTGCTGGAAGCTCATGGCAGGAAGAGAGTTTCTCCCTTCTACCGTCTGCGTGAGATGATGGGACTTTCGAGAGACTTTGAGACTTTTTTTTACCGTGCCCATGGTCTGTTCTTCATCAAATTATGGTATTGCTTTGCACTGTTGTAACTATATATTAAAATTATGTGGGTTTTGTCAATTTTTTTGGTCTTGGTTTGTCTTGTGTTTCTGTGATATCTTTCTGGAGGAACACTGTATCATTTCTTAATGCATGCATTACTAAATGACAATAATCTAAATACCTGGAAAGGGAAAGAGTATGTAGGGATAAGAACCTTACAAACTTCTGGTACACTACCCTACATTGGCCCATAAAGCAAAGGAGGATATTCGGTCCATCAGATTGATACTGGCCACCACTCCCATTCTCCAACCATCTTACTGCCCTGTAACTTATTCTGTCACTCTCCTTCCCCCACCCCTCCCCCAGGCACACCATGGACAATTTTCTACCAACCTACATGTCTTTGGCGTGTGGGAATAAACTGAAGCACCGGTTTACCAAGGCAACCCACGGGGTGACGAGAAACCCTCAGACAGACAGCGGCAGAAGTCAGGTTTGAACCTGCGACCCAGGTGCCGTGAGGTAGTGGCTACCGCGTCCCCTCCTTTCTGTAGGTACTGGAGCCTGCAGAGCACTGATAAGAGGGGAAGAGGCCTGAGGAACGAGTCTGCCACCCTAATTACAATATGAATTCATTAACACATTGGTTAAGCACAGGACGGTCCTGCACTGACCAGCTCCTGGTTCAGCCTGACCAGCAGCCTCATTTGCTAAATTGTGATGGTCAAGCAGCAGGCGTTAGCCACAGTGTCTGCGTGTGTAGTGACTGTTTTCCTGACTGGTGGGATGTCTCAGTTCCTGCCCTCAGCACCTCTCTCCAGTTGCTCTGACCATCTGCTGATTTATTATCAACACCGAATTAATTCTGACAAATATGAAGATTATCTGTTAGGCTGTGGCACTGAGTTCAAAGTAAATTTACTACTGAAATACATAGCTGTCAGAATTAGAATCAGAATCAGGTTTAATATCACTGCCATATATGGTGAAATTGGATAATTTTATGGCAGCAGTACAGGATAAATAAATATGGAAAAAAATCTGAGTTACGTTAACTATATATATATATATATATATATATATATATATATATATATATATATATATATATAAAATAAGTTAAAGTAAGTAGTGCCAAAAAAACGAATTAAAAAGTAAACACAAGGAAGTCTGCAGATGCTGGAAATTCAAGCAACACACACAAAATGCTGGTGGAACACAGCAGGCCAGGCAGCATGTATAGGAAGAAGTACAGTTGACGTTTCGGGCTGAGGCGTCGACTGTACCCCTTCCTGTAAATGCTGCCTGGCCTGCTGCGTTCCACCACCATTTTGTGTAAATTAAAAAGTAGTGAGGTAGTGTTCACAGGTTCAATGTGGATTTAGGAATCGGATGGCAGAGGGGAAAAAGCTGTTCCTGAATCATTGAATGTGTGCCTTCAGGCTTCTGTGCCTTCCCCCTGACCATAACACTGTGAAAAGGGCATGTCCTGGGTGGTAGAGATCCTTAATGATGAACGTCGCCTTCCTAAGGCACCACTCCTTGAAGATGTTTTGGTTACTATGGAGCTGGTATCCATGATGGGCCTGACTAATTTTACAAGTTTCTGCAACTTACTTTGATCTTGTGCATTGCCCCCTCCTCCCATCCCAGACGGTAAAGCAGCCAATCAGAATGCTCTCCATAGTACATTTGTAAAAGTTTTCGAGTGTTTTAGGTGACAAACAAAATCTCCTCAAATTCCTAATGAAATACAGCTGCTGTCCTGCCTTTTTTACAGCTGCATCAATATGTTGGGACCAGGTTAGGTCCTCAGAGATATTGACACCCAGGAATTTGAAATTGCTCACTCTCTCCACTTCTGATCCCTCTCTGAGGATTGGTGTGTGTTCCCTTATCTTAACCCTTCCTGAAGTCCATAATCAGCTCTTTGGACTTACTGATGTTGAATGCAAGGTTGTTGCTGTGACAGCACTCCACTAACTGGTATATTCCATGTGCCATGGTAGTACAGGAAAGATTTTACCATGGATAAAGCAGTGGCTGATTGGTAGGAGGCACAGAGTGGGAATAAAGGCCTTTTCTGGTTAGCGGCTGGTGACTAGTGGTTTTCCACTGGGTTCTGTGTTGGGACCAATCCTTTTTAAGCTATATGCCAAAGATTTGGATGATGGAATTGGTGGTTTTGTTGCAAAGTTTGCGGACAATAGGTGAAGGGGCAGATAGTTTTGAGGAAGTAGAAAGGCTACAAAGGACAGACAGATTAGGAGAATGGGTAAAGAAATGGCAGATGGAATACAGTGTCAGGAGTGTATAGTCATGCACTTTAGGAGAATAAATGAAAGAGTTGACTATTTTCTAAATGGAGAGAAAATACAAGAAACTGAGGCACAAAGGGACTAGGGAGTCATTGTGCTGAATTCCCTAAAGGTTAATTAGCAGGTTGAGTCTGTGGTGAGGAAAGCAAATGCAATATTAGCATTAATTTCAAGAGGACTGGAATATAAAAGCAAGGATATAATGTTGAGACTTTATAAAGCACTGGTGAGGCCTCATTTGGAGTAATGTGAACAGTTTAGGGCCCTTTATCTTATAAAGGATGTGCTGAAACTGGAGAGGGTTCAAAGAAGGTTCATGAAAATGATTCCAGGATTGAATGGCTTACCATATGAAGAGTGTTTGACAGCTCTGGCCTGTATTCACTAGAATTCAGGAGAATGAGGGGTGACCTCATTGAAACCTATCAAATGGTGAAAGGCCTTGATAGAGTGGATATGAAGAAGATGTTTCCTTTGGTGGGAGAGTCTAAGACCAGAGAACACAGATTCAGAATAGCGGGGTGTTCTTTTAGAATGGAGTTGAGGAGGAATTTTTGTGGGTTTTTCCATTCCTCTGAAATGATAACGCTGAAGAATTTAAAGTTACTGACTCTCTCCGCTTCTGATCACCCAATGAGAACCTCCTGTAGTTAGTAATTAGCTCTTTGGTTTTGCTGAGATTGATTGAGAGGTTGGTGTTGTGGCACCATTCAGTCAATTCTCAGTCTCCCTCCAACGTATATGCTGAATCATCACCATCTTTGATTCAGCCAACAACAGTGGTGTCGTCAGCAAACTTAAATATGACATTGGAGCTGTACTTGGCCCCACAGTCATAAGTCTAAAGTGAGTAGAGTAGTGGGCTAAGCACACAGTCTGGAGGTGTACCTGTGCTGATGGAAATTGTGGAGATGTTGTTGGAGATGATGCTGAATTTTCATCTGGGGATATCAGCCCTTTCGCCACCCCCAGCACTCATACCTGGTCTGTATCGTGTGCTTGCTGCTGATGGTCTGTTTCCTGAGAGAGCCAGGGAGTGGGGTGTGCTTGGACTGAGAGCTGAGGAGTGCTGGTCTCCTTTCTCAGTCCATCTCCCTCCTCTGGCCAGTCAGTCTCTCCTCAAGACATGGGAGGAGATAACTGTTAAATACAGGAGGTAAAGTCTTCACAAAACAAACTGTATCACCAGGCTGCATTTGCTGACTTCAATGACAGCCTACTTTTGATGCTCAGAGAAAAAAAAACCCTGAAATCAGAATCACAGAAAATGCAGTTGAAACGAGAAACTGGAAATGTTGGCCCTGGGTTGGAACTCAGCTCACACATCAGGAACTAGGGCAGACCACATATACCACAGTCTCACTCAGCCCGGAACTACAGCCTGACCAGGCATAACACAGTCTCACTCAGCCCGGAACTACAGCCTGACCAGGCATAACACAGTCTCACTCAGCCTGACCATACGTAACACAGTCTCACTCAGTCTGGAACTACAGTCTGACCACACGTAAGGCAGTCTCACTCAGCCTAGAACTACAGCCTGACCAGGCATGACACAGTCTCACTCAGCTTGACCACATGTAAAACAGTCTCACTCAGCCAGTAACTTTAGCAATTTCAGAATCTACTGTCTGCTCATTCTAAGTTAACATGACAGGCATTTCACAGGACTAATAATCCGAAGGCCCAGAATAATGATCTGCAAATCTAAGTTCAGGTTTTCCCACACAAGCAACTAGAGATTTACTATCACTTAATTTAATCCACAATAAAATATTAGTATCTGTGTAACTATGAAGCCTCTGGGTTGTCATTAAACCAATCTAGTGTTCCAGTGCCTCTGTGATGAGACAGCAGGGATGCAAAGGGGCTATTGATAGAAAAGGCTGGTTTAGATCTGGACTTAAATAACAGCCCCGTGCAGACTTGTACCCTGATCTTCATATAATGGACTTCCATAGTAAGTGGGACAAGACATGTGGCAGGTTTGTTTGCTGGGGATTGGTTGTGAAACACAACCAGGTAATACCCTTCAGGGGCTGTGGTTTCCCAAGGAAAGGAATAGCTGACTAAAGGGAAAAGGGTTAATAGAAATCGAAAAGGGAAAAAAAGAACTTTCATAAAGGCAAAAACTGGCCCAATTCTGGGAACTTGGAGATGTACAGAGAGCAGGGAATGCCGGTATGGTGGATGGCAAGAGCACCCAAGAGGGAATGCAACTGAATTATTTTCAATGCGCTGCCAGAATTTGCACTCAGGTTAAAGAAATGACGATGGCCCTTTGACATGGAAAATGAAATTAATTGAAAATTAACATAATTGCATTAATTTGCATTAGTATTTTCTGTATATTAGATGTAAAGGAGAGCTTCCCAATCTCCTGAGGAATCCAGTACTGAATACAATACAGGGTTCAACACAATAATGTCAGCAGGGTGTGATGCTGAAGGATTCTCAAGCTCAGTAGGAATTGCGATCTGTCTCCAGCACAGAAGAGGGGAACAATGGAAATCTACAGAGAGAGCCCACCCTATCTGACCAAAGAGGGGTCTCCTGTTGGAGACTGAAGACAGAGGAGATGGCCTACAGTGGAGGGAGGACTCGGGAACTGCAAGCACTTTTAACAAGCAGCTACACACTCCTGCAGAACCGACCGGCTAAACCCGGAGGTCACCACATCCGCTAGCCCCATCCCCTGGGACCGAGGGAGCAGAGCTTGAGCTTTGCTAGGGCTCCTGGCCACGAGTGTGCGCGCGCGCGGCAGACACATGGTGTTGGGATGAGCACAAGATGCCAGAGAGCAATTATCAGCAGTCCTGCTCCTCACTCAGGTTGATAGATAAGTGGACACTGCATTGATCCCAAGGGAAATTACAGCGTCAGAGTACTATTACAAGTGCACAGATATACAAATATTAGAAGAGAAGTAAGAAAGAATAAAAATAAGATGTACAAGATTTACAAGTCAAAGATTACAAGATTGGCAGGTTTTCCAAGTTCACAGTGATATGTTGGTAGTGCAAGAATTACCGTAATTTTATACAGTACTGTAATGGGTGCACATTCACACCCTCCAGATAAGAAGTGATGGTAGAATTGCACAATATTGCACAGAGTGTCCGCGATAGTTGGGTGAGCAAGGTAGGGAGGTAACCCAGAATGTGGGAGGTTGAAGCAGAGGAAGGGAGGGAGTAAGGGGGGTGGTGATAGTACAGTGAAGGGTAACCAGTGCTGAGTCCATTCCATGTGGTGGGATGATCTGTGGCTGAAGCAAGGGAGGGGACACGGCAGTAAGTGATCTCCCAGGGATTATTTGTCAGCAGATCTTTCCACAATCCCACATAAGCAGTGCTCCCCACTGGCAACTTGGATGACTAACTCCAGAGTCCTGATTCCCAAGCCTGAGGCAGGGCACGTTACCGGGAGGCTCAGAGACCGAGAACTCTGAAGGAGTCATGTGGAACAGGGTTGGGTTCTGGGTGGAGGAGTTCGTGGCAATAGTGGGCACACTCCAGGCTGTTCGATCAGGGAGCTAGCAGATGACGTGGATGTGTGAACAGTATCACTGGGAATTGATGGTACAGCTCCTACCTGCAGGAAATGGTGAATGTTGTAAACCACTGTACAGTAGACAGCATCTTCCCTTGCATGGGAACTGGCTGTGGGTGCCCATCCCAGTGTTACCATTATCAGCTAGGGCACAGAGCAGTGACAGAGACACCCCCACACACCAAGCAGGGAGGGAGGTGAAATAACACTCTTTCCGAGGCTGTCTTCGTTCAAAGTAGCCCTTGAGTGATTGAGCCTGCAACTGTGGGCCAGATGTTGCACATAACACACTGCTGAAACCCTGGAATGCCATCAGGCGTCGCTTGGGACCTCTCTCTGAGGAGGGGCACTGGGCAGGGTGGTCACACATACACAGGTGGCAAAAACACAGCGACCTGTCGGGGACGGAAACCCCACAGGACACAAGGCTTTGCAGATATTGGACGTCAGGGTGGGGACAATCACTGATCCTGGACATGCGGACAGACAGCATGAGCTGAGGACTGGTGAGATGGGGGAGGGCTGTTCCCAGCAGGAGGCACCACTCTGCCACCCCACCCCGACTGCCCTTCACACCAGGGCAGAACCTCAGCCTTGAATTAGCGTCACAGTCTCCAGAGCAGCCACATCCCTCCTCAAGCGTGGTGACCACAACCACACACGGTGCTCCAAGTGCAGCTTAACCAGTGCTTTGTAAAATTTACAGCCTAGTGTGTCACATTTATATTCTGTGCCCCAACATATGAAAGCAAGGATGTTAAATGGCTTCTTTGCCACTCTGTCCACCTGTGCTACCACCCTCAGGGAACTATGGATTTGGACCTGCGTGCATCAATGTTCCTCAGTGCCCTACCATTTAGTGTATACATCCTACCCCACCCAGCTTCCCATATTCCATCAGCTCACAGATTAAATTCCACCCCAACACCCTGCCCCACTTCCCACCTGGTCTATATCCTGCTGTAGCTTTAGACGACCTTCTCGCTATCCACAACAGCGCCAACTTTTCTGTTGTCCACAAGCTTACTAATCAGATCTCCTAAGTTCACATCCAACTTACTTACAAATATTGCGTACATCAAAGGTCCTGGCTCCAATCCCTCCAGTTCACTAGACACAGACATCCAGTCAGGGAAACGTCCGCGCACCACCGCCCTTTGTCTCCTTTCAGCAAGCCATTTTTGGATCCAGTTAGCCAACTCACCTTGGATCCCACCAGCCCAATGTGGAATCCTGTCAAATGCCTCACTAAAGTCCTTGTAGGACAACGTCTATCCCTGTCTTCATCAACCTTCTAACTGCCTTGCTCTGGTGACCACACGGTAGGACAGACATGATGTCACTAATGAGGCTACAGAGGAGGATGCTGACTGTCATGGAAGATCTCACTTGTACAGAGACGCTAGACCCCGTCTGGGTTTGTTTTATTTGGAGCAGCAGAGGCTCAGGGGGAATCTAAACAAAGCTCTCTGCTTGGCAGAGTTTTAAATTAAGAAGGTTCAGAAGGGATCTAAAGAAGAATTTTTTTCACCAAAAAGGTGGCTGCAATCTGGGACACATGCAGTGGAGGCAGAGACTTCGAAGAATTTTAAGAAACACTTGAATCAGATCTTCTGAGGCAGGGAAGGCTATGGAGCAGATTACTGGAAATGAAAATCAGAATCAAGTTTACTTTCAGTAACTTGTATAACGTGAAACTTGTTTAGTGGCAGCAGTACGTTGCAAAGACATTTAAAAATCCATAAATTATGAAAATAAAATAATGCCAAAAAAAGGAATAATGAGGTAGTGTTCATGGGTTTATGGACTGTTCAGAAATCTGATGGTGGAGAGGAAGAAACTGTTCCCAAATTATCAAGTGTGTGTCTTCAAACTCCTGTCCCTCCTCCCTGGAGAAGAGGAAACGTCCTGGCTGGTGAGGGTCATTACTGATAGATGCCTCCTTCTTGAAGTACCACTTCTTGAGAAGGTGGGGAGGGTTGTACCTGTGACAGCCCCGTCTGAGTCTGTGACACTCTGTTATCCTGTGCATTGGAGCTGTGATGCAACCAATCAGAAGTCTCCCCACTATGTATTAGTAGAAATCTGCAAGAATCTGTGGTGACACACTGAATCGTTTCAAATTCCTTGTGAAATATAGATGTTGGCATACCTTCCACGTGACTGCATTAATCTGTTGGACCCAGGATAGATCCTCAGAGATGTTGACCCTCCGGGACGTGAAGCAGCTCACCCTTTCCACTGCTGATCCCTCAATGAGGACAGGTATGGTGTGCGCACTCCAGCCTTTCCCTTCTTGAACTGCACAATCAATTCCTTGGTCTTGCTGGTGTTGAGTGCCACGTTATTGTTGTGACATCAGTCAATCAGCTCATCTATCAGCACAGAAGCACCTCGAGGATGTGTGCTGAGCTCACTGCCTACTCTTGCTGTGCTTATAACTCTGTTGCTAAGCACAGCTCAGACGCCATCTATAAACTCACGGAGGATGAGTTATTACTATCGACCGGCACTGAGTGTGGCCTCACAGTGAGGAATTCAAGGCTCCATTTGCTGAGGGAGGTTCAGAGGCCTGGGCTTTGAAACTTGGTAATTAGAACTGAGGGGATGATGGTGTTGAACGCCAAGCTGTAATCAATAAACAGCAGCTTGATGTATGTTTTGCAGTTGTCCGAGTGATCCAAAGTCAATTGGAGAGCTAGTGAGATTGCGTCCGCTGTGGGCCTGTTACAGTGGGTCCAGGACTTTGCTCAGGCTGGAGTTAATTCTACCCATGACGAACCCCTCAAAAGTGGGAGATGTGAGTCATCATCACAGCTTCTCACACCAGACAGCCAGCCACTCTAGTGATGTTTGGTTGACGTTGAGCAGGTCAGTGTCAGCTAAATCAGGTGAGAGTGGGCAGTTGCGCAGAACGTGTTCAATGTTCTGCACCCTTTCGCCACACTCACAGGATTCGCTGGTCTTTAAACCCCACTTCACCATATTGTCTCCCGTCCTACAAACTCCCGCTCTCGCTCTGTTGAGAGTGCATCACTCTCCATCTGTCAAGCAGTGCCCCGTCTGGTAACATTTCTGTGGGGTCTTGCACTGTATTGTTTGGTGGGGTTTGGCTTCTGCTTGTTGCCAGAGGTCAATCCTGTATGTTTGGGGGGGACGTTCCGTACGGTAGTTCCTCCACTGTAGCAAAGCTTTTCCTCGATTTTAGGCTGTTGGAAACTGGCACATGACGATGTAGTGGGTGCCGTGGATCCGAGTTCTGTTTACCTTTTTCAATTTTTGTTGTAGTGTGTCTTCGGATCTCTGGGGGAGCAATGCCTGCAAGTCTGTGAATGATGTTAGTGGGTGTGGGACGCAGTGTGCCTGTGATTATTCAGCAGGCTTCGTTAAGCAACGGAGATGTGAGTACTACTGGGTGATAGTCCTCGGGGCACTGGAAAGACCACAGCAGTGAAGGGTTGAACATTCGTATTGATGGATATTTAATGGTAGCCGTGGACATGTTTCTGTAACAGTAGGACTCTACAACATTGTAAACTCTCACCACAGACTGACACACTGTGCCTTCCTACTATAGACTGGAACTTGTATTGCTCTGTCTCACTCTGTGCCCAGACTAACCCATCACATGGTGACCAGGCTGATATACAGGTGAGATGATGTTCTTCTTTTTCAATGAGCTATCAAATTATGATCACAGGTTTGTGAAGCTCTGCTTTTGTCGGCAGTCACGGGAGGGGGCACAGGCCCTGTGTTACTGAGCTCCAGCTGATCTGCCAGTGGGCACAGATCGGGGAATGGAACTGACAGAGAATGCCGTCTCATAATATGGCTGAATTTTGTTGTTGAAGGAGTGAAGTATTTTGGCAGGGCAGTCCTGAGCTATCTGAAACACTCCCTGGGAGAAACAGTGATCCTCAGTATCACATTCAGCAAAGGAGAACTAAACAGAAGGGTGTTAACCCTCACCCCTGTCCTGCCAGCGATCCATCCGTATCACACAAGAACCAGACTGGACTGTGCTCCACCAACCTTCCACAGTCATATTGCTACCAACAGCTCCTGCCACAGGTCACTGAAAGGTGGTGAGCAGATTTATACAGAGACTGGCCCTGGAAAAGTGGTCACAGTTACAGTGCGAGGAGGTACAGAGACAATGGGAGAGGGGGAGGTAGGGACAGTCAGATTAATATTGGAGGGAACACACACACACACACACACACACACACAAAATGCTGGAGGAACTCAGCAGGCCAGGTAGCATCTATGGAAAATGAGTAGACAGTCGATGTTTCAGGACGAAACCGTTCATTAGTCCCGAGGAAGGGTTTTGGCCTGAAATGTCGACTGTTTACTCTTTTCCATAAATGCTGCTCGGCCTGCTGAATTCCTCCATCATTTTGTGTGTGTGTTTCTTTGATTTCCAGCATCTGCAGATTTTCTCTGTCATATTGGAGGGAGACGGCTGTACAGTAAGGGACAGAGAGTGACGTGAAGAGAAAGAGAAGGATAAAGGCAGATAGACAGGCGGTGGAGAGAGATCGACATAGATGGCATAGAAAGAAGAGATGACTGTCAGGGAAAAGAGAGTTAGTGAGGGAAGCATACAGAGAGAATTGTTGATGGACGGACGCAGGAAGAAAGACGATAAAAAAATAAGAGGCACGTCAAAGTGAGGATTAGATCAGCAGGAAAGGTACATGGCGAAGAGAAGGAGAGGAAGGAGAAGAAAGATCATAGGAAGGATGTGAAGGAGGGAGGAAAAGAAAGAGAATGAGTGGAACAGAAGGAGGGAAGGTGAGAGGGAGATAGAGGGAATGTGCTTTCAGTGCTGGGACTAATGAATATTCGGCTTTACAAGACACAAAATCCATGTGAGCTTAATGTATTGTAATATAGAACATTGCAGAACAATGCAGCCCACTAAACAGATGGACGGATGGAAGTTTCAGGCAATGTACAGCTCCTGGGCTTGGAAAGATGCCAATACACTCTGTCCTTTTTTGAAGAATAATGATTTATAAAGCTGCTTTTACCATTCACGAGCTGCCCTTGGGGAAAAAAAGGAGTCGGATTAAAAGATGACAAGAAATTAAATTGTGTTGCTGTGGTTCTGCTGATGCAGCTGAGGGAGCAGGATACCTCGTCTGCCTTTTCCTGATAAATCACCGGCCGACTTTCAATAGGAAATGTATAATTAGCAGCACAGTCTGCTTGTGTCAGCAGAAAATAAAAGGAGCAGAGAGAGAAAAGAATCACTTCATTAAAAGAAAAATATTGGAATGGACCTGGAGAAGCACGGCTCCGGTTTTCGGAGAGTGATTAACAAGATTTTGTTAAGCAGGAATCCGGAATGATGAATTATCTGCCTGGTGCTAATTACTGGCATCGTGTGGCTGAGTCAGTTAAAGGGGCCACCTTCTCAGACACTGTGCTGGCCCAACACGTATCTGTGGCCCCCACTGTGGAATCCCCTGTGCACCAGAGATCATTGCAATGTGGCGGCTTGGTGTCAGACCCCAATCCCTTTCCTCTCCCTCAAATCTCCATCCATCACGTCTTCTAACCCTCTCTCTAGTGCAGGGGTTTCACGTTGAGGGCCATGGACCCCTTTCTTAATGGCGTTGGTCCGTTGCAAAAAAAGGGTTGGGAAGTTCTACTCTAGTGGACTGAAAATGTTTGGGGAGTGACCTCAACACCTAGTCCATTTCTGGAGTTGTCTTCCACACTGTCCATCCCTGAGGAGGTAGTTAGCAGAGGAGGCTATTTACCCTGAGGAGGGGCACATGGTGTATGCAGAGTTGCATACAGGCAGGGCAGGAGAGAAGAGCTCTGAAGAAATATCCAGCAGTTTCACCGTCACACATTTCAGGTTTTATTCTATGTTCATATAGTTACTCAGATTGAAGTTCCTCGCTGTCACTGTGGGATTTGAACTAATGTCTGTGCATGGCTGGACCAGGTCACTGGATATAAACTAGGTTCTGTAATCCCCAGCGGGATGGAATCATCCAGCCCCACGCCTTTCATCTTCCAGAAACATATAAAATTATGAAAGGGATGGATAAGATAGAGGCAGGAACGTTGTTTCCACTGGGAGGTGAGACTAGAACGAGGGGACATAGCCTCAAGATTCGAGGGAGCAGATTTAGGACGGAGATGAGGAGGAACTGCTTTTCCCAGAGAGTGGTGAATCTGTGGAATTCTCTGCCCAATGAAGCAGTGGAGGCTACCTCTGTAAATATATTTTGAAGCAGTGGAGGCTTCCTCTGTAAATACATTTAAGACAAGGTTTGATAGATTTTTGCACAGTAGGGGATTTAAGGGTTATGGGGAAAAGGCAGGTGGGTGGAGATGAGTCCATGGCCAGATCAGCCATGATCTTATTGAATGGTGGAGCAGGCTCAACGGGCCAGATGGCCGACTCCTGCTCCTATCTTGTACGTTCTTATGTTTGGCCTCATCATTGCCAAGCCAAACAAGTAAAAACAGGAAATGCCAGAATTACTGAGCAGGCGGCCAGCATCTGTGGAGGGTGACACTGGGTACGCTGCAAAGATCCAGAGTAGGTTTATTATCACAGTTTGATATACAACCGTGAGAATCGTCTTCCCACAGTCAGCCACTAAACAAGTGCAAGACTATTCATTTGTCTGAAGTTGGAGGGAAGGGGCGTTTCACACATGCCCCATCCCATTTCACCCTGATACCTCTCCCATTCCCAGGTCTGCTGTAAGGTCTTTTTCTGCTTCTCTCTCCACGGATGCTGCCTGACCACCTGAGAGTGCCCTACCTTTTCACTGCTGGGTCAGTACCAGCAGCGATTCAGACGGGAGGCTCCGTAGCACCTGCAAACTTCAAAGTAGGAGTTCTCACCAGTGTGCTGCAGACCAAGACCCTGAGAACAAATGGAAGTATCCCTGGTGACCCACCCCTGCTCCATGTGGAGAGACTGTGTGTAACTCCTGCTGATTCCCTCCATGCAGAAGTAGTGTCACCTGAACTGGTCACCCCACAATTCAGGAAACAGGGGATCAGAATTCCTCCTGCACTTCCACATCTTCCTGTCATGGATGGAAAAGTTAAGTGACAAATACACAGAAACCTGGACAAAATTCCATTACAGTGACCAGGATTTATCTACTACAGTGACAGGGAGTTTATCCACGACAGTGACTGGGAGTTTATCCACGACAGTGACCGGGAGTTTATCCACGACAGTTACTGGGAGTTTATCCACGACAGTGACTGGGAGTTTATCCACGACAGTGACCGGGAGTTTATCCACCACAGTTACTGGGAGTTTATCCACGACAGTGACCGGGTGTTTATCCACTACAGTGGCCAGGAGTTTATCCACTACAGTGACCGGGTGTTTATCCATTACAGTGACTGGGAGTTTATCCACTACAGTGACCGGGAGTTTATCCACGACAGTTACTGGGAGATTATCCACGACAGTGAGAGGGAGTTTATCCACTACAGTGACTGGGAGTTTATCCACGACAGTGACAGGGAGTTTATCCATGACAGTGACTGGGAGTTTATCCACTACAGTGACCGGGTGTTTATCCACGACAGTTACTGGGAGATTATCCATGACAGTGACCGGGAGTTTATCCACTACAATGATTGGGAGTTTATCCATTACAGTTACTGGGAGTTTATCCACGACAGTGACCGGGAGTTTATCCACTACAGTGACTGGGAGTTTATCCACTACAGTGACTGGGAGTTTATCCACTACAGTGACCGGGTGTTTATCCATTACAGTGACTGGGAGTTTATCCACTACAGTGACTGGGAGTTTATCCACGACAGTTACCGGGAGATTATCCACGACAGTGACCGGGAGATTATCCACGACAGTGACCGGGAGTTTATCCACAACAGTGACCGGGTGTTTATCCACGTCAGTGACCGGGTGTTTATCCATGACAGTGACAGGGAGTTTATCCACGACAGTGACAGGGAGTTTATCCACGACAGTGACCGGGAGTTTATCCACCACAGTGACCGGGAGTTTATCCACGACAGTTACTGGGAGTTTATCCACGACAGTGACTGGGAGTTTATCCACGACAGTGACTGGGAGTTTATCCACGACAGTTACTGGGAGTTTATCCACGACAGTTACTGGGAGTTTATCCACGACAGTGACCGGGAGTTTATCCACCACAGTGACCGGGAGTTTATCCACGACAGCTACTGGGAGTTTATCCACGACAGTTACTGGGAGTTTATCCACGACAGTTACTGGGAGTTTATCCACGACAGTGACCGGGAGTTTATCCACCACAGTGACCGGGAGTTTATCCACGACAGCTACTGGGAGTTTATCCACGACAGTTACTGGGAGTTTATCCACGACAGTGACCGGGAGTTTATCCACGACAGTGACTGGGAGTTTATCCACGACAGTTACTGGGAGTTTATCCACGACAGTGACCGGGAGTTTATCCACGACAGTTACTGGGAGTTTATCCACGACAGTTACTGGGAGTTTATCCACTACAGTGTCGACCATGATGTATCTGGCCGTACTGACTGATGAATATCAGAGCAGAGTGAAGGCTTAAGGGCTTCGGCTCAACGGGCTTAGGCGGAAGCGGGCGTGGCGAGGAAGGTTTGACATTCATTTTCTGTTGCTATTTGAGGAGAGGGGCATTATGACTGTGAGGGCAGTTTGCTGTTCTCGGTGTCGGATGTGGGAGGCCCTGGAGTCTCCAAGCCTCCTGGACGTCTACATCTGCGCCAAGTGCATCGAGATGCAGCCCCTAAGGGACCGCGTTACGGAACTGGAGCTGCAGCTTGATGACCTTCGTCTGGTCAGGGAGAGCGAGGAGGTGATAGAGAGGAGTGGAAGGTAGGTGGTCACGCCGGGGCCACGGGAGGCAGACAAGTGGGTCACGGTTAGGAGGGGGAAGGGGAAAAGTCAGGTGATGGGGAGTACCCCGGTGGCTGTGCCCCTTAACAACAGGTACTCCTGTTTGAGTACTGTTGGGGGGGACAGCTTACCCGGGGGAAGCGACAGTGGCCTTGCCTCCGGCACAGAGTCTGGCCCTGTAGCTCAGAAGGGTAGGGCAAGGAAGAGGAGGGCAGTTGTGATAGGGGACTCGATAGTAAGGGGGTCAGATAGGCGATTCTGTGGACGCAGTCCAGAGACCCGGATGGTAGTTTGCCTCCCTGGTGCCAGGGTCCGGGATATTTCTGATCGTGTCCAAGATATCCTGAAGTGGGAGGGTGAGGAGCCAGAGGTCGTGGTACATATAGGTACCAATGACATAGGTAGGAAAAGGGATGAGATCCTGAAAGGAGAATATAGGGAGCTAGGAAGGGAGTTGAGAAAAAGGACCGCAAAGGTAGTAATCTCGGGATTACTGCCTGTGCCACGCGACAGTGAGAGTAGGAATGCGATGAGGTGGAGGATAAATGCGTGGCTGAGGGATTGGAGCAGGGGGCAGGGATTCAAGTTTTTGGATCATTGGGACCTCTTTTGGCGCTGGCGTGACCTGTACAAAAAGGACGGGTTACACTTGAATCCTAGGGGGACCAATATCCTGGCAGGGAGATTAGCGGGGGCTACTGAGGTGACTTTAAACTAGAATGGTTGGGGGGTGGGAATCAAATTAAAGAGTCTAGGCGTGAGGAGGTTAGTTCACAACAGAGGGATGGGAACCAGTGCAGAGAGACAGAGGGGTATAAAGTGAGCGTAGAAGCAAAAAGTACAAAAGAGAAAAGTAAAAGTGGCAGGCCGACAAATCCAGGGCAAGCATTAAAAAGGGCCACTTTTCAACATAATTGTACAAGGGCTAAGAGAGTTGTAAAAGAGCGCCTGAAGGCTTTATGTGTCAATGCAAGGAGCATTCGTAATAAGGTGGATGAATTGAAAGTGCAGATTGTTATTGATGATTATGATATAGTTGGGATCACAGAGACATGGCTCCAGGGTGACCAGGGATGGGAGCTCAACGTTTAGGGATATTCAATATTCAGGAGGGATAGACATGAAGGAAGGGGAGGTGGGGTGGCGTTGCTGGTTAAAGAAGAGATTAACGCAATAGAAAGGAAGGACATAAGCCGGGAAGATGTGGAATCGATATGGGTAGAGCTGCGTAACACTAAGGGGCAGAAGACGCTGGTGGGAGTTGTGTACAGGCCACCTAACAGTAGTAGTGAGGTCGGAGATGGTATTAAACAGGAAATTAGAAATGTGTGCAATAAAGGAACAGCAGTTATAATGGGTGACTTCAATCTACATGTAGATTGGGTGAACCAAATTGGTAAAGGTGCTGAGGAAGAGGATTTCTTGGAATGTATGCGGGATGGTTTTTTGAACCAACATGTCGAGGAACCAACTAGAGAGCAGGCTATTCTGGACTGGGTTTTGAGCAATGAGGAAGGGTTAATTAGCGATCTTGTCGTGAGAGGCCCCTTGGGTAAGAGTGACCATAATATGGTGGAATTCTTCATTAATATGGAGAGTGACATAGTTAATTCAGAAACAAAGGTTCTGAACTTAAAGAGGGGTAACTTTGAAGGTATGAGACGTGAATTAGCTAAGATAGACTGGCAAATGACACTTAAAGGATTGACGGTGGATATGCAATGGCAAGCATTTAAAGGTTGCATGGATGAACTACAACAATTGTTCATCCCAGTTTGGCAAAAGAATAAATCAAGGAAGGTAGTGCACCCGTGGCTGACAAGAGAAATTAGGGATAGTATCAATTCCAAAGAAGTAGCATACAAATTAGCCAGAGAAAGTGGCTCACCTGAGGACTGGGAGAAATTCAGAGTTCAGCAGAGGAGGACAAAGGGCTTAATTAGGAAGGGGAAAAAAGATTATGAGAGAAAACTGGCAGAGAACATAAAAACGGACTGTAAAAGCTTTTATAGATATGTAAAAAGGAAAAGACTGGTAAAGACAAATGTAGGTCCCCTGCAGACAGAAACAGGTGAATTGATTATGGGGAGCAAGGACATGGCAGACCAATTGAATAATTACTTTGGTTCTGTCTTCACTAAGGAGGACATAAATAATCTTCCAGAAATAGTAAGGGACAGAGGGTCCAGTGAGATGGAGGAACTGAGTGAAATACATGTTAGTAGGGAAGTGGTGTTAGGTAAATTGAAGGGATTGAAGGCAGATAAATCCCCAGGGCCAGATGGTCTGCATCCTAGAGTGCTTAAAGAAGTAGCCCAAGAAATAGTGGATGCATTAGTGATAATTTTTCAAAACTCGTTAGATTCTGGACTAGTTCCTGAGGATTGGAGGGTGGCTAATGTAACCCCACTTTTTAAAAAAGGAGGGAGAGAGAAACCGGGGAATTATAGACCGGTTAGCCTAACGTCGGTGGTGGGGAAACTGCTGGAGTCAGTTATCAAGGATGTGATAACAGCACATTTGGAAAGCGGTGAAATGATCGGACAAAGTCAGCATGGATTTGTGAAAGGAAAATCATGTCTGACGAATCTCATAGAATTTTTTGAGGATGTAACTAGTAGAGTGGATAGGGGAGAACCAGTGGATGTGGTATATTTGGATTTTCAAAAGGCTTTTAACAAGGTCCCACACAGGAGATTAATGTGCAAACTTAAAGCACACGGTATTGGGGGTAAGGTATTGGTGTGGGTGGAGAATTGGTTAGCAGACAGGAAGCAAAGAGTGGGAATAAACGGGACCTTTTCAGAATGGCAGGCCGTGACTAGTGGGGTACCGCAAGGCTCAGTGCTGGGACCCCAGTTGTTTACAATATATATTAATGACTTGGATGAGGGAATTAAATGCAGCATCTCCAAGTTTGCAGATGACACGAAGCTGGGTGGCAGTGTTAGCAGTGAGGAGGATGCTAAGAGGATGCAGGGTGATTTGGATAGGTTGGGTGAGTGGGCAAACTCATGGCAGATGCAATTTAATGTGGATAAATGTGAAGTTATCCACTTTGGTGGCAAAAATAGGAAAACAGATTATTATCTGAATGGTGGCCGATTAGGAAAAGAGGAGGTGCAACGAGACCTGGGTGTCATTATACACCAGTCATTGAAAGTGGGCATGTAGGTACAGCAGGCGGTGAAAAAGGCGAATGGTATGCTGGCATTTATAGCGAGAGGATTCGAGTACAGGAGCAGGGAGGTACTACTGCAGTTGTACAAGGCCTTGGTGAGACCACACCTGGAGTATTGTGTGCAGTTTTGGTCCCCTAATCTGAGGAAGGACATCTTTGCCATAGAGGGAGTACAAAGAAGGTTCACCAGATTGATTCCTGGGATGGCAGGACTTTCATATGAAGAAAGACTGGATGAACTGGGCTTGTACTCATTGGAATTTAGAAGATTGAGGGGGGATCTGATTGAAACGTATAAGATCCTAAAGGGATTGGACAGGCTAGATGCAGGAAGATTGTTCCCGATGTTGGGGAAGTCCAGAACGAGGGGTCACAGTTTGAGGATAGAGGGGAAGCCTTTTAGGACCGAGATTAGGAAAAACTTCTTCACACAGAGAGTGGTGAATCTGTGGAATTCTCTGCCACAGCAAACTGTTGAGGCCAGTTCATTGGCTATGTTTAAGAGGGAGTTAGATATGGCCCTTGTGGCTACAGGGGTCAGGGGGTATGGAGGGAAGGCTGGGGCAGGGTTCTGAGTTGGATGATCAGCCATGATCATAATAAATGGCGGTGCAGGCTCGAAGGGCCGAATGGCCTACTCCTGCACCTATTTTCTATGTTTCTGTGTTTCTATGTTTCTATGATGTATCTGGCCGTATAACACTCTGTGGGGTAGCCGACATGGAGGCATCCTTATCATGTGCCCTAGCCACTGCAGCTGACGCTGGGTGATCATGGCCTCAATACTCCTGCAGTTGGTCTTTACAAGTATTTCAGTGTGAGGTACCCGCTCACGCCAGGTAATTCCCAGGATGTGATGGAGGCAGCTTATGTGGAAGTGCTCCAAGGACTTGATGTGACGGCTGTAGGTTACCCAAGCTTCACAGCTATAAAGGAGGGTGGTGACACAGACCATTTGGTATATGGCGACCTTTGTGGAGGGTCGAAGGCTCCTGTTCTGAAAGACTCTACGCCGAAGTCTCCCAAAGGCAGCTGATGCCTGTTTAATGCGGCTCTGGATGTCGTTGTCAATGCCGCGATCCTCAGAGAGAATGCTCCCCAGATATTTGAAAGATGGCACTGCTGACAGCTTTTCATCACCAACAGTGAAGGCAGGTAGAGTGGGTGGGACGCTGGTACTCCACTGGCAAACCACTTCTGTCTTAGTGGTATTGACAGTCAGCCCCATCCTGCTGTATGCTCTCACCGCTACAGCAAGGACAGTCTGAAGATCCTCCGGAGTGTGGGCCACAAGAGCACAGTTGTCTGCATACTGCAGCTCCAGGACCCACTCTCTACTGAGTTTGGTGGTTGTGTGGAGCCTCCTGATGTCAAAGAGGTTGCCATCTAATCTGACGTCCACTGCCACACTGCTGCTGTCTTCAGTCTCGTTGTGGGGAAGCTTGGTAACACACAAGAGGAAGATGTTAAAGAGCACTGGCGCTAGTATACACCCCTGCCTCACCCCTGTGCGTACAAGGGCTCAGACTCTTGTCCTCCTATGGTCACCCGAGCAATCACCCCATCGCGGAACTGGCGGAAGATGTTAACAAATTTATTGGGACAGCCAAACCTAAGGAGGACATCCCATAAGAGCTCTCTTTGCACAGCGTCGAATGCTTTGGAGAGGTCAACAAAGGCCATAAACTGGTCCTGATGTTGCTCCCGGCACTTTTCCTGAAGCTGCCGGGCTGTGAAGATCATGCCGATCGTGCTCCTGTTCTTCCTAAATCCACTCTGCAATTCAGGCAGCATTGACTCGGTGACGTTGCTGATGAGTCTCTGAAGCATCACCTTAGCCAGGACCTTTCCAGCAACAGAAAGGAGTGATATGCCCCTACTATTGCCGCAGATGGCCTTGTCACCCTTGATCTTATAAATGACAATGATGTTTGCATTTCTCCATTGCTGTGGGATATTCTCATCAGTCCAGGCCTTGGTGATGTACTGGTAGAGGGTGCGCATACACATGTACCCTCCGTTCTTCAGTAACTCAGCAGGGAAACTGTCAGTGCCAGGGGACTGGTTGTTCTTAAGGGAATGGACAGCTGATAGAACCTCCTGGAAGGTTGGTGGTAGACTGAGGTCGTGGATAGGAGGAAGTTCAGGCACTTCGTCCAGGATGGTGGGGTCAGCGTCAGAGTCGTGATTAAGCAGAGTGTTAAAATGCTCAGCCCACCTCAGCAGGATGGTATTCTGATTCTTCAGAAGTGTTAGATCATCTGCTGTTTTCAGGGGAGTAACGCATTGATTTAGATGGTTTTGACAGCATTGTAAAAATTATGCATGTCATTATTATCGGCAAAGGACTGGATTTCATGTGCCTTTTCAGTCCACCACTCATTTTGTATGGCCCATATTGCCTTTTGCACCCACTTCAGTGACTGTGAGTTTAAACACGACAGTGACTGGGAGTTTAAATACTCTGATTTCTGAGAGTTTATCTACTACAATAACTGGGAGTTTATCCACGACAGTGACAGGGAGTTTCTCCACTACAGTGAAATGGAGTTTAAAAACTACAGTGACAGGAACTTTATTCACTACAGTGACAAGGAGTTTGAACACTACAGTGACTGTGATTTGAAATACCACTGTGACAGGGTGTTCATCCACGACAGTGATTAAAAGTTTAAACACGACAGTGACTGGGAGTTTATCCACTACAGTGACTGAGCATTTATCCACAACAATGACTGGGAGTTTATCTATTTCAGTGACTAGGATTTTAAACACCACAGTCACGGGAGTTTGCCCACTACAATGACAGTAAGTTTGAGCATGACTGTGACTGGGAGATTATCCACTACAGTGACAGTGAGTTTAAATACTACAATGACTGGGAGCCTATACTCTACGGTGACAGGGAGTTAATCCACAACAGTGACAGCCAGTTTAAAAACTACAGTCACAGGGAGTTTGTCCATTACAGTGCAGGGAGTTCATCCATGTCAGCACAGGAAGAAAATCAACTCCTTGAGCTTGCAAATGACGATGGGCTGAAAAGTATGTTTGACATAGCATCTCTGCCGACATTCTGGATCAAAATCAAGGCTGAATATCCTGAGATAGCCACGGAAGCACTGAAAACGTTGCTTCCATTTCCAACATCACATCTCTGCGAAGTGGAGTTTTCTGCAATGAATGCAACGAAAACTGAATTGCGGAATAGACTGGACATAAGGAACCCCCTTCAAGTATTGCTGTCTCCCATCACCCCTCGACGGGACCGTCTTGTTGCAGGGAAACAAGCCCAGGGCTCCTACTGATTCAGCGATATTGGTGTGTTGCAATGATTTTGTATGTTCATACGAGGAAAATATGCGCTGTGTGTTTGATATCCAAACATTACTTAAAATGTTATGATGCTATTGACTTATCACTATATTCATGCGAGGAAAATATGCGCTGTGTTTAATATTAAATTCATTAGATAAACCCTTTTAGAAACAAAATTGAGTATTAGCCACTTATAAGTGACTTACAATTGACTTATCACCTATATTCCGGTTGTGATTAACACCCCTCTGCCCCCATCGGCCGGGCCGCAAGAATATTGTCAATATTAAACCGGTCCATCGTGCAAAAAAAGGTCGGGGACCCCTGTGCTATACTGACAGGGAGTTTATCCACGACAATGACTGGGAGTTTATCCATTACAGTGACTGGGAGTTTGTCTATGATAGTGACAGGGAGCTTATCAAGTACAGTGACTGGGATTTTAAATTCCTGTTTCAGCTGAACCCAGAGTCAGGAAAGGAGCTCTACAACCGACATTCTGAGGTGTCCGAATTGGGCGGGAATAACCGTCCAGAATCTCATTGACCCTGGGTGTGGATCCTCTGCCGAATGTCTGCAGTTCACTGATCTGCTTGGCTCTTCGGCAGCCTCAGAAATCACCCAGAAATCCAGCTGTTTCACAGCAGTGAGGGATGGTCAGTAAATACTGTCTGCACAATCACACACTCTGAACGAATACACACAGAAATATTGTGCGCAGGGTCACAGAAACATGCAGGAGAGGAGGGATTACAGGTGTCCAGGGAAGGCCAGTAAGATCACCTGATGTCTACCTCCCTCTCCACAGAGGCAGCCTGACCTGCCGTGTATTTCCCAGAGTGCACTTGCTGATCGGGCAGTGGCATTGAGCCCACAATGTGGTTCAAGGGTTAGCTGCCTCCGGCCAGTCTCTTCTGCCCCACCCTGTCCTCCAGAGATGTCACCCAGACTAACACTACCTGAGGGAACAAAGGCTCGCTCCATCCACTGTTGAATGCTGATCCTGAGGACGCATCTACTGGTCTTCCCACTTCTGCTTTAGGCAGCCTGCTGTGTACAGATGATCTCATCTCCCGCTGACTTGTAAAGGAGTCTCAGTGGAAAAGACCTGAGATCAGGAATCTGTCATAAAAATGCTGCTGTCTCTTTTCCATTAGGGACGGAGTTGCTTTGTCTGCAGAATGACCAATTCTGTTGATCAGTTGTCCAACGGACCTCAAGCATGTAGAAACTAGAAGGAACAGGGTACCTGTTAAGGCTTCATTGAGTCCAATTCTGCAGCCGTGCTTCTGCAGGATGGATGAGGCTGTCTTCAGCCAGTGCTTTAATCTCCTGCTCCTGCCCATCCCTTTGATGTTATTTTCCAATCTCCCATCACACGGCACTTTCTAGACAAACATTTGAGGTTAACAGGCCACGTGGGCAGAGGTGGGCTGGAGGGAGTGATGGCGAGCTCACCTCAGGCCACTTGCTGATGACAACCAGTAAGCAAGGAGGGCCAGGCACATACTGCATGTCCCACCAGCTCCTGCCCGCAGGGTGGCGAGGCATTGGGGTCCACCTCCGTCACCTGTACGCGGAGCAAGAATGATAACAGAGCAGTCAGATGAAACATTCTAACTGAGTAACGGAGAACTTAGTGTGGGAGCGACAAATCAGGCCCACCAAGACAAAAAACATACGCACTGAAAGGCCTGAGAGGAAGACCAGAGAGCCCTCCGCGGGGAGGAGGCCCAGTTGATCAGTGACCTTCCTTCTTCACTAATGCACCCCCCCACCAATAACACCCCCCGCCTCATTTCTTCCCACCCACTTCCCCCTCCAGTCCTCCGCTGCTCCACCCCTTCCCAGCCCTGCTTGTTCCACCACTCACAATGGATGGCAGTGACCCATTCACCCAGTCAAATAAAAAACACCCCCAACTCCAAACTCTGCTTACTCCCAACAAATCATAAGACCTTAAGACCATAAGATATAGGAGCAGAAGTAGGCCATTCGGCCCATCGAGTCTGCTCCACCACTCAATCATGGACTGATCCAATTCTTCCAGTCATCCCCACTCCCCTGCTTTCACCCCATGCCCTTTGATGTCCTGGCTAATCAAGAACCTATCTATCTCTGCATTAAATACACCCAATGACTTGGCCTCCACAGCCACTTGTGGCACCAAATTCCACAGATTTACCACCCTCTGACTAAAGTAATTTCTCCGCATCTCAGTTCTAAAATGACGTCCTTCAATCCTGAAGTCGTGCCCTCTTGTCCTAGGATCCCCTACCATGGGAAATAACATTGCCATAGCTAATCTGTTCAGGCCTTTTAACATTCGGAATGTCTCTATGAAATCCCCCCTCATTCTCCTGAACTCCGAGGAATACAGCCCAAGAGGTGCCAGACGTTTCTCATACAGTAACCTGGAATGATTCCTGGAATCATTCTCGTGAACCTTCTCTGAACCCTCTCCAATGTCAGTATATCCTTTCTAAAATAACGAGCCCAAAACTACACACAATACTCCAAGTGTGGTCTCACGAGTGCTTTATAGAGCCTCAACATCACATCCCTGCCTCTTATATCCTATACCTCTAGAAATGAATGCCAACATTGCATTCACCTTCTTCACAACCGACTCAACCTGGAGGTTAACCTTTAGGGTATCTTGCACAAGGACTCCCAAGTCCCTTTGCATCTCTGCATTTTGAATTCTCTCCCCATCTAAATAATAGTCTGCCCGTTTATTGTTCCACCAAAGTGCATGATCATACACTTTCCAATACTGTATTTCATTTGCCACTTCTTTGCCCATTCCCCTAAACTATGTAAGTCTCTCTGCTCTCTCTCTGTTCCCTTGACACTACCCGCTCCTCCATCTATCTTTGTATCATTGGCAAATTTACCCACAAATCCATTAACACCGTAGTCCAGATTATTAACATACATTGTAAAAAGCAGCGGTCCCAACACCAATCCCTGTGGAACTCCACTGGTAACCAGCAGCCGCCCAGAATAGGATCCCTTTATTCCCACTCTATGTTTTCTGCTGATCAGCCAATGCTCAACCCATGCTAGTAACTCCCCATGTAGTTCCATGGGCTCTTATCTTGCTAAGCAGCCTCATGTACGGCACCTTGTCAAAGGCCTTCTGACAATCCAAGTACACCACATCTACTGCATTCCCTTTGCTTACCCTGCTTGTAATTTCCTCAAAGAATTGCAGTAAGTTTGTCAGGTAGGATTTTCCTTTCAGGAAACCATGCTGGCTTTGGCCTATCTTGTCAGGTGCCTCCAGGTACTCCATAATATCATCCCTAACAATCGATTCCATCAACTTCCCAACCCACTGACGTCAGGCTAACAGGTCTATAGTTTCCTTTCTGCTGCCTCCCACCTTCTTAAATAGCGGAGTAACATTTGCAATTTTCTAGTCATCCGGTACAATGCCAGAATCCATCAATTCTTGAAAGATCATTGTTAATGCCTTCGCAATCTCTCCAGCTACTTCCTTCAGAACTCGCGGGTGTATTCCATCAGGTCCAGGAGATTTATCTACTCTCAGACCATTAAGCTTCCTGAGCACCTTCTCAGTCGTAATTTTCACTTCACAAACTTCACTTCCCTGATACTCTTGAATGTTCAGTATACTGTAGACATCTTCCACCGTGAAGATTGATGCAAAATACTCAGATGCGGCTATTCCGAATGATATCGTATGTGTTAACTAGGGGACCGTGCACAATCCTGATTTGATGGAGACAGCCGTGAGAAGCACAAAGGAACATCTGGAGAAACTCCTGAAGTGCCTGCTTTGCTGCCGCTGCTACTGTGTGATTGAGAATCTCCGGAGGGGAAGGCCCTAGATCCTCGGCTTTGCCTATTGCCTGTTGCCGGGGCTGGGGTCAAAGCACTCAGCAGAGATGGTGCTCGGTGCTCGGTGTTGGAGAGCTGGTCGGAGGCTCGACGTTTTCAGACGGACTTGGAGTCGGACTGTTCTCGGATGCTTCCAGGATGCTGCACCAGCAAGTTTGTGGCACTGGAGGTTCACCGTCTGCGTGAGATGATGGGACTTTCAAGAGACTTTGAGATTTTTTACCGTGCTCATGGTCTGGTAAGATGGTGGCGCGTTCAGACACAGCAGCCTCTCAGGGGCCAACCAAAGGAGCTTTTTTCCTTTGTTAAATGTGTTTTTTAAGGTCACAAGACGATGCCGGGCTCTGAGAGTTTTGGGTGCTGTGGATCTACCCCATCAGTGAGCCGCTCGTTGATCGGCAGAGCTGGCCAGCACATTGGAATTGGAGCTGGACAGCGTGTCGGAGGAGCTGGGTTGGGTTCGGAGGAGCTGGCCTGGGTGCAGGCCATTTTGCTGCCTGCTACTTGAAGACATTGGAGTTGCTGATGAATGTGATGTGCAGTGTAACGGCCATGGACATCTCTCTTGTGATCGTAAGACCCTGTTGGACATTGATAATATAAGATGCCACAGGCCTGTTTCCTCGTTTGGTGGTGCTACAGGTAGCGTGAGAGCTGCATGCCTCGGATGTGGTGAGGACTAGGTCTCCAGCCGCGAGCTTGCCTGCTGCTGCAGTCCAGGAAAGAGACACTGAAGGTGGTGTAGCACGACACCCGTGTTTGGATGGGGGCTGGCCTCCCCCGATTGGTGCTGCCCTCCAGTATTCGATTGGTGGAATGACAAGCTGGATTGCAGAGGTTGTGCACTGCCGATAATCTGTACAATCAATTTACAGGACATGTCACTCAGGGTCTTGGACCATATAAGTGTGTTTCTTTTGCATGTCTATCTTTTTTTCGCTTTTGCTTGCTATTTTGAATGCGCTGTGCATGTTTAGCACCTTGGCACCAGATAAATGGTTTTGTTTGGCTGTATTCATGTATGGATGAATAATAAATAAACTTGAATTTGATTTGATTTAATTTGATTTGAAGTACACAATCTAAGGCAAAGTCAATATAATCAGCAAGAAGAGCCAATGAGATCTTATTTACCGTAATGAGGAAAACAGGATTTGCTCTTTCGTTCCTCCGGTCGCCACATCCAACTACATCTGAAGCCTTTTTTCCCATTTACCATGAGCCAGGGGGACACTCCCCATCCTTCCTGTCTCTGATATTGATCAGTCTTCAGCACTGCCCCCTCCAACAGGGAGTTATTCTTCATCAGTCCCTCCACTGACACACCATCGTTCATCTCTCCCACCCTCTGCCACGCATCTCTGCGCCATCCCATATCTCTATCCCCCTGACACTGGGTCACAACTCATCTCTCTCCCTCTGACACTGGATCACCCTCATCTCTCTCCCCCTGACACTGGGTCACCCCTCACCTCTCTCCCCCGGACACTGGGTCACCCTCATCTCTCCCCCTGACACTGAATCACCCTCATCTCTCCCCCTGTCACTGGGTCACCCTCATCTCTCCCCCTGTCACTGCGTCACAACTCATCTCTCTCCCCCTGACACTGGATCACCCTCATCTCTCTCCCCCTGACACTGGGTCACCCTCATCTCTCTCCCCTGACACTGGGTCACAACACATCTCTCTCCTCCTGACACATGGTCACCCTTCACCTCTCTCCCCCCGACACTGGGTCACCCTCATCTCTCCCCCTAACACTGGATCACCCTCATCTCTCCCCCGTCACTGGGTCACCCTCATCTCTCTCCCTGACACTGAATCACCCTCATCTCTCCCCCTGTCACTGCGTCACAACTCATCTCTCTCCCCCTGACACTGGATCACCCTCATCTCTCTCCCCCTGACACTGGGTCACCCTCATCTCTCTCCCCTGACACTGGGTCACAACACATCTCTCTCCTCCTGACACATGGTCACCCCTCACCTCTCTCCCCCCGACACTGGGTCACCCTCATCTCTCCCCCTAACACTGGATCACCCTCATCTCTCCCCCGTCACTGGGTCACCCTCATCTCTCTCCCCCCCTGACACTAGGTCACCCTCATCTCTCCCACTGACACTGGATCACCCTCATCTCTCTCCCCCTGTCACTGGGTCACCCTCATCTCTCTCCCCCTGACACTGGGTCACAACTCATCTCTCTCCCCGACACTGGGTCACCCTCATCTCTCTCCCTGACACTGGGTCACAACTCATCTCTCTCCCTGACACTGGGTCACCCTCATCTCTCTCCTCCTGACACTGGTCACAACTCATCTCTCTCCCTGACACTGGGTCACCCTCATCTCTACCCCTGACACTGGGTCACCCTCATCTCTCTCCCTGACACTGGGTCACAACTCATCTCTCTCCCCCTGACACTGGGTCACCCTCATCTCTCTCCCCTGACACTGGGTCACAACTCATCTCTCTCCCCTGACACTGGGTCACAACTCATCTCTCTCCCCTGTCACTGGGTCACCCTCATCTCTCTCCTCCTGACACTGGGTCACAACTCATCTCTCTCCTCCTGACACTGGTCACAACTCATCTCTCTCCCTGACACTGGGTCACCCTCATCTCTACCCCTGACACTGGGTCACCCTCATCTCTCTCCCTGACACTGGGTCACAACTCATCTCTCTCCCCCTGACACTGGGTCACCCTCATCTCTCTCCCCTGACACTGGGTCACAACTCATCTCTACCCCTGACACTGGGTCACCCTCATCTCTCTCCCCTGACACTGGGTCACAACTCATCTCTCTCCCCCTGACACTGGGTCATCGATCATCTCTCTCCCCTGACACTGGGTCACAACTCATCTCTCTCCCCTGACACTGGGTCACCCTCATCTCTCTCCCTGACACTGGGTCACAACTCATCTCTCTCCCCCTGACACTGGGTCACCCTCATCTCTCTCCCCTGACACTGGGTCACAACTCATCTCTCTCCCCTGACACTGGGTCACCCTCATCTCTCTCCCCTGACACTGGGTCACAACTCATCTCTCTCCCCCTGACACTGGGTCATCGATCATCTCTCTCCCCTGACACTGGGTCACAACTCATCTCTCTCCCCTGACACTGGGTCACCCTCATCTCTCTCCCCTGACACTGGGTCACAACTCATCTCTCTCCCCCTGACACTGGGTCACCCTCATCTCTCTCCCCTGACACTGGGTCACAACTCATCTCTCTCCCCCTGACACTGGGTCACCCTCATCTCTCTCCCCTGACACTGGGTCACTCTCATCTCTCTCCCCCTGACACTGGGTCATCGATCATCTCTCACTCTCTGACACAAGGTTACCTGTCATCCCTCTCCCCCTACACTGTCACCCCTCATCCCTCTCCCCCTACACTGTCACCCCTCATCTCTCTCCCCCTCACACTTGGTCACCCCTCGCCTCTCTGCCCCATGACACTGTATTGCACCTCACCTCTCTTCCTCTGACACTAATCATCTCTCTTATCAACACTGGCTAACTCCTCATCTCTCTCCCCACTAACACTGAGTTACTCCTCATCTTGTTCCCCCTAACGCTGTGTCCCTCGTCATCTCTCTGCCCATCACACTGTGTCACTCCTATCACTGTCCCCCTGACACCCATTGTCCGGCCCCTCATTCCCATCCCTCACCTCACACCCGTCCTCCCTCTCAGCCCTTCCTCCCCTACCCCCAACCCTTCACCTCAACCCCATTTCCCATTTCACCCCATCCTTGCTCTCAGCCCAGACTGTTATGGGAAACTAGGAGGAAGACTGGTGAGGCCAGACACAAATTCTTAAATCGTCACTGACCACAGGTGAGGTGCTATGTAATAAAGACAGTATCCTTGGTTCCTTTATTCAAGGACAGCCAGAAGAAGGTCTGTGTGTCAAATGTCAAATTTCACCTGCAGGGAGATTATTCGAAAGAGTTCTCAGGGACGGAATCAATCTGCATTGGGGAAGTGTGGAACTGCTCAAGGGTGGTCAGTGCAGATTTGTTAGAGATATTTCAAGTCACCGATGGAGTCAGCTTGGTTCGCGTGGACATTAACAACGTCACACCGAGGTTGGAGCCCAGGAGATCCATGTTACAAATTGGATCTGAAATTAGCTTGCAGCAGGAGACCGGGAATATATGATTACCCAGTGCTAGTGGAGAGGGCAGCTTTCGGTTGCATCTGGTGAAGCAGATGAAATTAATCTTGATGTGTGAGGTAGCCTGAGCAATGTGTGGAAGTTCTAACAGATGTAGGACACACACCATAAATGGCGGCTCCTGAGGGAGCAGAGTTTTCTTGGATGCAGGTCCAAATATCCCAGAGGGTGACATTACAGTCGGCAAGGTGTTGAAGGCAGCAAGTAGGGGGTTAAAGTCTGCACTGCAACAGTGAGCCAAGTGTCTTGTCGAGGCTTTCAGTGGAGGAACGAGAGAAGAGAGCAGCTCATAGCACCAGTGACTGGGTCCAATCCTGACTTTCCCGTTGTCTATGTGGAGCCTGCATATTCTCCCTGCGATTGCACGGGCTTCTGCTGAGCACAGGATCTGTCCGCAGTTTGATAGAACTGGCTTCCAGGTTTTGGGCTGACAATGGCAACAAATACAGGAGGGGCAATGGATGGGGGCAAATGCACAGTACGTGGTGGCAGCCCGTTTGAAGACATTACTTGCCCAGCTTTCAACGTGTCTATTCCCTTGGACAAGATGCTGTTCCAGGGTGTCCCCTTCCCTGGTGGACCATAAGCATCTCTTGGCAGCGCCAGCATTTTTTTAAGATTGGATTATGAGGACACGCAGTCCTCTTTTATTGTCATTTAGTAATGCATGCATTAAGAAATGATACAATGTTCCTCCAGTGTGATATTACAGAAACACAGGACAGACCAAGACTGAAAAACTGACAAAAACCACATAATTATAACATATAGTTACAACAGTGCAACAATACCATAACTTGATGAAGAACAGGCCATGGCACAGTAAAAAAAGATCAAAGTCTCTCGAATGTCCCACATCTCACGCAGACGGGAGAAGGAAGAAAACTCTCCCTGCCATTCCCGATCACAGTCCGACTCTGAGTCGTCCGAAAACTTCGAGCCTCCGATCAGCCCTCCGACACGAAGTACCGAGCACCATCTCTATCTGAACGATTTGACCTCAGCCGCGGCCGCCAGCAGCAAGCAAAGCCGGGGATTTTGGAGCCTTCCCTCCGGAAGATTCTCGATCGCCCAGTGGCAGTGGCAGCGAATTGGCATTTCAGAAATTTCTCCAGATGTTCCTCTGTGCTTTCACGTCTGTCGCCATCAAATCAGAATTGTCCACGGCCCCTATTTAACAGAAACAATATCATTTTCACCGGACAGCTGCGCGCGTGCGTCGTGTTGCCATCTTCTCCTCCCGCATTTACTGCCCAGACGGACGGGAGATCCCCTGTGGTGGGTCTGGAGCCTCCTACGGACAGACAGGGAAGGACAGAGAAGTCCTCCCTCAGGTATGTTAGAGAACCAGGTGTGGGTTATTACCCTCCACGAGACCAACTCCGTTTCTGTTCACTGTCACCATATGGAGTTGGGTTGAACCCTTGAATAGGGCCCACTCTGGGCATCGTTGGGCAGACCCAGGCTTTGCTTACACCCGACTCTGTAACCCGGTCACAGCTACAGGTTGGGATCTTCCTCTCCCTACCAGCAACCACCCAGGTACACCAGCGCTATGATATTCTCCCCACATTCCCAGCAACTGGCCTACATTCTGCCCTCACCCATACACTAGGGGGGGAGTAATTTACAGTGGTCAAGTAGCCTCCCAACCCACATGTCGATGCGAAGTAGAAGGAAACCAGAGCAATCAGGGGTAAGAACCACAGTCAGAGAGAAGGTGCAGACTCTGTGTATTACTAGATTACCGGAGGTCGGGATCCAGCCTGAGTAACTACCCCCTTCCTCCAGCTGCACCACCATTCCGATTCGTTAACAAGAGAAAATCAGACCATGCTGGAAATCCAAGCAACACACACAAAATGCCGGAGGAACTCAGCAGGCCAGGCAGCATCTATGGAAAAAAAGTACAGTGGACGTTTTGGGCCGAAACCTGAAACGTCAACTATTCTCTTTTCCATCGATGCTGCCTGGCCTGCTGAGTTCCTCCAGCATTTTATGTGTGCTATTCCAAGTCATGTATAGTGTTAGTACGCTGGGGCTGCCCTTGTTGGTCAGATGTTGTTGCACAGAGGCCTGGTTTCGTGATTGGCCTGTATCACTAGAAGAGGCCTGGGCAGCCTGACACTGAACTGAGGGGCACGCTGGAAGGACTGCACAAGTCAGGTGCGTTCCTGTAGCTCTGGCGCCACACATGGGTCACAGACGGAGACGAGTGATTTCCCTCCCCGGAGAACATCAGCCAGGCAGCTGCGATAACTGACAGCTCGACAGCTTTGTGCTCCCCTTTACTGCAAACCGTTTATGACTTCCCAGTTCACTGACCATACGCCTATTCTTTCACCGTGTTGACGGGCGGTGTGTAACCACGGCGACCACTTAGGAGCAAAGAATAATACATGATCCACTGGTCACAGATCTCTCAGTGGGTGAGCATCTGGGGGACAGTGACCACTGCTCCCTGACCTTTATAATTATCATGGAAAAGGATAGAATCAGAGAGGACAGGAAAATTTTTAATTGGGGAAAGGCAAATTATGAGGCTATAAGGCTAGAACTTACGGGTGTGAATTGGGATGATGTTTTTGCGTGGAAATGTACTATGGACATGTGGTCGATGTTTAGAGATCTCTTGCGGGATGTAAGGGATAAATTTGTCCTAGTGAGGAAGATAAAGAATGGTAGGGTGAAGGAACCATGGGTGACAAATGAGGTGGAAAATCTAGTCAGGAGGAAGAAGGCAGCATACATGAGGTTTAGGAAGCAAGGATCAGATGGGTCTATTGAGGAATATAGGGAAGCAAGAAAGGAGCTTAAGAAGGGGCTGAGAAGAGCAAGAAGGGGGCATGAGAAGGCTTTGGTGAGTAGGGTAAAGGAAAACCCCAAGGCATTCTTCAATTATGTGAAGAAAAAAAGGATGACAGGAGTGAAGGTAGGACCAATTAGAGATAAAGGTGGGAAGATGTGCCTGGAGGCTGTGGAAGTGAGCGAGGTCCTCAATGAATACTTCTCTTCGGTATTCACCAATGAGAGGGAACTTGATGATGGTGAGGACAATATGAGTGAGGTTGATGTTCTGGAGCATGCTGATATTAAGGGAGAGGAGGTGTTGGAGTTGTTAAAATACGTTAGGACAGGTAAGTCCCCGGGGCCTGAGGGAATATTCCCCAGGCTGCTCCACGAGGTGAGAGAAGAGATTGCTGAGCCTCTGGCTAGGATCTTTATGTCCTCGTCGTCCACGGGAATGGTACCGGAGGATTGGAGGGAGGCGAATCTTGTTCCCTTGTTCAAAAAAGGTAGTAGGGATAGTCCGGGTAATTATAGACCAGTGAGCCTTACGTCTGTGGTGGGAAAGCTGTTGGAAAAGATTCTTAGAGATAGGATCTATGGGCATTTAGAGAATCATGGTCTGATCAGGGACAGTCAGCATGGCGTGTGAAGGGCAGATCGTGTCTAACAAGCCTGACAGAGTTCTTTGAGGAGGTGACCAGGCATATAGATGAGGCTAGTGCAGTGGATGTGATCTATATGGATTTTAGTAAGGCATTTGACAAGGTTCCACACGGTAGGCTTATTCAGAAAGTTAGAAGGCATGGGATCCAGGGAAGTTTGGCCAGGTGAATTCAGAATTGGCTTGCCTGCAGAAGGCAGAGGGTGGTGGTGGAGGGAGTACATTCAGATTGGAGGATTGTGACTAGTGGTGTCCCACAAGGATCTGTTCTGGGACCTCTGCTTTTCGTGATTTTTATTAACGACCTGGATGTGGGGGTAGAAGGGGGGGTTGGCAAGTTTGCAGATGACACAAAAGTTGGTGGTGTTGTAGGTAGTGTAGAGGATTGTCAAAGATTGCAGAGAGACATTGATAGGATGCAGAAGTGGGCTGAGAAGTGGCAGATGGAGTTCAAGCCGGAGAAGTGTGAGGTGGTACACTTTGGAAGGACAAACTCCAAGGCAGAGTACAAAGTAAATGGCAGGATACTTGGTAGTGTGGAGGAGCAGAGGGATCTCGGGGTACATGTCCACAGATCCCTGAAAGTTGCCTCACAGGTGGATAGGGTAGTTAAGAAAGCTTATGGGGTGTTAGCTTTCATAAGTCGAGGGATAGAGTTTAAGAGTCGCGATGTAATGATGCAGCTCTATAAAACTCTGGTTAGGCCACACTTGGAGTATTGTGTCCAGTTCTGGTCACCTCACTATAGGAAGGATGTGGAAGCATTGGAAAAGGTACAGAGGAGATTTACCAGGATGCTGCCTGGTTTAGAAAGTATGCATTATGATCAGAGATTAAGGGAGCTAGGGCTTTACTCTTTGGAGAGAAGGAGGATGGGAGGAGACATGATAGAGGTGTACAAGATAATAAGAGGAATAGATAGAGTGGATAGCCAGCGCCTCTTCCCCAGGGCACCACTGCTCAATACAAGAGGACATGGCTTTAAGGTAAGGGGTGGGAAGTTCAAGGGGGATATTAGAGGAAGGTTTTTTACTCAGAGAGTGGTTGGTGCGTGGAATGCACTGCCTGAGTCAGTGGTGGAGGCAGATACACTAGTGAAGTTTAAGAGACTACTAGACAGGTATATGGAGGAATCTAAGGTGGGGGCTTATATGGGAGGCAGGGTTTGAGGGTCGGCACAACATTGTGGGCCGAAGGGCCTGTACTGTGCTGTACTATTCTATGTTCTATGTTCTATGAAGAAAAGCAAAACACAGACAAAATGCTGGAGGTACCCAGGTCAAGATAACTGTGGTAATTGGCAGGTTTATAAAATATGATGATAGACAGCTTGTCTTCAGGGATGGGGGGTGGTCAGAGAGATGTACTTTGCCTCTAACTTCCACCCTACTCTTAAATTAACTTGGTCCATTTCTGACTCCTCTCTCCCCTTTCTTGATCTCTGTGTCTCCATCCCTGATCTCTACCGATATCATTCATAAATGACCAATTCCCAGGGTTATCTTGATTATAACTCTTCCCACCCTGCCTCCTGTAAAAATGCTATTCCCTTTTCTCAGTTCCTTCATCTCCACCAAATCTGTTCCCAGGATGAAGATTTCCTTTCCAGGACATCAGGGATGTCCTCCATCTTCAAAGAATAGGGTTTCCCTTCCTCCACCAGTCAAGCTCCCCACACCCGCATCTCCTCCATTTCCCAAACATACACGCTCACCCCATCTTCTCACTGCGTTAACAGGGAGAGAGTTCCTCTTGTCCTCACCTACCACCCGATGAGCCTCCACATCCAACACATTATTCTCCACAGCTTCCACCATTTTCAGTGTGATCCTACCACCAAGCACATCTCTACACCCCCCCCCCCACAACCACCACTCCTCACTTCCTCTGTCATCCCCTTGTCCATTCCTCCCTCCACACTAATCTCCCTCCCGACGCATTTCCCTGCAAGTGACACCTGCTACATCTCCCCATTCACCTCCTCCCTCACCTCCATTTAGGACCCAAATGAATCCTTTCAAGTGAGGCAAATCTTCACCTGCAAATCTGTTGAGTTCACCTTTTGTATTTGGTGCTCCGCATGTGGCTTCCTCTACACTGGACAGACCAAAATAAATTGGGGGACAACTGTGGCTCCACCTTCCACAAGCAGAATGTCCCAGTGTCCCATCATTTTAATTCCTATACCCGGCGATCCCATACTCCCCTCAACCCAACTGCCCCTAACCCCCATCCTCCCAGTTAACCCATCTCCCCTAAACCCAACTGCCCCAACCCCCATCCTCCCAGTTACCCCCATCTCCCCCAAACCCAACTGCCCATCACCCCCATCCTCCCCTTCACACCCATCTTCTTTCACCCCCATCATCACCCTCACTCCCATTCTCCCCACTCACCCCATCCTAACACCTCACTTCCCACCCTCCCCTAGCCCACATTCTCTCCATCACCCTGATCCTCCCCTTCACCCTCTCAGCCCCATCACACCCTCAACCCCATTCCCCCTTCACCCACTCCATCCCCTCACACCCATACTCCTTTTATGTTTATCCTCCCCATTAATACTCCTCCTCATGGTTATCCTCCCCATTAACCTGCATCCTCGCCCTCACCCTTATTCTCCCCCTCACCCCATCTGAACACCACACCCCCAACCTCCCCATCCCCATCCAACCCCTAAACCTCATCTGCCCCTCGCCCCATCCACACTTTAATCCCATTATCTCCCACCCAATCCTCCCCCTTAAAACCCACCTCCACACCCCATCCTCCACCTCACCCCATTGTAACCTCACCCCATCCTAACACCTCACCCCAACCTAACACCTCACACCATCCTCCACCTCACCCCAGCCTAACACCTCACTCCATCCTCCACCTCACCCCAACCTAACACCTCACACCATCCTCCACCTCACCCCAGCCTAACACCTCACTCCATTCTCCACCTCACTCCATCCTAACACCTCACTCCATTCTCTACCTCACTCCATCTTCCACCTCACCCTATCCTCCACCTCACCCTATCCCCCACCTCACCCTATCCTAACACCTCACCCCAGCCTAACACCTCACTCCATCCTTACCCTTGACCTATTCCTACACCTCAATCCCATCCTGCCCATTCTCCCCTTAACCCTATTCTTTCCCTTAACCTCATCACCCCAACCCCATTCTCCCCTGCACCCCATCCACTCCCTCACACCCTCACCTGTATCTCCCCCTCACCCCCATCCTCAGCCTTACCCCTATATACCCCTTCACCCCATCTTCCCTCTTACCCCATTCCTTCCCTCATCTCCATCCTCCCACTCACCCCATCCTCCCCTCCCATTCTCCCCCACACCCCTATCTCAATCCCATCTCCCTCTTACTCCCATCCTTTCCCTCACCCCATCTCCAACTCACCTCCATCTCCCCATCTCATTCTCCCTTACCCCATCTTCCCCCTCACCAACATTCTCCCACTCACCCCCATTTTTCCCTCACCTCCTTCTACCCCCTCACCACTATCCTATCTCTCAACCCCATCCTCCCCTACACTCCCATCTCTCCCTCACCCCAATATCCCACTCATCTTCATCTTCATCCTCAACCCCATCTCACTCACTCCCATCACTCCTCAGCTTCATCTCCCCCTCAATCCCATCCTCCCTACCCCACCCCTCACCTCACTTGCATCCTTCCCCTTACTCATCCTATTCCTCAACCCCATCCTCCCCCATCCCATCCACCCCTCACCCCATCCTCCCTCTCACCATTACCCCCATACTCCATCACCCCATCAACTCCATCTCCCTTTTAACCCTATTCCTCACCTTCACCCCCATACTCCTCCCCACCCCATCCTCGACCTCAACCCCCTCTACCCCCTCACCACCATCCTCCACCTCACCCCATTCTCCCCTCATCTCATCTGCCTCACACCCATATCTCCCCCTCATCCCATCTTACCTCACTCCATTCTACCCTCACCCCATCTCTCCTTCACCCCGTCCTCCCCCTCACCCCATCTTATCTCACTCCATCCTACCCTCCATCTCTCCCTCGCCCCCATCCTCCCACTCACCCCATCTCCCCTCACCTCATTCCCCCCTTACCTCCAACCTCCCCATCCCCATCCTCCTCCTCATGCCCATCTCCACTTCACTCCATCATCCTCCTCACCCTATCTCCCCTACACCCCATTCCCTCTCACCCTCATTTCCCCACTCACTGCACTCCACCCCAACACCTAACCCCCATCCTCCCCAAACCCTTCTACCTGTCACCCCAATCCTCCCCCTCAATCCCTTCGTGTCCCTCACCCCTCACACCATTCACGCCCTCACCTCATCTCCCCCTCAACCCCATCACCCCCTCAACCACTTTCCTCCTCATTACCCCTCCTCCCCTCACCCCATATTCCCCTTCACTCCACCTGCCCCTCACCTCATCATCCCTCTCACCCCATTCTTGCCCTCACCCCATACCCCTCACCCTGTCTCCCTCACACCCCCATTCTCCTACTCACCCCATCCTAACACCTCACTCACCATCCTCCCCAGCCCAAATTCTCTCCATCACCCTGATCCTACCCCTCAATTCCATCCTCCCCTCCCCACCTCCTCCTCACCCTCTCACATCCAATTGCCTCTTACCTCCATCTCCCCTCAACCCGATTCCCACTTACCTCCTCCTTCCCCTCACCACCACCCTCTCCCTCACCGCTATCCTACCCCTCAATCCCATTCTTCCCCTTATCTGCATCCTCCCCCTCAACCCCATCTGTCCCTCACCTCCATTCTCCCCTCACCCCATCTTCTCCCTGACCCCCATCCATTCTCTTACCCCTACCACATTCTCACCCCATCCTATCCCTCACCCCATACTCCCCCTTATCCTCACCTTCTTCCACACCATCCTTCTCTCTCTCCCATCTTCTCATCAACTCCATCCCTCCATCTTCCCCCTCACACCATTCTTTCCCTCACCCCATCTCCCCATCCTTCCCACCAACTCATCTCCCCGCACCCCATTCTCCCCTCACCTCCATTCTCCTCACCCCATTGTCCCCACCCCATCGCCTCCTCAACCTCATCTTTCCTCTTGCCCTTTTCTCCTCCTCAACCCCATCCTCCCGCTCACCCCATCTCACCTCATTCTACCCTCACTTCATTCGCCCCCTGACCCCCATCCTCTCTCTCAACCCCATCCACATCCTCACCTCCATCACCCCCCTCACCCCTATTGTCCCCCTCACCCCATCTTCCTCTTCTCTATCCTTCCCCTCACCCCATCTTCCCCCTCCCCATCCTCTCCCTCACTCCATCTTCTCCCTCACACTATTCTCCCCCTCACCCCATCTCCCCGTCCCCATCCTCCATCACCTCCTCCTCCCCTTCATCCCCATCCTTTTCCTTCACCCATCTTCCCCCTCACTCCCATTTCCTCTGACCCCTATCTCCCCTCCCCATCCTCCCTTTCAGCACCTTTTACCCCTCATACCCATCTTCCTCCGTACCCCCATCTGAGCGGAAAAGTGGGTCAGCCATGATGAAAATGGCAGAGCAGACTCAATGGGCCAAATGGCCTCATTTGTCTCCTGTGTCTTCTGCCTTTCTAGTGGTGTGGACGCCAGGAATGTACACAGAAGTGCAAGTATGGCCTGAGCAGTTTTAATGACATAAATTGGGCAGGAGTCACATATAAACCTAACTGGCTGAGGATGGTACCCCTGTGGTTTCACATCTAACTGTGACCCGGGTTTAAATCTCCAGCTGCCACGCTGAGTTCTGAGCCCACGTCTCTGTGAGTCTGGGAACCATCAACACACATGTGCCATGAGCCAACAAGCCGATGATTCCCGCCTGACGCCAGTGCCCACACGAGTTCCGCTGCCACCCCCCCCTACCCCGGGCAGCCTCCCATGTGTCCCAGCATTGGGCTCGTTCTGATGCTGGCTGGGCCTGAACCTGTGGCGCCCGTCCCACCCTCACGGACAGCTCACTCGCCCTGCTCCGGGAAGGGAGGGTCCAGCTCCCCTCATCACATGGACAGATGCGGCCATACTTGGTGGGAAGGGGTTAAGCTCGTTAGGTGTGCTCACTGTCCAAGTGCCTTCACTGTTTAATTGTAAATATTTTACGTGCCCTCTGATACTCTGATTGTTTTCCACAGTTGGGGCCAGGCCTCAGAAGCATTAATTTAGAGATACAGGGGCTTAACAGTCCCTCCTCATCCATGCCTCCCAATTAAACCCACGTGACCATTTAAGCAGTGTGTCTCTGGTACATGGGAGGAGACCTGTGGAGTCTCGGGGAGAACGTACAAACTCCTTACAAACGGCAGTGGTCCACACAAAGAGTGCACCTCTAATCGTATCCCATGAAGTGAGAGAATATGATCTACTGGTGACGTCCCACAGCTGTCTGGCTGCTCTCTCTGTCGTTCACAGATCAGCCCCTGGATGTGCCAGTGGTGCTGGGGTGAAGAGAGTTGAAAGCTTCGTGTTCCCACATATAAACATCACTGACATCCTGTCCTGGTCCAAGCCAAGAAATCTCACCAGCGTCTCTACTTCCGCAGGTGGCGAAGGAAATTTGGCAGGGCACAGCTCACCCTCAGCAGCATCTAAAGGTGCACGGTATAGCAATCTACCCAGATGCACGGTGGCTCGGGTTGCCAACTGCTCTGCGAGTGACCACAAGGAACTACAGAGGATTGTGGACACAGCGCAGCACATCATGGAAACCAGCCTCCCCGCCTCCCTGTCTAAACTCCTTGCTGCCTCAGTAAAGCAGCCAATATCAATCAAAGACTCCAACAACCAGGACCTATCTCTCTTCTTCCCCCTCCCATCAGGCTTGAAAGTCTTGAGAGCTTGCAACACCAGGTTCAAGAACAGATTCTACCCTGCTTTTATCAGACTTCTGAATGGACAAGCTGTACGGTAAAGATCAATTCTTGACCTCACAATCAGCTTCGTTATGATCCCTGCACTTTACTGTCAGCCTGCACTTCATTTTCTCTGTGGTTAGACCATAAGATATAGGAGCAGAAGTAGGCCATTCAGCCCATCGAGTCTGCTCCACCATTCAATCATGGGCTGATCCAATTCTTCCAGTCATCCCCAATCCCCTGCCTTCACCCCATATCTTTTGATGCCCTGGCTAAGCAAGAATCTGTCTATCTCTGCCTTAAATACACCCAATGACTTGGCCTCCACAGCCGCTCGTGGCAACAAATTCCACAAATTTACCACCCTCTGACTAAAGTAATTTCTCTGCATCTCAGTTCTAAATGGATGTCCTTCAATTCTGAGGTTGAGCCCTCTTGTCCTAGAATCCCCTACCATGGAAAATAACTTTGCTATATCTAATCTGTTCAGGCCTTTTAACATACAGAATGTTTCTATGAGATCCCCCTTATTCTCCTGAACTCCAGGGAATACAGCCCAAGAGTTATTACACTTCATTCTGTTATTACTTGTTCCAAGCGTGACCTCAATGTACTCGTGTGATGAAGTGATCTGTATGAATGGAGTGCAAAATAACGTTTTTCACTGTGTCTCAGAACATGTGACAATGATAAACCAATGACACTGACCATAGCCTCCACACCCCTACCATCCATGTACCTTCTCCTAGCATTGAAATCGAGGTTGTATGCACCACTTGTGCTGGCAGCTCACTCCACTCTCTTGCGGTCCTCTGAACGAAGAAGTTTCCCCTCATGTTCCCCTTAAACCTTTCACCTTTCACCCTTAACACGTAACCTCTAGTTGTCCCACTCAAACTCAGTGGAAAAAGCCTGCTTACATTTACACTATCTATACCCCTCATAATTTTGTATACCTCTATCAAATCTCCACATAATCTTCTACATTCCAAGGAATAAAGTTCTAACCTATTAAATCTTTCCTTATAACTCAGTCTTGGAAACATCCTTGCAAATTTTCTCTGTACTCTTTCCACCTTATTTACATCTTTCCTGTAGATAGGTGACCAAAACTGCACCCAATACTCCAAATTAGGCCTCACCAAGTCTTACACAACTTCAGCATAACATCCCGTTTCCTATACTCAATACTTTGATTTATGAAGGCCAAAGTTCCAAAAGTTTTATTTGTGACCCTATCTACACTTTCAACGACCTGTATTTCCAGATCCCTTTGATCTACCACACTCCTCAGTGCCCTACCAGTCACTGTGCAAGACCTACCCTGACTGTGCAACACCTCGCACTTCTCTGCATTATATTCCATCTACCTGCCAATTTTCAGCCCATTTTCCCAGCTGGTCTAGATCCTGCTGCAAGCTCTGATAGTCTTCCTCGCTGTCCACTACACCCCCAATCTTGGTGTCAAAGGCAAATTTGCTGATCCAGTTAACCACATTATCATCCAGATCACTGATATAGATGACACACAACAATAGACCCAGTGACACTCCACTAGTCATGGACCTCCAGTCATAGAGACAACCATCTACTACCACTCTCTGGCTTCTTCCACAAAGCCAATGTCTAATCCGGTTTATTCCCTCATCTTGAATGCCAAGCCTTCTTGACCAACCTCCCATGCGTGACCTTGTCAAATGCCTTGCTGAAGTCCATGTAGACAACATCCACTGCCTTGCCTTCATCAACTTTGCTGGTAACTTCCTCAAAAAACTCAAGAAGCTTGGTTAGACATGACCTACCATGTACAAAGCCATGCGGACTTTCCCTAATCAGTCCATGCCTGTCCAAATACTCATATATCTGGTCCCTTCCAATAACTTTCCCACTACTGATGTCAGGCTCACTGGCCGATCATTTCCTGATTTATTCTTAGAGCCGTTCTTAAACAGTGGAGCAACATTGGCTTTCCTCCAACCCTCTGGTACCTCACCTGTCACTAAGGATAATTTAAATACCTCTGCTAGGGCCCCAGCAATTCCCAAACTTACCTCCCACAGGGTCCGAGGGAACACCTTGTCAGGTCCTGGGGATTTATCCACCCTAATTTGCTTCAAGACAGCAAACTCCTCCTCCTCCGTAATCTATAAAGAGTCCATGATCTCACTGACGTTCTGTCTCACATCTATAGACTCTGTCTTCGTCTCCTGGATAATTACAGATGCAAAGAATCCATCTGAGGTCTCCCTATCTCTTTTGGTTCCACGCATAGATTACCAGTCTGATCTTCCAGTGGACCAATTTTGTCCCTTGCAATCATTTTGCTCTTAACATATCTGTAGGATCTCTCAGGCTTCTTCTTCACCTTGCCTGCTAGGGCAACCTGATGCCATCTTTGAGCCCCCCTGATTTCTTTCTAAAGTGTTTTCTTGCATTTCTTGTACTCCATAAGAACCTCCTTTGTTCCTACCAGCCTAAGCCTGCTATGCACTTCTTCCTTTTTCTGAGCCACGGCCTCAATATCTCTTGAAGACCAAGGTTCCCTAAACCTGTTATCTTTACCTTTTATTCTGTCAGGCACATACAAGCTTTGTACTTTCAAAATTTCACTCTTGAAGGCCTCCCACTTACCAAGTACACTATTTTGCCAGAAAACAGCCTGTCCCAAACCACACTTGCCAGATCCTTTCTGAATACATCAAAATTGGCCTTTCTCCAATTTAGAATCTCAAGCTACAGACCAGACTTATCCTTTTCCATGCTTATTTTGAAAGTAATGGCATTATGATCACCGGATGCAAAGTGTTTACCTACACAAACTTCTGTCACCTGCCCTGTCTCATTCCCTAATAGCAGATCAAGTACTCCACACTCTCTCGTTTGGACTTCTCTATACTGATTAAGAAAACTCTCCTGAACACACTTGACATACTCTACCCCATCTAGTCCTTTTACAGTGTGGAAATCCCAGTCAATATGTGCAAAGTTAAAATCACCTACTATAGCAACCTTATGTTTCTTGGACCAGTCTGCGATCTCTCCACAGACTTATTCCTCTAAATCCCTCGGACTGTTAGGTGGTCTATAATATAGCCCCATTAACATGATCATAGCTTTCTTATCCCTCAATTCCACCATAAAGCCTCACGGGATGAGCTCTCCAGTCTGTCCTCTCAGAGCACCGCCATGACATTTTCCCTGACTAATAACGCCCCCCCCCTTTAATCCCAATCTGTTGCACCTAAAACAATTGAACCCTGGAGCACTGAGCTGCCAACCAGGCCCCTCCTGCAACCAAGCCTCACTAATGGCTACAATGTCATTATTTCACGTTTTGATCCATGACATGGGCTCATCTTCCTTTCTTACGATACTTCTTGCTTTAAAATATACGCAGTTTTGGACATTAGTCCCACCATTACTCTTGCGAGAGCATGGACCTGCGCCTGGAAAGTCTTCACTCTCCAGGGCGCAGGCCTGGGCAAGGTTGCATTGAAGACCAGCAGTTGCCCATGCTGCAAGTCTCCCCTCTCCACGACACCAATGTTGTCCAAGGGAAGGGCATTAGGACCCATACAGCTTGGCACCAGTGTCACCGCAGAGCAATGTGTGACTCAGTTGCCTTGGCTGGGGTTCGAACTCACGACCTTCAGGTTGCTGGTCCAAAGCCTTAACCAGTTGGCCACGTCCCACCATGCTCAACCTTTTGATTCCTGACTGTCTGAGGTCTTAACGACGTCTGTTCCAACAACCTCACCACTACCTGTTCTGCCACTCTGGTTCCCATCCCTTGCAACTCAAGTTTAACCTCACCCCCTCCCCTATTCAGCACTAGCTTACCTTCCTGCTGGGGTATTAGTCCCCCTCCAGTTCAGCTGCAAACCCCTTCCATACAGGTCCCACCTTCCCTGGGTGAGAGCCCAATGATCCAAAAATCTGAGCCCCTCCCTCCTCCACTAACTCTTTAGCCACATGTGAATCTGTATGGCTTCACCAGCACGTGGCAAGGGTGACAATCCTGAGATCACAACCCTGGAGGTCCCGTCCTTTAACTTAGCACCTAACTCTCTGAAAGCACTTTGCAGAACCTCGTCACTCTTCCTACCCATGTCATTGGTACCTACATGGACCACGGCCTGTAGCTCCTCACCCTCCCACTTAACAATACTGAGGGCTTGATCCAAGATATCCACAGAGCCTCCTTTCTGTTCCCCTAACTAACGAATCCCCGATCCATCATGGGAGATTTATTATCTCTCTGAAGCCCATTCTCCTGCCCTCTCCCCATAACCTTAGACACCCTGAATAATCGAGAATCTGGCAAGCTCTGTTTTAAATATACTCAATGGTGTGGCCTCCACAGCCCATCTGTGACAATGAGTTCCATCGATATGCCACCCTCCGGGTCAGTAAGTTCCTTCACATCTCTGTTCCAAATGGATGTCGCTGTATTCTGAGGCCTATTCCCTGCTTCTAGATTCTCCTACAAAAGGAAACATCCTCTCCACATCCACTCTATCTAGGCCTTTCATTATTCAATAGGTTTCAATGAGACCCCAACACTCCCCGATTCTTTAAAACTCCAGCCAGTACAGACCCAGAGCCATCAAACTCTGCTCGTAAATTAACCCTTTCATTCCCCGAATCATTCCTGTGAACCTCCTCTGCACCTTCTCTACCGCCAGCAGATCTTTTCTGAAATAAGGGGCCCAAAACTGCTGACAATACTCCCTGTGGTCTGACCAATGCATTATAAAACACTGGCATGACATCATTGCTTCTGAACTCTAGTCCTCTCAAAATGAATGCTAACATTGAATTTGCCAACCTCTGCACAACTTAACCTGTAAGTTAACATTTAGGGAATCCTGCACAGGGATGTTATGGGTCTCAGGTGCAGCCATTGCTGGGGTGTGGGACTGGGAAGTCAAGGGCACGTGGATTAATGCTTTTGAAGGCACATGACACATAGTCCTTTTTATTGTCATTTAGTAATGCATGCATTAAGAAATGATACAATATTTCCTCCGGTGTGATATCACAAAACACAGGACAGACCAAGACTGAAAAAACTGACAGAACCACATAATTATAACATATAGTTACAACAGTGCACAATACCATAACTTGATGAAGAAGTCCATGAGCACAGTAAAGTTCAAAGTTTCTCAAATGACCCACATCTCATGCAGACGGGAGAAGGAAGAAAAACTCTCCCTGCCACGCCGACCACAATCCGACTCTGAGTCATCCAAAAACTTCGAGCTCTGATCAGCTCTCCGACACCAAGTACCGAGCGCCATCTCTGTCCGAACGATTCAACTTCCTTCTCGGTCGCCAAAAGCAGGCAAGGCTGGGGATTTTGAGGCCTATCCTCCGAAAGATTCCCGACCACACAGTAACGACAGCAGTGAACGGGCGTTTCAGAAATTTCTCCAGATGTTCCTCTGTGCTTTCACGTCCATTCTCCGTCAAATCAGAATTGTTCACGGCCCCTACTTAACAGACACGATATCATTTTTCACCAGAGGGCTGCGCACGCGCAGGCGCGCCGCCATCTTCTCCTCCCGACGCCTTTTTGGAATGGATGCCTCACCCCCTCAATGATCTGCCTTCAATAACAACCTCAGGTGCTGTCTGTGTGGAGTTTGCACGTTCTCTCAGGCCTCCCTCTGGGTCCTGATTTCAAACTCACCTTGCTGAGTGAATTGTCAAGGGCAAGTTACCCCAAGAAAGGCAAAGGGCAGAGAGTGAGGGGAGAATGTCAGGAACATGGGAGATAGAAAGTGTTTGGGAGAGAAGTTGTCTGGCTCATGGTCATCACACTGAAACAGTCCTACAGATGCTGCTTAAAATGCAGAGGCTTTACAACATTTTCTGAATTTATATCACATTTTCAGCATTTAGATTTTATTTTTGATATTCAGGAGCATAGCCTAATGGCATTGGTTTGAAAACTAGCATGGATTAATGGATTGAATGGTCTCCTTCCAGGAAATAGAACAAACTGAAAGATAAAGCTTGAAAAAATATCTCATCGGTAGACAAAAACTTACATGGTAAATTAATATTTTTAAAATGTATATAATTAATAAACTTCAAATATGCTAAAGCTGATTTTAAAAACTTATCGCAAGTCTCAGCGTTCGGGCAGCCTCAGTAAAGGTAATCGATCACCCCATCAGAAACACAACCAGCCCCAATACAACAGTTCCTTCCCCTGGACGGCAGGGACCGGCCGTGTCCAGCAGGGGGTGCACAGGCTCTATGTACCGGAGCCGGGACAGAGATCCGTAACGTGTCCACACACACACACACACACACACACACACACACACACACACACACACACACACACACACACACACACACACACACACACACACACACACACACACACACAAACACACATCACTGTCCTAGTCCCACCAAGTGAACACCCGGTTCGACAGTGACCATATCACTACAATTGTCCAACAGAGCAAACCTCTTCACTGACCCAGTCCCACAGAGTGACCCCGTCACTGACCCAGTCCCACAGAGTGACCCCCTCACTGTCCCAGACACACAGAGTGACCCCATCACTGACGCAGTCCCACAGAGTGACCCATCACTGATCCAGTCCCACAGAGTGATCCATCACGGTCCCAGTCCCACAGAGTGACCCCCTCACTGTCCCAGTCACACAGAGTGACCCCATCACTGACCCAGTCCCACAAAGTGATCCATCACTGTCCCAGTCCCACAGAGTGACCCCCTCACTGACCCAGTCCCACAGAGTGACCTCCTCACTGACCCAGTCCCACAGAGTGATCCATCACTGACCCAGTCCCTCAGAGTGACCCCCTCACTGACCCAGTCCCACAGTGACCCACCACTGATCCAATCCCACAGTGACCCCATCGCTGATCCAGTCCCACAGAGTGACCCCATCACTGACCCAGTCAGAGTGACCCTTCACCATCCCAGTCCCACAGAGTGACCCCCTCACTGTCCCAGTCACACAGAGTGACCCCATCACTGACCCAGTCCCACAGAGTGACCCCATCACTGTCCCAGTCAGACAGAGTGACCCCCTCACTGACCCAGTCCCACAGAGTGACCCATCACTGATCCAGTCCCACAGAGTGACCCATCACTGTCCCAGTCCCACAGAGTGATCCATCACTGTCCCAGTCCCACAGAGTGATGCCATCACCATCCCAGTCCCACAGAGTGACCCCCTCACTGACCCAGTCCCACAGAGTGACCCCATCACTGACCCAGTCCCACAGAGTGACCCCCTCACTGACCCAGTCCCACAGTGACCCACCACTGATCCAATCCCACAGTGACCCCATCGCTGATCCAGTCCCACAGAGTGACCCCATCACTGACCCAGTCAGAGTGACCCTTCACCATCCCAGTCCCACAGAGTGACCCCTTCACCATCCCAGTCCCACAGAGTGACCCCCTCACTGTCCCAGTCACACAGAGTGACCCCATCACTGACCCAGTCCCACAGAGTGACCCATTACTGTCCCAGTCAGACAGAGTGACCCCCTCACTGACCCAGTCCCACAGAGTGATCCATCACTGTCCCAGTCCCACAGAGTGACCCCCTCACTGACCCAGTCCCACAGTGACCCACCACTGATCCAATCCCACAGTGACCCCATCGCTGATCCAGTCAGAGTGACCCTTCACCATCCCAGTCCCACAGAGTGACCCCCTCACTGTCCCAGTCACACAGAGTGACCCCATCACTGACCCAGTCCCACAGAGTGACCCATTACTGTCCCAGTCAGACAGAGTGACCCCCTCACTGACCCAGTCCCACAGAGTGATCCATCACTGTCCCAGTCCCACAGAGTGACCCATCACTGACCCAGTCCCACAGAGTGACCCCCCTCACTGACCCAGTCACACAGAGTGACCCCCTCACTGACCCAGTCCCACAGTGACCCACCACTGATCCAATCCCACAGTGACCCCATCGCTGATCCAGTCCCACAGAGTGACCCCATCACTGACCCAGTCCCACAGAGTGACCCATTACTGTCCCAGTCCCACAGAGTGACCCCATCACTGTCCCAGTCAGACAGAGTGACCCCCTCACTGACCCAGTCCCACAGAGTGACCCCCCTCACTGACCCAGTCCCACAGAGTAACCTCCTCACTGACCCAGTCCCACAGAGTGATCCATCGCTGTCCCAGTCGCACAGAGTGACCCCCTCACTGACCCAGTCCCACAGAGTGACCCCATCACTGACCCAGTCCCACAGAGTGACCCCCTCACTGACCCAGTCCCACAGTGACCCACCACTGATCCAATCGCACAGTGACCCCATCGCTGATCCAGTCCCACAGAGTGACCCCATCACTGACCCAGTCAGAGTGACCCTTCACCATCCCAGTCCCACAGAGTGACCCCCTCACTGTCCCAGTCACACAGAGTGACCCCATCACTGACCCAGTCCCACAGAGTGACCCATTACTGTCCCAGTCAGACAGAGTGACCCCCTCACTGACCCAGTCCCACGGAGTGATCCATCACTGTCCCAGTCCCACAGAGTGACCCCCTCACTGACCCAGTCCCACAGAGTGATCCTTCACTGTCCCAGTCCCACAGAGTGACCCATCACTGTCCCAGTCCCACAGAGTGATCCATCACTGTCCCAGTCCCACAGAGTGACCCCCTCACTGACCCAGTCCCACAGAGTGATCCATCACTGTCCCAGTCCCACAGAGTGACCCCCTCACTGACCCAGTCCCACAGAGTGACCCATCACTGATCCAGTCAGACAGAGTGACTCATCACCATCCCAGTCCCACAGAGTGACCCCATCACTGACCCAGTCCCACAGTGACCCATCACTGATCCAGTCAGACAGAGTGACTCATCACCATCCCAGTCCCACAGAGTGATCCATCACTGTCCCAGTCGCACAGTGATGCCATCACCATCCCAGTCCCACAGAGTGACCTCCTCACTGACCCAGTCCCACAGAGTGACCCCATCACTGACCCAGTCCCACAGAGTGACCCCCTCACTGACCCAGTCCCACAGTGACCCACCACTGATCCAATCCCACAGTGACCCCATCACTGATCCAGTCCCACAGAGTGATCCCATCACTGACCCAGTCAGAGTGACCCTTCACCATCCCAGTCCCACAGAGTGACCCCCTCACTGTCCCAGTCACACAGAGTGATCCATCACTGTCCCAGTCCCACAGAGTGACCCCCTCACTGACCCAGTCCCACAGTGACCCACCACTGATCCAATCCCACAGTGACCCCATCGCTGATCCAGTCAGAGTGACCCTTCACCATCCCAGTCCCACAGAGTGACCCCCTCACTGTCCCAGTCACACAGAGTGACCCCATCACTGACCCAGTCCCACAGAGTGACCCATTACTGTCCCAGTCAGACAGAGTGACCCCCTCACTGACCCAGTCCCACAGAGTGATCCATCACTGTCCCAGTCCCACAGAGTGACCCATCACTGACCCAGTCCCACAGAGTGACCCCCTCACTGACCCAGTCCCACAGTGACCCACCACTGATCCAATCCCACAGTGACCCCATCGCTGATCCAGTCCCACAGAGTGACCCCATCACTGACCCAGTCAGAGTGACCCTTCACCATCCCAGTCCCACAGAGTGACCCCCTCACTGTCCCAGTCACACAGAGTGATCCATCACTGTCCCAGTCCCACAGAGTGACCCCCTCACTGACCCAGTCCCACAGTGACCCACCACTGATCCAATCCCACAGTGACCCCATCGCTGATCCAGTCCCACAGAGTGACCCCATCACTGACCCAGTCCCACAGAGTGACCCATTACTGTCCCAGTCCCACAGAGTGACCCCATCACTGTCCCAGTCAGACAGAGTGACCCCCTCACTGACCCAGTCCCACAGAGTGACCCCCTCACTGACCCAGTCCCACAGAGTGACCTCCTCACTGACCCAGTCCCACAGAGTGACCCCATCACTGACCCAGTCCCACAGAGTGACCCCCTCACTGACCCAGTCCCACAGTGACCCACCACTGATCCAATCCCACAGTGACCCCATCGCTGATCCAGTCCCACAGAGTGATCCCATCACTGACCCAGTCAGAGTGACCCTTCACCATCCCAGTCCCACAGAGTGACCCCCTCACTGTCCCAGTCACACAGAGTGACCCCATCACTGACCCAGTCCCACAGAGTGACCCATTACTGTCCCAGTCAGACAGAGTGACCCCCTCACTAACCCAGTCCCACAGAGTGATCCATCACTGTCCCAGTCCCACAGAGTGACCCCCTCACTGACCCAGTCCCACAGTGACCCACCACTGATCCAATCCCACAGTGACCCCATCGCTGATCCAGTCAGAGTGACCCTTCACCATCCCAGTCCCACAGAGTGACCCCCTCACTGTCCCAGTCACACAGAGTGACCCCATCACTGACCCAGTCCCACAGAGTGACCCATTACTGTCCCAGTCAGACAGAGTGACCCCCTCACTGACCCAGTCCCACAGAGTGATCCATCACTGTCCCAGTCCCACAGAGTGACCCCATCACTGACCCAGTCCCACAGAGTGACCCCCTCACTGACCCAGTCCCACAGAGTGACCCCCTCACTGACCCAGTCCCACAGTGACCCACCACTGATCCAATCCCACAGTGACCCCATCGCTGATCCAGTCCCACAGAGTGACCCCATCACTGACCCAGTCAGAGTGACCCTTCACCATCCCAGTCCCACAGAGTGACCCCCTCACTGTCCCAGTCACACAGAGTGACCCCATCACTGACCCAGTCCCACAGAGTGACCCCCTCACTGACCCAGTCCCACAGTGACCCACCACTGATCCAATCCCACAGTGACCCCATCGCTGATCCAGTCCCACAGAGTGACCCCATCACTGACCCAGTCAGAGTGACCCTTCACCATCCCAGTCCCACAGAGTGACCCACTCACTGTCCCAGTCACACAGAGTGATCCATCACTGTCCCAGTCCCACAGAGTGACCCCCTCACTGACCCAGTCCCACAGTGACCCACCACTGATCCAGTCCCACAGAGTGACCCCATCGCTGATCCAGTCCCACAGAGTGACCCCATCACTGACCCAGTCCCACAGAGTGACCCATTACTGTCCCAGTCCCACAGAGTGACCCCATCACTGTCCCAGTCAGACAGAGTGACCCCATCACTGACCCAGTCCCACAGAGTGACCCCCTCACTGACCCAGTCCCACAGAGTGACCCCCTCACTGACCCAGTCCCACAGAGTGACCCCATCACTGACCCAGTCCCACAGAGTGACCCCCTCACTGACCCAGTCCCACAGTGACCCACCACTGATCCAATCCCACAGTGACCCCATCGCTGATCCAGTCCCACAGAGTGACCCCATCACTGACCCAGTCAGAGTGACCCTTCACCATCCCAGTCCCACAGAGTGACCCCCTCACTGTCCCAGTCACACAGAGTGACCCCATCACTGACCCAGTCCCACAGAGTGACCCATTACTGTCCCAGTCAGACAGAGTGACCCCCTCACTGACCCAGTCACACAGAGTGATCCATCACTGTCCCAGTCCCACAGAGTGACCCCCTCACTGACCCAGTCCCACAGTGACCCACCACTGATCCAATCCCACAGTGACCCCATCGCTGATCCAGTCAGAGTGACCCTTCACCATCCCAGTCCCACAGAGTGACCCCCTCACTGTCCCAGTCACACAGAGTGACCCCATCACTGACCCAGTCCCACAGAGTGACCCATTACTGTCCCAGTCAGACAGAGTGACCCCCTCACTGACCCAGTCCCACAGAGTGACCCATCACTGTCCCAGTCCCACAGAGTGACCCCATCACTGACCCAGTCCCACAGAGTGACCCCCTCACTGACCCAGTCACACAGAGTGACCCCCTCACTGACCCAGTCCCACAGTGACCCACCACTGATCCAATCCCACAGTGACCCGATCGCTGATCCAGTCCCACAGAGTGACCCCATCACTGACCCAGTCCCACAGAGTGACCCATTACTGTCCCAGTCCCACAGAGTGACCCCATCACTGTCCCAGTCAGACAGAGTGACCCCCTCACTGACCCAGTCCCACAGAGTGACCCCCCTCACTGACCCAGTCCCACAGAGTGACCTCCTCACTGACCCAGTCCCACAGAGTGATCCATCGCTGTCCCAGTCGCACAGAGTGACCCCCTCACTGACCCAGTCCCACAGAGTGACCCCATCACTGACCCAGTCCCACAGAGTGACCCCCTCACTGACCCAGTCCCACAGTGACCCACCACTGATCCAATCCCACAGTGACCCCATCGCTGATCCAGTCCCACAGAGTGACCCCATCACTGACCCAGTCAGAGTGACCCCATCACTGACCCAGTCAGAGTGACCCTTCACCATCCCAGTCCCACAGAGTGACCCCCTCACTGTCCCAGTCACACAGAGTGACCCCATCACTGACCCAGTCCCACAGAGTGACCCATTACTGTCCCAGTCAGACAGAGTGACCCCCTCACTGACCCAGTCCCACAGAGTGATCCATCACTGTCCCAGTCCCACAGAGTGACCCCCTCACTGACCCAGTCCCACAGAGTGATCCTTCACTGTCCCAGTCCCACAGAGTGACCCATCACTGTCCCAGTCCCACAGAGTGACCCATCACTGTCCCAGTCCCACAGAGTGACCCCCTCACTGACCCAGTCCCACAGAGTGATCCATCACTGTCCCAGTCCCACAGAGTGACCCCCTCACTGACCCAGTCCCACAGAGTGACCCATCACTGATCCAGTCAGACAGAGTGACTCATCACCATCCCAGTCCCACAGAGTGACCCCATCACTGACCCAGTCCCACAGAGTGACCCATCACTGATCCAGTCAGACAGAGTGACTCATCACCATCCCAGTCCCACAGAGTGATCCATCACTGTCCCAGTCGCACAGTGATGCCATCACCATCCCAGTCCCACAGAGTGACCTCCTCACTGACCCAGTCCCACAGAGTGACCCCATCACTGACCCAGTCCCACAGAGTGACCCCCTCACTGACCCAGTCCCACAGTGACCCACCACTGATCCAATCCCACAGTGACCCCATCGCTGATCCAGTCCCACAGAGTGATCCCATCACTGACCCAGTCAGAGTGACCCTTCACCATCCCAGTCCCACAGAGTGACCCCCTCACTGTCCCAGTCACACAGAGTGATCCATCACTGTCCCAGTCCCACAGAGTGACCCCCTCACTGACCCAGTCCCACAGAGTGACCCATCACTGATCCAGTCAGACAGAGTGACCCCATCGCTGATCCAGTCAGAGTGACCCTTCACCATCCCAGTCCCACAGAGTGACCCCCTCACTGTCCCAGTCACACAGAGTGACCCCATCACTGACCCAGTCCCACAGAGTGACCCATCACTGTCCCAGTCAGACAGAGTGACCCCCTCACTGACCCAGTCCCACAGAGTGATCCATCACTGACCCAGTCACACAGAGTGACCCCATCGCTGACCCAGTCAGAGTGACCCCATCACTGACCCAGTCTCACAGAGTGGTCCCATCACTGATCCAGTCCCAAAGAGAGATCCCGTCACTGACCCAGTCCCACAGAGTGACCCCCTCACAGACAGAACAGCCATTGATACGGGTACCAGCACTGGTGTAGAACAGAGAACAGTACATCACACGCATAGGCCCTTTTTCCCATCATGTCTGTGCTGAGCACAATGCCAAATTAAATTAAATCTCTTCTGTCTGCACATGGTCCAAATCTCTCCATTCTCTGCATATTTGTGTCAACTGAACAGCTGTAAACACTTCCATTGTATCTGCCTCCACCACCACTTCCGGCAGTGTACTCCAGGCACCCACCACTCTGTGCACAAAAATTGACCTCACACATCTCCTTTGAATTTGCTGACTCTCACTTTAAATGCATGTCCTCCAGTACCTGACATGTCTAAGCTGGGAAAATTATTCTGTCTCTCTACTCTATTTATGCCTCTCACAATTTTATAAATCTCTGTCAAATCTCCTCTCATCCTCCACCACCCCAGAGAAAACAACTCAAGGTTTATCCAAACTCTCCTTATATAACCTTTATCCCAGGCAGCATCCTGGTAAACTTCTTCCGCATCTTCTCCTGTAATGGGGTGACCAGAAATGCATGCGATACTCCAAATGTGGTCTAACCTGAGTTTTATAAAGTGACAGTCTCCTTGGTCAATAATAACATCTCCCTCCTCTTATGCACCCTCGCTGTGAAAGTCCTACTGTGATTTGCCCTTCCAAATCAGAACACCTTGAATATGTCTGAATTAAAGTCCATTTGCCGTCCTCAGCCCCCTTACCCAGCTGATCAACACCTCTCTGTAATTTCTGACACCCATCTTCACTGTATGTAACACTATCCGCTTTAATTTGCAAACTTACTCACCATTTTTAGTACATTCTCATCCAGGTCATTGATATAGACGATAAATGGCAAAGGGCCAGGCACAGAGGAACAGCACTAGTCGTGGGCCTCGAGTCCACAGAACAGCCCTGTGCTCACAGCATCAAGCCCTGACGTGTAGTTACAGTGCGGAGTTTGTGCACAGTTGCAGATGTGTAGATAGAGACTGACGCTGGTTAATTGCAGTTAGTGACAGCAGTGCAGGGTCGGTAACCTATGGTAGTATGACAGCACTGACGTGTCATTATTGTGCTAGGGACCACTTTGATGGGCACCTTCACTCCGTTCACCACCAAAGGCATCTTTTCCCAGTGGCCACCCATTTTAATTCTACTTCCCAGTCCCATTCTGACCTGTCAGTCCACGTCCAACTCCACTGCCATGTTGAGGCCTCTCTCAGGTTGGAGGAGCAGTACTTCATGTTCCATATGGGTAGTCTCCAATCTGATGGCATGAACATCTATGTATCCAGATTGCAGTGTGTTCTCCCTCTCCCCTTTGTCTCTCTTCTTCATTCCCCATTCTGGCTCCCCTCTTCCCCTTCTCCCCTCCTCAGCTGCCCATCATCTCCCTCCGGTGCCCTCCTTCCCTCCCTATCTCTCATGGCCCTCTTTCCTCTCCAATCAGATTCCCTCTCCTTCGCCCCTTTACCCTTTGCACCTATCACCTCCCAGCTTCTGATTTCATCCGCGGCCCCCCTCACCCAATCACCTTCCCCCTCAGCTGGCTTTACCCATCAACGTCCTGCTTGTACTCCTTCAACTCCAATCACCTTCTGAGTCTTGCATCTTCCTTCCCAGTCCTGAAGCAGGATCCTGACATGAATGTCGACTGTTTATTCATTTCCGCAAATGCTGACTGACCTGCCGAGTATCTCCAGCACTTTGTGTGTGCTCGTCTGTGTTTACCGAGCCGTGTTTAGGGAGTGCAGTACTGATCGGTATTTACAATACTGTGTTTAGGGACTGCAGTACTGATCTGTATTTATGGTGCTGTGTTTATGGACTGCATTACTGATCTGTATTTATGGTGCTGTGTTTATGGACTGCATTACTGATCTGTATGTACAGTGCTGTGTTTATGGACTGCATTACTGATCTGTATTTACAGTGCTGTGTTTATGGACTGCATTACTGATCTGTATTTATGGTGCTGTGTTTATGGACTGCATTACTGATCTGTGTTTACAGTGCTGTGTTTATGGACTGCATTACTGATCTGTATGTACAGTGCTGTGTTTATGGACTGCATTACTGATCTGTGTTTACAGTGCTGTGTTTATGGACTGCATTACTGATCTGTGTTTACAGTGCTGTGTTTATGGACTGCATTACTGATCTGTGTTTACAGTGCTGTGTTTATGGACTGCATTACTGATCTGTGTTTACAGTGCTGTGTTTAGGGACTGCATTACTGATCTGTGTTTACAGTGCTGTGTTTATGGACTGCATTACTGATCTGTATTTATGGTGCAGTGTTTAGGTACTGCATTACTGATCTGTGTTTTGAGAGTTTGGTTTGTGACCTATTATTTTTAGCAGTTTGTTACTTCATCGAAATCTTTCTCCTTGTCAGTCTGATTTTCTGACAGAAATGTGACTCATATGTGGTTTGAAGTTCAGTGGAATATTTTATCTAATCACCTCATGACAACGTTGCAAATTTATACTCTGCACCACTGTGGAATGGAAGTAATCTGTGTATCTCCTCTCAGATTTGCCTGTGCCTAAATCTGCCCTTTTTCAGAATTCTGCCGGTGAAACCTTCACCTATTTCCATGATCATCTCCAACCCGGACAATCTGGTCTTCCCTGGGCCTCTGCTCTCTGTGGCTGAACTCAGTCACAGAGCGCTGCCGTCCCTGAGATCTCCCACTGCCCTATGACCCATCACGACTCTCCCCTCTTAGTTTCGAGTTGTCCTGAACCCACAACTTCCACTTGCTGGTCACAATCACATCCTTCTTGGACCCCATTCCCCTAGTTCATTGCTCTCCGTCACGTTTATAATTTCAGCTGTCCAAACCTGAAATTCCTTTCCTAATCCTCAGAGTTTCAAGGTGCAATGAACCTGGACCACAAGCTCCCTCTGCTCATCGACACTTTAAAGAGACGGTGCCTCCTTAAATGTGACCTACCAAGGTGCTCACATCATATTTGGCCAGTTTAAATTCCGACTGCATTTCTCCGCCAATATCTGAACCTGAGGTAGGAGAAAGAAAGTGAGACAGGCATGTGGTGATGAGTGGGTGGTGTGGAACAAAGTCGCATGCAAAAATAGCAGGCATTAGTAAACAGCACAAAGGATAGTGCAGACTAAATGAGAGAAAACCCCAAACCTGTCCAACTGACAACCCGCTGCAGCTGCTGGCCGAGGCTGAGGTGCAAACCTTTCTGCTGCAAATGGCACTCAGACATTCATCAGGAAATTGTAATATCTTTCTGTTATAAAAATATCGTGACCTGTGTCACGTTTGAACAGAATGCTGCCAATGCTCACCGAGTCGGGCAGCAGCAATGGAAGGCAAAATAGAGGCATCATTTCAGAAATCATTACTGAACTTAACACATCGCCAAGCATTCCTGCATGTGACAGATCTGACTGTCTGTAATGCACAGTCGAGCTTAACATGGCCAGATCTGACTGTGTCTGACGGAACACAGTCAGATCTGACTGTCTCTGATGGAACATTTGCTCAGATCTGACTGTCTCTGATGGAACACAGTCAGATCTGACTGTCTGTGATGGAACACCTGGTCAGCTCTGACTGTCTCTGATGGAACACAGTCAGATCTGACTGTCTCTGACGGAACACAGTCAGAACTGACTGTCTCTGATGGAACACAGTCAGATTTGACTGTCTCTGATGGAACATTTGGTCAGATCTGACTGTCTCTGATGGAACACAGTCAGGTCTGACTGTCTCTGACGGAACACAGTCAGATCTGACTGTCTGTGATGGAACACCTGGTCAGCTCTGACTGTCTCTGATGGAACACAGTCAGATCTGACTGTCTCTGACGGAACACAGTCAGATCTGACTGTCTCTGATGGAACATTTGCTCAGCTCTGACTGTCTCTGATGGAACACAGTCAGATCTGACTGTCTCTGATGGAACACAGTCAGAACTGACTGTCTCTGATGGAACACAGTCAGATTTGACTGTCTCTGATGGAACATTTGGTCAGATCTGACTGTCTCTGACGGAACACAGTCAGATCTGACTGTCTCTGATGCACAGTCGAGCTGGGACATTCAGCTACTATTCTCCCATTAAACCGCTGCCCAATCTGCTTTTCTAGGATTCCATTTGGTATTGTCTTGTTCTTGCACTCAGGTCTGTTTCTCCCCCTCCTCGTCACTGTCTTGTATACTTTATGTATAAATTATGTTCTGTGTTCTGTGTTATCACAAAGATTCATCACCAGAATCTAGGCAAGAGTGTTGGGGGTGGGGGTGGTTGGGGGGGAGATTTCAAGCCAGGCTGAAACACAGAGGAATGAGACCCCCTCTACCCACTATCTTGTTAGCAAATGGGCAAGTCACAGGAGAACAAGGGAGGACCTGAGGGCAGGACCGCTGTATTGAAGGGAAATGACAGATTGTTGTGTTCCACATTTGAACAAGTCATGTGTTACTCCCAGCATGCCAGATAAGGCCATCAGACCCGAAGACTTCTCGATTCACAGAATGGATCGAACTTCTGGTTCAGAAAAGACAGAAGGCTTTCATGATAAACTCTGATGTGGTGGATTTGTCAAACTTGTGTTCCCTCAAACACAAGTTTGAACACCTAATGGTCAAATGCCATCCATTCTGATACCTCTCCTCCATAATCCTGATCACAGTTTACATAACACCAGCAGCCAGCAGTAATCAAGTGCTTGAGATACTGCACAATGCCGTCTCCAAACAAGCAACAGAACATCCTGAACCATTTCAAATCATAGTAGGGGACGTCAACCAAGCTTACTTGAAGAAAACCCTGCCCATTTTCCATCAGCATATAACCTGTAGCACCAGAGGTCTTCACACTCTAGATCAAGATAAGGAATCAGATCACTTGGTTGAACTTCCCCTACCTGCATACAGGCAGAGGCGAAAGAGCAAAGCTCCAGAGATTAGAACAACAAAGAGGTGGTCGCAGAAGGCAGAGGAGAAGTTATGGGATTGCTTCAACTTGGTGGATTGGGTCATTCTCAAGGACCTATGGTTGGGGTATCCAGAACTTGAGGGCATAGCCTCAAAATTGTGGGGTGACCTTTTAGAACAGTGGTAAGGAGGAATTTTTTTGCCAAAGAGTAGTGAATCTGTGGAATGCTCTACCACAGACTGTGGTGGAGGCCAAATCTGTGGGTATATTTAAGGTGGAAGTTGATAGTTTTCTGATCAATCAGGGCATCAAAGGACATGGCGAGAAGGTTGGTGTGTGGGGTTGAGTGTGAACTGGGATCAGCCATGATGAAATGGCAGAGCAGACTCGATGGGCTGAATGACCTAATTCTGCTCCTGTGTCTTATGATCTTATAGGCTCATGTGTGGATCTGAAAGAATACACCGTGGTTGTCATGACCTTTATTAAAGCTGTTGTAGACAAATGCATCCCCACAAAATCATTCAGAGTATTCCCCAGCCAGTAGCTCTGGTTGAACCAGGAGATCCGCAATCTGCTGAGGGCCAGATCAGAGGCATTTAGGTCTGGTGACCAAGAAAGTTACAAGAGGTCCATGCATGATTCTGGAAAGCCGTCTCATGGGAGAAGTGGCAATTCCAGTCTAAACTTGAATTAGTGAAGGATGCTCGACCGTTGTGGCAGGGCTTGAACACGATCACCTCATATAATGTAAAATCAATCAACATAGGTAATAACAGGGCTATGCTTCCAGATGAGCTCATACCTCTTTGCTGGCTTTGACCATCAAAACATGGAGTAGCCATCATGAACTCCCACTGCGCCCAATGATCCTGTGATTTCAGTCTCTGAGGCCAATGTGGAGGAAGCCTACGGGAGGGTGAACCCACAAAAAGCTTCCGGCCCAGAAAGGGTATCTGGCCATGTACTGAGGACCTGTGTTGATCAGCAGGCTGGATCTTTAACCGCTTCCTTCAGCAGTGTGAGGTATCCACCTGATTCAAGTAGGCTTCAGTTATATCGGTGCCTAAGAAGAACATGGTAGCTTGCCTCAATACCTATCATCCAGTAGCAATTAAGCCCTCAGTGATGAAGAGCTTGGAGAGGTTAATGATGAAACGCATCAACTCCTGCATGAGATGTGACTTGGATCCGTTCCAATTTGCCTACCAGAGAAACAGGTCTACAGCAGATGCCTTCTCATTGCCTCTTCATTCAACCCTGGAACATCTGGACAGCAAAGATACATACATCCACGTGCTAGTTATTGTCTACAGCTCAGCAGTTAGTACCATCAGCCACTCAAAACTAATTTCCTCACATGCAGACCCCTTTCAGTTTGGATTGGCAACAACATCTCCTCCACAGTGTCCATCAGCACAGTTGCACCACAAGGCTGTGTGCTTAGCCTCCTGTTTTTGGCATGACATCTTAAACTTTGACAAATTTCTATAGATGTGTAGTGGAGACTATATTGACTGGTTGCATCACAGCCTGGTATGGAAACACTAATGCCCTACAAAACGTAGAGGACACAGCCCAGCCCATCACAGGTAAAGCCCTCCCCACCATTGAGCACATCTACAAGAAGCATTGTTGCAGAAAAGCAGCATCATCTTCAAGTACCCACCACCACCCAGGTACTGCTCTCCTCTCACTGCTGCCATCAGGAAGAAGGTACAGGAGCCTCAGGACTTACACCACCGGGTTCAGGAATAGTCACTACACCTCAACCATCAGGGTCTTGAACCAAAGGGGAAAACTTCACTCAACTTTTTTTGCTCTATCACTGAAATGTTCCCACAAACAATGGACTCACCTTCAAGGACTTTTCATCTCACGTTCTTGATATTTATAGCTTATTTATTTATTATAATTATTTCTTTATTTTTGTATTTGCACAATTTGCTGTCTTTTGCACACTGGTTGAATGCCCAAATTGGTGTGGCCTTTGATTCTGTTATGGTTTTTATTCAATTATGGATTTAATGTGCATGCCCACAAGAAAATTAATCTCAGGGTTGTATATAGTAACAAATATGTACTTTGATACAAATTTATTTTGAGTTTGAACTTTTCTGCACCTAGGTGCTGTGATGCTGCTGTAAGCGATTTTTTCATTGCTCCTGGGCCTTTCTGCACTTTGCACATGAGAATAACCTTCACCTGATTTTCATTACAGAATTTGAGCAGCTTTTATCTCTACGTCTCATGGTCCAGCAGATATGGTCCCATTAGTGGTAGATCTGGACAGGTCTGTGTTCAGGGAAGGAAACCGCAAGGGGAATGGAATAATAGGAACCTCAGCAGTGAGCGGGAAACGTGGCTCAACGGCAGCACTTCCCCTCTTTTAGAGTAACATAAACTGATCTGAAACAAGTTTGTTCCAAATTGTCATCTGGAATTAAGTGTAAGTGGAATATTTTGAACTTGTGATATTAACGTGTATTTATTTCGAATTAGGACTGGTGTAGCCACAAAGGTACAAAGGAAGTTTTATAGAGAACAATTTTTGGCTTTGGAGAATTACAGCTTAAAATTCTATAAGGCTGCGTGTTTTTGATCAATTCAACATTATAAATTCTCACATTCTAATCGGAAATTGCAATTACATTGAGCTATTTAAAGCAAAAAAAAAAATTCAGAATCAGTTTGAACATTTTCAGGTTCAAAGTTCAATTTACCATACACTGCCTTGAGATTCATTTTCATGTAAGCATTTACAAGGACAAAAAAAAAAGAAATACAATAGAATTTACAAGTAACAATTCATAAACAAAGACTGACAAATAACTAACGTGCAAGACAAGACAAACTGTGCAAAAGATATACTGAGAACATAACCTGTAAAGAGCTCTTGGAAGCGAGTCAGTAGATCATCGAATCAGTTGAGAGTAACAGCGAATGAAATTATCCACCACCTCAGGAGCCTGAAGGTTGTAGTGTGTTAAGTGTTCCTGACTTCGATGGTGTGGGACCTAATGCCTTCGTACCCCCTGCTTGACGTTAGTAGCAAGAAGGAAAATGGCTTGGATGATGGGGGTCTTTAATGATAGATGCTGCCTTCTTGTGGCACTGCTCCATATAAACGTTCTCAACGCGCAGAGGGTCTTTGCCTCTCGTGAACTGGGCTGCATTCACCACTTTCCGTATTCTTTTCAATCCGTGGATATTGGTGCTTCCATTCCAGGCCAAGATGCAACAACCTGTCGCTCAACACCAATAAGACCAAAGAACTGATTGTGGACTTCACAAAGGGTAAGATGAGGGAACAAACACCTATATTCATAGAGGGATCAGAAGTGGAAATAGTGAGCAATTTCAAGTTCCTGGGCGTCAAAACTACTTGAAGATTTTTACAGATGAACCATGGAGAGCTTTTTAACTGACAGCGTCACTCTCTGGTGGGGGATGGGTGTGAGAGCCTACCGCACAGGATCGAAGTAAGCTGCAGAGAGTTGTAAACTTAGTTAGCTCCATCATGAACACTAGCCTCCTCGGTATCCAAGACATCTTCAGGGAGCAATGCCTTGAAAAGGTGACGTCCATCGTGAGGGACTCCCACCGCCCAGGTCATACCTTGTTCTGACTGTGGAGGTACAGAAAGGAGAAGGCAGACACTCAACGATTCAGGAACAGCAACACTCACAACACGCTGGAGGAGCTCAGCAGGTCGGGCAGCATCCGTGGAAACGATCAGTCAACGTTTCGGGCTGGAACCCTTCGTCAGGACTGAAGAGGGAAGGGGCAGAGGCCCTATAAAGAAGGTGAGGGGAGGGTGGGAAGGAAAAGGCTGGTAGGTTCCAGGTGAAAAACCAGTAAGGGGAAAGATAAGGGGGTGGGGGAGGTGATAGGCAGGAAAGGTGAAGAAGGAATAGGGGAAAACACAATGGGTAGTAGAAGGAGGCGGAACCATGAGGGAGGTGATAGGCAGCTGGGGGAGGGGGCAGAGTGAAACTGGGATAGGGGAAGGGAGGGGGAGGGAATTACCGGAAGTTGGAGAACTCAACATCATGCCAAGGGGCCAGCCCTTGATAATTCCCTCCCCCTCCCTTCCCCCATCCCAGTTTCACTCTGCCCCCTCCCCCAGCTGCCTATCACCTCCCTCATGGTTCTGCCTCCTTCTACTACCCATTGTGCTTTCCTCTATTCCTGCTTCCCCTCCCCCATCTGTCCCCTTATTGATTTTTCACCTGACACCTACCAGCCTTCTCCTCCCCACCTCCCCCCCACCTTCTTTTCCTTTTTAAAATCTTTTTTTATTAATTATTATTAAAGATCAACAAAAATACATTAAGGTAATCAAGTCAATATGTACAATGAAGAATTAAATGAGCAAATAACTGATTAACAAAGCTAAGCAATATATCAATAATAATAAGAAAAAATAAAGTGTTAAGAATATTCTTTGAAAGAAAAAAAGAACTACTAACTAAGAGAAAAAAACCCCTACTAACTTTAAAATTTTTTTTAAAAACCATTGGGAGCACAACCCTGGAGCTATATGCCAGACAAGCTTCCATAAAAGAAAAACATCAATCTGCCAACTCAAATCCATTTATACAAAAATCGGAAGGAAACCATATTAATTAACTCAAATCAGATGATAGTCGTGGGAAAATGAACCCCACCTTTTCTCGAAATCAAATCAAGGATCAAAAGTTCGACTTCTGATTTTCTCCAAACTAAGACATAACATCACCTGAGAGAACCATTGTATCAAAGTGGGAGCAGAGGGATCTTTCCATTTCAACAAATTAGCCCTTCTGGCTGATAATGTAGCAAATGCAATTACATGTTGGTCTGATAGAGAAATACCATGAATATATTGAGGGATTATATCAAACAACACTGTCAATTTATTAGGTTGTAAATTTAGTTTTAAAACTTTAGAAATTATAGAAAAAATAGATTTCCAAAAATGTTTCAATACAGAATACAACCAAAACATGTGTGTCAATATAGCTGTCTCAGTTTTACATCTATCACACTGACTGTCAACATTAGGAAACATTTTAGACAGTCTCTCCTCTGTCAAATAGTAATGATGTACAATTTTAAAATGAATTAAAGAGTGACTGGCCCAGATCGAAGAAGAGTTAACCGACTTCAAAATCCGCAACCAATCCTCTGTTATCAAGGTCATGTTAAGCTCTCTCTTCCAATCTTGATAAATCTTAAGTGAAGGGTAATTGTGCTGTTGTAACAATAAATTATAAACTTTCTCAATAAAACCTTTCACTAAAGGGTTCATTTTTAAAATAATATCTAACAGTATATATGGACAATTACTTAAATATTCTTGTAAGAAGAGTCTGACCTGAAGATATTGCAGGAAATGTGAATACAAGAGAGAGTATTTAGTTACTAATTTCTCAAAAGACATCAATCGGCCATCTTGGAACAGATCCGTAAAGGAATAAACTCCTTTATTCCTCCAAAGAAGAAAGGTAGGATCATTTAATGAAGGTTTAAATAAACTATTTCGATAAGTTAAACTAAAAAGTTGAAATTTTTTGAGATTAAAAGAATTACGAAACTGGAACCAAATTCGTAATGACTGCTTAATCACAGGATAGAAATTTAAATTAGCAATTTAAATGACGAAGGGTTCCAGCCCGAAACGTTGACTGATCATTTCCACGGATGCTGCCCGACCTGCTGAATTCCTCCAGTGTGTTGTGAGTGTTGCTTTGACCCCAGCATCTGCAGAGTATTTTGTGATTACAATTCAGGAACAGCTTCTCCCCCCTGACGTCCAATCCCGAGTGGACATTGACACCATGAACAATACCTCATTACTTTTTTATTTCTATTTTTGCACTATTTATTTAATTATAACTATATATATATTTCCTGTAATTCATGTTTTCTCTATTATTCTGTATTGCATGGTACCGTTGCCACAAAGTCAGCAAATTTCATGACATATCAAGTGTGACAGTGGAAAAGTGTGTATGGAACCGGAGGAGATAGCAGAGGTACTTAATGAATACTTTACTTCAGTATTCACTACAGAAAAGGATTTTGGTAATTGTAGGGCTGACTTGCAGCAGACCGAAAAGCTTGAACATGTAGATATTAAGGAAGAGGATGTGCTGGAGCTTTTGGAAAGCATCAAGTTGGATAAGTCACCAGGACTGGACAAGATGTACCCCAGGCTACTGTGGGAAGTGAGGAAGGAGATTGCTGAGCCTCTGGCGATGATCTTTGCATCATCAATGAGGACGGGAGAGGTTCCGAAGGATTGGAGGGTTGCGGATGTTATTCCATTGTTCAAGAAAGGGAGTAGCGATAGCCCAGGAAATTGTAGACCAGTGAGTCTTACTTCAGAGGTTTGTAAGTTAATGGAGAAGATCCCAAAAGGCAGGATTTGTGAACATTTGGAGAGGCATAATATGATTAGGAATAGTCAGCATGGCTTTGTCAAGGGCAGGTCGTGCCTTATGAGCCTGATTGAATTTTTTTGAAGATGTGACTAAACACATTGATGAAGGAAGAGCAGTAGATGTAGTGTATATGGATTTCAGCAAGGCATTTGATAAGGTACCCCATGCAAGGCTTATTGAGAAAGTAAGGAGGCATGGGATCCAAGGGGACATTGCTTCGTGGATCCAGAACTAGCTTGCCCACAGAAGGCAAAGAGTGGTTGTAGACGGGTCATATTCTGCGTGGAGGTCGGTGACCAGTGGTGTGCCTCAGGGATCTGTTCTGGGACCCTTACTCTTTGTGATTTTTATAAATGACCTGGATGAGGAAGTGGAGGGATGGGTTTGTAAATTTGCTGATGACACAAAGGTTGGGGGTGTGTGGATAGCATGGAGGGCTGTCAGATGTTACAGCAGGACATTGATAGGATGCAAAACTGGGCTGAGAAGTGGCAGATGGAGTTCAACCCAGATAAGTGTGAAGTGGTTCACTTTGGTAGGTCAACTATGATGGCAGAATATAGTATTAATGTTAAGACTCTTGGCAGTGTGGAGGATCAGATGGATCTTTGGGTCCGAGTCCATAGGACACTCAAAGCTGCTATGCAGGTTGACTCTGTGGTTAAGAAGGCATACAGGGCACTGGCCTTCATCAATCATGGGATTGAGATTAAGAGCCGAGAGGTAATGTTGCAGTTATATAGGACCCTGGTCGGACCCTGGTCAGACCCCACTTGGAGTACTGTGCTCAGTTTTGGTCACCTCGCTACAGGAAGGACGTAGAAACTATAGAAAGGGTGCAGAGGAGATTTACAAGGATGTTGCTTGGATTGGGGAGCATGCCTTTTGAGAATAGGTTGAGTGAACTCAGCCTTTTCTCCTTGGAGCGACGGAGGATGAGAGGTGACCTGATAGAGGTTTGTAAGATAATGAGAGGCATTAATCGTGTGGATAGTCAGAGGTTTTTCCCCAGGGGTGAAATGGCTAGCACGAGAAGACATAGTTTTAAGATGTTTGGAAGTAGGTACAGAGGAGATGTCAGGGGTAAGTTTTTTATGCAGAGAGTGGTGAGTGCGTGGAATGGGCTGCCGGTGACGGTGGTGGAGGCGGAAACGATAGGGTCTTTTAAGAGACTCCCGGATAGGTACATGGAGCTCAGAAAAATAGAGGGCTATGGGTAAGCCTAGGTAATATCTAAGGTAAGGACATGTTGGCACAGCTTTGTGGGCTGAAGGGCCTGTATTGTGCTGTATGTTTTCTATGTTTCTATGTTTCTATATGCGGGTGATATTAAACCTGGTTCTGATTCTGACAGAATACTCTCTACTGTATATCTATAAAAGTTTGTCAAAGTTTTCAGTGACGTACCAAATCTACGCAAACTTCTAAGAAAGCACAGGCGCTGTTGTACCTTCTTTGTGATGACACCTAAGTGCTGGTCCCAGGACTGGTCCTCTGATATATTAACACCAAGGAATTTAAAGCTCCTGAGCCTCTCCACTTTTGGGTACTCTACATTTAACTAATCACTCCTCAGTTCCTTAACTCCTTGGTGAGTAAGAGTTCATGAGAAGTTAGAAATAAAGTTTCTTTTTCTCTTGAGCACAAAATTGTCAATGTGGAATAAAAAGGAAAGAGAATATCTCTTTAAAATTGTGGTGTGAAAGTCTTGGTGTCCCAGCAATGTCAGACACTTTACCTTTTCCTGCCTTGGTTTAGAATGTTTCACTGTAAAAACTTTTACTTCAGTGTGTTTAAATTCATTGAGAGAGGCCTGGATAGAGAATTGAATTGAATTGACTTTATTACTTACATCATGAGGAGCAATAATCTTGATGTTATGTCTCCGGCTAAATGTGCAATGTGCAATTATAGTAATCTATAATAAATAGTATGTATAACAGGATAGTCAATCTAACATAGAAAGACAGTTGTGTCAGCATGAGTTAATCAGTCTGATGGCCTGGTGGAAGAAGCTGTCCCAGAGCTTGTTGGTCCTGGCTTTTATGTTGCGGTACCATTTTGCGGTTGATAGCAGCTGGAACAGTTTGTGGTTGGGGTGACTCGGGTCTCCAATGTTCCTTCGGGCCCTTTTTACACACCTGTCTTTGAAAATGTCCTGAATAGAGGGAAGTTCACATCTGCGGATGCACTGGGCTGTCCACACGAGGGAGGTACAGTTCCCATACCAGGCAGTGATGTAGCCAGTCAGGATGCTCTCAGTTGTGCCCCCGTAGAAAGTTCTTAGAATTTGGGGGGCATACCAAACTTCTTCAACTGTCTGAGGTGAAAGAGGCCCAAACAGCCAGTATGTACAGACCACATACAATCCTCAGTGATGTTTATGCCGAGGAACTTAAAGCTGTTCACCCTCTCAACCCCAGATCCATTGATGTCTCTAGGGGTTGGCCTGTCTCCATTCCTTCTGTAGTCCACAACCAGCCCCTTTGTTTTTGCGACATTGAGGGAGAGGTTGATTTCTTGACACTACTGTGTCAGAGAATGAGAACATCCGTGTTAATCTTTTGGGATGGGGTGTGTAATTATTTTAACAAAATTGTTTTTTGTTATTTGTTCAGTTTTGAGTGAATAGTCCAGGAATTGTAAATCACTTTATTAAAATCCAACAGGAGTTTGTCAGTTTAGTGACTTAATCATTTAAACTGAGCTTGGGGGATCTGTGGATCTTTAGAAATCTCTACCGGAGAGACTGGTGTTTGTTGAAATTCAGGAAATCAAAAGGAAATCATAATTTTGTTGCCTGAGGCATTGGGCTTGGTGGCAGCCTGGAGACTCCCTTTCCTACTTCCTCTGTTCTATCTTTCAACCTTCTCCACTTCCAGGCATCACCTTTCTGCCTGAAGGCACGAACATCGATTTTTATAACTTCTGGTAACCACTCCTCCCTGTCACCGAAGGATCTCGATCCGAAATGTCAACCGTGCCTTTTTTTGGTGGATGCTGCCTGGTCTGCTGAGTTCCTCTAGCATTTTGTGTGTGTTGCTTGGATTTCCAGCATCTGCAGATTTTCTCTTGTTTCCTCTCTGTCACCCTTTTATCTCCTTATCCACTGGCCTCCATAGCCCAAGCTCCTTCCCCTTCCCTACTCTCTCCATCTGCCTCTCCTACATTCCTCCTCCTGGTTCCTTTCGCCACCTCCTTCCCTTTATTCCACAGTCCAGTCCTCTCTTATCCAATTCCATTTCCTTAGCGCTTTTTCACTTTCACTTATCACATCCCAGTTTCTTACATCAGTCCCACTCTCACCCTCCCACACCACCCCCCTCCCAACCTGGATCCATCCATCACCTGCCAGCTCTTCCCCTCACCTTTCTATACTGGCTATCTGTCTTCCTTCTTTCCAGCCCAGATGAAAAGCGTCAACTGGCAATATCGACTGTCCAATTCCCTCCACAGATCTTGCCTGACCTGCTCATTTCCTCCTACGTTTTGTTGTTTGCTCAAGATTTCCACAACCTGGCGAATTGTTGGCAGGTTTTTCAGTTCGGTGGCTGAAGGTATTTTCTAAATTTCAGTTCAGGAATGTGAGGCCAGAAGCAATCCACTGAAGCCGATGATAACATCTGGAGATATGCTCAAGCATCTTCTCAGGGTCTGAATACTGGTTTAAAACTTGAAATATGTGTATTTGGCTCATGCTTTGAAAATTATCGTCTTTCAATGTTTCAGATAATATTGTATAAATTGAGCAATGAGCAAAATGGAATTTGATTCTTTTTCATTGCAAAATATGTTAATGAATCTCAGAAATGCTCAAGATTCCTATAAACCTGCAAGGAGTAACTTCACAACGGGAGTTAACACTCAGATGGCCAAACGCTGGCAGACGGATTTTAAACTCGACAAGTGCAAGCAGATGCACTTGGGGAAGTCAAACTGTGATCAGCATATACAGTAATTAGCAGAGTGCTGAGGAATGTCGAGGAGCAAAAGAACGTTGGTGCCCACGTCCAGATCTCCCTGAAAATAGCAACAGCGCAGGTAGATCGGGTGGTGAGGAATGCTGGGGGTGTGCGTGGACTCATAGGTTGAGCATGGAATATAGAACCCAGGACATTATTTGGCAACTTCTAAAAATAGTGGTCAGCCTGCGGTTGGAATATCAAGTGCATTTCTGGCTGCCACGCTACAGGGAGGATGGGAAAGGAAGTTCACCAGGATTAAAGAACTGGGCTTACTTTCCCCCAGAGAAAAAGACACAGGGGCTTGACCCAACAGAGGTGTGTAAGATGAAAGGCAGAGACAGGATATACAGAATTTTCTTCTGTGGGTGGCCGTATCAAAAACATGAGGGTTAAGGAGAGAAGTCAGAGATTTAAAGAACGTTAGAGGAGTTAGTATTTTATTTTGCACAGAGTGGTTGATACCTGGAACCAGGTACAATTCCTACGTTTAAGATGATTTAGACAGACACCTAAATGGGGAAGGAATGGAAAGAGAGAAGGGTTAACCCACAGCAATGAGGTGTTAACCTACTAGCAATTTTTATCCACCACCCACCCACCCCCAACCCAGTGGAGCTGCACTGATAGAAGACTCAGTAGTTAGGGGAACAAGCAGGACATTCTGTGGTTCAGTTGAGATGTCAGGATGTAATGTTGCCTCTCGGGTGCCTCCAAGCAGTTGCAGAATGTTCTCAAAAGAGAGGGCGAGCAGCCGGAGGTCAATGTACGCATTGGTACCAATGACACAGGGAGATCATACCCTGCACATTGGGTATCGGGAGCCCCTTGAGATAACTGGAGGCACAATTCAAGGGAGAGCAGTGGTTTTGATTAGCGTCAGCACTTGGAGAGGATAGTCATAGTCATAGTCATAATCATACTTTATTGATCCCGGGGGAAATTGGATTTTCGTTACAGTTGCTCCATAAATAATGAATAGTAATAAAACCATAAATAGTTAAATAGTGATATGTAAATTATGCCAGGAAATAAGTCCAGGACCAGCCTATTGGCTCAGGGTGTCTGACCCTCCAAGGGAGGAGTTGTAAAGTTTGATGGCCACAGGCAGGAATGACTTCCTATGACGCTCTGTGTTGCATCTCGGTGGAATGGGTCTCTGGCTGAATGTACTCCTGTGCCCACCCAGTACATTATGTAGTGGATGGGAGACATTGTCCAAGATGGCCTGCAACTTGGACAGCATCCTCTTTTCAGACACCACCGTCAGAGAGTCCAGTTCCATCCCCACAACATCACTGGCCTTACGAATGAGTTTGTTGATTCTGTTGGTGTCTGCTACCCTCAGCCTGCTGCCCCAGCACACAACAGCAAACATGATAGCACTGGCCACCACAGATGTTCCTGCAGGATCACCCGGTGAGCCTGTGTGGGTGGAAATGAGGAACAAGAGGGATTCGAGCAGCATCCGTGTGAGCGATGGGGGACGCTTTGGTTCAAACCATGCACTAGGACTACAAAAAGTTAGGAACCTTACAGATGGCTGTAGGAATAAAAGGGGTAGTGGGGCGGTGGTGGGCGGGGATCGGGGGAGGACTGCTTGGAAGTGGAGGTGACAGTCGCCAATCTTGGAGTTGTGTTGAGCTTGGAGCTTACTGAGTTGAAGGCGCAGGGTACGAAGGTGAGGCGATATATCACTCAGTGCTACGGGGAGGGGGTAAATTGGTGTGGCATCAGTGAGGGGGGCACAGAGGTGGAGGGCTCAAGGGAGGTAGTGGTGGTTGGAAAGGGGTCTCAGAAGAGAGGGGCACTAGGGGTGGGTAGGGGTTGTTGACGATTGAGGATGGGCAGTAGCAATGGACACCGCAAGAAGCTTCTGGACGAGGCATGATGGTGGCTGCGGCAGTGGTGCTGGTAGATGAGAATAGTTCAGAGAGCTACGAAGGCACGGCCATAGTGGGCAAAGCACCTGCTCTGAGTGTACGAACACATGTCTCTGTAACTCCTGGTGAAGTGGCAGCTGGACAGGAAGAGCCGATTGGAAGAACGGACTATGCTGTCGGCTGGCTGCTGGCATCCCAGCCAGTTTGTCTTTATTTGGCAAACCCAAAGCAAACAGGAGCTAAACCTGTCAGTCTGATGAGACTGGTGTCTGCACAGGACCAGCACTGGGGAAAGGGGTTGTGGTGTGGCCGCCCATAATATGGATAGACAATGCTGTGAATTGTGTTTTCGCCACACAGCTCCAGTGAGCTGAGTCCAATGCCAGCCTCGGAGTACAATCCGCACATTCTCCCTGTGATCCTTCACCGGGAGCTTAAGTGGTGGGCTAAAGATCGAAAACACAAGAGATTCTGTAGATGATGAAAATCCAGAGCAACACACACAAAGTGCTGGAGGAACTCAGCAGGTCAGATAGCAACTATAGAAATTAATAAGCCGTCAAAATTTTGGGCCGAGACCCTTCATCAGAACTGGGAAGGAAGGGGGAAAATCCCAGGATAAAATGGCGGGGGAGGGGAGGATACAAGGTGATAGGTAAAGTCAGGTGAGTGGGAAAGGTAAAGGGCTGGAGAGGAAGGAATCTCCTCCTGGGCTCTTATCAGATGAAATGTTACTGGCAGCGTCACTGAAGATAAATGGTGTACACTGGAAAACCCCAGCACTTGCTTTAAGATCACTTCATTGATGTCAGTCCTAGCTGATGTCAAGAAATATGCTTAAGTACAGCTTACGAGAAAACTTGAAAATATTTCCCATAAAACCATAGAGTCCTGGAGTTATACAGCACAGAAACACCCCAGCTCGCCCACGCTCACCAAGGTGCCTTCAGACCACGCCCTCCAGTCCTGACAAAGATCCTTCTAATTCTTCTCCACTTCAATCACAACCTTCCTATAAGTGTGGTGATCAGAACTGCGCACAAGACTCCGGGTGCGATCGCACCAACATTTTGTACAGCTGTAACACGACATCCCAACTCTTGTGCTGAGTGCCCCAGGCGGTGACGGTGACCACGCCAAACAACTTCCGCATCACCCTGTCGACATGCGTCGCCACTTTCGGGGAACTACGCAGCGGAACTCTGGGTCTCCTTGATCAACCCTGCACAGTGCCTTGTGTCAGTCCAGCCTGGTTACTCCCTCCAGTCTGTCCAGCGGCGACCCGACCAGCTAGCCTTATAGGTACTTGTATCCTTGTCCAAGAACATTTTGAGAAACCTGCTCAGAACTGACACAGGCCAAGGATACAGTGTCAACCCTGACTTTTAGATTGGTTTAGTAAACAGGATATTGAAGAAATTCAGCGGGTCAGGTCACGGGGAATGGAGAGGGGAAGTGGACTGTCAAGGTCTCCAGGGAATTGAATTGAATTGAATTTATTACTGACAGCCTTCACATACATGAGGAGTAAAATTCTTTCCGTTACATCTCCGTCTAAATGTGCAATGTGCAATTCATAGTAATTTATCATAAATAGTATGTGCAACAGGACAGACCAAGTTTTCAGCAGAGACCCTGGACGTCTCTCTGATAGGCTTACACTAAAGCTCAAGGAATGGTTGAGCCAGGAGACAATGAGTTCAGAGATCCTGGTGTGTGTACACAACGTGATGGACAACGTGATACACAATGTGACGGACGTCCTTGTCAGGCCTGCACAGGCAGGCTCCTCCCAGTCCCCAACCAGCTACCAGGAGTCACCTGCCACTTGTATGTTCACCCAACAGAAGCTAGCTTCAACCAGTTGCCCCTAATCTTCAGGTACCCGGTTGCCTTGTCATGCTAACTGCCTGTCTCTCTGGTTTTGTGGCCCCTCGTGGCTTGTTATTTTGTAATTATTGTTAAATTTATCACTCACTGCTAAATCATTGCTGCCACTCTGCACTCAGATCAAGCCTTGTCTACATTTCCTGACAGGATGGGTGAATCAGCAATTGACCCAGCAGGGTTTTCCGGCCGAAAGGAAGTCATACATCAAAGGTGCATACCATCCCAAAACAGCAGGAAACCATTGACCGTCTGCTTGCCACTCTCAACCAACTCTCCGCCTCGTTACTGCAAACCCATGCTAGTCAATCCCTTTCCTTGGAACCCCGGATTCTGGTGCCCAACGCGCCGACGGATCCCCCAACCCAGTGCTGCCGCTTTCTGTGCCAGTGCATCTCGCCCTTTGAGTTCCAGCCACCGCTGCACTTTACAGACCGAGCGAAGATTGCCTTCACCGTCTCTCCCTCTCTCTCAGCTGGCTGAGCTCTGGTGTGGGCTGCCGCTAACTGAGACAATGAAACCACCACCTGCAATAAAAATGAGGAACTTACTACTGAAGTGTGCTGGGTTTTCAACCGTCAGGATATGGAAGGAGGCAGCAGTCCTGTCTCGAGGCTTATGCTGAATTATACCACGGGATTCAGGACCGTCATGGCAGAGTGCAACTGGAATGCAGAGGCACTATAAACCCATACCATGAGCTGTTTGAAAGATGAGCTGTTTACCCTGGAAGTAGAACATAGAAATTTACAGCATATTACAGGCCCTTCGGCCCACAATGTTGTGCCAACCATGTAACCTACTCTGGAAACTGCCTAGAATTTCTCTACCACATCGCCCTCTATTTTTCTAAGCTCCATGTACCTGTCTAAGAGGCTCTTAAAAGACCCTTTTGTATCCACTTCCACCGCCACCACCAGCAGTGCATTCCACACACCTACCACTCTCTGTGTGAAAAACTTACCCCTGACATCCCCTCGGTACCTATTTTCAAGCACTTTAAAACTATGCCCCCTCATGTTAGCCATTTCAGCCCAGGGAAGAAGTCTCTGGCTATCCACACGATCAATGCCTCTCATCATCTTATACACCTCTGTCAGGTCACCTCTCATCCTCCGTCACTCCAAGGAGAAAAAGGCCAAGTACACTCAACCTATTTTCATAAGTTACCCCCTCCAATCCAGGCAACATCCTTGTAAACCTCCTCTGCACTCTCTCTATAGTCTCCACATCCTTCCTGCAGTGAGGTGACCAGAACTGAACACAGTACTCCAAATGGAGTCTGACCAAGGTCTTATATAGCTGTAATATAGAGTGTATATCACGCCGGCCCTTCATATTGACAAGTGCCTCAGGGACCCGCCCTCCAGATCATCAGCCAGAACCCTAGAACCATTCTGGGCTGCAGGGCCCTCATCATCAATACCTCCAAAACCTACGCAGTTATGGAGAGCTCCCTCCGCGTCAAAGGGTGTGAGCGGTGGTGAGGAAACTAGTTGAGTGCTTACTTGGAGCTGCTGATCACCCACACATCAAATGCCCACTGCTTCCAGAAAAATGGCACCAACAGGTTGAGATGAGGGGCCTTCCATCTGCCACACGCCTCCCAGCCCCTCGTCCCATCCCGATAGCCCGACTCACTTTCTCTGTCCTCTGCACCCCGATGGCTCTACACACACTGGAGGCTCTGGTGGATTCCAGCGCAGTAGGCAACTTTCAGTACCAGGCTTGGACTCCCTACTGATCATCTCTCTCACCCCTCTGTGTCACACCATTGACGGATGTCCCTCGGGATCTGGAATGGTCAGAGGGCGTACGTGACCTGTGCGTGTTGAGCAGAGGACAGCACTGCAATTCCATCCAATTCCTCCTGATCGACTGAGCCAACACTCCTCTCAGCTCGGGTTACCCCTGGTTCTCCACGCGTGACTCCCACCTCACCTGGTCATCTGGTCCGCTGCTGAGCTGGGGACCTACCTGCCAGACCATACGCCTATAACCTCAGCTGACTTCACCCTGGAGACGGAGACGGAGGAAAACCTCGACTTCACCAAGCTCCCACACCCTGCACCTTGCAGATCACACGACTGCATGATTAACCTTCTCCTGGGCGCAAGCCCTACTCAAGGTCATCTGTTCTCCCTCTCCCCTCGTGAGACCCAAGCCATGAATAAATACATCGCTGAATTGCTACAGCATGACTGAGTTTGAACAATCCAGTCCCCAGTTGTGCAAGATTCTTCTTTGTCAAAAAGAAAGATCGGAGTCTATTTCCCTGTAGCGACTTCCATTCACTCAACAAAGTCACCATTAAAAGCTGGTAACCTCTCCCCTTGATGGATTGTGCATTTGAAACACTCTATGGGCCCAGATCTTCACCAAACTAGATCTATGGAGTTGTGTACAATCTGATCCTCATTAGCCAGGGGGATGAGTGAAAGATGGCATTCACTGGCCACTACAAATACTAGCTAATGCCTTTCAGACTTTCCAACAGTTCAGCTGTTTAGAAACCTCCACCAACGAGATCCTCCAATACAAGCTTCGCAAGTAAGCCTTCGTCAACCTCAACGTCAACCGCATCTTCTCCAAGGATCTCCAAGGTCACGTCTGTTCACTCCTTCAGCGTCTCCAAGAGAACCAGCTGTATTGCAAGTGAGCAAAATGCCAGTTCCACACCCCAGTCATTTCCTTCCTGGGTTGCATCCATTCACCCTAAGGCATGACTATGGACCCAGAGAAAGTATGCGCCTTTACTGAATGGTCCCTGCCACGATCCCTGAAAACTACAGCTTTTCTTGGGCTTCTCCAACTTCTACTGCCACTTGATCAGAAACTACAACCAAATCATGCTCCTTTCTCCTCCCTCACCAAATCTCCAACTCATGGATAACCTGGTCCACTGCCATGGACCATGCTGACAAGGAACTCAAGAGATGTTTCACCACTGCTCCCATTCTCAACCATCCAAACCTCTTCAGACCTTCGGGTGCATCTGGAAGTGGGCCATCTTCTGCCACTGAGGACCAAACGGGAAGACACACCTATGTGCCTTCTTGCACAGGCCAATGCTACACAGCACCATTATGAGTAGGGGACAGGCAGCTACTCATTATTGTGGGCCTTGGAGTAATAGAGAGATTAGCTGTTGTAGAACACTGAGCACTTCTTGATCTGGCCAGACCATCAGAACCTCATATCCGTTCAGCAAACCCGCAAACTCAACCCACATCAGGCTTACTGGGCCCTCTTCTTCAAGCATCTCAACTTCACCATCTCCTACTGACCTGGCTCCAAGATCACTAGGGTGGACATCCTGTCACAGCAGTTGGATCCGGCTGAAACAGAGATCAACCCTCAGCCCATCACTCCATCCTCGCAGATCTTCGCCCTGATTGTCTGGGATGCTGAGAGCCAGGTCCGCCAGCCCTACAGCATGAGCTTGCTCCGGATGGGACACTCGACAGCCTGACATGCGTGTCAGCGGCCGTGCACCCTGAGACACTCTGGTGGGCCCACTCTTCACCACTCTTCAACCATCTAGGTGTACAATCAACTCTGGATTTTCTGCGGTGCCATTTCTGGCGGCGAACTATGATCGGAGATGAACATCAGTTCTTCACTGCCTGCCCTCGATATGCTGGACCAATTCCTCCAACCAGTGGCCCTCTAGACTCCTGTAGTCCAATGCCTGGTGTTCCCACATTGCCCTAGCTTCCATCATGGTTTTCCCACCTTCCAATGGAACCCCAGTGACCATGACAGTGGTTGCCCGTTCTCCAACATGTAACCCACTTCATTGCCCTCCCCAAACTTCTGTCAGCCACTGAGACGGTACACCTGGTTCTCCAGCATGTAGTTTGCCTCCGTGGTTTCTCTCAGGACACCGTGTCAGACCAGGGCAACACAATTTTATTTCCAGTGAGCCTTCTGTTCCCTTGTCCGCACCTCAGTGAGTCTGTCCTCTGGCTGTCACTGTCAGTCAGAGAGAGCCAATTGGCAAGTGAAGTTTCTGTGATGCTTGGATAGAGGGTTATCCCTAGCTGCCTAGGACCACCCAAACAGATTACTCCATTTTGGGGACCGTGTCTGGTTGCCCACCCCAGATCTGCTCCAGCACACTGACCATTAACATTTAACCACTAACCATTTCCAGCTGCCACCATCCCTCAGGATCAAACCTATCTTCCACGTGTCCTGCCGCAAGCCCCTTGTCCACGGACAAGTCAACCCAGCTGAACCTGCGGCTCTGGAACCTAGGATAGTGGAACACAGTATGCTGGGAGGCGGATTCACATCCTCATGGGCGTGCTGTGCAGTACCTGGAAACAACTGGTAAGGGTACAGCCCAGAGGAGAGCTCCTGGTTGCTGTTCAGTTTCATCTTGGATCCCTCACTCATCGAGGTGTCCCACCGGACCCATCCGTCATCCTGGACTGTTGGGTGCGAGGTGCAGGGGTGGGAGTGAGGGGCTGGCATCCTGGCAGTTCAATCTAGCTAATAGGAGTCACCTGCCACCATCACCTGCAGCCTATTTAAGCCCAACTCTCATCCACAGTCCTTGATCACTTGTCGACCTAACCAACCTCAACCCATCGCTCCAAGCCTTTGGTTAGCTCGTTGCCTCATCAGCTCGTCATGTTATTTATCAATTCTCTCTTGTTTTGTGGCCCCATGCCTTCTTATTTTGCAGCTTTATAATAAAGTCATCACTCACTTCTAAATCAGCTCTGCAGCTCCGCATTTGGGTCAAACCTTCTCTATATTTCCCGACAATCCTCGTGTATGTACACAAATGTGACAGATCCTGGTGAGTGTGTACAATGTGACACAGGGGTCCAGGTGAGTGTGTACAATGTGAGACAGGGGTCCAGGTGAGTGTGTACATTGTGACACAGGGATCCTGGTGTGTGTGTGTGTGTGTGTACAATGTGACACAGGGGTCCAGGTGAGTGTGTACAATGTGAGACAGGTGTCCAGGTGAGTGTGTACAATGTGAGACAGGGATCCTGGTGGTGTGTACAATGTGACACAGGGGTCCAGGTGAGTGTGTACATTGTGACACAGGGATGCTGGTGGTGTGTCCAATGTGACACAGGGATCCTGGTGTCTGTGTACAGTGTGACACAGGGGTCCCAGTGAGTGTGTACAATATGACACAGGTGTCCAGGTGAGTGTGTACAATGTGACACAGGGATCCTGGAGTGAGTGAGAGAGAGAGAGAGTGTGTGTGTGTGTGTGTGTGTGTGTACGTGCGCATGTACAACGTAACACAGGGATCATGGTGTATGTGTTGTGTACAATGTGACAGGGATCCTGGTGAGTGTGTACAATCTACCACAGGAATCGTGGTGAGTGTGTACGATATGACAAAGGGATACTGGAATGTGCGTACAATGTGACACAGGGATCCTGGAGTGAGTGAGAGAGAGAGAGAGAGAGAGAGAGTGTGTGTGTGTGTATGTGTGTGTGCGTGCACATGTACAACGTAACACAGGGATCCTGGTGTATGTGTGTGTACAATGTGACAGGGATCCTGGTGAGTGTGTACAATCTAACACAGGAATCGTGGTGAGTGTGTACGGTGTGACAAAGAGATACTGGAATGTGCGAACAATGTGACATGGGGATCCTGGAGAGTGTGCAATGTGACAGAGATTCTGGTCTGTGTGTGTATACAATGTGACAGGGATCCTGGTGTGTGTGTACAATGTGACACAGGGATCCTGGTGATTATGCAAAAAGTGAGACAGGAGTCCTGGTGTGTGTGTACAATGTGACAGGGTCCCTGGTGTGTGTGTACAATGTAACACAGTATTTCTGGTGTGTGTCTGTACAATGTGACACAGGGATCTTGGTATGTGTGTGTACAATGTAACACGGGGATCCTGGTGTGTGTGTACAATGTGACACAGGGATACTGGTGTGGGTATACAACGTGACACAGGGGTCCTGGTGTGTGTATACAATGTGACAGAGATTCTGGTGTGTGTCTATGCTGTAACACAGGAATCCTTTTGTGTGTGTACAATGTAACACAGGGATCCTGGTGAGTGTGTACAATGTGACAGGGATACTGGAGTGTGAGCGCGCGTGTGTGTGTGTGTGTGTGTGTGTGTGTGTGTATGTACACGCAATGTAACTCAGAGATCCTGGTGTATGTGTTGTGTACAATGTGACACAGATACTGGAGTGTGTGCAATGTAACACAGGAATCATGGTAAGTGTGTGCAGTATGACAAAGGGATACTGGAGTTGTGTACAATATGACAGGGATCCTGGTGAGTGTGTACAATGTGATACAAGGATTCTGGTGTCTGTGTACAATGTGATACAGGGATACTGGTGTGTGTGTACAATGTGATACAGGGATACTGGTGTGTGTGTACAATGTGACACAGGGATACTGGTGAGTGTGTGTGTGTGTGTGCAATCTGATACAGGGATCCTGGTGTGTGTATACAATGTGACACAGGAATACTGGTGAATGTGTACAGTGTGATACAGGGGTTCTGGTGTGTGTGTACAATGTGATACAGGGATACTGGTGTGGGTATACAACGTGACACAGGGGTCCTGGTGTGTGTATACAATGTGACAGAGATTCTGGTGTGTGTCTATGCTGTAACACAGGAATCCTTTTGTGTGTGTACAATGTAACACAGGGATCCTGGTGAGTGTGTACAATGTGACAGGGATACTGGAGTGTGAGTGTGTGTGTGTGTGTGTGTGTGTGTGTGTGTGTGTGTGTGTATGTACACGCAATGTAACTCAGAGATCCTGGTGTATGTGTTGTGTACAATGTGACACAGATACTGGAGTGTGTGCAATGTAACACAGGAATCATGGTAAGTGTGTGCAGTATGACAAAGGGATACTGGAGTTGTGTACAATATGACAAGGATCCTGGTGAGTGTGTACAATGTGATACAAGGATTCTGGTGTCTGTGTACAATGTGATACAGGGATACTGGTGTGTGTGTACAATGTGATACAGGGATACTGGTGTGTGTGTACAATGTGACACAGGGATACTGGTGAGTGTGTGTGTGTGTGTGCAATGTGATACAGGGATCCTGGTGTGTGTATACAATGTGACACAGGGATACTGGTGAATGTGTACAGTGTGATACAGGGGTTCTGGTGTGTGTGTACAATGTGATACAGGGATACTGGTGTGGGTATACAACGTGACACAGGGGTCCTGGTGTGTGTATACAATGTGACAGAGATTCTGGTGTGTGTCTATGCTGTAACACAGGAATCCTTTTGTGTGTGTACAATGTAACACAGGGATCCTGGTGAGTGTGTACAATGTGACAGGGATACTGGAGTGTGAGTGTGTGTGTGTGTGTGTGTGTGTGTGTGTGTGTGTGTATGTACACGCAATGTAACTCAGAGATCCTGGTGTATGTGTTGTGTACAATGTGACACAGATACTGGAGTGTGTGCAATGTAACACAGGAATCATGGTAAGTGTGTGCAGTATGACAAAGGGATACTGGAATTGTGTACAATATGACAGGGATCCTGGTGAGTGTGTACAATGTGATACAAGGATACTGGTGTGTGTGTACAATGTGACACAGGGATACTGGTGAGTGTGTGTGTGTGTGTGTGCAATGTGATACAGGGATCCTGGTGTGTGTATACAATGTGACACAGGAATACTGGTGAATGTGTACAGTGTGATACAGGGGTTCTGGTGTGTGTGTACAATGTGATACAGGGATACTGGTGTGGGTATACAACGTGACACAGGGGTCCTGGTGTGTGTATACAATGTGACAGAGATTCTGGTGTGTGTCTACACTGTAACACAGGAATCCTTTTGTGTGTGTACAATGTAACACAGGGATCCTGGTGCATGTTCACAATGTAACACAGAGATCCTGGTGTGTGTGTACAATCTGATACAGGGATTCTGGTGTAGGTATACAACATGACACAGGGGTCCTGGCATGTGTGTGTACAATGTGATACGTGGATCCTGGTGAGTGTGTACAATGTGATACAGTGATACTGGTGTGTGTGTGTGTAGAATGTGACACAGGGATACTGGTGTGCGTGTACAATGTGACAGAGGGATCCTAGTGAGTGTGTACAATGTGACACATGGATCCTGGTGAGTGTGTACGATGTGACACAGGTATACTGGTGAGTGTGTACGATGTGACACAGGGATCCTGGTGAGTGTGTACAATGTAACACAGGGATACTGGTGAATGTGTACAATGTGATACAGTGATACTGGTGTGTGTGTACAATGTGACACAGGGATCCTGGTGAGTGTGTACAATGTAACACAGGGATACTGGTGAGTGTGTACAATGTGATACAAGGATTCTGGTGTGGATATACAATGTGACACTGGGGTCCTGGTGTGAGTATACAATGTCACAGAGGTTCTGGTGTGTGTCTACACTGTGACATAGGGATCCTGGTGAGTGTGTACAATGTGACACAGGGAACCTGGTGTGTGTGTACAATGTGACACAGGGATACTGATGAATGTGTACAATGTGACACAGGGATACTGGTGAATGTGTACAATGTGACACAGGGATCCTGGTGAGTGTGTACAATGTGACACAGGTATACTGGTGTGTGTGTACAATGTGACACAGGGATACTGGTGAGTGTGTACAATGTGACACAGGTATACTGGTGTGTGTGTACAATGTGACACAGGTATACTGGTGTGTGTATACAATGTGTCACAGGTATACTGGTGTGTGTGTGTATACAATGTGACACAGGGATTCTGGTCTGGGTATACAATGTAATACAGGGATACTGGTGTGTGTGTACAGTGTGTACAATGTGACACAGGGATACTAGTGTGTGTGTACAATGTGACACAGGGATACTGGTGTGTGTGTGTGTGTGTGTGTGTGTGTGTGTGTGTGCAATGTGATACAGGGATACTGGTGTGGGTATACAATGTGACACAGGGGTCCTGGTGTGTGTATACAATGTTACAGAGATTCTGGTGTGTGTCTACACTGTAACACAGGAATCCTTTTGTGTGTGTACAATGTAACACAGGGATTCTGGTGCATGTTTACGATGTAACACAGAGATCCTGGTGTGTGTATGCACACTGTAACACAGGTATACTGGTGAGTGTGTACAATGTAGCACAGGGTTCCTGGTGTGTGTGTACAATGTGACAGAGATTCTAGTGTGTGTCTACACTGTAACACAGGTATACTAGTGAGTGTGTACAATGTGATACAGGGTTGCTGGTGAGTGTGTACAATGTGACAGTGTTCCTGCTGTGTGTATAGAAACGTGATTTGTTGTTTATTGAGCCACTGCTTGGGGAAAGTCTCAGTGTTTTTGCATTGAAGTACAGGGTTAATTTCTCCTTAGTTATTTACATGAAGTAGTTAATATGGCTCAGAGACATGGCGTGTAAAATTTGAGTTTGGGCAGTGGACCTTGGGGGTCTGTGTGATTAAAACCTTCTTAATCAGTCCTTCTTAGAGGGAATTCTTTCCTCACCAGTCCTGACAGTGCTCTGGTGGCTGGTGAGGTCAACGTGGGATTCAGAACTTCCTCCACTGACTGGCAGCGCTGACTGATGGAACGGGCAAGTTTATAGTGTGGGAGATGGTGCTCACCTTGTATCCTTTTACTGTGGTCAAGCTGGAAACAGAGTGACTATTTTGGGAGTCTGTCATCAGCCTACTGAATGACATGTCCAATGTAACTGTGCGTGCAGCTGGAAACAGACTGACACATTGCAAAGAGTGAAACTCATTCTTATCCTAAAACCACATCAGATTTTCACATCAGTCAAAACCCGTTGGCTACATTTATCATAAATCTAGGCCTGTTTTTGTATCTCAGAATTAACTTAATTCAGAAAGTATGTACAAGAAATCGAAAGAAGAGTGCATGATTCACGTTCTTGATGTTGTTCAGGTGAGACATTGCTAATGTTATTGTTCTATGCATTTGTTGTGTGAGAGCCTTTGTGTACCGTGCATGACTGTCACCCATGTGGTCCCTTTTAACTTAAACAACAAGTGCAATAGAATGCAAGACTTCTAGCAGCAGAGAGGCTTTTACACTGGTTTTAGCTCCTCAGTGCCTGGCAGCGGAAGAACCCAGACACTGCAGTCCCTCTCCACCACACCTTTGCACTGACTGCGCCAAGCTCCAGAAAGTCCCTCAGCACACCCTCCTGGAATGTGCCAATTGGCAACGTTTCCTTTGCAGACACCTCACCGTACTGGGAATCAGGGTGAATGAGGGGGCTTGCTGCTGCCCCAGGAATAATTATTCACAAAATGGTCCACAAGTGGACAATGTTTCAAGCCTGCAAGACTGATGCAATGGAGTCCGTTATCCTGGACATAACTTCTTGTCTGTGTCATTGCTGATTACTGGTATCAGTGTTAATGATCTGAAATGGGGCTGTCGCTAATGAGTGTGAAATGCAGATTTTGGTTGAAATGGTGATCTAAGGAGGATGTTGGCAAAAAACCATAAGTTTGAACCCTTCTGTAAGATTTGGGATGACATCTTTAAACTTTGACAAGCCTGTATGGATGTGTGCTGAAAAGTATATCGACTGGCTGCATCGCAATATACCAATACCAATATCCTTGAACAGAAAACCCTACAAAAAGTAATGGATACAGCCCAGTCCATCGCAGGTAAGGCCCTCCCCACTATTGAGCACATCTACATGGGAGTGTTGTGGCAGGAAAGCAGCATCCCTCATCAGGTACCCCACCACCCAGGATATGTTCTCTTCTCACTGCTGCCATCAGGAAGAAGGTACAGGAGCCTCAGGACTCACACTGCCACAATTATAGAACCATGGAACATCACATAGTCATAGTCATACTTTATTGATCCCGAGGGAAATTGGTTTTCGTTACAGTTGCACCATAAATAATTAAATAGTAATAAAACCATAAATAATTAAACAGTAATATGTAAATTATGCCAGGAAATAAGTCCAGGACCAGCCTATTGCTCAGGGTATCTGACACTCCAAGGGAGGAGTTGTAAAGTTTGATGGCCACAGGCAGGAATGACTTCCTATGACGCTCTGTGTTGCATCTCGAGTCTCTGGCTGAATGTACTCCTATACCCAACCAGTCCATTATGTAGTGGATGGGAGACTTTGACCAAGATGGCATGCAACTTGGACAGCACCCTCTTTTCAGACACCACCGTCAGAGGGTCCGGTTCCATCCCCACAACATCACTGGCCTTACGAATGAGTTTGTTGATCCTGTTGGTGTCTGCTACCCTCAGCCTGCTGCCCCAGCACACAACAGCAAACATGATCGCACTGGCCACCACAGACTCGTAGAACATCCTCAGCATCGTCGGGCAGATGTTAAAGGACCTCAGTCTCCTCAGGAAATAGGGATGGCTCTGATCCTTCTTGTAGACAGCCTCAGTGTTCTTGGACCAGTCCAGTTTATTGACAATTCGTATCCCCAGGTATTTGTAATCCTCCACCATGTCCACACTGACCCCTTGGATGGAAACAGGGGTCACCGGTGCCTTAGCTCTCCTCAGGTCACAGCACAGAAACAGGCCTTTTGGCCCTTCTTGGCTGTGCTGAACCATTTTTCTGCCTAGTCCCACTGACCTGCACCTGGGCCATATCCCTCCATACACTTCTCATCCACGTGCCTGTCCAAGTTTTTCCTCAATGTTAAAAGTGAGCCCGCATTTACCACTTCATCTGGCGGCTCATTCTGCACTCCCACCACTCTCTGTGTGAAGAAGCCCCCCCCACCAATGTTCCCTTTAAACTCCTCCCCCTTCACCCTTAACCATCAGGCTCTTAAACCAAAGGGCATAACTTTCCTCAACTTCACTTGCCCCATCACTGAACTGTTCCCACAAACTACAGACTCACTTTCAAGGACTCTTCATCACATGTTCTTGATATTTAGTTATTTATTATTTATTTATTTATCTCATGATCTTGATATTTATCTATTTATTATCATTATTTCTTTATTTCTGTCTTTGCAGCGTTTGTTGTCTTTTTGCACCCTGGTTCTGGATTTATTCAGTATGCCCAGAAGAAAACGAACCTCAGGGTTGTATATGGTGACATATATATATACTTGGATAATAAATTTACTTTGAACCAGTTCCAACACCAACCCCTGCAGAAGACCACTTCTCACCGACAGCCAAACAGAAAAGACTCCCTTTATTGCCACTCTTTACCTCCTGCTGGGGCTTGGGTAGGATCCCAGGACACATGCAGTTAACATGATATAAGGAAAACAGGGTCGACCGATGACGGACCTGCGACATGAACTGTTTCCCTCCACACAGACTCTGCCGAGTAATTCAGTCACCGTCGGTCGGATAGCAGTTTCCCCAAATCCGTCATGTTTCACCTTTAAACAACTGAAATTGGAAATGTTTTAGACCACAGGCGTGTAAAGCAGGGAAAGAAAGTCATGAGAAGATAAAGGAGAAAAGCAGGAGCAGGCCGTTTGGCCCATTGTGTTTGCTCGCCCATTTGGTGGCATCACAGCTGATCTCTGACCTTAGCCCCACTGAGCCCACTGACCCTTTGTACCTGAAAATCCATCAACACCCTCAGTGACTGAGCCTCCACTGCTCCTTCAGGTTAAGAGTCCCAAGATTCCCCATCTTCGGAGTGTACAAATTCCTTCTTAGACCTTTACATGGAGACTAGGTCTTTAGATAATGGACACTGGGGCCAGGGGACAGCACAGCTCCATCCGTGAGCCCCAGAATAATATTTCAATGGGATATCCTGTCATTTTCCACTCTGGAGAGAATACAAAGCTGCACTGCTTAACATTTTCTGACAGGACAGTGGAGCTGGCCCAGGATTTAATGTGGTGAACTTTAGTGTCTCTCTGTTGTGGTGTAGTTAGGCTGAGGGGCCAGTGCATAATTCTCTGGGTGTGTTCTCGCCACTGCCCTATATAATTGGTGCAGGGCATCTCTTGTACCCAAATCCTCTTGCAGTAAGGGACAACATACCATTTCTGATTTCCTGCTTTGCCTGCACATTCACTTCCAATGATATTTGTACAAGAAACTCCAAGTCCCTCGTGACACCATTACTTTTCAGATCTCTCTGTACGAAGCACACCCTCGCTGCTCGTCTTCTTTTACCACATCGGAGAGACTAATCAGAGATTGACTGAGGCTTCAACCAACGCATTCCATCGGACAAATCCTGTGCCTTGTGTCCAGCGTGGAGAGAGAACCTTGCTGTTGTAAATCGCAGAAGGGATCTAAGTTTTAATTGCGTGTGTCAATATGGCTCAGGTTTGAAACTTTAATATCAACAGTTTTATTGCCTTCTCTCCAGGCACCGGAATTCCCTTCCCAGCCTCTCTGCCTCCTGATTCCCCCTTCCCTTTTTGCTGGATGTTTTATTCAGATATTGCCTATGTCAAGGTTTATTTGGTAACACTCTGTGCAGCAGTCAGGGATATTTTACAGCGTTAAATACAAGTGGTCTCAATGTCGATCGCAGGATCCATGCTTGCTCGTGCTGTGAGCCGTGTCCTGTGTCACTGTCGACTCAGAGCCTGAACTTCCAGCTGTCTTCCATTAACTTCCCTTGCCATCTCTTGTGGTCCAGTGATAAAAAAAACACCATGTGATTGAAGAAACATCTGGGAACTGACCTGCAGCTGGTCTTCACACAGTTCCTGGGTCATCAGGAATGCCTCGAGGGGGAATGATTTACGCGACAGCAGAGTGGATAAATATGTGATCCAAGCAGAGATACCGGTCCCTTACCCCTCACCCCCAGTAAATTAGAGGGCAACATTTGACAACCGGAGAAAAAACAAAACGAACAAGGGAAAATTTTGAGTTCCAAAGTACTTGCAGCAGACAGCTGAGTAAGAGAAGCAGGCAGAGGCCATTCTGTCCCTTGTCCTGTTCTTTGCCATTCTATAATATCACAGCTCACTGTTCACCTCAGCACTGGTCCTACATCCATCAAATGCCTCGACATCAGGACATCTATCAGTCTTTGTCCAACATCTTTCATTGCCGGAGTGTCCACATCCACAGCACAGAACTCCAAAATTCACCATTCTCTGCGTAAAGATTTCTCCTTTCCCCAGCGCCAAATGGCCAACCCATTGTAGAGTCATGGCTACACACTACCGATCGGGCACATTGGCCCAATTCCTCCATGCCAGCCAGCCCACGGTGCCTTTCACAGCCAGACTCATTTGCCACACTCGAGCCAAATCCCTCCGAACCTTTCCTATCCATGTGCCTGCCCAAGTATATTTTCAACATTTTAACTGTACCCACCTCTATCACTTTGGCAGCTCACTCCACACACCCACCACCCTCTGTGTGAAAAAGGTGCTCCTCAGGTCCCCTTACGCCCTGTAGTTTTACACTCTACCCTAGGGAAAAGACTGTGACCATTAACTTTGACCATGCCCTACATGATTTTCCTGTCATCCCTTGGCCTCCTTCACAGAGGGAAAACAACCCCAGTTTATCCAGTCTTTCCTTACAACTCAAGCCCTTCAGTCCCAGCCACATCCTTGTGAATCTTTCCTGCATTATTTCTATCTTTCTTCCTGTGGTATTGTGACCAGAGTTGTACACAACATTCCTGCTGCAGCCTTGCTAACATCTCGTACAGCTGCAACCTGATGTCCTAGTTTTTGGTCACAGCACCAGCGTCCCAGTGCCTTCGGCAGATTATGTACTAGCCTCTAGGTCTCTCTGTAATATAACTCTTCCCCAGTGCCTTATTGTGTATGCCCTGTCCTGGTTTAACTTCCCAAAATACAACTCTTCACACTTGATTCCATCTGCCATTTCCGAGACCACTTTCCCAGATGATTGAGATCCTATTGTAAAATTGGCCAGTCATCTCCAATTTTGGTATCATCTACAAACTTGCCAGTGACATTCCTGCCCAAAATCACTAATATAAATGATAAACGACTGAGGACCCATCTCTGATCTCTATGCAACATCGCTGGTCAAAGACCTCCAAACTGTGAAAGAACTCGCCAGAAATTCACAGTTCAAAGTAAGTTTTATTATCAAAGTATATACTGTATACAACCCTGAGATTTATTTCCTTGTGGGCATACTCAGCAAATCTATAGATTAGCAACTGGAACAGGATCAATGAAAGATCATCATCTACAAACCTTGCCATGAAGCTATCAATTCGGTCATCCAGATTTTGACATGTAACCTAAAAAGAAGCCATTCCAAAACAGACCCCTGTGGAATTCCACTAGTCATCAGCAGCCAACCAGAAAAGGCTTGCTTTATTCCCACTCTGCCTCCTACCAATCAGCCACTGCTTTATCCATGTTAGTATCTTTCCTTGTTAAGCAGCCTCATTGTGGTACCTTATCAAAAGCCTTCTGAAAATCCAAGTGCACAACATCCACCAATACCCCTTTGTCTGTCTCGTTTGCTACTTCTTCAAAGAATTCTAACAGATTTGTCAGGCGTGATTTCCCCTTGAGGAAACCAAGCTGACTATGGCCTATTTTATAATGGGCCTCCAAGTACCCCAAAACCACATCCTTAACAATCGACTCAAATTTATTCCCAACAACTGAGGTCAGACTAACTGGCCTATAATTTCCTTTCTTCTGCCTTTCTCCTTTCTTGAACGGTGGAATGACATTTGCTATTTTCCATTCCTCGGGAACCATGGCAGAATCAATTGATTCTTGAGAGATTATTAATAATGTCTCCACAATCTCTTCAGTCACCTCTTTCGGAACCCTGGGTGTAGACCGTCAGGTCCAGGAGACTTATGTACCATCAGACCTTTCAATTTTCCAAGAACCTTCTCCCTAGTAATGGCAACTTCACACACTTCTAACCACTAACACTACTGGACTTCCAGCGTACTGCTAGTGTCTTCCACAGTGAAGACTGATGCAAAGTTCTTATTCAGTTCACCTGCCATTTTCTTGTCCCCCATTATTACCTCTTGAGCATCATTTTCCAGCAGTCCGATATCAATTCTCACCTTTCTTTTACACTTTATATACAGTATCTGAAGACAACTTTGGTATCTTTTGCTGGCTAGCTTACTTTCATATTCCATCTTTTCCTTCTTAATGAGGGTTTTAGTTGCCAAGCTTCACAATGCTCTAACTTCTCGCTAATCAGAAGAGAAACTCAGAAATCAGAAATCCAATAGAGGGGAAGAAGCTGTGTGCATCTTCAGGTTCCTGTACCTCTTCCCTGATGGTAGTAATGAGAAGAGGGCTTGTCTTGGATGGTAATGGATGCCACCTTCTTGAGTCTTCAACTTTTGAAGATGCCCTTAATTGTGGGGAGACTAGTGTCCCTGATGGAGCTGGCTAAGTCTTCAATACTCCACAGCTTTTCCAATTCTGTGCATTGATGCCTCCATATTATACTTTGGTGAGGTAACAAATCACTTCAAACTCGTAATGAAGTATAGCCACTGGCTTGTATTTTTCACTAATTGCATCAATATATTGGACTGAGGATAGATCTTCTGAGATGTTAGTACCCATGAACTTGAAGCTGTGCACCCCCTCCACTGATAAGAACTGGCATGTATTTTCTGGATTTCCCCTTCCTGAGGTTCACAATCAATTCCTTGGTCTTACTGTCATTGAGTGCAAGGTTGGTGTTGTGACACCACTCAAACAGTCAAACTACCTCGCTCCTGTTCGCCTCCTCATCACCATCTGTGTCATCAGTGAATTTATAGATGGCATTTGCACTGTGCCCAGCTCCACAGTCATGAGTGTAGAGGGAGTAGAGCAGTGGGCTGAGAACACATCTTTGAAGTGCACCTGTGGTGATTTTCAGCGAGGAGGTGCTATTTCTGATCTGCTCTGACTGTGGTTTATTTGCACAGGGTGACACAGAGGCCAAGGTTTTAAATCATTACCATAGTTTAGCACTACTTTGCCTGACGTGGACTTTCTTTTTCAAATTGTTCACTTCTGTAAAAATTGTGTATAATTTATGTTTAATTTATGTTTTTCTTGTGAACGCTGCTGTACCCACTCCTCCACAACCAGCTCACTGCAGCAGCGTGGACGTCTGCAGAACACAGCGCAGTAACTCACACAACCACACCTCACACTCAGGACCTCTCCTGCCAGACAAGGGCAACAAGGGCGACTGTACTGAATGTCAGTATCCTAAACCGCCATCACTGGGTCTGTATCCCGGAAAGCCCGTCCCCAGGAGCACTGAGGAGCCACCTTCACCAGTGGGACTGTGGCACTTCAAATTCGGGATGGGAAATAAATTCTGACTCTGCCACATCCCAAAGAAAGAATGTTTTTATTCTTAATTCTGCTCCTCATTTATATGTGTTTTTTTTTTCATTTAAGAAGGCAGCTTGAGATATAACAGCTAGGAGCCGTTATTTAGTTGAACAGCAGAAGGGAAGAATAAGCCATTGAAGTTTCTTTGGTATGACCGTTTCTCCGGATTTTCTCAGATGTACCATAGGGAGCATTTTGTCTGCTTGCAACACCATCTGGCATGTGCGGGACTGAGGAAAGCTGCAGACAGTTTTGGATACAGCCCACCCCATCATGGACACAAACCTCCCCACCATCGAGGACATCTTTAAAAGGCAATGTCTCAAGAAAGTGGCATCCATCCTGAATGACCCTCTCCACCCAGGACATGCCCTCGTCTCATTACCACCATAAGGGAGAAGGTACAGTTGAAGATGCACACGTGACATTTTTGGAACAGCTTATTCCCCTCTGCTGTAAGTTTCTAAATGATCCACAAACTCATGAACTCCACATCACTATTTTGGTCTCTTTTTGCGTAATGTATCTATTATTATACTTCTTACTGTAACTTATAGTATTTTTTATCTATTGCACAGTACAATTGCAGCAAAACGAATTTCATGGCATGTCAGTGATAATACTGTAAACCTAATTTGAATTCTGATTCTGACCACAGACTTTGCCAGCACCTAGCACAGCACGACCACATTAGCTCACCCGCTGGCTTCGCTCCATTTACACTGGCGACAAAGATTTTGCTCCCTGAATACTTCTGTGCGTACCTTATGGATTTTGGGCAGTTGATCATGAAAACCACCATTAAGTTTCCCTATCACGCACCATTTTAAAAAAAAATCACCTATTCAATTCATAATTCAAGTCAGAATAACTGATGCTAAGGAAGGCATTTTTGTTGGTCCACAAATCAATGACAGGCAATTCGAAGAACTAGTGGGACAGGAGAAAATGCATGGAAGGTGTTCAAGGATGTTGTTGAAAATTTTCTTGGCAACTACAGAGCACCAAACTACATGCTTCAAACATACAAAACCATGAAGTGCAACATGGCAGTAAAGATTTATTTTCTGCATTCCCATATAGACTTTTCCCCAGCAAATCTTGGTGCTGTCAGTGATGAGCACGGTGAAAGGTTTCACCAGGACATTGCGGCCATGGAGAAACAGTATCAGGGCAAATGGAATCCAACAATGCTGGCTGATTATTGTTAGTCACTGAAGCGAGAAGCCTCAGGTACTACATACAGATGAAAATCATCAACAAAACATTTTCAGCTGGGTTGAGCTATTGCAAATCAACAGCACCATTATGCAATTAGAAGCATTATATTCAAAAAAAGTTAATTTCTTGTTTCTCCAAATTACTGCGTGATACAAGTAGCCTGAAATTATATTTGTGTTCAACTTCAAGTGGTCTATCATAAACAAAACAATTTCTGAGGAAGCAACACTTCAGAAAAATTATTATCCAGTGTCATCATTGGCACATGTTCCAATTTTACAGTCAGGCACAGACTGAGGGGATCTTGAGGGAACCGACCAAGGGGCTCGTGTGGGTAACTGACCAATTGCAGTCATACTGTTCAACAGTTTATTCCCCAAGTCCGGCAGCAGGATTTCTGAAAAGTTTTTCCCATCGTCAGGAATGAAGCCATTCAGAGCTGGCGTCACTGGGCAACTACACAGCCAGTCGCGCATAGGAGGATCCTACAAAGATAGCAGTAACTAGGTCAGGGTTCTAAGAGGTTTTCACTGAGAAGGTCAGGGAAGAGTGTCGGCAGGTGGCAGAAGAGCTTCTGACACTGCAGCAGCTCTGCATCGTGGCACTGTCAGCTTCCGGTCATCAACATATTAGATCCTCAGCTCTTCAGTTCCTTCCACAAACACTGGTCTCTTCCTCTTCCATCAGCTTTCTTAAAAGCTGTCCCTATCACCAGGCCTTTGAAGCTAAACTAACAATTAGTTTAATGTTTTTGAAGTTAGCTACACAAGACCTTGGTCAGACCCCACTTGGAGTGCTGTGTTCAGTTCTGGTCACCTCACTACAGGAAGGATGTGGATACCATAGAGAGAGTGCAGAGGAGATTTACAAGGATGTTGCCTGGATTGGAGGGCGTACCTTATGAGAATAGGTTGAGTGTACTTGGCCTTTTCTCCTTGGAGAGACGGAGAATGGCATTTGACTTTTGACTAGCCACACAGTCGCCTGTGACAGAGAGTAGAGCAGTAGGCGAAGCATGTATCCTTGAGGTGTGCCAGTGCTCATTGTCAGTGAGGAGATGTAATTTCTGATCTACACTACCTGTGTTTTTCTGGTGGTGAAGTCAAGGATACAGTTGCAGAGGGAGGTACCGAGGGCCACGTTTTGGAGCTTATGATGCTGGATAAGTAACACCGGGGGACAAAGAAACGGCAGACAAACTCAATAGTTATTTTGCATCAGTCTTCACTGTGAAAGACACCAGCAATATGGCAGAAATTTAACTGCCAAGGAAGAAGTGAGAAGCTGTTATTAAGGAGTAGGAGCTTGGGAGGCTGGAAGGTCTGAAGGTAGATAAGTCACTTGGACCAGATGGTCTACAGCCTAGCAATCTGAAAGAGATGGCTGAAGAGATTGTGGAGACATTAGTAATGATCTTTCCAGAATCACTAGATTCTGGAATGTTTCCAGAGAATTGGAAAATTGCAAATGTCACCACACTCTTTAAGGGATGGATGCAACTGACAGGAATTTATAGGCCAGTTAGCCTGAGCGAAGGTTGGAGTCCATTATTAAGGATGAGGTTCTGGGATACCATGAGGGACATGATAAAATAGGCCAAAGTCAGCATGGTTTCCTTAAGGGGAAATCTTGCCTGACAAATCTATTGGAATTCTTTGAGGAAATAACAGGCGGATTAAACAAAGGAGAGTCAATGGGTGTTGTTTATTTGGATTTTCAGAAGGCCTTTGACAAGGTGCCACACATGAGGTGCTAAAAACAAGAGCCAATTGCATTATAGGAACAATACTAGAATGGACAGAAGATTGGCTGCCTGGCAGGAGGCAAAGAGTGGGAATAAGGGAGCCTTTGCTGGTTAGCTGCTGGTGATGAGTGGTGTGCCTCAAGGACCAGTGTTGGGACCACTTCTTTCAACCTCATAGGTCAATGATCTGGATGAGAGAATTAATGGCTTTGTGGACAATACAAAGATAGGTGAAGAGCAGGCAGTCTGCAGAAGGACTTGGAAAGATTAGGAGAATGGGCAAGGAAGTGGCAGATGGAATACACTGTAGCAGACATCCCACCTCTCGCGGAAGTTCCAGGAGTCTCCCGCATATTGATAGCAGCTCCCTGATGACTGAAAATTATATACAATATCCCAGAAATCAATTTTTTTGAGCGCAAGCGAGAGAGCGCAAGATCGAGAGAGAGAGAGAGCGCGCGCCATGGCAGAGTGTTCCAAAAAAAGAAAATATGAAACGTCTGTCACCCCAGACTACCCTAAACTGTACCCCTGCCTAATAGGGGTCAAAAATAATGACAATGTTGCTCACTGCACTGTTTGCAACAGTGACTTTTCTATTGCCCATGGTGGGTTAAGACTGTAAAAGACATGTTGAGGTGAGTTTAACAGGTGTCATTCGTTCATTGGCATAGCTAACGTTATTTAAACTAGCTGGCTAGCTGCTAAGGAGCAGACGTCCCACCTCTCCTGGAAGTTCTGGGAGTCTCCCACAAGTTGATGGTGCTACCTCCCTGAAATGAGTTTTTGCAGGGTGGGATGTCTGCTGTAGGGAAGTGTATGGTCATATATTTTGGTAGAAGGAATAAAGGTGTAGAGTATTTTCTAAAAGGGGAGCAAATTCAGACATCAGAGGTGCAAAGGGACTTGGGAGTACTTGCACTGGATTCCTTCAAGGTTAACTTGTAGGATGCGTCAGTAGCAGAGAAGCCAAATGCAATATGAGCACTCATTTCAAGAGAGCTAGAATACAAAAGCAAAGATGTAATGCTGAGACTTTGTAAAGCATTGGTGAGGCCTCACTTGGAGCATTGTGAGCAGTTTTGGGTCCTTTATCTGAGAAAGGACCTGCTGGCATTGGGGGGGGGATCAGAAAATGATCCCAGGAATGAAAGGGTTAATGCGTCAGGAGCATTGGATGGCTCTAGGCTTGGACTTGTGGAGATTAGAGGAATGAAGGGCAATCTCATTGGAAACTATTGAATATTGACAAGCCCAGATCAAGGAGATGTGGAGAGATTGTTTCCTACAGTGGGTGTGCCCAGGGCCAGAGGGCGCAGCCCCAACATACAACGTTGTCTTTTTAGGAGGGATTGCTTTAGCAGGTAGTAGGTAGCGAATCTGTGGAATTCATTGTTGAAGCCAGGTCATTGGGTATATTTAAAACAGGTTCTTGATTACTCAGCGTGTCAAAGGTAGTGGGGAGAAGGCCAGAGAGTGGGACTGAGAGGGATAATAAATCAGTCATGATGGAATGTCAGAGCAGACTCGATGGGCCAAATGGCCCAATTCTGCCCTGATATCATATGGTCCTATGATGGAATATTTCATGACACCACTGAGAGACACGGGTAAACACTGCTGCTCTCCGCCTGTCACCTGCTTCCAATGGGACGTGCTGCGACCCTGCCCCCCAGCTGCCCGCTTAGCCTCCCACATGCCCGGGCGAAGAGCAGGTGGCTCCCTCCTCTCAGGCACTCGGGAAAGCACCAGTGACTGGGGCCAGAAGCTGTGAGCTGTCAGGAGCGAAAGTGAAAGAATGTCAAAGTCAGTGTGGAGCTTATAGTCCATGTAGCAGGGGGGGGGTAACACTTGAAGCAGCTCCCCAGTGCTGGCAGAACAACTGCCGGTATGGCCCCTCTCTGCTCTCATTGACAGGGACTGGGTACAACACTCGCACTTTGACCCTGGTGTAACAGAACAACTTCCTCTGGATAATGAAGACTTTTAAAGAAACCTATAAATATATCAAGAGAATTGCCACACCAAGATCTTGTGGTGCGCCGCACTTGTACGTAGTCACTTGTAACTTCCCACCCCAGAGACTAAACATGAGTGTTTATCCAATTCCCTTTTTAACATTATTGTTGAATCTGTTTGCCCTGCCCTCGCTGCCCAATTGCAATTCACCACATGCACAAACTACGCTCCTGAGCTCCGGATGCTGTTGATTACACAACATGGCCTGTCCTCAACGCCTACTTGTTACACTAAACCTTTGCCTTACGTAACCACTCTCCTCATTTACTTTGTCTAAACCCTCGGAAATTTTAAAGGATCCATTAACCCTCTCCAAACTTACTTTTTGTTACTGGCATTAAAAACAAGAGGATAACTAGGGAGAGGGTAGGACCATTCAGGGATAAAGGAGGAACACGAGCTTGTTGGTGAAAAACGTAAGCAATGTCCTAAATATACACACACAAAATACTGACACGAGGAAATCTGCAGATGCTGAACATTCAAGCAACACACACAAAAAATGCTGGTGATCGCAGCAGGTCAGGCAGCATCGAGACGAAGAGGTACAGTTGACGTTTCGGGCCGAGACCTTTCGTCAGGACTCAACAAAGCCCTGACGAAGGGTGCCGGCCCTAAACGTCGACTGTACCTCTTCCTATAGATGCTGTCTGACCTGCTGCGATCACCAGCGTTTTTTTCTGCGTGTCACACACAAAATACTGATAGAACTCAGGTCAGGCAGCATCTGCGTAAATGAATGAATCGTTGAAGTTTTGGGCCTTCAGGGCCAAGAAGCCAGAAAAAAAAAGTAGGGGGAGGGGAACAAGGATAGCTGAAGCCAGGTGGGAGGGAAAGGTCGAGGGTACGGCTAAGAGAGGAAGGAATCTGATAGGAGAGGAGAGTAGACCATAGAAGAAAGGGAAGGAAGAGGGAACCCACTGGGAGGTGGTAGGCAGTTGAGGAGAGATGAAAGGCCAGAGTGGGCAATAGAAGAAGAGGGGAGGGGGAGGGAAAAATATCAGAAGGAGAAATCTGTATTTCTCAGGTTGGAGGCTACCCAGACAGAAAACAAAGTGTTGCTCCTCCACCCTAAGGATGGCCGCCTGGTTGTGGCACAAGAGGAGACCGTGGACTGACGCATCGGAGTGGGAATGGGAAAGGAAATTAAAATGCTTGGCTACCAGGAAGTTCCGCTTTTAGCGGTTGGAGTGGAGATCCTCGATGAAGTGGTGCCCCCCCCCCACCCACAATTTACGACGGGCCTCACCATTGTAGAGAGGAGGCCGCTTTGGGAGCACCAGATACACCAGACGCCCTCAGCAGATTCACAGGTGAAGTGTTGCCTCACCTGGAAGGACCGGATGGAGGTGAGGGAGGAGGTGAATGGGCAGGCGTAGCACTGAGGCCGCTTGCAGGGATAAGTGCCGGGGGGATGAAAGGACAAGGGAAACATGGAGGAATCCCTTTGGAGAGTGGAAGTTGTGGACAATGATGTGTTGGATATAGAAGCTCATGGGATGGATGGCTGATAAGGACAAGAGGAACTCTTTCGCTGTTAAAGTGGAGGGAAGATGGGGTAAGCGCAGATGTTCATGAAATAGAGGAGATGTGGGTGAGGGTGGTATCAATAATGGAGAATGGAAGACCCCATTCTTTGAAGAAGGAAATCACCTGATATCCTGAAAAGGGAAGCTGCATGCTAGGAATAGATGCAGCAGAGGCAAAGAAACTGAGAAAAGGGAACAGCATTTTTACAGGAGATAGAGAGGGAAGAGATATAGTCAAATTACCTGTGGAATTGGTATTAAACTACAGAGATGGAGATTGAAAAGGGGGAGAGAGGTGTCCAAAATGGACCAGGTCAATTTAAGGGCGGGGGGGGAGTTAAGAGGCAAAGTTGATAACATTGACAAGCTCAGCATGGGTGCATGAAGAAGCACCAATGCAGTTGTCAATGTAGCGCAGGAAGAGTTGGGGAGTATAATCAGGGAAGGCTTCAAACATGGGCTGTTGTACGCAGTCAACAGAGGCAGGGATAGCTGGGCCTCATGTGCGTACCCATGGCTACCCGTCGAGTCTGGGGAAAGTGGGAGGAGCCGGAGGAAAAATTGTTGATGGCGAGGACCAGTTCTGGGTGAGGCAGTCAGGGTCAGGGAGTTGAAGGCTAGTGAGGACACCAAGAGCATGTGAAGTGTCACAAATGCAGGTAGGAACGGATTGGACCAAGGGGCACCGAACGGAATCGAGATATGAGGACACGGGTTCAGTGCGGCAGGAGCAGGCTGGGACAATAGACCTACTCAGAGAGTCAGATTTATGGATCTTGGGTAGGAGGTAGAAACAAGCAGTGCAGAGTGAGGGAACTATGAGCTTGGTGGCAGCTCTCCAGAGTAGGTGAGGTCAGTGGTGGTGTCCTAAATGAGTACTCTGTATCTGTATTCATCAGCAAGAGGGGCGTGGAGGAAAAGGAAGGCAGCGAGGGGTGTGGGAAACTACTGGAGAAGAGTTTTAGGGATAGGATCTACTCATATCTGGTTAAGGGTAGACTTATTAGGGACAGGCACATGGCTTTGTGCGGGGGAGATCATGTCTTACAAAATTGATGAGTTTTTTGAAGAGAAACAAAGGTAATTGATGGAGGTAGGGTTGTGGTTGTAGTCTACGTGGATTTTATTTATTTGGAGGTAGGGCGCAGAACAGGCCCTTGGTGCCACACCGTCAGAAACCCCCGATTTAACCGGAGCCAAATCACGGGATTTTGTCAAGGTCCCTTATGGAAGATTCATGCACAAGATTGGGCTCCAGAGTTGCGGTCTGTATTCAGAACAGATGCACTCAGTAAAGTCAGAGGACAGTGGAGGAAGGCTGGAGATCTGTGAGCAGGGATCAGTGCTGGGATTTCTGCTGTTTGTGATATGACTTGGAGGTGGTTGGGTTAATAAGACTGCAGGTAACAAGATTTGTGGTGTCACATTGCAGCTGCATGAAACTTTGGTTAGGTTGCGCTTCAGAGAATTCTGTGCAGATCTGATTACATCATGACAGGAAGGATGTAGAGGTTCCAAGGGTTCAGAAGAGGATTACCAGTATGTTGCCTGGATGTGAAGCTAGAAGTATTTAGACAAGCTGCGGTGTCAGAGACTGTGAGGAGACCCGATAGAAATATATAAATGATAGTCATAGTCATACTTTATTGATCCCGGGGGAAATTGGTTTTCGTTACAGTTGCACCATAAATAATTAAATAGTAATAAAACCATAAATAGTTAAATAGTAATATGTAGATTATGCCAGGAAATAAGTCCAGGACCAGCCTATTGGCTCAGGGTGTCTGACCCTCCAAGTGAGGAGTTGTAAGGTTTGATGGCCACAGGCAGGAATGACTTCCTATGACGCTCTGTGTTGCATCTCGGTGGAATGAGTCTCTGGCTGAATGTACTCCTGTGCCCACCCAGTACATTATGTAGTGGATGGGAGACATTGTCCAAGATGGCATGCGACTTGGACAGCATAGACAGTCAGGCTCTTTTCCTGGGTTAGAAACATCAGGTATTAGAGGCTGTTGTTGGGGGGGGGGGGGAAGAGGGGAAAGGAGTTTAAAGATGTGTGGGACAAGATTTTTCTTTTACCCAAAGTGGCTGGTGTCTAGTAAGGACTCCCCAGAGTGGTGATGGAAGCTGATATGTCTGGCTGTAAGATAAACACATGACAATGCAGGGAACAGAGAGATATGGATCATGTGCGGGTAGAAGGATCTAGTTCAGTTAAGCCTCATGATTAGCACAGACATCTGCTGAAGGGCCCGTCCTTTTGCTGTAGTGTTCTATGCTCTATGATCCTTTGCTGGCAGGATGACAAGCCCTCTCTTACCTGTTACTCTGGACACAGTTTACAAGGTTTTCTGCTTTCCAAGGCAACACTCTCTCACCGTCTCCAGTGTTGTCATCAGTTTCTGACCCCTGTTTCCACTGAGTAAAGTTCTTGGAGCAACTTCGACTCTCTCAAGACACAGTCTGCTCATTCAGTCTCTGCTTCTTTCCCTATTCCTGCTGTGGCCCCGTTTCGCCACCTCACCAAGCCCAGAAAGGAAGGATGTGGAATGGAAAGATGGGGCTTGAACCAGAACCCCACAGTACAGCCCAACACATCAGTGCAGAATTATCCCTTCGCCCCTTGCCTCTTCCACTCCCAGCAGACTGTAACTTTGCTGCAGCTCTCCAGGATTGGCCGATCTCCCCAGATCCCCATCCCCCGCCCCGGCAACCCCAGCAGCTTGCTGATCCGCAGTGAAGTCTGCCTCCCCTGAAGAAGGTTGGTGATTGGGTGCAGCTTGTTGATTGGCAGCTGCATGGGACCAATGACGAGTGGACATGCAGGCGGTGGGGTGGTCCGCAACAGGGCCGACAGCCTGCCGCTCTCCGGCTTCTGGGAGGAGCGGGGACTGGGTCAGCCGGTGCAGCGGGCTCCGTGCTGCTTCCTCACAGGGCCCGATCTCCACCTGAGACAGCTCAGGGCTTTCTCCACCACCCCCTATATCCTGATCATCTACTGAGTGCCTTCTGATATTGTGGAAGGCAGAGCTGGGCTACTTGGCATGTGAAACTGCACAGGGACATGCTTAAGGTTCAGTGTGGGCGTCTCTCCCGGTCACAGCACAGTGGTTGTCTGACCAACTACGATGAGCCCTGCAGTGCCAGTGACCTACATCTTGAATGTCTCGTACCGCATTGAAACCTTGGCTGCTGGTCACACATCCTGCCCACATCACACTGAGATCTGCAATGTGTGCGGGTCATGCTCTACACATCTCTGCTCCTGTACCCCTTGCCAAATGACCATCTCCAACCCCTCTCATCCAGCGACTCTTCCCCGTGAAGCCCCTGACCCCAGGCATCGTCTCAGAGCCAGTGACGTGGCCACACGCAGAGAAACCAGTCCGCGGCGGTCACAATGTACTGAGCTGAGCGCGAGCAGGTCGGCTCCTGAACAGACAGCCGATGGTCACCACATCCGTCCTCAATCACAGAGGCCATATCAATTCTCACCTGAAAACTTCCTCAGTGTGTGGAGAGAAAACAATCGCAGTGCAGCAGGCATTTCCTGCACAGCTGCCTATGTGATGGAAAACATGCAGACAGCTCACAGATAAAGCTCAGCACACAGGAAGATCTCACGCTCACTCTACTGAATCACTTCACGTTATACATGTCGGGAGCGGCGGCAACTGACAGCACAGGCTGAACAGAGATAACTTTGCAAATTAGGTCAAAGTATTCGTCCTTTAATAAAAAACTCAATAATTATGCATCAAACTGTATATCAGCTAAAATACCTTCAGGTTTAAAAAATACAGATGCCCTGGTGGTTCAGAGGACACAGAGTGGGTGTGGAGGGGAAAGAGGGAGGGCTGGAGCTGAGGCTAGATGGGGAAGGGGTCGGCAGAGAGGGAGGATGAGGGGGCGAGGGGGCGGGAGACAAGGAAAAGGGCGAAGGGTTGAGAAAGGGGAGAGGAAAAGAGTGGCAGGGGTGAGGGGCAGGGGGAGGAGAAGGGGCGATGGGGAAGGGAAGGGGCAGATGGAGGTGGGGCAGGGGGAGGAAGGGAGGGGAAGGGAGAGGGGAGGGAGGGGGAGGGGGGAGGGGGAAGGGGAGGGGAGGGGGAGAGGGAGAGAGGAGAGGGGAGGGGAGGGGAGGGAGAGGGGAGGGGAGGGGAGGGAGAGGGGAGGGGAGGGGAGGGAGAGGGGAGGGGAGGGGAGGGAGAGGGGAGGGGAGGGGAGGGAGAGGGGAGGGGAGGGAGAGGGGAGGGAGAGGGGAGGGGGAAGGGGAGGGGGAAGGGGAGGGGGAAGGGGAGGGGGAAGGGGAGGGGGAAGGGGAGGGGGAAGGGGAGGGGGAGGGGAGAGGGGGGTAAGGGAGGGGGAGGGGGGAAGGGGAGGGGGATGGGGAGGGGAGGGGTGAAGGGGAAGGGAGAGGGGGAAGGGGAGGGGGAAGGGGAAGGGGAGGGGGGAAGGGGAGGGGGGAAGGGAAAGGGCGGAAGGGTCAGGAGGAGAGAAATAGAGGGAATTAGGGATGGGGAAGGGTTGATGATATTTGTAAGATCTCACGATCACTGGCCTCAGGTGACTGATCCACAGTGTATGGGGCCACAAAGAAGGGCAGGTGCCTGGTCAAAGGGCACTCCCTGAAGGGAGCGAGAGGTCCAGCCACGGGACTTCCAGGGCATGTCTCCATAGTAATGGACTGCGGACGTACAACTGGTGCTCAGGAGGGGTCGAGGGGTCAGCGGTAGTGGAATAAACGACACAGGTGACAGTGGGGAACTCTCCAGACAGGCCCCTCTTTGCTGGTGAGACAGGGAGAGCCATTCCACCCACTTGTGTCACCTCAGTCAAGGGCAGCAGGACGTTACCTCGTATCAGCAGTAACCAGTCTCTGAGCCCCTGAACCCCTTCCCCTGACCTTTAATGACCTCTGCCCTCCCACTGTGACAGTACAGCCTACACAATGGAGTTACCGCCCTGTGAGTCAGTGTTCATGTTTGGCGAGGGCACTTTCTGCATCAGGATATGTGCCCGGTTGCTGGTGGTGGTGAAGCTGGTGTCCCTGCGCCAGGGGAGGCACAGGATGTGTTTGAAGGTCTGCCGCATCTCGTTGTCCCGGAACGAGTAGAGGAGCGGGTTGAACAGGGAGTTGAGCTCCGCCAGCAGCAGGAAATACTTCTCCACCATCAGCACGTTGCACTTCTTGCAGTCCACCCCGTCCAACAGCAAGACCACCAGCCCTGGCGTCCAGCAGATGACAAACGCACCTGAAGGGAGAGGGAGCTGGTTAGACATGGACCACGGAAAGAGGAAGCTCTCCCTCCAACCTCCACCCTCTGAACTCCCAGCCCCCACTGCCCTCCTGCTTCATCCCACTCTCCAACCTGTCGGCAGACCTCATACCCCACTCTCCCTCCTCTAACCTCCAAACTCCCACCCTACCAACCTCCTGACCTCCGACCCTTCCCTCCCCCACTCCACCAACCTCCTGACCTCTGACCTCTTGCCCTCCCACCCCACCTTCCGACCCTCACCCTCTGCTCTCCGAACCCACTACCCCCCATGCTCTGTATCCACTCCACCGTCACCACATCTCCTCCCCGACTGATATAAGAATCAAGAAAGGGCCTTATTGGCCCCTCGGGCCTGTCACCCGGGTGGGCCTCTGCCACATTCCATAATTGTCTCAGTTGCCTGAGGCAGAAGCCCATGATCTGAGTTCTGAAAGAACTCGATGACTGAGCCTCCACACATCTGGAGGATCACCTGCACCTGAGTGTTGGACTGGCACGACCAGAGGTTCAAGAATGATTACTACCCCTCAACCATCAGGCCCTTGAACCAAAGAGGATAACTGCACTCATCTATTGAGACATTCCCACCTTAAGGACTCTTTATCTTGTTATTTCACGCTCTCGCTATTTATTGCTATTTATTTATGTTTGCATTTGCACAGTTCATCTTCCACACTCCAGCTGACCTTTCACTGATCCCGTGACAGTTACTATTCTGCAGATTTGCGGAGTATGCCCGCAGGGAAAGAATCTCAGGGTTGTAAGAGGTGATGTACTCGTATGCACTCTGATAATAAGATTTACTTTGAAACTTGGAGGCCCCGTCTCAAAGCAGAGCAATGGCCACAGTCTTGACGGTACTGGTTTGGAGGTTGCCATTCACAACAATATCCAGAGGGCGCAGTGTACGAGTTGGATCCGGGGTTGGGAACAGATGGGGTATAGATTAGACCCAATCTAGGAAACAGGCAAAATGGAGGCAGGAAACTGGCGAGTGAAACCAGAGCTTATGGAAAGGGACGTGCCCTCAAGATTTAGGATGGAGATGAGGAGAAACTGCTATTCCCAGGGAGAAATGAATCTCTGGAATTCTCTGCCCAGTGAAGCAATTATATTATCTCATTAAATATATTTAAGACGCAGTGAGATAGACTTTGCATAGCAGGGAAGTTAAGGAAAAAGCAAGTGGGTAGAGCCGAGTCCGCAGCCAGATCTGTTCTGATCTTACTGAATGACAGAGGCCTACTCCCGCTCTTATTTGTTATATTCTTAAGGAACAGTATAGAAGGGCAGAAAGGTTATTTCTCAATCCCTGTTCACATTGCACAAGGCTCTGTGGCAATCCTCCCCAGCAATTCCATGCCAGTGTGCTGTTCGCAGCCCCAGACGATCCTGGATGTCTCCCATCTCCAGCACAAAGGACGGCCTTCAGGTTAGGCAGACGGGAGCACCACACTGAGCCCACTCACCCTCACCTTCACACTGCTCAGCAGCAGCAGTCAATGTTACACAGAATGAGCTGAGCTGACAGCTGACCTGAGTGGGTTGGTCGGAAACCAGCTTGGCAAGAACCTAAATAACAAAGTCTAGGTCTCTTGCAGTTGAAGTCAGAAGTTTACACACACCTTAGCCAAATACATTTAAACTCAGTTTTTTTCACAATTCCTGACATTTAATCCTAGAAAACATTCCCTGTCTTAGGTCAGTTAGGATCACTACTTTATTTTAAGAATGTGAAATGTCAGAATAATAGTAGAGAGAATGATTTATTTCAGCTTTTATTTCTTTCAGCACTTCCCCAGTGGGTCAGAAGTTTACATACACTTTGTAAGTATTTGGTAGCATTGCCTTTAAATTGTTTAACTTGAGTCAAACATTTTGGATAGCCTTCCACGAGCTTCTCACAGGAAGTTGCTGGAATTTTGTTCCATTCCTCCAGACAGAACTGGTGTAACTGAGTCAGGTTTGTAGGCCTCCTTGCTCGCACACGCTTTTTCAGTTCTGCCCACAAATTGTCCATCGGATTGAAGTCAGGGTTTTGTGATGGCCACTCCAATACCTTAACTTTGTTGTTCTTAAGCAATTTTGCTACAACTTTGGAGGTACGCTTGGGGTCATTGTCCATTTAGAAGACCCATTTGCGACCGAGCTTTAACTTCCTGGCTGATGTCTTGAGATGTTGCTTCAATATATCCTCGTAATTTTCCTTCCTCATGATGCCATCTATTTTGTGAAGTGCACCAGTCCCTTCTGTAGCAAAGCACCCCCACAACATGATACTGCCACCCCCATGCTTCACGGTTGGGATGGTGTTCTTCGGCTTGCAAGTCTCACCCTTTTTCCTCCAAACATAACGATGGTCATTATGGCCAAACAGTTCAATTTTTGTTTCATCAGACCAGAGGACATTCCTTCAAAAAGTAAGATCTTTGTCCCCATGTGCACTTGCAAACTGCAGTCTGGCTTTTTGATGGTGGTTTTGGAGCAGTGGCTTCTTCCTTGCTGAGCAGCCTTTCAGGTTATGTCGATATAGGACTCGTTTTACTGTGGATATAGATACTTATCTACCTGTTTCCTCCAGCATCTTCACAAGGTCCTTTGCTGTTGTTCTGGGATTGATTTGCACTTTTTGCTCCAAAGTACATTCATGTCTTGGAGACATGACGGCTGCGTGGTCCCATGGTGTTTATACTTGCGTACTATTGTTTGTACAGATGAACATTGTATCTTCAATGTTTGGAAATTGCTCCCAAGGATGAACTAGACCTGACATCATTTTCTGACCTCAATCCGATAGAAAATTTGTGGGCAGAACTGAAAAAGCGTGTGCGAGCAAGGGGGCCTACAAACCTGACTCAGTTACACCAGTTCTGTCTGGAGGAATGGAACAAAATTCCAGCATCTTACTGTGAGAAGCTTGTGGAAGGCTACCCAAAATGTTTGACCCAAGTTAAACAATTTAAAGGCAATGCTACAAAATACTAACAAAGTGTATGTAAACTTTTGACCCACTGGGAAAGTGATGAAAGAAATAAAAGCTGTAATAAATCATTCTCTCTACTATTATTCTTTCTTTCTTTTCAAATCTTTTTATTATTAATTTTAATTTTTATTAAAATTAACAAGAGTACATCAAAGTAGGCAACACTTACAATGTCTCAAGAAAAAAAGTTGTTTTAAAGAATGAAAAAAATTTTGGTGACAAAAGAAAGAAAAAACTCTACTAAGCAAGAAAAAGTGAGGGGGAAAACCTTCATTAGGTGTTCAACTACGAAGCCATGAGTCATACAAAAAGTTTCTAAAGATAAACATCAAACCGCCAGCAAGAGAAAAGATATACCAAAAATTTACAATTAGATCTCAGAGGAAATCTATCAATTAACTCAAATGACAGTAATGGGCAAATGAACCACATCTTTTCTCAAAATGAAACATAGGTTCAAAAGTTCGACTTCTAATTTTCTCCAAACTAAGACATAGCATCACTTGAGAGAACCATTGTGACAAAATGAAGAGCCAATGTATCCTTCCACTGCAACAAAATGGCCCTCCTAGCTATCAATGTAACAAATGCAATAACATGTTGGTCAGACAAAGAGATACCAGGGATATTTTGAGGAATTATTCCAAAAAGCACAGTTAATTTAATAGGTCATAAATTAATTTGAAGTGCTTTAGAAATTGTAGAAAAAACCAACTTCCAGAACTGTTCCAGTATAGAACAGGACCAAAACATGTGTGTCAGTGTAGCTGTCTCAGTTTTACATTTATCACAATAACTATCAACATTAGGAAACATGTTAGACAATCTCTCCTTCGTCAAATAATAATGATGTACAATTTTAAATTGAATCAGTGAATGACTAGCACAAAGAAGAGTTAACCAACTTCAGAATCTGCATCCAGTCTTCCATCATAAAAGTCAAATTAAGTTCCTTTTCCCAATCCTGTTTAATCTTAAATAAAGTAATAATTAGTAAATTATAAATTCTTCCAAAGGAACCCTTCATCAAAGGGTTCATACTCATAATAGTATCTAACAAGTTGGCATCCAATATGTAAGGAAAATTACTTAAATATTTTTGTAAGAAATGTCTAACTTGAAGGTATTGTAAAAAGTGTGAGTATGAAAGAGAATACTTATCAACTAATTGTTCAAAAAACATCAGTCTATCTTCTTTAAATAAATCCAGAAAAGAATTAATACCTTTATTTTTCCAAAGTAAAAAAATTGGATCACTCAAAGAAGGCTTAAAAGCATAATTTTGATAGATTAAACTACAAAGTTTAAATTTTTTAAGATTAAAATAAATTACAAAACTGGAGCCAAGTTTGTAAAGAATGCTTACTCACAGGGTATAAATTTAAATTAGCAACTTTAGCTAATTGTATAGGTAAAGCAGCTCCCAATAACGAGGTTAAATAAAACTTTCACAGCTTTCAATTCCAAATCTATGCAAATTGGCCGATCGTTCTTAACAACCCAGTGTAACCAAAAGGACATATATCGTACATTAACAGCCCAGTAATACATTCTTAAATTAAGCGAGACCTCCAGCCTTTTTCAACTTTTGTAAGTAACATTTACTAATTCTTGGTCTTTTATTATTCCAAATAAAAGATAAAATAATATTATTCTGACATTTCACATTCTTAAAAGAAAATAGTGATCCTAACTGACCTAAGACAGGGAATGTTTTCCAGGATTAAATGTCGGGAATTGTGAAAAACTGAGATTAAATGTATTTTGCTAAGGTGTATGCAAACTTCTGACTTCAACTGTAGCTGTTTTTCAATTGAGCACTTCTGAGTTTTTCTGAGACTTCGAAAACTTTGACTTGGACATGAAGCATTCAGTTTTGTAATGGGTTATGGATTTAACCTGAGAAGGACGATGCCTTGAGTGATCCAAGATACAGAAAACAAGCACAGCACATCTGAAATTCAAATGGAAAATGTAGGAATGGCTCAGGTTGGGCAGCACCGATGGCGGGGCACAGCTGACTCTCTGGAGAAAAGGTCCCTTCTCTCTCTCTCTCCCCCCCCCCCCACAGTTGCTGCCTGACCTGCTCAGTGTTTCCAGTGTTCCTTTTTACTTTATGTCTGACACAGGCAGGAACACTGGCCCCCCCCCCCCCCAGCTCCCTGGACTTTACTGTTCCTCCTGTGGCTCTATAGTCTTCTTGGGAACCAGTGCCCATGGCCTGCGTCCAAGCAGACAGAGCCTAAGAGCCAAGCGAAGGAGAGGCAAGGCGACAGGGCCCAGGCCCAGGCCCAGGCCTAAAAGCAAGAAACAACCCACTGCTTGGCCGATTTAAGCACAGGGCCAGATCGGAAAGGTCAGGTACAGGCCAAATCGAGACGGCGAGGCCTGCGCCTGAGGGTGTATCGAAACAGCACGGTCTGGGCTGGAGAGCAAGGCACAATGCAGGATTTGGCTCATTTAAATGCCAGGCCATATTGTAAAGGCCAGGACGTTGGGGCCAGAAGAGAGGGACAGGGCAGTTCAGTTCACAGCTCGACAAGGCCTACTCGTCTCTCTGCTGAATTAAGACTGTGGCCGGCAACTAACAGGCTCCTGGATCGGCTGTGACTGGCTTCCTGGCTGTGGACTCATATTCATGAACTTCAGTTCTAAATGCTATTTGCATGATATGTATTTCTTTGATATGTATTTCTTTGCACCTTGGGCGTTTGATGTTTTTTTTTAAATGGGGGTTCTACACTGTTTCGCTGTTTTGTGGCTGCCTGTAGGCTGAGGCATCTCAAAGTTATATATAGTGTACTTACTGTGATAGTAAATGCACTTTTAACATTCAAGGTAGTAAGAGCCTCGGGATTCACACCAGCAGGTTCCGAACAGTTATGACCCCTCAACCATCAAGCTCTTGAACCAAAGAAAAGGGGACAACCTCACTCAATTCCACTTGCTCCATCATTGAAATGTTCCCACAGGCTATAGACTCACTTTCGTGGACTCTTCATCTCATGTTATCAATATATATTGCTCATTGTTTATTGAAAAAAAACACAGGACTGAAGTCTTAATATTTGAATGCACGCCGTCTACAAAATAAGTAGATTGATATCCAAGGATACACAATCTATCGAAAGGACAGGCAGGTAGGCAAAGGAGGAGTGACTCTGTTGGTAAAATTGAAATCAAATCTTCAGAAAGGGGTGACACAGGATCAGAAGATACAGAATCTTTGTGGGTAGGGTGAAGAAACTGCAGTGGTAAGAAGACCCTGGTGGGAGTTACTTACAAGCCTCCAAACAGTAGCCAGGATGTGGTCTACAAATTACAGTGGGAGATAGAAAAGGCCTGTAAAAAAGACAATGTTATGTTAGTCAGGGGGAATTTCAATATGCAGACAAGATTAGGAAAATCAAGCCGATACTGGATCTCAAGAAGAAGAATCTGTAGAATGCATATGAGATGGCTTTCTGGAGCAGCATGTGGCTGAGCGCACAAGTGGATCAGCTATTCCAGATTAGGTGTTGTTTAATGAACCGGATAGGGTTAGGAAGCTAAAGGTAAAGGAATCCTTAGGAAATGGTGATCATAATATGATAGAATTCACCCTGCAATTTGAGAGAGAGAGAAGCTAAAGTCAGATGTATCAGTATAGTGGAGTCAAGGGAGTTACAGTGGTATGAGAGAGCAGCTGGCCAAAGTTCATTGGAAGGGGGCACTAGCAGGGATGACGGCAGAACAGCAATGGACTACATCCCAGAGTCCTAAAAGAAGTGTCTGAAGAGATTGTGGAGTCATTTGTAATGATCTTTCAAGAATCGACAGATTCTGACATGATCCCCGAGGACTGGAAAATTTCAAATGTCACTACACACTTCAAAAAAAGGAGGAGGCAGAAAAAAGGAAATTATAGGCCAGTTAGCCTGACCTCAGTGGTTAGAACAATGTTGGTTTCGATAGTTAAGGATGTGGTTTCAGGGTATCTAGAGGCATATGACAAAACAGGCCAAAGTCAGCATGGTTTTCTTATGGGGAAATCTTGTCTGACAAATCTGTTGGAATTCTCTGTAGAAATAGCAAGCAGGATAGATAAAGGAGAATTGGTTAATGTGTGTTTGGATTTTCAGAAGGCCTTTGACAAGTTGCCGTACATGAGGCTGCTAAACAAGAACACAGGGTATTACAGGAAAGATACTAGCATGAATAGAGCATTGGCTGATTGGCAGCAGGCAAAGAATGGGACTAAAGGGATCTTTTTCTGATTGGCTGCCAGTGACTAGTGGAGTTCCACAGGGGTCTGTGTTGGGACTGATTCTTCTATGTTGTATGCCAGTGGTTTCGATGATGAAATTGATGGCTTTGTGGCTAAGTTTGTGGATGATATGAAGACAGGTGGAGGGTCAGGTAATGCTGAAGGAGCACAGAGGCTGTAGAAGGACTTGGATAGATTAGGAGAATGGGCAAAGAAGATGCAAATGGAATACAATGCAGGCAAGTGTATGGTCGTGCACTTTGGTAGAAGGAATAAAACCACAGACTATTTTCTAAAAGGAGAGAAAATTCAAATATCTGAGGTGCAAAGGGACTTGGGAATCTTCACGCAGGATTCCCTAAAGACTAATTTGATGTTTGAACTGAAGGTAAGGAAGGCAAATGCAACGTTAGCATTCACTTCAAGAGGACTAGAACATGAAAACATGGAAGTAATGCTGAGACTTCACTTGGGAGTACTGTGAACAGTTTCGGCCCTTATTTAAGAAAGGATGTGCTGACATTGGAGAGGGTTCAGAGGAGGTTCACAAGAATGATTCCAGGAATGAAAGCATTATATGAGAAGCGTTTGATGGCTCTGGGCATGTAGTCACTCGAATTTAGAAGACTGCGAGTGGGAGGGGGAAGCCTCACTGAAAACCTCCAAGTGTTGAAAGGCCTAGATAGACCGGATGTGCAGGGGATGTTTTCTTTGGTGGGGAAGTCTAGGACCAGAGGGTCTAGGCCTCAAAATTGAGGGATGCCCAGTTAGATCAGAGATGAGGAGTAATTTCTTTAGCCAGAAGGTGGTGAATCTGTGAAATTTGTTATCACAACAGGGCTGTGGAGGCCAGGTCACTGGGTGCATTTAAGGCAGAGGCTGATAGCTTACCCATTAGCCAGGGCATGAAAGGCTATGGGGAGAAGGTAGGAGAATGGGGTTGAGGGGGAAACGATCAGCCATAATGAAATGATGGAGCAGACTCGTTGGGCCAAATGGTCTATTCTGCTCCTATCTCTTATGGTCTTATTTATTTAATAGGCATCCGTTAGTCTCGTGAGACCAGGATTTGCGCCTTGGAAGGTTTCCAGGGCGCAGGCCTGGACAAGGTTGTATGGAAGACCGGCAGTTGCCCATGCTGCAAGTCTCCCCTCTCCACACCACCGATGTTGTCCAAGGGAAGGGCACTAGGGCTGATACAGCTTGGCACAGGTGTCATCGCAGAGCAATGTGTGATTAAATGCCTTGCTCAAGGACATAACACGCTGCCTCAGCCAAGGCTCGAACTAGCGAGCTTCAAATCACTAGACCGACCCCTTAACCACTTGGCCACGTGCCAACACTCTTATTTATTTATTATTACTATTTCTTTATTTTCGTACTTGCACAGTTTGTTGTCTTTTGCACCCTGGGTGAACGCCCAGTTGGTGTGGTCTTTTAATGATCTGTTATGGTTGATATTATTTTACATATTTATTGACATGCCTGCAAGAAATTAAATCTCAGGATTGTATATGGTGACATACAGGTATACAACATTTGATAATAAGTTGATCTTGAATGTTGAACTAAGATCTGCCCTTGAGAGTCTGAGGTCCTGAAAGCTGAGTCTAAGGAGCAAGTCAGCACGTGCAGCTCTCCTCCACCCCCGCCAGGAGTGCAGCTGGTGTCCTTATCACACTGTAGGACTAACGGGAACCGAAATAGATGGGGACCACACACTCCCCCTGAAACCACCCCAATATTCACAAACTCTTCCTTTTCTGTTCCCCTTGCCTCTACTTCTCCAACCACAATTCCAAGGAACAGAATGCTTAAAAATTTGCTCCTCCTGAGAAAATTTTAGATTAAAGGGACTTCCCCTAACCGCTGAGAGAAGCAACTCCCCTTAGGGTGTTCAAGTTTGCACTAAACTGGGTCTGGAGATGCAAGCTCACTCTACTCAAACTTTTGTTAGCTGAAACCCTAGCCTCGCTCAGCAATCAGCTTTCCTCACTGCCTCTCAGATTAACCTTCCTTAAATCCGACACTTCTTAAAGAATAGTTTTCTGTCCTGTTGGCTAATGAGTTGAATTGTCTCAGCATTACCCTTCAATAATTTTCACGTCCCCATCCATGTGCTTTCCAGTGCCCTTCACACAACTACTCTCACACAAGCATGGAGGAGCAACTCGTTTCCTTGAAGTCCTGAGTACAGACTGTAGACAGCAAGTCCCTGCTCCGATCCCATTGCACGCCGACAGCGTCATCTTGAAAATAATTTAGCTTCTGCATGTCCCCAGTTGTAGGCCCAGACCCTTGTGTCAGAGGCCCTTCCTATGCTTGTGTGGTGCTTTATTGAAACTTTTTGAAAATACAAAAACAAACCCTACAGCCACAAGCTCCTTCTATCCAGAAGATAGTAGGAACGGTCAGACAGCATACGTGGAAGGAGACACAAGAGTTTTGGGCCTGGGAGCCTTTGTCAGTGTTTTGTCTTCAACATGAAGTTAACAGCTTCCCTCCCCCACAGATGCTTCCTGACCTGCTGGGTTACTGCCTCAGATTTCCAGTACTCACAGTTACTTTGATTTGTATTCCCCTATGACCCATCTGCTTGTTGCCAGAGTACTCAAAGAATTAATCAATCCATTCCATTTCATCAGATTTCTGATTCTGATCAATAATTACTCTATTCCTGAATAGATTCAGGGCCTGGAGTGGGGCAACTGACATTTTCTCAATGTTTCTTACTTAAAAAAGTGTTGCTTCTTTAAAGGCTCACCCAGCCCAGATAGAGAATGAATCTTACTTTTGATTCTTTGGAACCATCTTTCTCAAAACATTGTGGGAACAGGGTCTTTGATAAGGTTAAAGCAGAACTAGAACAATACTGTGATGAAAGTGTGCGAAAGATGACAGAGGGTGCATTGGCACAGAGAACTGCTACAGTCGGATCAGCCATGACCTCATTAAATGGGCCAGCAGGCATGAGGGGCAGAGTGACCCACTTTACAGTGAGACCGCTTTTAATTGACTACAAATTGCACTGATTCCCACAGAAGTAAAATACATACAAACACCACTCACAGTACAAACCAAAGCTCAGGAAAGGCGGTCAAAACAACCCCCCCCCACCCCGACTCCTAAGCAATAACGAACATGTCTGTTGGAGAAACTTGCCTGTCTCTAGCATTCTGCATGTAATCTTGTGCAAGATCTCAGCATTCCCACAGATTATGGACATAATATTCCAGCCAGATGACATTTTTCAGAACTAAGTTCCAGGAGATTGGAAACAGCCAATGTGACTCTTCTCTTCAAGAAACATAGAAAACCTAAAGCACAATACAGGACCAAAGCTCTGCCTAACATGTCACTACCTTAGAACTACCTAGGCTTACCCACAGCCCTCTATTTTCCTAAGCTCCATATACCTACCCAGGAGTCTCTGAAAAGACCCTATCGTTTCCCCCTCTACCACCGCCACGGGCAGCCCACTCCACGCACTCACCACTCTCTATGTAAGAAACTTACCCCTGACATCTCCTGTGTACCTGCCTCCAAGCACCTTAAAACCATGCCCTCTCATGCTAGCTATTTCAGCCCTGGGAAAAAGCCTCTGACTATCCACACGATCCTCTTATTATCTTGTACACAGAAAGGCGGAGAATTTTGGGCCAGTTTGTTCAACATGTATTGTTGGTATGCTGCTAGAGTTAATAACCACAGAGAAAGCAACTAATCATTTCAGACACAAACAACAGGAATTCTGCAGATGCTGGAAATGCAAGCAACATACATCAAAGTTGCTGGTGAACGCAGCAGGCCAAGCAGCATCTGTAGGAAGAGGCGCAGTCGACGTTTCAGGCCGAGACCCTTCGTCAGGACTAACTGAAGGAAGAGTGAGTAAGGGATTTGAAAGTTGGAGGGGGAGGGGGAGATCCAAAATGATAGGAGAAGACAGAAGGGGGAGGGATAGAGCCAAGAGCTGGACAGGTGATAGGCAAAAGGGATACGAGAGGATCATGGGACAGGAGGTCCGGGAAGAAAGACAAGGGGGGGGGGTGACCCAGAGGATGGGCAAGAGGTATATTCAGAGGGACAGAGGGAGAAAAAGGAGAGTGAGAGAAAGAATGTGTGCATAAAAATGAGTAACAGATGGGGTACGAGGGGGAGGTGGGGCCTTAGCGGAAGTTAGAGAAGTCGATGTTCATGCCATCAGGTTGGAGGCTACCCAGACGGAATATAAGGTGTTGTTCCTCCAACCTGAGTGTGGCTTCATCTTTACAGTAGAGGAGGCTGTGGATAGACATGTCAGAATGGGGATGGGATGTGGAATTAAAATGTGTGGCCACTGGGAGATCCTGCTTTCTCTGGCGGACAGAGCGTAGATGTTCAGCAAAGCGGTCTCCCAGTCTGCGTCGGGTCTCGCCAATATATAAAAGGCCACATCGGGAGCACCGGACGCAGTATATCACCCCAGTCGACTCACAGGTGAAGCGATGCCTCACCTGGAAGGATTGTTTGGGGCCCTGAATGGTGGTAAGGGAGGAAGTGTAAGGGCATGTGTAGCACTTGTTCCGCTTACACGGATAAGTGCCAGGAGGGAGATCAGTGGGGAGGGATGGGGGGGACGAATGAACAAGGGAGTTGTGTAGGGAGCGATCCCTGCGGAATGCAGAGAGAGGGGGGAAGGAAAGATGTGCTTAGTGGTGGGATCCCGTTGGAGGTGGCGGAAGTTACGGAGAATAATATGTTGGACCCGGAGGCTGGTGGGGTGGTAGGTGAGGACCAGGGGAACCCTATTCCTAGTGGGGTGGTGGGAGGATGGAGTGAGAGCAGATGTACGTGAAATGGGGGAGATGCGTTTAAGAGCAGAGTTGATGGTGGAGGAAGGGAAGCCCCTTTCTTTAAAAAAGGAAGACATCTCTCTCGTCCTAGAATGAAAAGCCTCATCCTGAGAGCAGATGCGGCGGAGACGGAGGAATTGCGAGAAGGGGATGGCGTTTTTGCAAGAGACAGGGTGAGAAGAGGAATAGTCCAGATAGCTGTGAGAGTCAGTAGGCTTATAGTAGACATCAGTGGATATATCATTTCAGACATGTAGGTTCATAGGTCGGCACAGCATTGTGGGCCAAAAGGCCTTTACGGTGCTGTAATGTTCTACAAAGCTGAATATAATCAAAGTCTGTCAACAGTTTAATGGAAGGTAAATCATGTTTGACAAACTTGTTTGAAACTTTTGTAGTTATGACAGGGTGAGTTGAAAGAGTGGAACCTGTTGTAGTTTATTTAGATTTTCAAGAGGAATTTGACAAGGTGTTAGCATGGATGAAAATCTGGCCATCTCATAGACAGCAGCGAGTTGGAATAAATTGGACCTTTTCCAAAAACAACTCTTTTCAAACAAACTGGCAACAAATCTTCAGGAATTGGTTTTTGGCCCTCAGTGGTTTACTCTTTCCATCACTAACACGCAGCGGGACAGGAGGGAAAATGGAAAAGTTCCAAGTGGAGAGGCTTGGCGTTATTTTTGTTTTATTTAGCGATACATGCCGGAGCAGACCCTTCTGACCGACTGTCTGGCAACCCGCCTGCCCGTGATGAGGGCACCCCTGGGGGGGACGTTCTATCAAAAGGCTTTTCAGTTTGGAGATGAGAAGAATGAGGGGTGAACATTCAAACACACAAGGTCCTAAGGGGGCACGGTGGGATAGCTGTTGAGATATTTTCACAAGTGGAAGAGTCAAAGATGGTCCCAAGGGAACAAGGGCACAAAATAAGGAGCTTATCAGTCAAAATTGAGGTGTAGAAAGTTCTTCTTTCAGAGGAGGATGAACCTCTGGGATAGTCTGCCCAAGGATTGTGAAGGTCAGATTATCAAATACAGTAAATACTTCAAAGATCGAAAAATTAAGCGTTAGGAGTAACTGGTACAGAGGTGAGTTGAGACCACCCCAATCCCATTTACCAACACTTGCTCCAATGCCTTCTGAGCAGTGATGACTTAAGTCCTCATCTCAATTCTTAACCATTCAGAGAGCCTCTGCCTCCACCAACCACTCAGACTTCCAATTTCCCCCTCGAGGAGAAAATATATAACAAGCAGCAAAGGTCCCAGTGTTGATCCTTGTGGAACACCACTGGTCATAGACATCCAATCACAACCACAACCCTCCATCACACACTGTCTACTACCAAGCCAATTTTAGAATTTTTTTTCCCCCGGACTTTCTTTTTTGGACAGGTGCCCATGTGAGGCCAGATCGTCCAGCAGGTAGAAGGGTTTGGTTGATGATGACTGGCCACTGAGATCATCAAGAACAAAGCGGCAACATACAACTCAATCTCATTTGTCAATGCACCTTTGTTGTAAAACCAGAGGGCACTTCTGGTTGTAGAAGCAAACACCAAGAGCTCTCTCCTCTTTCATCCCAGCCATTTCTGTATCCAGTTGGTTAGCTCACGCTAGTTTCCATGTGGCCTTACCTTCCAGACCAGTCTACCATGCTGTATATTGTCAAGGGCCTTGCTAAACCCTACGTGAGTAATATCTGTCAGCCTACTCTTATTAATCTTCTTGGTCACTTGTTCTAAATTCTTAATCAAATTTGAGACAATTCTCCATACTGACTATCCTGAATCAGTCTTTGGTTTCCAAATGCAGGTCAATCTTGTCTCACAGAATCCCCTCCAATAATATCCAACCCTGATGTTAGGAGCACTGGCCAGCAGTTCACTAACTTGTCCTTGTAGCCCTTCTTAAATAAAGGCATAATTTTTCCGCTTCTAGTCTTCCAGGAGGGTGACTAACTGCCAGGGCCTCAGCAATTTCTTCCCTCTGTCCAAGGATAGACTTGGTCAGCCCCAGAGACATATCCGCCCTACGTGCATTGAGAATGCCAGTATCTCTGTTATAATTTGGAAACGTTTCAAGAATTCCCCGAATTCCCGAATTTCTGTGACCTTCCCCTCAGTAGGTACAGATGAGAACAATTCATTTAAGATCTCACCAAACTCCTACGTCTCTACTCATTGATGGTCATGCAAATACTTAAAGGAACAAATTCTCTTCCTGATTTCCCCTTTTGTCTTTATTATACTCATAGAATCTCTTAGGGGATTCTCCATTACCTGTCTGTCAAAACTACCACATGTTCTCTTTTCACCCGTGTCTGCTCCTTCAGACTTTATACTCATGGATTTGCTTGACCCCAGTTGTCTATACTGACATATGTCTTTTTCTTTTCCCTGATGAGAACTTCAAAATCATCCGTCAGTCAGAATTCCTTAATCCTCCCTGCCTTATCCTTCACTCTAACTGGAACATGTTAACCCTGAACTCTTCCTATCTCACTGCTAAAAACCTATCACTCACCACATGTCCCTTTATCTGCAAACCTCTCCTAATCACCCTTTGTAAGATGCTGTCAAATGCCAACAAAATTAGCTTTGTCCCAACGTAGGGCTTTTAAGTGCGGACCAGTAGTATTGCTTTGCATAACTGATTTAACTCTAAAGGAATTCTGGCCACTAGTGCCCCATTGATACTTTAGTCACTTGCTCTACCTCATTCCCCGACATTTACATATTGTTTCAGAAAACTTTCCTCAAAAGACTCAGCAAAATTCTGCCCCATCCGCACCCCTGGAACTTGGTGGCAATCTCAGTCTATATTAGGGAATTAAAACTTACCTACTAACACAACCCAACTTTCCTACCATTATGTGAGATCCTTATAGATTTGTTTCTTTAATTCCTGGTGCCCAGAGTGCTCACACTCTTATGGGGTGTAGTGGACAGCAAGGAAGACTATCAGAGCTGGCAGTGGGATCTGGGCCAGCTGGAAAAATGGCTGAAAAATGGTAGATGGAATTTAGTGCAAACAAGAGGGAGGAGTTGTACTTGTTGTACTTTGGTAAGACCAACAGGGTACTGAGGAATGCAGTAGAGCAAAAGGATCTGGGAACACAGGGCTGTAATTCATTGAAAGTGGTGTCACATGTAGATAGGGTCTTAAAGAAAGCTTTTGGCACTTTGGCCTTCATAAAAGTACTAAGTATAGAAGATGGCGTGTTATGTTGAAGTGGTATGGGACGTTGGTGAGGCCTAATTTGGAATATTGTGTGCAGTTTTGGTCGCCGACCTGCAGAAAAGATGTAAATAAGGTTGAAAGAGTACAGAGAAAGTTTACAAGGATGTTGCTGAGACTGGAAGACCTGCGTTATAAAAAGATTGAATAGATTAGGATTTAATTCCCTAGAATGTAGAAGGTTGAGGGGAGATTTGATAGAATATACAAATTTATGTGGGATATAGCTAGGGTAAATGCAAACAGGCTTTTTCCATTAAGGTTGGGACTATAACTAGAGGTCATGGATTAAGGCTCAACGAAGGAAAGTTTAAGGGAAAAACATGAGGGGAAACTTCTTTGTGAGAAGTTAACAAGTTTCATGACATACAGTGGCATGCAAAAGTTTAGGCACCCTGGTCAAAATTTTTGTTTGGCCCAATAATCTCACAGAATTGAAGCCTTTTGTAAGGAAGAATGGGCGAAAATCCCCCAAACAAGAATTGAAAGACTCTTAGCTGGCTACGAAAAGCATTTACAAGCTGTGATACTTGCCAAAGGGGAGGGTTACTGAGTACTGCCATGCAGGGTGCCCAAACTTTTGCTTCGGGCCCTTTTCCTTTTTTGTTATTTTGAAATTGTAAAAGATGGAAATAAAAAAAGTTTTCTTGCTTAAAATGTTAAAGAAATGTGTCATCTTCAACTTTATGCCTTTTGGAAATCAGTTCATCTTTTACTCGCTTAACCATTCACAGTAACAGAAGTTTTGACCAGGGGTGCCTAAACTTTTGCATGCCACTGTATGCTGAAGATATTAAACCTGATAATAATGGACTTCAACATCTTCCCCACCACTGAAGTCAAACAAACTGGCCTATAATTTCCTTTCTTCTGCTGCCTCCCTCCCTTCTGAAAGAGTGGAGTGACATTTGCAATTATCCAGTCCTCAGTAACCACTCCAGAATCTAGTGATTCTTGAAAGATCATTACTAATGCATTCACAATCTCTTTAGCCACCTCTTTCGGAACCCTGGGGTGTAGTCCATCTGGTCCAGGCATAATCCATCCACCTTCAGACCTCTCAACTTCTTAAGCATCTTCTCTTTTGTAACAGCAACGACACTCACTTCTGCTCCGACACTCACCCAATTTCTGCAATATTGCTGGTGTCTTCCACAGTGAAGATCGACACAGAATACTTATTTAAATTTGTCCACCATTTCTTTGACCTCCATTACTAACTCTCCAGCATCATTTTCCAGCAGTCCCAACAGGAACTCTCATCCCTCTCTTACTCTTTATAGATCTGAAAAATCTTTTGGCATCCTCTTTGATATCATCTTTTTTCTCCTGATGGCTTTTTTTCCTTCTGTTAGTTTTTAAAAGCTTCCCAATCCTCTAACTTCCCACTCATTTTTGCTTCATCATGTGCCTTCTCTTTTCCTTTTATGCAGTGTTTGACTTCCCTGGACTACCTACCATTAGAATACTTCTTCATCTTTGGGATGTATCTATCCTGCAGCTTCCAGGTTGCCCCAGAAACTCCAGCCATTGTTATTGTTCCATTATCCCTGTTACTGCCCCCTTCCAATCAACCTTGATCAGCTCTTTCCTCTCTCATGACTCCGTAATTTCCAATTTACTCGAATGTGATACTGCCACACCTGGGTTCAACCACAAACTGCTCTGAAGCCATCGCATAAGCACTCTACAAATTCCTCTCTTGGGATCCAACACCAACCTGATTTCCCCAATCTAAGTGCATATTAAAATCCCCCACGAATACTGTAACATTGTCCTTTTCACAACGCCTTTTCTATCCCCCACTGCAATTTGTAGCCCACATCCTGGCAACTGTTCAGAGGTGTGCACATAACTCCAAGAGGGTCTTTTTACCCTTGCAGTTTCTTAGCCCTACCCACAACGATTCTATACCTTCTGATCCTATTGTCACCTCTTTCGGAAGATTTGATTCCATTTTTTTTTAACCAACAGGGCCACCACACCCACTTCTGTCTACCTGCCTGTCTTTTCGATACAATGTGTATCCCTGGATGTTAAGCTCCCAATTACGATCCTCTTTCAGCCACGAATCGGTGATTCAAACATCGTACCTGCCAATCTCTAAATGCGCTACAAGATCACCTACCTTATTCTGTATATGCATGTATTCAAATAGTCCTGTATTCATCGCCCTTTTCAATTTTGTCTCCCTGTTGCACCTCATTGACAGCAATTTCCCCTGATCATCTGCCTGTCCTTCCTAACTGCATTTACTTCTATTCGTTGTTCAGTCGTTAAGCCGAGTCTGTCACTTCGTGACCTCATGGACCAAAGGGGTTTCATGATACAGAAGTAGATGGCCTGGCCTTTATTCCGCCCAGATGCTGCTGCTGCCCAGGTTGGGACCCGGCTGGGTTTGAACTCAGGACCTTCTGCCTTGAAGTCCAGTGCTGATGCCATTACACCACCAACCGGCCTATTTACTTCTATACCAATTGCATACCTTCAGTCCTATCACACCGGTCCCTATCCCCCACCAAGTTAGTTCCTCTCTGCAACAGACATCCCAACCTGCAAAAACTAATTTTAGGGAGGTAGCAGCCCTGCCCCCCGGAACGCCATATCCACCTCCCGCCCCCGCCGTCGACCTCCAAGGGTGTATGGAAATATGTAATACTTTGTTCAGTGATTTTGTCCAATCTGTAAACCAAGTTGGATATATGCAGAAAATGTGACATTAAAATATGTACTTATATTATATTATCATGGAGTCGTTTATTTTATTACAACTTTAAGCAAGTCTACAGGGAGTTTGACCTCATCATGTAGGACATCAGCAGAGTAGCTCCTTAGCAGCTAGCCAGCTAGTTTAAATAACGTTAGCTATGCTAATGAACAAATGATACTTGTTAAACTCACCTCAACATGTCTTTTACAGTCATTTAACCCACCATGGGCAATAGAAAAGTCACTGTTGCAAACAGTGCAGCGAGCAACACTGTCATTATTTTTGAGGTTGAGTTTAAACCCTGCCCACAGAGAAAACTGATAGGTCTACTCAGCACGAAGAGAGACCAATCAAGATGCTCGCTCTCGCTCTCAAAAAAATCAATTTCCGGGACATTGTATATAATTTCCGGGCGTCAGGGAGCTGCTTATGAATATGCGGGAGACTCCCAGAACTTCCGGGAGAGGTGGGATGTCTGCTGCGATCTGCTCAAGCAAGAGCCTTGGAGGTCAAGGCCTGAGCTGCCCAGGTGGCTGGTTGGGCCCTACAACACAGACTGTGAGCTGACTCCGAGAAACCAGTGATGGGGGAGGGAAGGGCTTAGGGAAGGGAGCAAGGTGCAGGGTATTGGAGAGGGAAGTGTGGGGTGGGAGAGGGACGAGGGTTAGCGCAGGGGGGGAGGGAGGGGATTAAGAGCACCGTGTGTGTGTGTGTGTGTGTGCACGTGCGCACTGTAGCTCACACTGTGCCCCACGCAGGAAACCCACATGGTCACAGACAGAACATGCAGACTCCACCCAGACAGCACCTGAGGTCAGGACTGAACCCCGGTCCTTGGCACTGGGTCAGTGGCACCCCGAGGTGCAAATACTGTACTGCCATTGGTCAGAGAAGATTCAAACTTGGTTTGAATCAGGAGGCAGGGCGCAGGGCCAAGACAGAAAGTTGGGTGGCTGGAGGTTCAAGTGAGTAAGTTGAGGGATGGACGAAAGAACACAAGGGCTAATAGGGAAGGAGGCAGGTCCCATGGAAGAGGAGGGATTGGATAAGATCCAGGGAACGCAATCCATTTCTCGGCCCCGATTTGGTTCTGGTACAGGCTCAGGCTCTTGCACTTAGCACAAGGGCCCTGGAAGGGTGATGATCACGTCTGCTCCATGGACAACCAGACCTTGGTCTACCCTGTTACTCCAGCCACATCTCCAATTACTTCCCATCTGGTGTGTCTCTCCAACTCCACACCCCTGTTTGGAGTATCCTGTACAGTTTTGATACAGCAAAGATGTAAATAAGACTGAAAGAGTGCAGAGAAATTTGCAAGGATGTCGCCAGGACTTGAGGAACTGAGTTATAGGGAAAGGTTGAATAGGTTAAGACTTCATCACTGGAACATAAAAGATTATTCCAGAGGATAAAGTCCTAACCTGTTAATATAGTACCATAGAAGATGGCCAAATCAAAGGTGATGGTGAATCAGCATATCGGAGGGAGATTGAAATTCTGACCGAGTGGTGCCACAACAACCTCTCACCCAATGTCAGCAAAACTCAGGAGCTGATTATCGACTTCAGGAGGAGGAAGACAGAGCTTCTTGGGCCAGTCCTTATTGGGAGATCAGAAGCAAAGAGTGTCACTAAGTTTAACCTCAGTGATAACCTCAGTGTTATCATTTCAGAGGATCTGTCCTAGGCCCAGCATACAAGTGCAATTACAACGAAAGCACGACAGTACCTCTTCTTCCTTAGAAGTTTATGAAGCTTCTGCATGACATTTATAACTTTGACAAACTTCTATAGATGTGTGGTAGAGAGCTCATTGACCGGTTGCATCACTGCCTGGTATGGAAACACCAGTGCTCATGAACAGAAATTCCTACAAAACGCAGTGGATACAAGCTCAACCCATCACGGATAAAGCCCTCCCCATCATCAAGCACATCCACCCGGAGTGCTGTCGCAGGAAAGCAGCATCCATCATCAAGGACCCCATCACACGTCATGCTCTCTTCTCTCACTGCCAGAGCCTCAGAACTCACACCACCAGGTTCAGGAACAGTTATTACCCCTCAACCATCAAGCTCTTGAACCACAGGGGATACCTTCAGTCAACTTCACTTGCCCCATCACTGAAATGTTCCCACAACCTATGAACTCATCTCACATTCTCGATATTTATTATAATTATTTATTTCTATTTGCATTTGCAGAGTTTGTTGTCTTTTGCACCCTAGCTGAGCATGCAGTCAGTGCAGTCTTTCATTGATTCTATCACAATTATAGATTTATTCAGTACGCCCAGAAGAAAACAAATCTCAGGGCTGTATATGGTGATATGCTGTATACTGTATGTTCTTTGATAATAAATTTACCCTGAACTTTGCAAATTTCTACAAATGTATCATGGAGAGTATTCTAACTGGCTGCATCTGGTATGGGGGGGGTGGGAGTGGGGCTACTGCACAGGATTGAAATAAACTGCAGATGGTCGTAAAATTAGTCAGCTCCATCTGTAGTATCCAGGGCATCTTCAAGGAGTGGTGCCTCAGAAAGGTGGTATCCTTCATTAAGGACCCCATCACAAAGGACATGCCCTCATTTCATTGCTACCATCAGGAGATACGGAAGCATGAAGGCACACACTCAGTGATTGAGGAACAGATTCTTCCCCTCTGATTTCTGAATGGACATTGAACACATGAACGCTACCTCAATAATTTTTTTTACACTACTTATTTAATTTTAACTATTTAATATATATATATTCGGTTCCAAGTGTGATGCCAAACCAAGCTATTGGACGATTGATGCTAATGAGAGAGATAAGGGAGACAATGGAGAAACATTCAAAATGCTAATAAGAGAGAAGAGAAGGATTAACGGAAAAGAAACACAATTCAGAATATTGACAGACCGGTTGCTTTGAACCTGAACTGTTTGAAGTTTGATGGACAGGTGATACCCCAGCAGGGGGATAAAAAGAGCAGCTTCGCTAAGGCACGGGACACCACGAGGTCGCGAGGTAACGAGACTCTGGAAAGAGCGGTGTGCCCCCACAAGTTGTTAGGAGTTTGGAGGTCCGGTTCGCGGGAACCAACCATAGGCTCACAGGGTGTAAAAGGTACAATCAGTGGGAACCTGGTGTGTGTAACCGCCCTTGCCTGGGTGCTGGGTTCACTGCGGAAGAACGACCGTATCCGGAATGGAGGGGTCACAGTCAGTGACCACAGTGGGATAGAAGACATAAAAGGGTCCACCCGAAACCAACTGCGAAGACATCAAAGGTCTGCCTGAATCAAATTGCATCCCCCTCCCTCTCTCTCTCCAACGGCACAACAGCGATTACTGCGAACTGTACTGAACTCTGTGTCACTTAAGACTGATCATTTTACCCCTAGACTGTGATAGAGCTTGGTTGATCCCTATTACCCTAGTTCTGTGTACATGTGTGTATTATCATTGCTAACCTGTTGCATTTATATCCTTACGATTAGAGTACTGTGTTACTTATTTCTTTAATAAAACTTTATTAGTTCCTAGTAATCCAGACTCCAACAAGTGATCCATTTCTGCTGGTTTGGCAACCCAGTTACAGGGTACGTAACACAAGGTTGTCAAGTTGAGGAGTGGTAGTGGGGACAAGCTCCCACTGCCTAAAAGTGCTCCTCACGGCATGTGCCTCAAATAGCCTCTGACAACCAAGTCCAACTCCTGGCCTTCTCGTGTGGCTTAGCCTCTAAGCCTGGCGGAACTGTTTCTACTGACAGGAGAAGGGGCGAAGGTGGGTCCTGGTGCTTCGGGTAGATGGAGCTCGTCAGCCTGGGAAGGCAGTCCATCTAAGAGAGGGAAAACTCTGATTTCAAACCTCCACTGCCTTGCGGCCATACCCACTCAGGGGAAAGGCTTCGGGAGTAAACCCTGAGGACAAATCCGAAGCTGGGGTCCCTAAGGCAGTCCGACGTTACCTTCAACCTCGTTCTGGCAACTCCTGCGACGACACTGGTGCCAAGCTGTATCGGCCCTTGCCCTTCCCATGGACAACATCGGTGGCGTGGAAAGGGAAGACTTGCTGTATGGGCAACTGCCGGTCTTTCATACAACCTCGCCCAGGCCTGCGCCCTGGAGAGGACACTCCAGCGTCGCCCCACCGCAACAGCACAACACGGATAGACTTTCCAGGCGCAGATCCATGGTCTTGCGAGACTAACGGATGCCACCTACATATATATATATATATATATATATTCATACTATAATTCAGTGTTTCTTTTCCTTTATCATTATGGATTGCATTGTACTGCTGCTAAGTTAATAAATATGCTGGTGATATTAAACCTGATTCTGACTGAGAGAAGATTTGATAAAGGTGCACAAAATTGAGGGGTATCCAGTTAAGATGGCGCCAGCATACAACGCTCCCTCAGTCAACATCTTCCAGATAGCTCATGAAAATATCTTTTTCACTTTAACATTTGTTTTTCACCTTACATGAGTTTCTGAGACTGTTAGAGCCTACGATTTACAGTTTGAAGATCGTTTGAGTAATCCAGAGCTTTGCTGTCTCCAAGAAGATTCCCGGAAGTGAGCGCGCACTCGGACGGCCTAGATGCGAAGAATCTTCGAGACGGGGCATGAGCTGATATCGACTCCATTTCATCGGATGAAGCATCCATTAATTGCCGATTAAAGCATCGAGGAAGATTGAGATCGAGGCGAATGTAGGCGAGCAAGAGTTTCAAAGCCAACCTTTTGATCGCGGCCAGAGAACGAGTCCGTGAACAACCTATCGCAGTGACACGCGGGCAGGCCTAGCGCCGACTGTCTGCTTTTTGATCGCTGCCGGAGAACGAGTCCGTGAACAGCCTATCGCAGTGACACGCGGGCAGGCCTAGCGCCGACTGCCTGCCTTTTGATCGCTGCCGGAGAACGAGTCCGTGAACAGCCTATCGCAGTGACACGCGGGCAGGCCTAGCGCCGACTGCCTGCCTTTTGATCGCTGCCGGAGAACGAGTCCGTGAACAGCCTATCGCAGTGACACGCGGGCAGGCCTAGCGCCGACTGCCTGCCTTTTGATCGCTGCCGGAGAACGAGTCCGTGAGCAACCTATCGCAGTGTGCCTATCTGCCTCGTGTGGTGTCCCTCTCAATGTCAACGGTATCATAGGATGATATCGGGGTTCTGTGGTTATGGATTGGACTATTATGTTATGGACTGTGGACTTCTTCAGACTTATGGTTTTTATATTCTGTTTTTATTTTAAATCCCCTGCTCCTTTTCTATTTTGTTGTGTGGGGTGGGGGATGTTTGGAAGTTGATGTTCTGTTGTGTTCTGTTAGTTTTTTATGTGGAGGAAGAGTTTTTTTTGGGGGGGGTCAATGTTATTGTTCTGTTTTGTGTGGGGAAAGGGGGTTTGGGGTTGCTGATCAGGATGCTGTTCTTTTCTGTGCGGGGGAGGGGGTTAGGGTTTGATGTTTCTCTCTGAACGAGCTTTCATGTTCTTTCTTTGTTTCATGGTTATCTGGAAAAGACAAATTTCAGAGCTGTATTTGGATACATGCTTTGATAATAAATGAACCTTCGAAATGCAAGGAGGTTTCTCCACTGAGGTTAGGTCATGGGTTAAGGGTGAAAGGTGAAATGTTTAAGGGGAACATGAGGGGGAACTTCTTCACTCAGAGGACGGTGAGAGTGTGGGATGAGCTGCCAGTGTGAGTGGTGGATGCGAGATCAATCTCAACATCGAAGAGAAATGTGGATAGGGACATGGATAGGATGGGTATGGAGGGCTACCATCCGGGTGCACGTCGATGGGACGAAACAGATTAATGATTCAGTACAGACTAAATGGGCCAAAGGTCCTGATTCTTTGCTGTAGAGTTCTATGACTCTGAAGTTCACTGTCTGGAGCATTGGCTCATGCAGCACAGATCAGAGTGTGAAGACATGCAGAACCCCATGGTTACGATCCCCTCCTCCCCTCCCCACCCCGTATCTTCAGCGCCACTGGCTAGCTTCCCAGGACCCATGGGTGTAAGGCAGTGTGCTTGTAATGACTCACACAGGGCGTAGTGAAGGGTTGCAAGTAAAATTACACACAGTAAGCAGGGAATGGGCCAACCCTTGCTCAGTGTTCTGCAATTTCTGACCCAGGCTGCCAAACCTGGCTCCAGCTACGCCCTGAGCACAGGGGCCTAGGGCACCGAGGGGCTCCTCCACCCACTGCACACTACTCTTACTGGGGACAAGCTGCAGCAGCCAGATCTCTGGCACTGAGTCTGGTTCTGCAGTGCAGAATGGAGGGTGGAAGAAGAGGAGAGCGGTGGTGATAGGGGACTCGATAGTTAAAGGTACAGACAGGAGATTCTGTGGTCGTGACAGAGACTCCCGGATGGTTTGTTGCCACCCGGGTGTCAGGGTCAGGGACGTCTCTGATTACGTGCACAGCATTCTGAAGTGGGAGGGTGATCAGCCAGATATCATGGTACTCATCGGTACCAATGACGTAGGAAGAAAGAGTGAGTATAGAGAGCTTGGTAGGAAGTTAAAAAGCAGGACCTCGAGGGTGGTAATCTCAGGATTGCTACCCGTGCCACGTGCCAGTGAGGGTAAGAACAGGATGCTCTGGCGGATGAACACGTGGCTGAGGAACTGGTGCAGGGGGCAGGGTTTCAGATTTCAGGATCATTGGGACCTCTTCTGGGGCAGGTGGGACCTGTACAAGAGGGACAGGTTACACCTGAACTACAAGGGGACCAAGATCCTTGCAGGGAGGTTTGTTAGTGCTATTGGGGAGGGTTTAAACTAGATTCACAGGGGGATGGGAACCAGAGTGCCAGAGCAGATAGTGGAGCGGGGGTGAAAATAAATGATGTTAAAAGTTCATGTAAAGTCACAAACAGAAGGGTTGTGTGTGGTGGTAATAATCTTCTGAAATGTGTCTATTTCAATGCGAGGAGTATGGTGGGGAAGGCTGACGAGCTGGGGGCATGGATTGACGCATGGAATTACGACATTATAGCCATTAGCGAAACTTGGCAACAGGAGGGCAGGACGGGCAGCTTAATGTTCCAGGGTTCCGATGTTTTAGGCATGATAGAGGCAGAGGAATGAAGGGTCGGGGGTGGGGGGTGGTGGGTGGCATTGCTAGTCAGGGAAAATGTTACAGCAGTGCTCAGGCAGGACAGATTAGAGGGCTTGTCTACCGAGGCCATATGGGTGGAGCTGAGAAACAGAAAAGGTATGGCCACATTAGTGGGGTTGTATTATAGACCACCCAATAGTCAGCGAGAATTGGAGCAAACCTGCAGAGAGATAGCAGACAACTGCAGGAAACATAAAGTTGTGATAGTACAGGATTTTAATTTTCCACATATTGGTTGGGACTCCCATATTGTTAAAGGTCTAGATGGATTAGAGTTTGTAAAATGTGTTCAGGGAAGTTTTCTAAATCAATATATAGAGATACCAACTAGAGAGGATGCAATATTAGATCTCCTATTAGGAAACGAGTTAGGACAGGTGATGGAAGTGTGTGTAAGAGAACACTTTGGTTCCATATAACCATATAACAATTACAGCACAGAAACAGGCCAACTTGGCCCTTCTAGTCCGTGCCAAACTCTTACTCTCATCTAGTCCCACCGACCTGCATTAAGCTCATAACCCTCCATTCCTTTCCTGTCCATATAGCTGTCCAAATTAACTTTAAACGACAACATCGAACCTGCCTCAACCACTTCTGCTGGAAGCTCGTTCCACACAGCTACCACTTTCTGAGGAAAGAACTTCCCCCTCATGTTACCCCTAAACTTTTGCCCTTTAACTCTCAACTCATGTCCTCTTGTTTGAATCTCCCCCAACCTCGATGGAAAAAGCCTATCCACCTCAACTCAATCTATTCCCCTCATAATTTTAAATACCTCTTTCAAGTCCCCCCTCAACCTTCTACACTCCAAAGAATAAAGACCCAATTATGAGAATATACTTTTACAGTGATCATAACACCATTAGTTTCAACTTGATCATGGATAAAGATTGATCTGGTCCTCGGGTTGAGGTTCTAAACTGGAAAAAGGCCAAATTTGAAGAAATGAGAAAGGATCTAAAAAGCGTGGTTTGGGACAAGTTTTTCTCTGGGTGTAATTGTTAAATGGGAGGCCTTCAAAGGGGAAATTTTGAGAGTGTAGAGTTTGTATGTTCCTGTCAGGATAAAAGGCAAAGTGAATAAGAATAAGGAACCTTGGTTCTCAAGGGATATTGGAACTCCGATAAAGAAGAAGAGAGAGATGTATGACATGTATAGGAAACAGGGAGGAAATAAGGTGCCTGAGGAGCATAAAAAGTGCAAAAAAAACTTAAAAAAGAAATCAGGAGGGCTAAAAGACATGAGGTTGCTCTGGCAGTCAAGGTGAAGGATAATCCAAAGAGCTTCTACAGGTATATTAAGAGCAAAAGGATAGTAAGGGATAAAATTGGTCCTCTTGAAGATCAGAGTGGCCAGCTATGTATGGAACCAAAAGAAATGGGGGAGATCTTAAATGGGTTTTTTGTGTCTGTATTTACTAAGGAAACTGGCATGGACTCTATGGAAATAAGTATTGAGGTCATGGAACCTATACAGATTGAAGAGGAGGAGGTGCTTGCTATCTTGAGGCAAATTAGAGTAGATAAATCCCCAGGATCTGACAGGGTATTCCCTCAGACCTTGAAAGCGACTAGTGTTGAAATTGCAGGGGCCCTGGCAGATATATTTAAAATGTCGGTATCTACGGGTAAGGTGACGGAGGATTGGAGGATTGGAGGATTGGAGGATAAGCTCATGTTGTTCCGTTGTTTTAAAAAGGCTATAAAAGTAATCCGGGAAATTATAGGCCAATAAATTTGACGTCGGTAGTAGGTAAATTATTGGAAGGAGTACTAAGAGATAGGATCTACAAGTATTTGGATAGACAGGGTCTTATTGGGTGAGTCAACATGGCTTTGTGCGTGGTATGTCATGTTTAACCAATCTATTACAGTTTTTCGAGGAGGTTACCAGGAAAGTGGATGAAGGGAAGGCAGTGGATCTTGTCTACATGGACTTCAGTAAGGCCTTTGACAAGGTCCCACATGGGAGGTTAGTTAGGAAGATTTAGTCGCTAGGTATACATGGAGAGGTAGTAAATTGGATTAGACATTGGCTCAATGGAAGAAGCCAGAGAGTGGTAGTGGAGGATTGCTTCTCTGAGTGGAGGCCTGTGACTAGTTGTGTGCCACAGGGATCCGTGCTGCGTCCATTGTTATTTGTCATCTATATCAATGATCTGGATGATAATGTGGTAAATTGGATCAGCAAATTTGCTGATGACACAAAGATTGGGGGAGTAGTGGACAGTGAGGAAGGTTTTCAAAGCTTGCAGAGGGATTTGGACCAGCTGGAAAAATGGGCGGAAAAAATGGCGGATGGAGTTTAATACAGACAAGTGTGAGGTATTGCACTTTGGAAGGACAAACCAAGGTACATACAAGGTAAATGGTAGGGCACTGAGGAGTGCAGTAGAATAGAGGGATCTGGGAATACAGATATAGAACTCCCTAAAAGTGGGGTCACAGATAGATAGCGTAAAGAGAGCTTTTGGTGCATTGGTCTTCATAAATCAGTGTTGAGTATAAGAATTGGAATGTCAGGGGGCGTCATGCGATGACATGGGATTGAGACGTGTAAATCCAGCTCTCCTGTAAAAAATCAGCAAAGTACCGTTTAAACAAAGTAAAGTTAATAAATACTTTCTGAAAACTACTTATAAACTTCGTAAGACTACTCTACGATATGCCTCGTAAACCGCAACAGAAGAAGTCTGTTGTTGTGAAGTCACTGCGAGATGGCAAGAAAAAAGGACCTACTGCAGGGAACAATGGTGGCGGTAGCGGTCTCTCGGAAGAAGATGCCGGAATTGCGCATGCGCAAAGAAGTATGCATGCGCAAATCGACACAACTTAAACTACAAGAACCGACGGCCACTGCAACTGAAAGCAACTCAGAGTCAGAATTGGATATCGCAGAGAATACAGTTGAAGAAAAGGAAGAACTGGAAGAGACTGGAAGTAAAGGAGACGACGGAGACATCAGAGAGGCTTTATTGCAATTAACGGCTGAACTAAGAAAATTGAGAACAGAGCTTAGAGACGTGAAGATGTGCTATGATAAAGCTATGAAAAGACAGGATAAAATGGATAAGAAACTTCAGAAGATGGAAAGAACAATGGAGCATATTAACGATAGAGTGGAAAAAACAGAAAATGATGTGCTCGTCTGGAACACGGAAAGAAATCAACTCTTGGAGAAAGTGGACGTGTTGGAAAATTTTAGTAGACGTAATAATATTAAAATTGTTGGTCTTAAAGAAAGTATAGAGGGAGGTAATCCAATTGAATTTTTTCAAAGATGGATCCCGAAAACCTTGCAAATGAAAGAGGAAGACCGATCAATTGAAATTGAGCGGGTACATAGAGCTCTAAGACCAAAACCACAAGATGACCAATATCCACGATCAATTTTAATAAAATTCTTAAGATTTCAGGACAAAGAAAGGATTCTACAGGCGGCTGCCCAAGCTGCCAAGAAGAGAAAAGGGCCACTGATGATAGAAGGGAAGAAATTTTTTTACCCTGACATAAGTTATGAACTTTTGAAGAGAAGGAAGAAATTTAATCCAGTGAAAAAAGCCCTATGGGATCACGGTTATCAATTTATATTGTGTTATCCTGCAACCTTGAAGATTTTTTTGCCTGGTGGAGAAAAAAGATCTTTTGATGATCACCGGAAAGCAGAGGAGTTTGTGTGAGATTCTTTGAATATTCACCAGATACAAGAACAAACCCAGGGGACCGAGATGGATTGAAGATGAAGACTGGATCAAGGATTAGGCCTGTTGGATTTTTAGGCGGATGAATATATATATATTATTAATTATATGAGGGAGGGGAAGAAAGGTTAAAATTTGAGGAATATTAGCTGAGAATAATTACATTTTTTTTATATATATACAATTTTTTGTTACGGGGGAGCTGGAAGAAACACTGACCAATCGCTACGTTATTCATGTGTGCAAGCGTGGCAATAGCCACGACCCGCACAATGGAGGGGGGTAGTGTTGTGTATCTTTTCATTCACAACATTAGTGGGGGGGTATTTTGTTTTTTCTTTTTGCCTGGATGATTGGGAGGGAAACACATAGCAACATGGTGAAGTTCAAAGAGATTCGCTAGGGAACTATGAGAGTTGAGAAGCTAAGTAATGTTTTAGATTTTAAGAAATAAATATGAAACATTTTTGAATATTTGGAGCCCTTATTTACAGCTCCGATGATAAAGATCTTGGTCCCTTGGGGAAAGTAACAAATATATATAAAATTTATTTTTAATCCCATGGAGCATGTGCAAACCTTCCAATACTCAGGCAGTTCTTTTTTTTCTCTTTTCTCTTTAGGTAGGAGTATATATCGGGGGGGAGGGTAGATATTATTTTCTCATGTATTCACTTTGAAAACTCAATAAAAATTATATTAAAAAAAATTGGAATGTCATGGTGAGGTTGTATAAGACATTGGTGAGGCCGAATTTGGAGTATTGTGAGCAGTTTTGGTCGCCAAATTACAGGAAGAAATTTGGTTGGAAGAGTGCAAAGAAGGTTTACAAGAATGTTGCCAGGACTTGAGAAACTGAGTTACAGAGAAAGGTTGAATAGGTTAGGACTTTATTCCCTGGAGCGTAGAAGAATGAGGGGAGATTTGATAAAGGTATATAAAATTATGATGGGTATAGATAGAGTGAATGCAAACAGGCTTTTTCCGCTGAGGCTAGGGGAGAATGAGGACATGGGTTAAGGGTGAAAGGGGAAAAGTTTAAAAGGAACATTTGGGGGGGGGGGGATTCTTCACACAGAGTGGTGGGAGTGTGGAATGAGCTGCCAGATGAAGTGTTAAGTTCTAACATTGAAGAAAAACTTGGACAGGTACATGGATGAGAGGTGTGTGGAGGGATATGGTCCAGGTGCAGGTCAGTGGGACTAGGCAGAAAAATGATTCAGCACAGCCAAGAAGGGCCAAAAGGCCTGTTTCTGTGCTGTAATGTTCTATGGTTCTGTGGAATGTTAAACTTGTCTCAGCCTGAGTGAAGGAACAAGGGAGTTGCTCTGCGACCTGGATCAGCTTACAGCTATAAGCAAAGATCAAGAGGGCTGCAGTTTGTTTCTTTTGAAAAAGGAGAAAGACAGTCGCGTGTTTTCCCGTCTTCCTGAATGAAAGACCTGCTTGTTCACTCTCAAGGAAGTGCGGCCCTCGCTGTAACCACCCGACAACTGACAGTCTCCTACAGAGCTGGGACTGTCCTGCAGATTCCTGGCCCAGGGTAGCACTGTTTACCTTGTGAAATTTTAAATAAATCACTTCAATGTTCTTAAAGCTTCACAGACTTGCTGTAATCGTTGGCCCTCCCTATCCCTCTTCCCATAACAGAATTCCGGGGCAGAAGCTGCTGAGCTGGGGATGGACCGGGAGACACTACAGAGAATGAAATAAACGTGCCATAATTACAAACAAAACCAAAAAGGAAATGAGGAATTCCTTCCTTAGAATTTGACAGGGAACTCTGCTACAGGAATGGCCTTGGGAAATGGTGGAGACATTTTCTGAAGAAACTAAATGAGTACAGAGACCCCACTGTTATAAGACTATTGAATGGTTCCCTAGTACAATAATGTGGACTCCTGACCTCACAATCTGCCTTAAGATCTTAAAGCTTATTGTCTACCTGCACTGCCAATTTCTCTGTAGCTGTTGCACTTTATTATGCATTGTCGTAGTTTTACCTTGTTCTACTTCAAAGCGCTGTAGCATGACCCGATCTTTATGACCAGTGTGTAAGACCAGCTTTTCACTGTGCCTTAGTACATGTGACAACAATACACACATTTAACTGAGAGGTAACCGGCAGCTCTATCAGACACTGAGGAGACCTCAGAACTGGGAAGGGAGGCAGGGGGTGGGGCGAGGCCCCAGCACACTGCTCTGATCTCCACAAGTATGTCATTAATTAGAAGCAGCTTGCAGTGGCAGGACAGGTTTGCATATGTTTAAAAGGGGAGGAGAAAATTGGAGATCGTGTTTTGTTTTGGGAAGGACCCAGAGCTGAGGGTCACTGTTAAAAGGCAAACGGGGTGGCAAATTTCTCTCGAGGGTTGAGAATACTTGAAATCTGTTCAAAGGATGGTGAGAGCAGAAGTAGACACACAAGGGCATGGGAGGTTGCCCAGGGTGCACTGAAGTGAGTGGTAACTGAAAGCAGGCATGCAGGTACAGCAGGCTGTGAAGAAAGCTAATGGCATGCTGGCCTTCATAACAAGGGGAATTGAGTATAAGAGCAAAGAGGTCCTTCTGCAACTGTACAGGGCCCTGGTGAGACCACACCTGGAGTATTGTGTGCAGTTTTGGTCTCCAAATTTGAGAAAAGACATTCTTGCTATTGAGGGAGTGCTGCGTAGGTTCACCTTAATTCCCGGGATGGCAGGACTGTCATATGTCTAATGATTGGAGCGACTGGGCTTGTATACTCTGGAATTTAGAAGGCTGAGAGGGGATCTTATTGAAACATTTAAGATTATTAAGGGATTGGACACGCTGCAGGCAGGAAGCACGTTCCCGCTGATGGGTGAGTCCAGAACCAGAGGCCACAGTTTGAGAATTAGGGGTAGGCCATTTAGAACGGAGTTGAGGAAAAACTTTTTCACCCAGAGAGTGGTGGATATATGGAATGCTCTGCCCCAGAAGGCTGTGGAGGCCAAGTCTCTGGATGCTTTCAAAAAAGAGATGGATAGAGCTCTTAAAGGTAGCGGATTCAAAGGTTATGGGGATAAGGCAGGAACTGGATACTGATAGTGGATGATCAGCCATGATCACAGTGAATGGTGGTGCTGGCTCGAAGGGCCAAATGGCCTACTCCTGCACCTATTGTCTATTGTCTACAGCAAATAGGTAAACACCATTGGCCTGCTCCTGCTGTCAGCCAGTGTTGAAAGGCAGGAGGGAGAGGAGACATGAGAATGAACAGCAGAGTTAAACCAAATGGCGTGCTCTAATGTCACATCTCAGGATATTGCAAGGACTCGAGCTATAGGGAGAGCTGGGGCAGGTTACCCCTTTATTCCTTGGAACATAGGAACCTGACAGGACATCTTATTGGTGTGTATAAAATCATGAGGGGCATGGATAGGGTTAATGCACACAGTCTCTTGCGCAGGAAAGGGGAACCAAAATCTAGTGGACATTGAGGAGGAAAAGAGTTAAAAGGGATCTGAGAATAACTTGGGAATGTCAGAGGTAGTTTCTAATATACAGAGTGGTAAGTGCATGGTCAGGGGTGGTGATAGAGGCAAATACATTAGTAGCGGCATTTAAGAAACTGTAAGATACACATGGATGAATGAAAAATGAAGAGCAACGTGGGAGGGAAGGGTTAGATTGGTCCGCAAGGAGGGAAAAAGGGCAGCACAACATTGTGGGCCAAAGGGCCTGTACTGTTCTGTACTATTCTACGTTCACACAGAGGGTGGTGCATTTACAGGGCTGCCAGAGGAAGTGACTGAGACAATAACATTTAAAAGACATTTTACTAAGTCCGTGGGTATGAAAAATTTAAAGAGATTTGGACCAAACGCAGGCAAACGGGAACAGGTTGATGGGCACCGTGGTTAGCAATGACAAGTTCGGCTCAAGGGCCTGTTTCATGCCATATGACTTGATGAGTATTATTCTTCCTGGCCGACACAGGATACCGAGCAGACAGATTACAAGTGCAAATCTTACTGAACTCACTGCGGTTCATATTACCAGAGCAATAATCAGAATACAAGTTCAGTTTCTTCACTATATCCGCGACTGAATCAGCGCTGCTTCTTGACATATACTGAACTCAACAATTTTATTGATTTTATCAATTTTGACATCAATTTGCTCCAACTTCTAGCCTGACTTCAAATTTGCTTGATCCATCTGATAGCCCTCTCCTCTTTCTCAATCTCTCTGTCACCATCTCCTGATGTAGATTATCCACTGATATCGTCTATAAACCTACTGATGATCTTAATTATACCTCTTCCCACCCTGCCTCTTGTTTCTCACTTCCTCCACCTCTTCCGCACCTGTATGAAGCTTTCAATACCAGATCATCTAACGTTCCTCCACCTTCAAAGAATGGGGTTCCCCTTCCACTACCATCGATGCTGCCTGCACCTGCATCTCCTTCGTTTCCCACACGTCTGCCCCCACCCCATCTTTCCACCACCAGAACTGGGATAGAGTTCCTCTTGTCCTTCCCTACTCTTCCACAAGCCTCCAAATCCAGCACATCATTCTCCCGCAAACACAAGGAAATCTGCAGATGCTGGAATTTCAAGCAACAGACACAAAAAATGCTGGTGAATGCAGCAGGCTGGGCAGCATCTATAGGAAGAGGTACAGTCGACGTTTCGGGCCGAGCCCCTTCGTCAGGACAAAGGGTCTCAACCCAAGATGTCGACTGTACCTCTTCCTATAGATGCTGCTTGGCCTGCTGCGTCCACCAGCATTTTTTGTGTGTACATCATTCTCCATAGTTTCCTCAATGGGATCCTACCACTAAACACATCTTTCCCTCCTGGCACTTATGCCTGCAAGTGTGACAAGCGCTACATCTGCCCCTACATCTTCTCCCTCACCAGGGCCCCAAAGCTGAGGCGACACTTTGCCTGCGGATCTGTTGAAGCCATCCACTGTCTCTGGTGCTCCAGTACATTGGCGAGACCTGATTTAAACTGGGGACACCACTTTGCCCAGCACCTTCGCTCCATCCTCCACAAAAGGTGGGATTTCCCAATGGTCACCAGTTCAACTTGACTTCCCGTTCGGACACGTTGGTCCACGGCCTCCTCCACTGTCAGGAAGGGGCCGCTCTCAGGGTGGAGGAGCAAAACCTCATATTCCATCTGGGTAGCCTCCAACCTGAGGACAAGAAAACTGATCTTGTTAACTTCCGGTTACACCTCCCCCTCCCCCTTCTCTCCTCTTCCATTCCCCATTCTGGCTTGTGGAATGCACTGCCAGCGAAGGTGGTAGAGACAGATACCATAGGGCCTTTTAAGAGACTCTTAGGTTGGTACATGGAGCTTAGAAAAGTAGAGGTCAATGCAGATGGGAAACTCTACACAGTTTCTAGAGTAGGTTACATGGTCAGCACAATATTGTGGGCCGAAGGGCCTGTAATGTGTTTCTATGTTTTCTCCTAACTGCTGTCAGTTCCCTCTGGTGCCCCTACTTCTTCCCTTTCCACTATGGTCCACTGTTCTGCCCTATCAGATTCTTTGATCTTAAGCCTTTCACCTCTTCGACCTATAACCTCTCAGCTTCTTACTTCACCCAACATCCCCCTCACCTGGTTTCAGTTATTACCTGCTGGTTTGTATTCCTTCCCCTCCCTCAACCTTTTCATTCTTTCTTCCCCCTTCCTCTTCAGTCCTGATGAAGGGCCTCACCGGATATGTTGACTTGTTTATTCCTCTCCATAGATGCTGCCCGACTTGCCATTTCCTCCAGCATTTTGTGGGTTGCTCTGGATTTCAAGTATCTGCAGAACCTCTTGTGTTTACAGGTCAGTTTATCTACTTCTTCTTTGTTATGTTAACTTTAAAATAGCTTCTTTATTACGTTAATCTTCTAAACTGCTGCGTATGTGGATTAAAATGGCTCCTATGTTATAAATGCTGAGAAAGTCTAGCTAGAAACTTGCTTGGGTTAATACAGATGGCAGGGTGCTATTAGCCAATGTGTGTTCATGTATCATTTCTTGGGGTGATAATGCTGTCACATACGACTGGGAACGGGGGTTTTTGGTGGGGAGTCGGACGAGAGACCGGGAGGACGACGGACGTGCGAGAAGGCTCCGGGTGGTCCCGAGCTGTGAGTCGACAGAGTCTGGGTGGTCCCAAAGAAATTCCTGAGCTCCAACTTGTGCACGAAGAACCTGAACTTTGGTAAGTCTGGCGCCTTTTTCCATTCCTTCTTTTTTCTGTGTTGAACTTATATATAGACATAGACTTAGTAATAGCTATAAAGTGTATTTGGTAAAACGTACTGTGTGTGCCGGCTGATGATTGATGTTTGGGATTGATCTGGGTGGCAGTGGTACAGCAACCGACCCAACAGGAAACGTCCAGGCAGGCGCCGGGCGGGATTTCCCCTAGATATATACGAGCCAATATAGCTGAGTGTTACATACTGAACACCCACCAGAAACACTCAGGCAATTCCACAGCCTACCTCTCCCTCAGGAGTGACCCTGTCTCGGCAACATTAACCCTGAGTCTGATCCATTTTGGCTCCTTGCTAGGTAGAGCCTCACTGCCCAAACCCTCCTTGAGGTTTACATAGTATCTTGGCTTTTTCTCAAGCTTAATGGGCTAGTCCTTACCCTCTCAGTGAATTAACAGAACTAAAGCAACCACTTTGGTACAAGCAAATTTGAAGTTAATTGTGTTTGAATCTCAAGGGGAAATCTTGCTGCGCAAAGTTGTTTCTTGCAAGTGTAAGGGGTTTCTTTTTTTATGTCACTGCGTAGTCTAATTAAAATGGTTTCTTTGTTATGTTATAATTGAACGGGCTTCTTTGTTATGTTAACTGCTGAGGAAGTCCTTCCCGCTAGCAGTTTGTTTGGATTATGTTATTGATAAGAGGATGAATGAGCCAATTGCGATAGTTGTTGTGCTTTTGGTGTGTCTGTAAGATATTGTATGCGTGGGGTTTTGGGGGGGAAGGCGGGAGAGGGAGACAGAGGATGGACCAGGTGCTGTGAGTCCGCTAACGGGGTTGGACCCCAAGTGGGGCATTCGGCGAGGAGAGGAGATGGAGACAGACTCGTGTGGAGCGTCTGGTCGACCACCGTTGTTGGTCCAGACGGCCAGTTGAGGTGGTCCGGGGGGGTCGCAGGGTGAAGAAGAAGGGTCCCGAGCTCCAACTGTTCGTGCACGAAGAGATTTAACTTTGATAAGTGTGGCGCCTTTGATTTTCCTTTTATATTTTATTCTCTATTAAATATATAGTTCCAGTAACATCTATAAACTGTAAATCATTTAATCGTATCTGGTGTATTGTCTGTTATTTGGCCGGGGTGGGGTACATCACACAGCATCCACACAAACTGATTACCCAGTTTGCCGGGGCCAAGGGCCGTTTTCCTAGACGACAGCGAGCCAAGCGACCCTGAGGGTGGCCGGGGGACTACACAAGGAATTCAGAGGAAAATTTAGCTCTGGTAATGTGGTGGTGGGGTGGGGGAGAATCTGACTGATGTAATGCTATATAGCGTGGAAGATGTCCTTCAAGTGTTGACACAGCTGGGCTCTAGGAAGTGTTTATTAGTAGTCAGCAAAGTTCGACAAATAGCAATGAGATCACAGTTATACAAATTCAGGGAGAAATAATGACCAACTCCCTACCCTCACAATGGTGCACCCAGCCAGTCGTACTTTAGTTTAAAATTAGGCACCCTGAATACTGCTCTCCCAATAACATCTCACTCCCACATGTTGCATGATCTCAGTGGTTCCAGCATTGCTTGCTCCCATCTGATATACGCAGATACACACCAAAGAGCAAACAATTACTAAAAATACACCACTTGAGAGGTTGTTGTTCCACGTGGAGCCCAGGGAACTGTAAAGGCCTCATTAAGTCTCAAGCAGTAATCTCAACAAAAACACAAACCACAACCGCTGTTGTATTTTGCTTCGCTATCCTGACAAGAGACAGTGGAGGAGCTGCAAGAAAACACACCCCAGCTTGGGTTTGAGCCAAGACAGACCTGGATTGCTCAATACATTCCCCACCACAGGAAAACAGTCCGTGCCCATCGAGTCTGGAAGAATTACTCCTCAATTGCAAATCTAGAGATGGCCAGAAATAACCAGTTATTTAGGACAGTCCCATTTCTGGCTCCTTGGTTCAAAACCACACAGTTCCTCAAGACTCATCCAGGCACTTAAACGTGCATGAGTTTCACTACTTTACCTCCTGTCCCAAAATAAATCTCAGTAAATCATGTTTCGGTAAAGCTTCTAAAACTTAGGCAAACTTCTATAGATACACCATGGGGAGAATCTTGGCCTGGTATGTTAATACCAATGACCAAGAATGGAAAGGCCTACAAAAAGTCGTGGATACAGCCAACTCCATCACGGAAAAAGCCCTTGCCATCATCGAGCTCAACTACAAGGAGCACTGCCTCCAGAAAGCAGCATCCTTCATCAAGAACCCCCACCATCGAGGCCGTGCTCTCTTCTCGCTGCTGCCATCGGGAAGGAGGTACAGGAGTTTTAGTTCCCACACTGTCAGGTTCAAGGACAGTTAGGCTCTGAACCAGTAGGGATAACTTAAATTACAGAGTCATAGAAAGGTACAGCACAGAAACAGGCCTTTCAGCCCATCTAATCTATGCCAAACCATTTAAACCACCCAGTCCCATCAACCTGAACCCAGACCACAGCCCTCCACGTACCCATCCAAACTTCTCTTAAACATTGAAATCAACCTTTCACTCTTAACGCACGGCCTCTGGCTGAAGTCTCACCCAACCTCAGTGGAAAAAACCCTATGTATACCCCTCATAATTTTGTATACCTCTATCAAATCTCCACTCAATATTCTACATTCTAACAAATAAAGTCCAAACCTATTCAATCTTTCCGCGTAACTCAAGCCCTCCGGACCCGGCAACATCGTTGTTAATTTTCTCTGCGCTCTTTCAACCTTATTTACATCCTTCCTGTAGGTTGGTGACCAAGAGAGACAACTCTCCAAATTAGGCCTTACCAAAGTCTTACACAATTTCAACAAAAAAAAATCCCAGCACCTTGAAGGACACAGGTCACTGATCCCTGGGGGGTTTTGCTCCTCAGACACACTAATTTCCTAATAATAATTTTTCATTCATGCCAAGTTCTGAGAACTTGTCACATTTCCATATCAGATCCCATGACCACGATTTTTCCCCATCAATCACATGATCCATGCTGCATTAACTGCATGAAATGTGGATCCTATTAAATTTAAATCATTAATAATAGACAACAAGCAGTGACCTGGAATTAGCCCTGCAAAACCCGACTTCAGCCTTGCTATCACCTAACCCCCATTTGGCCAGTTCTCATTGTACTCTGATCAGTTTATAATGTGAGACCTTCTCAAATGCCTCACTAAATTCCCACGTAAGCAACTGCACATACAACACAACACCTCCCCACTCAGTTCTCCTTGTCGCTGTCCCACTCAAATTAGTTCAGCACATTTTCTATAACAAACCGTGCTGTCCTTGATTTGAAGTGATTATTTAGACTATTCTTCAGATGTTTTCTCAGTAATTTTCTATCACTGAGGTCAGGCAAAGGTATTTATTACTGCCTCAGTACACTGATATGAAGAAGTGATGCATCTGGATGGCATGCAAAACAATATTTTTCACTACGCCTCAACACATGTGACAACGATAAACCAACTTATAAAAAGCCCTGGACTCCACATTTGTCTTGAACCGATGTTTTACTCTTCCTCGTTCCGTCACCCTCTCTTGCCTGAAGACAGTCACTGCATTCAGTATGTTTGTTTCTTCACAGTCCATATCCCAGAATCCAAGATCATACTATATCCTCCCAAAGAGCATCACTTGGCACTTCAGGATTAGATTCCGTCCAGCATTGCTTCATCTATCTTGCACGCTGAGAAGCAACTTTCTCCTATCACCACCATCCTCACTGATAACCGCCCCATCAATATTCGCACCCTCTGCAAACGTACCAGTCATAGCTCTGACATTCACCTCTATAGTTAACGTACACCACAAACTGTAAGGGTCCCAGCACTGATTCCCGGGGCCACGGGGGAGAGGGGAGGGGAGAGTGGGTGGAGGACGGGCTGGAAGGGAGTGGGGGGAAGGGAATTAGGGGGGAGTGGGGGGGAGGAAGGAGAGGGAGGAAGGAGAGGAGGGAAGGAGAGGAGGGAAGGAGAGGGGGAAGGAGAGGAGGGAAGGAGAGGAGGGAAGGAGAGGAGGGAAGGAGAGGAGGGAAGGAGAGGAGGGAAGGAGAGGGGGGAAGGAGAGGGGGGAAGGAGAGGGGGGAAGGAGAGGGGGGAAGGAGAGGGGGGAAGGAGAGGGGGGAAGGAGAGGGGGAAGGAGAGGGGGAAGGAGAGGGGGAAGGAGAGGGGGAAGGAGAGGGGGAAGGAGAGGGGGAAGGAGAGGGGGAAGGAGAGGGGGAAGGAGAGGGGGAAGGAGAGGGGGAAGGAGAGGGGGGAAGGAGAGGGGGGGAAGGAGAGGGGGGGAAGGAGAGTGGGGAAGGAGAGGGAGGGATGGAGCAGGGGGATGGAGGGAGGTGGAGAGGTGGAAAGGCGGGGGGGCGGAGTGGCGGGGGCAGAGGGGCGGGGAGTCGGGGTGGGGAGAGGCAGAGGGGGAATGGGCAGATACTGATACAAATTTACTGACGTCATATGATCATTTTATGATCCTCTGGGATCCATCTGTCCAATGCCCATTATTCAAAGGGATTTCTCAAGGCTTTGATGACCCCTCACCTGGTCTTTCCTGCCTTTGTCCCAGGTTCCCTGGTGACTCACAGTGCTGACCTCAGGGTCTGACCCCTTTTGTTTACCTATTTGTCTTGGATTTGAAGACTGGTTGGGACTCTGGAACTACCAGTGAATGCAGCAGGAATTGCTACTCTCGAGATTAGAACTAGCATGATAAATTTGCAGACAAGCCTGACAGACACTGGATTTGCTAACGGCGTGCGGGAGGGGGAAAAGCTGCGTGATACAGGTGTGGAGGGTGCATGCACTACAGTACACCCAGTATGACTTATCTCTATAAAGAACAGCAGACTCACTCAGAATGATGACTACAGTCTTCATGAGGTTCATCATGGTCTCCTTGTGCCTGGAGTGAAACGTGTGCTGGGACATCCTCTGCACTTTGTGCTGGACGTAACAGAATATTCGCATGTACACCAGCAGCATGACACAGAAGATCACCAGGTTGGAGATGGCCCAGAAAACCAGGTAGCTGCGGCTGTAGAGAGGAGCCATCCGCGAGCAGGTGTCCAGGCTGCACACGCAGTTCCAGCCCATCTGGGGGATGAGCCCCATAACGATGGCGGTGACCCAAATGCAGACAATGAGGAAGGTCACACGCTGGTTGCTCATGTTGCTGTGCAGCTGCATCTGGAAGACGGTCTGGTGGCGCTCCACAGCGACGGCCAGCAGGTTGGCGACAGAGGCCGTCAGGCTGGTGTCGATCAGCCCCTGCCGCAGGAACCAGGTCTGCACCGTCAGCTCCGCGGTGCGCGGGCCCGTGTGAAACATGAGGTACGTGTAGGCCACACCAGAGAAGAAGTCCGTAGCAGCCAGGTTGGCCAGCAGGTAGAAGATGGGCTGGTGGAAGCGGCGGTTCAGGGCTATGGCTGCGATGACCAGCGTGTTGGCCAGTATGACTATCAGACACACCAAGAGGCCCAGGGTAACCACCAGCACGTCCTTCGTCCGCCACTTGTCAGTCAAGTTTTTGTTGGCTGATCTGTAGAAGAAGGGGATGGTCTGGTTGTAGTAGCAGGTATCCATGGCTCCTTCCATCTCAGCTGGGATCAAGTGCACCTGCAACGAAAAACAGCATCAGGTCCACTCTTATCAGTGTCACTCACCACGTAAAGAGGGTGCCCCCAGGCTAGAAAAGCACAATTCTAAACCACCCCGCTCTCCCTAACACCGGTGCTGGGGGAATTATTGGATAAGTAATGTTTTGAAGAGAATGAGATTGATCAGGAATAGCCAGCGAGGAAATCTTGTTGGACCAATTTGATTAAAGCGTTGATTGTGCGTGTCAGTGCAGAGTCGTTGATGTGGTCTTCACAAAAAAGGGCCTTAATGGATCTCGCATGGGAGACTGGTCCAAAAGGATACCGCCCTGGGACAATCTGACAAACTACAGCGTGTAAAATCGTTATTAATCTCCTACCTTAGCTTGCTGGTACTTTCATATAGTCACTTATGTACATGCAATTGCTCAACAAGGCTTTCAGTAACTCTAGTATAAGCTGATTCTGTATTTTTCTAGAAGTTTCTCTGGAGCAGATGTCACACCACTAAATCTGGCTATTCCATAGGTTATTCTAATCACTGGAATGTATTGTTTTTGTCTAGTCTGAGCTCATTTTTAAGAATTGGGACAACCATGACTTTTTTTGTTCTTTGTCTATTTTTCTTCTGTCCATACTTTCTTATATCGCTCAATAAATGACTCAAATAAGCAAAATGTATTATGCCTCATACTTGACTTTCAAATAACCTCTGGATCAATATCACCAAGATCAGACACCAATCTGAGATTGTCTTGATCACAGGAGAGAGGGTGACAGTGAAGGGTTGTTTTTGTGACTGGAGGCCCGTGACCAGTCATGTCCCAGAGAGATCCTTGCTGTTTGCACTACCCATTAATGCAAATATCTAATCAGCCAAACATGTAGAAGCAACATAAAAGCATGCAGACATGGTCAAGAAGCTCAGTTGTTGATCAGACCAAACATCAGAATGGGGAAGCAATGTGATCTAAGTGACTTTGATTATGGAATGATTGTTGGTGCCAGATGGGGTGGTTTGCGTATGTCAGAAACTGAACTGGGATTTTTAAGCACTCAAGATAATCTCCAGCGTTTACAGAAAATGGTGCAAGAAAAAAAAAGACACCCAGTGAGTGATAGTATGGTGGGCAAGAATGACTTGATAACGAGAGAGGTCGGAGGAGAATGGCCAGACTGGTTCAAGCTGACAGGAAAGTGACAGTAACTCAAGTAACCACATGTTACAACAGTGGCGTGCAGAAGAGCATCTCTGAATGCACAACACATCAAAGCTTGAAGTGGATGGGCTACAGCAGCAGACAACAAACCTACAGTGCATTCAGTGGCTATTTCATTAGGTACAGGAGATACCTACTAAAGTGGCCATCGAATGTACATTAATGATGTAAGTGCCCCAGGTATAATCATTCAGTTCGCATTCAATAGAAAAATTAGTGCCATGTTGGTTGTGAGGAGGGTAGACTTCAGCTACGGACTGAGTTTAACAAGATGGGCAGGGAAATGTAAAAGGTGGTACATGTTGGAAGACTGGATGGATCCTAGGGTCCTGAGGAACAGAGAGGTCTTAGTGCAATGATCCCTTGCAGTCAGGACAGATCAATAAGGTGAAGGTGGCGTATAGAAAATGCTTGTCTTCACGAGCTGGGACATATACCACACAGCGGGTAGGTTATGGTACAACAAAGGTATGGTCCATCGTTCTGGTCACCACACTACAGGAAGGATGGGATTACATTGGAGAGGGTGGAGGGGAGATTCACCAGGATATTCCCAGGGATTCAGCTGTGAGGAGAGACAGGTTAGTCTGAAGCAACAAGGGTGCTGATACAGGGTTTTGACCCAAAAAGTCAATAGTTCCCTGCTTGACCCTCTGAGGACAGACTAGCCAAGAATATAAAGCAGGATATCAAAGGTTTTTTTAGTTATTTAAAGAGGAAAAGCAGGGGGAGAGTTGATGATGAACCATTGGAAAATGATGCTGGTGAGGTAGTAATGGGGGACAAAAAAAGGCAGATGAATCTAACGGGTACTTTGCATCTGTCTTCACTGTGGAAGGCACAGCAGAGGTCTGTGAGTCTCGGAGCAGGAATGAGTGTGATTAAAAGAGCGCTAGGCAAACTCAAGATGTAGAAACTACAGAAAGGGTGCAGAGGAGATTTACAAGGATGTTGCCTGGATTGGGGAGCATGCCTTATGAGAATAGGTTGAGTGAACTTGGCCTTTTCTCCTTGGAGCGACGGAGGATGACAGGTGACCTGATAGAGGTGTATAAGATGATGAGAGGCATTGATCTTGTGGATAGTCAGATGCTTTTCCCCAGGGTTGAAATGGCTAACATGAGAGGGCACAGTTTTAAGTTGCTTGGAAGTAGGTACAGAGATGTCAGGGATAGTTTTTTTATGCAGAGAGTGGTGAGTGTGTGGAATGGGCTGCTGGCGACAGTGGATACAATAGGGTCTTTTAAGAGACACTTGGGTAGGTACATAGAGCTTGGAAAAATAGAGGGTTATGGGTAAATCTAGGTAATTTCTAAAGTAAGTACATGTTCGGCACAGCATTGTGGGCCGAAGGGCCTGTATTGTGCTGTAGGTTTTCTATGTTTCCATGTTCTATGTCTTAAGCTGGATAAGTCACCTGGACCAGATGGCTACATTCCAGAGTCCTGACAGAGGTTGCTGGAGAGATAGCAGATGACATTGGTCATGATCTTTCAAGAATCACTTGATTCTATCATGGTCCCGAGGGACTGGAAGATTGCAAATGTCACTCCACTCTTTAAGAAGGGAGGATGGCAAATGAAAGGAAATTATAGGCCAATTAGCCTAACCTCAACGGTAGGAAAAATGTTGGAGTCTATTATTAAGGATGAGATTTTGAGGTACTTGGAGACTGAAGATAAAATAAGTCAAAGTTAGCATGTATTCTGTAAAGTAAATCTTGCCTGACAAACCTGTTAGAGCTCTTTGAGGAAGTGAAAGCAGGACGGGCAAGGGAGGGGCAGTGGATGTCATTTACTTGGATTTTCAGAAGGCATTTGATAAGGTGACACATCAGGCTGCTTAACAAGATTAAATCCGATGACGTTACAGGAAAGATACTGGCATAGATAGCAGAATGGCTGACAGGCAGGAGGCAACGAGTGGGAATAAAAGGGGGCCTTTTCTGGTTGGCTGCTGGTGACTAGTGGTATTCCTCAGGGGTCAGTATAGGAACCGCTGCTTTTCACATTGTTTATCAATGATTTAGATCATGGAATTGCAATGCGATTGCAGCAGGGACTCACACAAATCGTAAGAATGAGCAAAAAAGTGGCAGGTGGAATACAGTGTTGGGAAATATATGATAATGCATTTTGGTAAAAGGAACAGTAGTGGAGACTATTATCTAAATGAGGAGAAGGTTCGAACATCAGTGGTACAGAAGGATTTAGCAATCTTTGCGCAAGACTCTCTCAGAAGGTTACTTTACAGGTTGAGTCTGTGGTAAGGAAGGCAAATGCAATGTTGCCACTTATTTCAAGGGGAGTACTCTGTGTACATACATCTATTGACGCTTCTGGACACATCTTCAGTGATGTTCCTGGAATCATCGGGTGTTTCGGGTCTTTCAACATCATACACCCTCCTCCAGGTGACCCAGCCGGGGCTGATCAGACCCCAGCTTGTGTCCAGATGCCTAGCTACTTATGACCCCATGGCTGCCCTCTTTTGAGCTACAGCCATCTTGAGGCCCTCTCTGCTGCATCGGTGGTACTGCGGATAGCTCTCCTCTTCCTCTCTCCCTCGATGCCCAAAATGCTGAAGGCTCTAACTAAAGAACTGGCTATGAATCCCCTACAACTAACCTCCACTGGGAGACACCTCGCTCTCCATCCAGCCTGTAGAATATAACAGCAAGGAGATAATGTTGGACCTTTAAGAGACTTGTCAAGCTGCACTTAGAGTACTGCCAATAGGTTTGGGCCCCGTTATCTCAGAAAGGATGTGTTGTCATTAGAGAGAGTCTGGAGGAGGTTCATGAGGATAATTCTGGGAATGAGGAGCGTCTGGCAGCTTTGGGTCTGTACTCACTGGAATTTAGAAGAATGTGGGAGGGAGGGGGAGAATCCCATTGAAACCTACTGAATGTTGAATGGTCCAGATACGGTGGATGTGGAGAGGATGTTTCCATTGGTGGGGATATCTAGAACTAGAGGGCACAGCCTCAAAATTGAGGGGCAACCCTTTAGAACAGAGGTAAGGAGGAATATTTTTAGCCAGAGTAATGAATCTGTGGAATGCTCTGCCACTGACTGCAGTGGATGCCAAGTTCCGCGTGTAAGGCGGAAGTTGATAGTTTCCTGATCGGTCAGGGTATCAAAGGATATGGCGAGAAGGCAGGTGTGTGAGGTTGAGTGGGATCTGGGATCAGCCATGATGGAATGGTGGAACAGACTCGATGGGCTGAATGGCCTAATTCTGCTTCTGTGTCTTATGGTCTTGATCAGGGGTTCCCCACCATCTTTATACCATGGACCCCTACCATTAACTGAAGGGTCCATGGTTGGCAGGAAACATTCCCCCAGCAGAGAGGGCACATGTTAGGGATGGCACAGGAGGTTCAGTTGGAAGGAGAGGATTTATTTTCACCACATGGCGGTGGGATTCAAATCTGGAAATATCTGAGTGAAGATAAAGGCAAGTATTCTCAAAACACAAACATGAGAAAAATCTGCAGATGCTGGAAACCCAAAGAAAGACACACGAAATGCTGGAGGAACCCAGCAGGCCAGGTAGCATCTATGGAAAAGAGTACAGTCGACGGTTTAGGCTGAGATTATTCATTGGGTCCTGAAACAACGACTGTGTACTTTGTTTTATAGACGCAGCCTGACCCACCGAGTTTCTCCAGCATTTTGTGTGTGCTATTCACAAAAAGAGTTATGTAATTAGATGATATTTGCAAGAGCAACGCAGGGATGGTACTGCCCAGTGCTGGAGAATGAGATAGATTCTCAAATGTCCAGTTTGGATACAGTGGGCAGAAGAGAATGCTTCCATCCTGAATGGATGACAAGAGACAGTCTCTCCTCTCCACCTCAAAAATAAATTTCTGCTCTTAATATTGTCATTCATAACTGTCCTGACTGGAACTTGCAGAACATAAACGAGCTGGATGACAACATCAATGGGATAGGGAGGAAATGACGATGGGGTGGGAGAAGAGATTGGGAGGAGGGGGAAGGGGGGAGGGAAGAGGGGGAAGGGGGGAGGGAAGAGGGGGAAGGGGGAGGGAAGAGGGGGAAGGGGAAGGGGAGGGGGAGGGAGAAAGGGGAAGGGGAGGGGGAGGGGGAAAGGGGAAGGGGAGGGGGAAAGGGGAAGGGGAGGGGAAGGGGAGGCGGAAGGGGAGGGGGAAGGGGAGGGGGAAGGGGAGGCGGAAGGGGAGGCGGAAGGGGAGGGGGAAGGGGGGAAGGGGAGGGGGAAGGGGAGGGGGAAGGGGAAGGGGGAAGGGGGAAGAAGAGAAGGAGGGGAAGGGGAAGAAGAGAAGGAGGGGAAGGGGGAAGAAGAGAAGGAGGGGAAGGGAGGAGGATGGGAGTGGAAGGGGAGTGGAGGGGTCTAGAGTGGGAGGAGAGAGAGAGGAGCTGCAAGGGCTTGGACTGGTGGTCGTTACCTGGACGGGATACCGAGGCCACAGGGGCTCTGATTTCAGGTGTCTCCAGCAAAAGGCAGTACAGTACAGGGAAGTTGGTGATGGTCAAACCGAGCGGGCGGAAGTCAGGGTATAGTCAGCGGTTTGGATTAGATCAGCTACAGTGAGCACAGGCCAACTGAAAGCCAATCTCTCCACAGAGAGAGTGATGGGCAAGTGGAATGAAGGCACAGTGAGTACAATTACAACAGTTAAAGACATTTGAACAGATACAGAGATAAGAAAGATTTAGATGGATGAGGGCCAAATACAAACAGGATGATATCATGGATGTGTTGGTCCAGTTCTCTGCTATATAATGGCGCGACTCTAACTCTTAGTAATGCTGAGTTTCTCCAGCACATGTGGTTTTTACTTGCAGCTGTAAATGTGGGACAGGAGGTTATAATCAGAATTGAGCAACCAGTGAAATCAGCTGGACCGATTTTTCTGTCTCACCTGTCTCTTATCCCCATATCTTTATCTCTTTAGTCTAGTCTCCTCCAAAAATGCCACAACCACTCACAAACTCTATGTCGCTTCCTGTTAGATAAGGCAATATTATGCATGCGTCACACATCAAAGTTGCTGGTGAACGCAGCAGGCCAGGCAGCATCTCTAGGAAGAGGTACAGTCGACGTTTCAGGCCGAGACCCTTCGTCAGGACTAACTGAAGGAAGAGTGAGTAAGGGATTTGAAAGTTGGAGGGGGAGGGGGAGATCCAAAATGATAGAAGACCGGAGGGGGAGGGATAGAGCCAAGAGCTGGACAGGTGATAGGCAAAAGGGATACGAGAGGATCATGGGACAGGAGGTCTGGGAAGAAAGACAAGGGTGGGGGGGAACCCAGAGGATGGGCAAGGGGTATATTCAGAGGGACAAAAAGGAGAGTGAGAGAAAGAATGTGTGCATAAAAATAAGTAACAGATGGGGTACGAGGGGGAGGTGGGGCCTTAGCAGAAGTTAGAGAAGTCGATGTTCATGCCATCAGGTTGGAGGCTACCCAGACGGAATATAAGGTGTTGTTCCTCCAACCTGAGTGTGGCTGAGAGCTCTTGGCTCTATCCCTCCCCCTCCTGTCTTCTCCTATCACTTTGGATCTCCCCCTCTCCCTCCAACTTTCAAATCCCTTACTCACTCTTCCTTCAGTTAGTCCTGACGAAGGGTCTCGGCCTGAAACGTCGACTGCACCTCTTCCTACAGATGCTGCTTGGCCTGCTGCGTTCACCAGCAACTTTGATGTGTGTTGCTTGAATTTCCAGCATCTGCAGAATTCCTGTTACTATGCATGCGTTACTGCTTTCATCTGGGATAGTCTCTGCCCCATGGCCCAGGCGCAAGAGGTTTTGACTCTCCCTTTCTTCATTTGCTCTGTCTGAGCACAAAAGTACAGTAGATGTGAGAGTAAATCTTCCCCCGTCACGTCTCAGACCAAGGTCCGGACTGCACCAGACATGTCTCCCGGGTTTACATTCACTAGTCTTCTCTGCTGCTTTCTCTTCCTCTCCTCCCGTCCTGGCCAGCACACGCTGCGGGAGTTGTGGAGCGTGGACTAGGCCCGGGTGCGAGACTGAAAGACGAAGCCATGGAGGGGAGCCTGCACGGGCCGCTCTGAACGAGCGCGTGGACGACTGACAGTGAACAGTCAGCTCCGGGGCTACAGGGGTCTCACTCAGCACAGTTTCACAGTGCTGGGGGAGTGGGTGGGGGGGGTAGTTCATTTTTGGGAGCCACTACAGGAGCAGAGTCTTCCATTAGGATCACGGTGACCTGGGCAGCCTGCAGACTGGAGCAATAAAGAGCCCAGTGTTTCGAAACTGGTTCTACTGCTCCCAGGAGAAGCACTTCACACCGGCTCTGAATGAGGCTGATTTTAATCTGAGCTCTTTTTTTTAAAATAATTTGTGGCGGGGACAGAGACTCTCGCCCAGTCTGGGCTGCGTTCAGTTTCCTCGTTGATCCTGTCCACCGCCGTGTGGCTGTTTTTCCTGCTCTCCGTAGGTCTGGGCGTTGACGAGCGGTGTCTGGGCCACACGAGCCGGGCAGTAAATAACATTTTACTCATGCCCACACCGCCGTTTCGCCGTTCCATCTCCCACCTGCAAACTCCTGCTGGCTCGAGGGCTGAGCCAGGGGCAAGTTTGCCTCACCGGCTCTGTGTCCGGGCTGCGGGGCGAGGCTCTGCAATGGTGATGTTGTTGAAGGAAAGTTTGCAGTTGTATACGTCCATATTCGCTTAAGACAGAGACAATGAAGCAGTCCAGCACAGTCCAGCTCTTTAGCACGTACTGTCTCCAATTAACACAATGTCAAATTAAACTAAATCTCTCCTGCCTCAATATACTCGACTATAGTCTTCCCACCCTATCTCCTCCAAAAATGCTACTCCCCATCAGTCAGTTTCTTCGTCTCTGCCACATTTGTTCCCAGGACGCAGCTTTTCTTTCCAGGACATCAGAGATATGCTCTTCCTTTAAAGAATGGGGTTTCCTTTCCTCCACTATTGATGCTGTCTTCACCTGCATCTCCTCTATTTCCTGATCATCTGCATTCACCCCATCTTCTCACCACCTTAACAGTGAGACAGTCCCTCTTGTCCTTACCTACCACCCCATCAGCCTCCATATCCGAGACATTACCCTCCACAACTTCGGCAAACTCCGAAGGGACCCTACTACTGACCATATTTTTACCTCCCCTGCCCCCCACCACTTTCCACAGGGATCGTGCCCTCTGCGATTCCCTTGTCCATCCATCTCATCCCACCAATCTCCCTCCCGCCACTTATTCCTTCAAGCAGCCTAAGCGCCACACCCGGCCATACACCTCCTTCCTCACCTCCAGTCAGGGCCCCAAACAGTTCTTCCAGGTAAGGCAACGCTTAACCTGCCAATCTGTTGGGGACATCTACTGTGTCCAGTGCTCCCAATGCAGCATCCTCCACTTCGGTGAGACCCATCGTAAACTGGGGGCTGCCTCCACACCATCTGACACAAGCGGGATTCCCCGGTGGACAAACGTTTTAATTCCCATTCCCGTTCTGACGTGTCGGTCCATGGCCGCCTCTTGTGCCAAGAGGAGGCCACCCTCAGGGTGGAGGAGCAACATATTCACTTTGGGTATCCTCCAGCCTGCTGGCACGAATATCAATTTCTTCCGGTGAACAAATTCTCCCCCACTCTGACCTTTTGCTTGTTCACAATTCTCCATTACTTTACTCTTGATCCCTCTTCCTTCTCTTTCTCCTGTAGTCCCCTCTCCTCTCCTATCAGATTCTTTCTCCTCCAGTCCCTGACCTTCCCCACCCACCTGGCTTCAGCTTTCATCCCACCACCCTTCTTTCTGAGTCCTGGAGAAGGGCCGCAGCCTGAAGCGCTGACTGCTAGTTCATTTCCACGGATGCTGCCTGACCTGCTGAGTTCCTCCAGCATTTTGTGCGTGTGTGTGCCCACACCTCTCCTTTAAACTTTCCCCCTCTCAGCTCAAATACACACCCTCCAGTAAGTGACAGTTTGACTTTGAGAAAAATATTCTGACCATCTCCCCTTAAATCCCGGCAGCATCCTGGGAAACCACTTCCGCAGCCTTTCCAGAGCATCCACATCTTTCCTGTAATGGGGTGACCCAGAACCACACACGAACTCCAAGTACAGCCCAATCAAAGTTTTATAAAACTGCCATATGACTTTCTGACTCCTATGCACAAAACCCTGATGAATGAAGGCGAGGGTACTAAACTACCTTCTTTACCAGTATATCGAATTGTGTGGCCACTTTCAGGGAGATGTTGACATGAATACCAAAATCCCTCTGACCCTCAGTGCTGTTAAGGCTTTGACATTAATTGACATCAAGGCTTACATACCTTCCCCTTGTATTTGACCTCCCAAAGAGCAACACCTCGCACCTCATGGATGAAACTGCATCTGCCATTTCGCCACTCATATCTGCAACTGATCCATGTCCCGCCGTATCCTTCAACAACCTTCTTCACTGTCTGCATTTCCAATCTTTGTGTCAAAGGCAAACTTATTAACCTACCCATTAAAGTCATGTAACAATTGGTCCCAGGATCTGCAGAGTTTCTTGTCAGTGGATGCTGCTTACTTGGATTTTAAGAAGACAAGGAACCACACATGAGGCTAGTAAACAGGAGCCCATGATATTATAGGAGAGATGCTAACATGGATAGAAGAGTGGCTGACTGGCAGAAGGCAAAGAGTGGGAACACAGGGAGCCTTTTCTGGTGGGCTGCCTGTGACTAGTGATGTTCCACAGAGGTCGGTATGATTTGGGTGACCGAACTGATGGCTTTCTGGCCAAGTTTGCAGACGACACGAAGATAGGTGGTGGGGCAGGTAGTGTTGAGGAAGGAGGAGTCTGCAGATTGACTTGGACAGATGAAGAGATGGAAAAAGAAGTGACAGATATGGACATGGAAACCATAGAAAGGGCGCAGAGGAGACTTACAAGGATGTTGCCTGGATTGGGGAGCATGCTCTATGAGAATAGGTTGATTGAACTCAGCCTTTTCTCCTTGCAGTGACGGAGGATGAGAGGGGACCTGATAGAGGTGCACAAGATAATGAGAAGCATTGATCATGTGGATAGTCAGAGGCTTTTTTCCCCAAGGCTGAAATGGCTAGCACGAGAGGGTATAGTTTTAAGGTGCTTGGAAGCAGATACTGAGGAGATGTCAGGGATAAGTTTTTTATGCAGAGAGTGGTGAGTGCATGGAATGGGCTGCCGGCGGCAGTGGTGGTGGAGGTGGATACGATAGGGTCTTTTAAGAGACTCCTGGATGGCTACATGGAGCTTAGAAAAATAGAGGGCTATGGGTAAGCCTAGGTAGTTCTAAGGTAAGGACATGTTCGACACAGCTTTGTGGGCCAAAGGGCCTGCGTTGTGCTGTAGGCTTTCTATGTTTCTATAGAATATAGTGCAGGAAAATGTATGGCTATGCACATTGGTAGAAGAGGTAGACTATTTTCCAAACATTTACAACTTTATACACCCTAAATAGGAGGGGTGAGAACTCAATCCAGGATGTTTAATAAATCAAAAGGAAATGTGGCAAGATGTTAGAGGAAAACAAGTGTTTCGAGAAGATGTAGAAAAGGAAACAGAAGGATACACAGAAAATCCAGAATTAGTAACAACTGTATACTGTGGATGAAAACAGGGAGATATTTAGGTATATGGTCCATCACACTCAGCAGGAATTGTCCCAAATGGAAAGAGGGATTCCATGAAAATCTGGGGTTTAAAAAAAGTCAGGGGTAATGTTAAATTGAAAAGTAGGGAAGATTTTAAGATCCATCAGTGAAAGACTATACATTCCATCAGAGAGAGAATTGATGACTTTGAGAAAAAATACCAAGACAAGCAGTAAGAGTTTTTGTGAATGTATAAATAGGAAGTAAGCAGCTCGGCTGAACGTAGGACTGCCAGAGAACAGGAGTAGTGAATTAATAACAGTGAACAAAGAAATGTTCAAAGCAGATATGTTGAATTAGTTTCACCACGGAAGATACAACAGATACAAACACTCCAGATAACAAACAGGCTAGTTTCAAATAACAGGGATGGGAACTTAAAAATTCCAATCGATAAACTATCTGTGCCGTAGTAAAGCAGTCAGCATAATCAAAGACCTCCCTGGACTCTCTTTTCCCTCCCCTCTCTGTCGGGCAGAAGATTTCAAATAAGCGGCATTACCAACCTCAAAGACAGCTTCTGTTATCAGACTCTTGTGTTAATCTCTTGGGCAAAGAGATGGACTCTGGACCTCACAGTTACCTCGTTATGATCTTGCTCTTTGCCCTTCGCTCTCCAAGGAGTGTTGCAGTACCATCTCCCTGGCCATTGGATCACGCTGTGGATCTCAGCTGGAGCTGATTTCACACGCTTGCACAGGCAGGTCCCTAACTCACCGGGGTACGAGGCCACCGGCTACCCTCACCTGGTTCAGCCCACCCGTTGAAGAGGTGTGTCCGGGTGCAGCCACTGTCACATGCAAACAGCTACTTGGAGCCACAGGTGAGAGCTGAGTGCCCGGTGGGGACCGAAGATGAGTGAGCTGCCCCAGACAAGCCCCTACACCAGAGGTGCTACCCCTCCCTGGACACCCCATACACTCCATTGTCACATGTACTGAGTTATATTTCACAATAGCAACACGTCAAAAAAAAAAGCTTGGCTTTGCACACTGTCCAGATTGATAACCCCAAATCTAGGTAATACAAAAAGGAAATACAGTAACGGAGTGCAGAATATAGTGTTAAAATTACAGATAAAGTGCAGTGCAGGAAGACAATAAGGTGCAAGAAACACACAAAATGCTGGGGGATCTCAGCAGGTCAGGCAGCATCGATGGAAACGAATCAACGTTTTGGGCCAAGAGCCTTCTTCAGGACTGGAAAGGAAAGGTGAAGGAACCAGAATAAAATGGGGAGGGGGGGAGGTAGAGAGGATACCTAGAAGGTAAGCACAAAATAATCTGCAGATGCTGGGGTCAAAGCAATACTCACAACATGCTAGTCAGTTCACCTGGAACTGACCAGCCTTCTCCTTCCCACCCTCCCCCCACCTTCTTTATAGGGCCTCTGCCCCTTCCCTCTACAGTCCTGACGAAGGGTTCCAGCCCGAAACGTCGACCGATCTTTTCCACGGATGCTGCCCGACCTGCTGAGTTCCTCCAGTGTGTTGTGAGTGATACCTAGAAGGTGTTAGGTGAAGCCAGGTGGGTGGGAATGGTAAAGGGCTGGAGAGGAAGGAACCTGTCAGGAGAGGAGAGTGGACCATGGGAGAAAGGGATGGAGGACGAGACCCAGTGGGAGGTGATGGGCAGGTGAGAAGAGGTAAGAGGCCATAATAGGGAATAGGAGGGGAAGGGGAGGGTATTTTTTATTTTTAACCGGAAGGAGAATTTGGTATTCGTGCCATCAGGTTGGAGGCTACCCAGGTGGAATATGAGGACTACTTCTCCACCCTAAGGGTGGCCTCGTGGCACAGGAGGCGGCCATGGACTGACGAGTCAGAATGGGAATGGGAATCCAGAATTAAAATATTTGGCTACCGGGAAGTTCCGCTTTTGGCGGAAGTAGATGGAGAGATCAGGAGTTCATCTATATTGTACAAAAGATCCGCTCAAGAATCTTCTAACAATGGGATAGAAGCTGTTGTTAATCTTGTCATGAGTACCTCCAACATTTAGTGCCTCTATTTCCAGCATCTGCAGAATGCTAACAACACCTACCACATGGAGGTTAAATTATTCGACACCCTCATGTTGATCTATAAGCATAAATAACACAAATCTCTTTCCTCTAATGCTCTACCTCATTGTATAACACAAAATGCTGGAAGAACTCAGCAGCTCAGGCAGCACCTGTGGAGGGAAATGGGCAGTCAATATTTTGTTCGGCACAGTAGCCTAGTGGTGATCACAACTCTGTACAGTACCAGCGGCCCGGGTTCGGTTCCCACACCGCCTGTAAGGAGTTTGTACATTCTCTCTGTGGCTGCGTGGGTTTCCTCCAAAGATGTACCGGTTGATGGGTTAATTGGTCATTGTAAATTGTCCCGTGATTAGGCTAGGGTTAAATCGGGGGTTGCTGGGCAGTGCAGCCTGAGGACCTGAAAGGGCCTATTCTACACTCAATCTCAATAAATAAATGGGGTGTGTAGAACTTCCTTCTCTCAGTGAGCAGTCAGTATCTGGAATTCTCTGCCCACGAGGGTGGTGGAGACTTGGTCATTACATATATCTAAGGTGGAGGTAGATAAATATTTGAATGATCAAGGAGTTGATGGCATTTGGGGAACTCATACAGAAGAGCATTTGAGGCCAGCATGTATCAGCTATGATCGCATTGAATGACAAAGATGTTTGCGGGGCTGAATGGCCTACTCCTGCTCCTAGCTTCTTGCGTTCACCATCCACCAGACATCCTCATTTGCAGCTTATCCTCAGGATAACCCTGGCTTCACGGTCAAGCAGATTTCCTTTGTTCAATTCATCCAATCACCCCCACCCCCAATGTAATACTAACTTATTCCTACTTGTAATGATTACCCCGTTCTGACAAAAAGAAATATTAACTTTTTGTTCACCTTCCACAGGTACTGCCCCTGCTGAGTCTTAACAACATTTTCTGTTTTCACTCGATGAATAAAATCATCCTTATTTCTTTGTGGGTAAGGACCTTTGGAATGAGTGAGTCAGTGAAACAAGTTGCCTAATTGATCAAAATTCATCTCAAAAACTCAGCATTAGGGTTTTCACTGAATTATGCCTTTGCTGTGGGAGAAATGACAGGATGGGTGGGAACAATGCTGGTCATCATCGGCTTCCCCACCCTGCCCATTTCAGTGACATACCATATCACAGCTGGTCCAGAAACTAACCGTGCTCGCCAATCACCCTTCGGCGAACCAAAAACGCATCCGACTCAGATTCAACCTCATCATCGGCTGCTGTTTGTGGAAGCCTCTTCCAGCTTCCCGCATCCTCCTCCCCACTGCCCCCCCACCCCCAGCAGCCTGTAGACACTTTGATCAGCTTCCAAACCGAGCATATGTCCAAGGCCAGCAGGGCAAGTTCATGCTATCTTAAACTCCAAACAATTTACTCCATCTAAATTCCACAGATTATAGCCCTATCTTCTGCAATCTAATTTAACCCTTGTACTTCTGGTACCATTCTGAGAAATCAACACTTACTCCACTCCATTGTCAGTATATCCATCCCAGCACTCCAAATACACCGCGAGGTGGATGTACAGGCAATGGTGGGGCAGATGTACAGCGCCTGCACATCTCAATACAGTCATAGAGCAACTCGGTACAGATACAGACCCTTCGGCCCAACCAATCCATGCTGACCACATTGCCGACCCAGCTAGTCCCAGTTTCCTGTGTTCACTTCCTGGCCCCCTCCCCTTCGTGTCCTTCTAAAATGACACTGTCGTACCTCCTTCACCCACTTCCTCTGGCAGCTCGTTCCATGTAACCACCACTCTCAGATCCCTTTTAAATCTCCCCCTCTCACCATAAATCTACAGCACTCTGCAAAAAATCTGAGCCATCATCATCACGTGCTATACTCTGCCAGAGCCTGGGCGACCATGTTCTTCTACTTCGATCTGTCGGCAGTCAAACCTCTTGCATCTCTGGCGGTGAGGCTGGTCCACTTCTTGATGTTGGCAATCCAGGTTGTCCTCTGTCTGCCTCGGGAGGGGGTTCCTTCTACTCTGCCTTCGAGCACCGTGCGTTCCACTGTGTCGTCAGTTCTTGAGACGTTTCCAGAATAGCGACATTTCCTTTGGATAACTGTTTCCAGAAGTACTGGTTTCGTGCCAGTCTTTTCAAGGATGTAATTGTTGGATCTCCTTTCAAAGTATGATACCGTGAGGATCCATCTGTATGTCCACAAATCAAGTGCTGTCAACTTCTTTTCTTCAGCTGCTTTGAGGGTCCATGTGTCACAGCCATATAGGGTTACTGGCCAGACGAGACTCCTGAGGAGGCGTATCCTGGTGTCAGTGCTCACAGCTCTATCTTTCCAGATGTTCCAGAGTTTGGTAGTGCTTGTGCGTGCCATTGCTAGCCTTCGCCTTATTTCCTCGCTGTATTCGTTTGTGTCATTTAGTTCTGCACCAAGGTATATAAAGGAGGACACTTGTTCAATCTTGTCGTTTCCGATGTAGATGTCAGCTTGAATTGCAGATTTGCTTATCACCATAACTTTGGTCTTTTTGCCATTTATCAGCAATCCAATTCAGCAGAGACTTTTGCAACATTATTGAGTAGTGCTTGCAGATCTTCATCTGTTGAGGCTAGCAGGGCTGTGTCATCTGCGTATCTCAAGTTACTGATGGTTCTTCCTCCTATTTTAATGCCAGTGTTGTCTGGAATTGCCAGCCTCATGATCATCTCAGTGTAGATGTTAAAAAGGTGTGGAGAAAGGATGCAGCCTTTGCTCCTTTCCTATTTCAGAATGCCTCAGTCTCGCCATATGTGGTCTGAAGGCTGGAGGATTGCGTAGCATACAGTGTTTCTAGAAGAGCCACTAGGTGAGGTGCCACGCCCAGTTGAATCATTGTCGTCCACAGTTTGGTGTATTGAACACAGTCAAACGCCTTTGAGCAGTCTATGAAGCAGATGTACAAGGAGGTATTGACCTCTCTCATTTTCTCCATTATTAGGCGCACGTTGAAGAGCTGGTCCCTGGTACCTCGGCCAATCCTGAAGCCAGCCTGTTTGAGCGCAATTTCTCTATCTACGTAGTTCTTTAGTCTCTCAGAGATGATCATGAATAGAACCTTGCTGGCGTGTGATATCAATGCAATTGTTCTGTAATTACTGCCCTGCAGGAGGTCTCCTTTCTTGGGAATTGGATTGTAGACAGATTTGCACCAGTCTGTTGGCCATTTTCCAGTCTTCCAGATGGCGCAGACAATGCGGTGCAAGATGTGGGCCGTTGAGGTGCCTGTTGCTTTCAGTAGTTCGGCTGGTATGTTGTCTGGACCAGGTGCCTTATTCGTTTTAATCTTCTCGATTGCTCTTTCGACTTCTGACAGTAGTGGCTCTGGTTCATGGTCCAGTGTTGGCCAGTCAATGGCTTTGCCACGGTTTTCATTCTCGTGATTTTCATAGAGTTCCTTGGTATACTCGAGCCACCTTTCCCTCACATCTGCATCTTCTGTTAGAACTTTCTTTCGACATTTTCAATTGCACCAATTCTTGCTGTGAAGTAAGTTCTTTTACTGCAGCATAAACTATCTTGCTATTGGCCTTTGTTGGCTTCATTTTCCACGTTGGAGCAGATGCGTTGTAGGTATGCCTCTTTGTCAAGCCTGCAGCGGCATCTAACTTCACACTTCAGCTCCTTGTATTCCTCACTTGTTCTTCCTTTCTGACCTTTCACCAATCTCTTCTTTTCTACTGCATACAGCGTTTCATTTGTGATCCATTCTGTGTCTTTGTGCTTGCATCACTTTGGAATGTGTTCCTCTGCTGCTGTTGTCAATGCATCTCTTGTTGCGTTCCAACTAGTTCGACCTCTTCTTGTAAGTTCAGCAGGGCTTCAAAACTGTTGCAAACCTCTATGCTGAAAGAGTTTGATATGTCTGAGAGATCATAACTGACTGGTGGTTTTGCTCATTTTACGTTCTTAACCCTGAGCTTCATCTTGGCCAACAGCAGCTGGTGATCAGTCTCACCGTCAGCTCCCGGATATGTCCTGCATTTCAGAATATTTGATTTCCATCTTTTGTTGGTGAGGATATAGTCAATCTGGTTCCTGGTTTTACCATCAGGAGCTGTCCATGTGTATTTGCGCCGAGGGTGTTGACCAAACATTGTGTTCATTATACAGAGGTGGCTTTCTTGACAGAACTCAGCTAGCCATGTCCCCTGTTCATTTGGTGTTCCTAAACCATTGTTTCTCATGACTTCCTTATTCAGAGATGTTTGACCTACTTTTGCATTGAAATCACCCAGAATGAGCAGAACATCAGTTTTCGGAGTATCATCAATGAGCCCTTGCAGGTTGTTGTAGTGTCCCTCAAGCTCTTCCCCCTCAGCACCGCTGGTTGGTGAGTAGTTGACAACGAGTGTGATTGGGAAAGGCTCGCATTGCATGTGGATGGACATTAGTCGTTCGTTCAATGGGTTGTAGCCTAGTCCTGCTTTAGCTATTCCTTGCTTCAAGATGAACGCAACATTACATATATATAAACAAACTTTTGCACAGTTCTGCAGTAATTTTATGTATTGCAGTATACTGCTGCCACAAGTACAAAAAACAAATTTCATGACATACGTGAGTAATGAGAATGCTGATTCTGAGACGGGTCTCTATTGTGGACTGGAGCAGGGAGAGGGGAATCAAATGACCTTGCCCCATGTCTCAGGGCTGGGTGTGATTGCACCCACGCCAGCTCAAGCCCCTGACACTCCTTCTCTACCACCTAATCCACACCCCTCCCACAGTGCTCCAGCTTCGCCATTCCCAACATCCTTTATTTCCGTCAGATTTACAAACGCGCTCTATGCTCCAGGCTAACGCGCACTTTGGAGCAAGGGGAGATCTGTCAGAGGTCTGCAAGCATAGACAAGAGTAGAAGGGGAGCATCTGTTTCCCAGGGTTGAAACGTCTAACACTAGAGAGCATGTATTGAGAGGGGGTAGGTTCAGAGGGGATGTGAGGGGCAATTTTTTTTTTACCACAGAGTGGCGGGTGTCTGGAATGCACTGCCTAGTAAAGGCAAATACATTACAGATTTTTAAGAGACACTTGAATAAGCACATGGATGTGAGAAAAATGGAGGAATACGGACCTTGTGTAGGTAGGAGGGATTAGTGTTTGGGTGTTTTTGATTTGCTTTTTAGCTGGTTTGGCACCACATTATGGGACTAAGGGTCTGTTCCTGTGCTGTACTCTTCTATGCTCTAAATTGCTTAAACAGCAGTTTTACGCTGAATTATTTAACAAGTGCAAACTGCCCCAGTTTTGTGTTATCACTTGATAACATCCTGCTTCATATATCACCGTTATCAACAAGGCACCATGAGTCAATTTGCTCTCAATTTTCTCCCACTGTCATTACAGTTACTTTCCCATCCCCCCAGGCAATCCCCGGGAGGGTGGGGACATCACAAAGTTTCTGAGATGCAAGCCCGTGTCAGAACACCTTCTGGCTCTCAGGACCGGGACTCAAGATTTCTCTGGGATTCAGATGCCAGAAGCTGGACCACACAACAAACTTCCGGAGGAATGCAGCAGGTCCAACAACATCTGTAGTGGCTGGAAATGGTGAGCCAATCATTTGGATGGTTACTCTATATCAGGACCAAGAGAAGATCAGAGATGGTCAGTACGTAGAGGTGAGAAGTGTGTCCAAGAGCAGTGGAAACAACAGGAAGAGAGACTCTCCTCCTACAAGTGCTGCTCGACTTGCTGAGTTCTTCCGACACATTGTCCTATGCTCTGAAGTTCAATCAGTTCCCGTGCTTCCCCTTTGAAACATCCTCTGAATGCTTGCCCTCAGTTTTAAAGGATACCAGCGTATTCTTTAAAGGAGAATCCATTCTATACCCCTCTCAGCCCATCACCCACTGAGTACAGTAATCAGGGTCTCGGCCCGAAACGTCAACTGTTTACCCTGTTCCACAGATGCTGCCTGGCCTGCTGAGGTCCTCCAGCATTCTGTGTGTGTTGCTCGGATTTCCAGCATCCGCAGATTTTCTCTTGTTTGTGATGCTACATATGGGTTACTTAAGGCTCAGGCAAAGCCCGTGAATCGCTTAGTCCTGCATATGCAGTGCCAGCCAGCTCTTCGTCAGATCTTTAACCCACGTGCCCTGCTGAAGCAACGATTCTGCTCAGCTCTGCAAGAGGGGGGATGGTAGGACACAGCACGGAAAGGCAGAGGAGTGACCAGTACAAGTTGAGAACAGGCAGAGAGATGCCACAGTAAACCAGAGCGCTGTAAAATCCCTCAGAAAGTGGGGAACTACGGGCTGAACCAGAGCACACTCAAAGACAAATGAACAGCGTGTCCCTGCTCTGTAACTAAGAGAGGATGTAACTCTGCTCTCAAACGCATCTCCCCCATTTCACATACATCTGCTCTCACTCCATCCTCCCACCACCCCACTAGGAATAGGGTCCCCCTGGTCCTCACCTACCACCCCACCAGCCTCCGGGTCCAACATATTATTCTCCGTAACTTCCGCCACCTCCAACGGGATCCCACCACTAAGCACATCTTTCTCTCCCCCCCCCCCGCTTTCCGCAGGGATTGCTCCCTACGCGACTCCCTTCTCCATTCGTCCCCCCCATCCCTCCCCACTGATCTCCCTCCTGGCACTTATCCTTGTAAGCGGAACAAGTGCTACACATGCCCTTACACTTCCTCCCTTACCACCATTCAGGGCCCCAGACAGTCCTTCCAGGTGAGGCGACACTTCACCTGTGAGTCGGCTGGGGTGATATACTGCGTCCAGTGCTCCCAATGTGGCCTTCTATATATTGGTGAGACCCGACGCAGATTGGGAGACCGCTTTGCTGAACACCTATGCTCTGTCCGCCAGAGAAAGCAGGATCTCCCAGTGGCCACACATTTTAATTCCACATCCCATTCCCATTCTGACATGTCTATCCACGGCCTCCTCTACTGTAAAGATGAAGCCACACTCAGTTTGGAGGAACAACACCTTATATTCCGGCTGGGTAGCCTCCAACCTGATGGCATGAACATCGACTTCTCTAACTTCCGCTAATGCCCCACCTCCCCCTCGTACCCCATCCGTTATTTATTTTTATACACACATTCTTTCTCTCACTCTCCTTTTTCTCCCTCTGTCCCTCTGACTATACTCCTTGCCCATCCTCTGGGTTCCCCCCCCACTTGTCTTTCTCCCCGGACCTCCTGTCCCATGATCCTCTCGTATCCCTTTTGCCAATCACCTGTCCAGCTCTCGGCTCCATCCCTCCCCCTCCTGTCTTCTCCTATCATTTTGGGTCTCCCCCTCCACCTCCAACTTTCAAATCTCTTACTAGCTCTTCCTTCAGTTAGTCCTGACGAAGGGTCTCGGCCTGAAACGTCGACTGCACCTCTTCCTAGAGATGTTGCCTGGCCTGCTGCGTTCACCAGCAACTTTGATGTGTGTGGCTTGAAGTTCCAGCATCTGCAGAATTCCTGTTGTTTGAGGATGTAAGACAATAGGTTGGCAAACAGTCCCTTCCTGCACAGTCACACCATTTGAATAGTGTGACAAAGGAATCACACATACCACCGGTGGAAATAAAATCACAGAGGGGGAGGAAGATGCACGAAGTTTAAAGGTGGACAGGGCCTGATGAGAGGAGTCTCTGGATGGGGGAGAAGCAATGATAGCTGGGGCAAGGCAACTAACTATAGACCTGGGAAGTCAGCAGGTGGGAAATTACTGGAAGAAATTCAGCAGGACAGGATTAATCTACACATGGAAAGGCAGGAACTGATCAAGGGTGGCGTTTAATTTATTTACTGACATGCATCACAGAGTACCCTTGAGCTGCGTCACCCAACAATTCGCCAGTTTAATCCTAGCCTAATCATAGGACAATTCACAATGCCCAATTAACCTCCCGACTGGTATGTCTGTGGACCGTGGGAGGAAACTGGAACACCCGGAGGAAATCCACGCGGTCACGGGGAGAACGTACAAACCACTTACGGGCAGCGGCGGGAATCGAACCTGGGTCATTGGTACTGAAAAGCATTGTGCTAACCACTACACTACCCTGCTGCCCCATTGTTGGGGGTAGTTCTGTCTAAATGATCCAGTTGAATTTATCGAGGTAACAAAGTGCTGTGGTCAACTTGGCCTTCAGTAAAGCCTATGACAAAGTGCCAAGGGAGACCTTTCTGAAAGGTTAGAGCCCATGGGCTCCAGGCAAGTGGATCCACAAAGTTTGGTGCAGAAACTGGGAGGAAGATGGTGTAGGGTTGATTATGTAATTGTGACTAGCAATACACCAAGGCTCAGAGTCACCTACAGTTTGTATATACGTTAATAATTTAATCAGAATCAGGTTTATTATCACTGGCATGTGACGTGAAATTTGTTAGCTTAGTAGCAGCAGTTCAAAGCAATACGTAATATAGAAGAAAAATAATAACAACAATAAATAAGTAAATCTTATTCAGTATACCTTATACAGTATATGTATACTGAATAGATTAAAAAATCATGCAAAAAATACTACGTATTTTAAAAAAAAGTGAGGTAGTGTCCAAGGGTTCAATGTCCAATTAGGAATTGGATGGCGGAGGGGAAGAAGCTGTTCCTGAATCGCTGAGTGTGTACCTTCAGGCTTCTGTACCTCCTACCTGATGGTAACAGTGAGAAATGGGCATGCCCTGGGTTCTGGGAGTCGTTAATAATGGACGCTGTCTTTCTGAAACACCGCTCCTTGAAGATGTCCTGGGTACTTTGTAGGCTGGTACCCAAGATGGAGCTGACTGAAGTGACAACCTTCTGCAGCTTCTTTCGGTCCTGTGCAGTTGACCCCCCCCCCCTCCATACCAGACAGTGATGCAGCCCATCAGAATGCTCTCCACAGTACATCTATGGAAGTTTTTGAGTGTATTTGTTGACATACCAAACCTCTTCAATCTCCTAATAAAGTATAGCTACTGTCTTGCCTTCTTTATGATTACATTGATACGTTGGGACCAGGTTAGATCCTCAGAGATCTTGACACCCAGGAACTTGAAACTGCTCACTCTCTCCACTTCTGATCCCTCTATGAGGATTGGTATGTGTTCCCTCGTCTTACCCTTCCTGAAGTCCACAATCAGCTCTTTCGTCTTACTGACGTTGAGTGCCAGGTTGTTGCTGTGACACCACTCCACTAGTTGGCATATCTCGCTCCTGTATGCCCTCTCGTCACCACCTGAGATTCTACCAACAATGGTTGCATCGCCAGCAAATTTATAGATGGTATTTGAGCTATGCCTAGCCACACAGTCATGGGTATATAGAGAGAGAGTAGAGCAGTGGGCTAAGCACACACCCCTGAGGTGAGCCAGTGTTGATCATCAGCGAGGAGGAGGTGTTATCACCAATCCTCACAGACTGTGGTCTCCCAGTTTAGAAGTCGACATACTTAGATTAGAGGCAGGAATAGTACAAACATCGATGGTGTTAGTGTTAGTGAGGAGGATGGTTGTAGGGGACAGGATGATACTGATCAGTCAGTATAATAGGCAGATGGGATTAAGTTCTGTTAAGTGTCAGAAGATACAGTTTCGGTGTAGGCACAAGGAGTGTATGGCAGGACCATTCCATCCTGACCCCTACAGTGTATCTGGCACCTGGTCCATGCACAGCACTGTTGTCAGGAGAGGATCTCCTGAACTGCCGGCATTCCCACTGATCACAACTTTGGATTTGACGTGGGGGAAATCACCCCTCGTGAATCTGATTGGGTTTAGTTGAGGAAGTGGCAAAGACTGAAGTGGACAGGGCAACGAATACAGTCTACGTGGACGTCAGCAAGGTCCAGCACGGGAAGCTGGTCTGAAAGTCTGACTACATGGGATCCAAACAAAATCGGTTTGGTGTAAGGAGACCAGCAGATGGAGGGCTGTAATTCAGATTGGAGATCTGTGACCAGGGGTGTGCTGCACAGACGTCTGCTGGGTCCTCTGTCGTCTGGATTCTACATAAATGATTTGCGTGAGAACGTGTTTAACGTGGTGGTAAATTTCCAGACAACGCCAGAATTGGTGGCATCGTAGGGAGTGAAGATTAAAATTTGATCAAGATTAACTGGAAGAGTGCTCCAGGGTATGTCAGATGGAACTGAACTCAGACATGTGAGACATGTTACATTTTGGGAAATTAAACCTGGGCAGGACTTGCACAGTGAATGTGACAGTGTCCCCAGCAGCCTTATAACACAGAGAAACCTAAGAACATGGTTCCGGCCAAGTAATAATACAGGTAGACGGGGTGGTGAAGGAATTGTTTGGCACACTGGCCTCCATCATTAAGGACACTGAGCACAAGAGTTGCCATATCATGTTGCAACTTAATAAGTCATAAGTGAGATTACACTCGGAGTACTGCGTGCAGTTCTGGTTGTTCAGCTATGGAAATATAAGCTGGAATTGGCACAGAGAATATTTACTCGTACATCACTGGAACCCGAGGGCTTGAGTTACAAGGAGAGCGTGGATAGAATGGGATATTTTCTCTGGAGCATATGAGAGTGATGGACAACCTCATAGAGCTTTATAAAATCATGAGGGGCACCGAATAGGGCCAGTTCCCCCCGCCCCCAGGATAGGGGAGTCTAAAACTGACATTTGAGAGGGAAAAGTTTGAGAGAGTCGGCTTTTCACACAGAGTATGGGGGGAATATGGAATGAACTGCCAGAGGAAATGGTAGAGGTGTGTGTGTTTGCACCATTTAAAAGACATTCTGACAGGTACACAGATAGGAAAGGTTTGGAGCAGAGGTTTCCAACCTTCCTTTATGCCATGGACCAATACCACTAAATCAAGGGGTCCGTCAACCCCAGACTAGGAACCCCTCATTTCGAAGGATACGAGCCAAACACCGGCAAATTGGACTAGATCCAGTCAAAAAATTAGCCGTCTGGGCCAGATGAGCCAAAGGGCGTCTCCATTCTCTGTGAATCTAGCGCAAACAGCGAATGGCAGGCCTTCTCCGTCAAGAACTCAGCCCTGAGTGTTGCCAAGTTACCAGCCTGAACAAGTTGCAAACAAGGCGTCAGCAGCCACTGTAAATACAGCAGGGGAACCTGATCAATGTGAGCATAAATCCTCTCTCACCAACACATACCAGGTAGCGGACTTCTACTTCCCTCACTTAAGGTTTACAATTCCTTTTGAAAGTGGCTGTGAAACCCACAACTTCACTCTGTAGGGGTGAACGCACAATCAGGAAATCTGTGCAGTAAATGAACGCTTCAGCACCCTCTGCCCCACCCACAGCTCAAAGTCATTGCAAATGCACTCTGTACCTGCTCACACCGGCTCCACTAATTCTGCAGGAAAGCAGCCTCGACCAGAAATTCAGAAGCCCGGTTCAAACCCACCCCACCCCCAGTTACCACAGGGACCACAGATACTACCTTTATAGAGTAAAATCCAAATTTAAAACAAATAAGTTCATTTGGGTCGCTAACCGAAAATCTTACAAAAAGCCTTCTGGTTCACCAGTATCCTTACCAAGTCAGGCAATTCGATGACTCCAGTCCCACTCACATGTTTAACTCTGAAACGCCCTCCAACTTGGCATAGACCAAGTTCATGGTCAACTTCAGGTGGTCAATGAACTCTGGCCTCGCCTCATGTGCCCAGATCCTGAAAGAGGAATAAAATTAAAGTGTTGAAAAATAAGGACGTACCAGTAAATACATAGTTATTTAAGGATGAATATACAGTCATACACATATTTATAGGGTTCTTTGCCATCTCAGCTATAGCAGCTATAACTGGGAAGCAGCATCTACAGTTACTGGGACGCCTAGGTGCAACTCGACTAGCAGCAGTACTCTCAATGGATACAATAAAATATTCCTGTTTCAGCCTGTCACAGCTAAAAAGCACAGCTGCTGCCAAGGTCAGTACAGTCAACAAAGATGTCTTAATGCGTTTAAATGAACTATCACTGCTTAAAACCGACGGTGTTACATGTCCACAGTTTCATTTTCCTGAGAGTCCATAGTTTTGTTTACTGTGGGCGTCACATATCCCCAGTTTTGTCTGACTGAGAGTCCACAGTTTTGTTTCTGTGAGCGTTACCTTATCACGTGTGCCGACAGTATAAAAGAAGGAGTCGAAGGAAAGAGAGAGAGAGTGAAGATCGCAGACTTCGAGCTATCACGGAACAGCTTACGATCGAGAAGGGTAAAGTCTAACGCTTACCCATACCCGAAAGATTGAGTTAATCAGCGGCACACTGTGCATTGTGGAGTCTGTCCTTCATATGATCCATGGGTGTGGATTTCGTGACAGTCACTTTGTGAAGTCGCTCTCCGTGGACTTCAGAAAAGTATTCCTCAGCTGAGATCTTCAGTAACTGTTTCTTCGTTCGCTAGCCGCGGAATCTTTGGAATTCGTCGTGATCGCCTCGTCGCTGCATTGTGAATCCACAAGTCTCCCCTCTCACCTATTTCCTGAGTTACTGGGACTCTCTGGACTGCCACTTTAAGACTGTGCTTGAGTGAGATTTGTTAAGAACCGGTTCTACGTTTGACTGTAAGGGAGCTACAGACGCAAAACACTGTTAACTTCTGTTTAAGGAAGTAGTTTATGTAATTTTCTATATTTTTGAGTAGATGTAAATAAATATAGTGGTTTTAATATTAAAACCTGACTCAATTGTCATCTCTTGCTGCTGGTACGTTATGAAATCGTAACAATGGAAACAACACCGATTGTGGTCGGAAGTGCCCACAGAGGACACCTCGGAGAAGGCGCGGGTGTAGGTTGGGACTATAAGTGCATTTAAGGAAACGGGATTTTAAACTCCCTATACCAACTACCTTACTGGCCAGCATGCAGTCTCAGGTGAATAAAATCAACTATCTCAGAGCCAGTGTGCTGAATCAGAGGGACGTCAGGGCCGCGTGTGTCCTTTGTTTCACCAAATCCTGGTTAACCCCTTGTGTACTGGATGCAGCGATCCGGATCACTGGGTTTACTATACACCATCAGGATAGATCTATAGAGTCTCTCAAAAGCGGAGGTGGAGGAGTATGTCTCATGGTCAACTCCTCCTGGTACACGAATATATCAGTGCTGTCCCAATTCTGCTCACCAGACCTGGAATATCTAGCAGTAAAGTGCCGTCCTTTTTACCTACCGGGGAGTTCTCCATGGTCATTTTGGTAGCAGTTCACGTTCCACCTCAGCCAATGTCAATCAGGCTTCAGATGATCTGAGCAATGGGATCAACATGCACGAAACAGCGCACTCTAACACCTTCACCATCGATCTGGGGGATTTCAACCTGGCCAGTCTGAAAAAATCACTAAGCAATTACCATCAACAGATCACTTGCAATACCAGAGGAAACAACACACTGGACCACTGTTACACCACCGTCAAGAATGCCTACCGTGCTATTCCACGCCCTCACTTTGGGAAGTCTGATCACCTGGCTGTACTCCTACTCCCTGAGTATAGGCAGAGACTGAAGACTGCAGCACCAGCAGTGAGCACCAAGAAAGTATGGACAAGGGAAATACAGGAGCGCCTACAGGACTGCTTTGAATCAGTGGACTGGACTGTATTCAGGGATTCATCTTCGAACCTGGATGAGTATGCTGCAGCTGTTACCGACTTCATTAAAACCTGTGTGGATGAGTGTGTACCCACAAAGACTTACTGTACATTCCCAAACCAAAAGCCATGGATGAAGGCTAGATCTGTGGCATTCAAGTCTGGCGACCCAGGCCTGTACCAGAAAACCAGGAATGATTTGTGGAGGGCTATTTCAAGGGTGAAGAGACAATTTCAAATGAGGTCAAAGGCGACATCAGATGCACAGCAACTCTGACAGGGTCTGCAAGACATTATTTCCTACAAAGCGAAACCCAATAGCATGAATGGTAGCGATGCTTCACTACCAGATGAACTCAATGCCTTCTATGCCCGCTTTGAAAGGGAGAATATAACAACAGCTGTGAAGATCCCTGCTGCACCTGATGACTCTGTGATCTCTGTCTCAGAGGCCAATGTTAGGCTGTCTTTAAAGAGGGTGAACCCTCCCCTCGCGAGGTGGAGGGCCCCGATGGAGTACCTGGTAAGGCTCTGAAAACCTGTGCCAACCAACTAGCGGGAGTATTCAAGGACATTTTCAACCTCTCACTACTACAGGTGGAAGTTCCCACTTGCTTCAAAAAGGCAACAAGTATACCAGCGCCTGAGAAGAATAATATGAGCTGCCTTAATGATTATCTCCCAGTAGCACTCACATCGACAGTGATGAAATGCTTTGACAGGTTGGTCATGACTAGACTGAACTCCTGCCTCAGCAAGGACCTGGACCCATTGCAATTTGCCTATCGCCACAATAGGTCAACGGCAGACACAATTTCAGTGACTCTTCACACAGCTTTAGACCACCTGGACAACACAAACACCTAAGTCAGGATGCTGTTCATCGACTATAGCTCAGCATTTAATACCATCATTCCCAAAATCCTGATTGAGAAGTTGCAGAACTTGAGCCTCTCTACCTCCCTCTGCAATTGGATCCTCGAATTCCTAACCAGAAACCACAATCTGTGAGGATTGGTGATAACATCTCCTCCTCGCTGATGATCGACACTGGTGCACCTCAGGGGTGTGTGCTTAGCCCACTGCTCTACTCTCTATATACATGACTGTTTGGCGAGGCATAGCTCAAATATCATCTATAAATTTGCTGACGATACAACCATTGTTGGTAGAATCTCAGGTAGTGACGAGAGGGCGTACAGGAGTGAGATATGCCAACTAGTGGAGTGGTGTCGCAGCAACAACCTGGCACTCAACGTCAGTAAGAGCTGATTGTGGACTTCAGGAAGGGTAAGACGAAGGAACACATACCAATCCTCATAGAGGGATCAGAAGAGGAGAGAGCGAGCAGCTTCAAGTTCCTGGGTATCAAGATCTCAGAGGATCTAATTTGGTCCCAACATATCGATGTAGTCATAAAGAAGGCAAGACAGCGACTATACTTTATTTGGAGTTTGAAGATATTTGGCATGTCCACAAATACACTCAAAAACTTCTATAGTTGTACCATGGAGAGCATTCTGACAGGCTGCATCACTGTCTGGTATGGAGGGGCTACTGCACAGGACTAAAAGAAGCTGCAGAAGGTTGTAAATCTAGTCAGCTCCATCTTGGGTATCAGTCTACAAAGTACCCAGGACATCTTTGGGGAGCGGAGTCTCAGAAAGGCAGTGTCCATTATTAAACACCTCCAGCACCCAGGGCATGCCCTTTTCTCACTAGTACCATCAGGTAGGAGGTACAGAAGCCTGAAGGCACACACTCAGCGATTCAGGAACAGCTTCTTCCCCTCTGCCATCGAATTCCTAAATAGACATTGAACCCGTGAACACTACCTCACTTTTTTTTAATATACAGTACTTCTGTTTTTGCACATTTGTTTAATCTATTCAATATACGCAATTGATTTACTTGTTTATTTATTTTTTCTCTCTCTGCTAGATTATGTATTGCATTGAACTGCTGCTGCTAAGTTAACAAATTTCACGTCACATGCTGGTGATAATAAACCTGATTCTGATTCTAACTGGTCAAACAAAACTGTTCCAGAAACAACAATGAAGTATCCTTCCACATCTCTACATCTCTGAGTTTCTACCCGGGACTTGCATGACTGACATTAAACTGAAAGAAAGCCATTAACACAAGGAAGGAAGCCATAAACATCACCAGACAACCTTCATTGTTGACCTATACACCAGCGGCGTTGCAAGCAAAAGAAAGAGTAACTGACTGCAGAGCAAACAATCCACAACCAGCGGTAGAAAAAGCCACACAGGGTCAACAAAGTGAATTAAATGATTCCCAGAGTATGAAGGTCCTCAGCTCAAGCTGACAGGTAGGTGTTCCTCTCTCCTTATTCTATGAACTGACGAAAATGAGAACCAAGTGGGGGGAAGGGGGAGGGCAGCTTGAGAACGCGGAGACCACAGTGGCCTAGGCGACAACTTTGATGCCACAGGGAAGGTTCTGAATTCTTCTTGCTCACAGCTGAGCATTCAGAGGAGTATTCTCAAAGAAACCATAACATATACGAGCAGAATGGGACAAATTAGCTCATTTGCCTCATCAAGTCAGCCATTTCATTATGGCTGGTCCACTTTCCCTGAGCTCCAGTCTCCTGCCTTCTCCCCATATCCCTTCATGCCCTGAATGATCATGAATCTATCAACCTCTGCCTTTAATATTCCCAATGACTTCACCTCCACAGCCACCTGTGGCAACGAATTCCACAGGTTCACCATTCTCCGCTAAAGAAATTTCTCCCCAGCTCCATTCCAAATGGAGAGTATAAGAAACATTCCTTCAGCGTATGGTGGTCTTTGCTATACAGTGCAGGAGCTGACGTTTGACTGGAACTGTGATAGAGAATTAACACTCAGCTCATTATTGGCGAGACCCAACGCAGACTGGGAGACTGCTTAACTGAACACCTACGCTCTGTCCACCAGAGAAAGCAGGATCTCCCAGTGGCCACACATTTTAATTCCACATCCCATTCCCATTCTGATATGTCTATCCACGGCCTCCTCTACTGTAAAGATGAAGCCACACTCAGGTTGGAGGAACAACACCTTATATTCCTTCTGGGTAGCCTCCAACCTGACGGTATGAACATTGACTTCTCTAACTTCCACTAATGCCCCACCCCCTCCTTGTACCCCATCCGTTATTTATTTATATACACCCATTCTTTCTCTCTCTCTCTCTCCTTTTTCTCCCTCTGTCCCTCTGACTACACTCCTTGCCCATCCTCTGGGTTTCCCCCCCTCCCCCTTTTCCTTCTCCCTGGGCCTCCCATCCCATGATCCTCTCATATCCCTTTTGCCAATCACCCGTCCAGCTCTTGGCTCCATCCCTCCCCCTCCTGTCTTCTCCTATCATTTTGGATCTCCCCTTCCCACTTTCAAATCTCTTACTAGCTCTTCCTTCAGTTAGTCCTGACGAAGGGTCTCGGCCTGAAACGTCGACTGTACCTCTTCCTAGAGATGCTGCCTGGCCTGCTGCGTTCACCAGCAACTTTGATGTGTGTTGCTTGAATTTCCAGCATCTGCAGAATTCCTCGTGTTTTCGCTCAATATTGCAGATGGGCCAGAGGAACTGCCTACAAGGTCATCCAAAACAGGCAGAAATGGAGGACCTGCAGTCCTGCTGCATCTTTCATTCATATCTTAACTCAGCACCAGTCTCCAGTCCCACCACTACATCTTTTGATCCCCCTCATGTGCACTCTCCAGCCTTTAGGACTTGATACAGAATTGAACAATGACAGAAAACCACTTCCCCGTTTGATTCAGACTAACCAGACCTGATAGAATGTCATTTACTGAAATGTTACTTCTCTCTAGATGCTGCTTGACACATGAGTATTTCCAGTGTTCGGGTCTTAATGCTCCAGAACATCTCTCACTCCTGCTTTCATTCATACGCTCATCTTCAAAGTCCTCAAGTGACTGAGCCTCCACCGACTCTAGGGTACAGAGTTTCAAAGTGAAGACATATCATCTTCATTTCCCAAACTGTACCCACTGGTCCTAGACTTCTCAGTATCAGGGCAAATCTGCTCCTGCACCGCTGCCACACAGGACTAGGGGTCTGGAGTTAACCCTGACTTCTGGTAACTTCCAGTGACCCTTGGTCAACCCTGACCTCTGGTGACCACCGCAGACCTAGGGTTATCCTTGACCTCAGGTGACTACCAATGACCCAGGGTTAACCCTGACTTTTGGTGACCTCCGGCAGCCTCTGGTGCTATGTGGAGTGCCCCTCTCCGGCAGGTATTGTATTTTCCTCCCACAGGTAGGTGAATTGGCCCGGTGCCAGTTGCAGACAACATGCGAGAGGTGGGAGACATGAGGAAGAAGTGATCAAGGGAAATCAGAATCCCTTTATTGTACTTATTTTATAAGTGAAAGACTGAGAAGTGACTGCAAAACTGTGAATTCTAGAAGTTCCTCTCATCCCTGACTTTGGAAAATACAGCTCTGGTCTTCTCACCATCTCATACTGCAAACCACCACTCCTGCAGTAATCTCCACTACACCGTCTGCTGTAACTGTGTCCTCTCTCTGGCAAGGAGACAATTCTGCCCTTCCCCATCCCTTCATTCAGTTCCTCACATAACAAAGGACAACACATCATGCTGCTCTTAAAGGTTGGCTGACAGTGATTTATGTACAAGCACACACCGCTCCCTTTGAATATTAACACTGCCCGACACTTCGCCACTTAACAAATAAATTACTTGTGTGCCAAGGTAGACAAGCCATGCCAGACAACACATGCTGGAACGTTGCGTGCAGATCTGGTGACCACACTATAGGAAGGATGTGAACAAGCAAAAAGTTTCACAGGCACGTTGTTGGAACTGGAGAACTTCAGAATCAGATTTATTAGCACCGGCATGTGTTGTGAAATTTGTTATAAAGAGCTGTAGGGAGAGACTAGAATGGCTGGGATTGTTGTTCCCTGGAGTGTAGGAAGCTGAGAGATGACCTCACAGGTGTACAAACATTTTGAGGGGCTTAGATAGGGTGAATGATCACAGTCTTTGTCGCCCAGGGTTGGGGAATTTACAACTAGAGGACATAGGTTTATGGTTGAGAGAGCCAAGATTTAAAGGGGAACTGAGAAGCTTTTCCACAGAAAATGACAGACAGATGTTCATTCTGAATGTCACTGCTTGCTTTATTGTTTGCACAGTGTGTGGGTTATTTTCCTCTGCTCACTAAGTGTTAGTTGGCCTTTTGTTTAAATCGTTTTTTTGCAGTTTCTTGTTTTGTGGCTGCCTGTAATCAGACGAGTCTCAAGGTTGTGTATAGAATATGTGCTTTGTGAATAAATGTAGTATATGTGCTTTGTTAATACATGTAGTATATGTGCTTTGTGAATAAATATATGTGCTTTGTTAATAAATATAGTATATGTGCTTTGTTAATACATGTAGTATATATGCTTTGTTAATACATGTAGTATATGTGCTTTGTTAATAAATATAGTATATGTGCTTTGTTAATACATGTAGTATATGTGCTTTGTTAATAAATATAGTATATGTGCTTTGTTAATACATGTAGTATATATGCTTTGTTAATACATGTAGTATATGTGCTTTGTTAATAAATATAGTATATGTGCTTTGTTAATACATGTAGTATATGTGCTTTGTTAATAAATATATGTGCTTTGTTAATAAATATATGTGCTTTGTTAATAAATGTACTTTGAAGTTTGAAGTGGTTGAGGTGGGTACAATTACAACACTGAAAGATATTTGGACAAGTACAAGGGTAGGACAGATTTAGAGGGACTAGGAACCAAACACAGGCAGAAAGGACAAGCTCACGATGGTATCTGAGCCAGCATGAATTACCCGGACTGAAGGGTGTGTTCCTTGATTTTTATCTGTGATGTATACAACTGTTGGATAAAAAGGCAGGTGGGTGGGTTAGTAAGTGTGCAGATGACACAAAGATTGTAATTGTGGACAGAATGTGGGGCTGTCAAAGGATAAACCAAGACATAGATCAGTTACAGATATGGGCAAAGAAATGGCAAATGGAGCGTGGTCTGGGCAAGTGAAAGGGCATAATCAATGGCAGAATCCTTAAGCATTAATGTAGGGGGACCTCGGGGTCAAGTCCATAGCGCTCTGCAAGTGGCCATGCAAGTTGACAGGGTAAAGAAGGTACATGATATGCTTGCTTTTATTGGTTAGATATAGACATGTGATGAAATCATGTTGCCGGTGTATAAAACTTACTCTTGGAGTATTGTGTGCAATTCTGGTTGCCTGTTATAGGAAGGACGTGAAGGATTTGGAGTGGGTGCACGTCTAGACTAAAGGGCATGTGCTATAGAGAGAGGCTGGACAAACCTGGGCTATATTTTCTAGTACCAGGGGCTGAGGGTTGACCTGATAAGAAGTGCACATATCTACGAGAGGCACGGATATGGTAGGCAGTCAGAATCATTTACTCGGGGTAGAATTGTCAAATCCCTGAGGCTATGTGCTAAGGTGAAAGGAGATACGCACAGTTAAGTTTTAATTTCACACAGAGACCTGTGGATTCCTGGAACAGGTTGCTGGGGTGTTGGTGTCTAAGAGGCTGTTAGATATTCACGGGAATATGAAGGGAATGGAGGGTTGTGGATCATGTACAGGCGAGAGAGTGTGTGGGCACGTGGCCAAGTGGTTAAGGCATTGGACTAGCGACCTGAAGGTCGTGAGTTCGAGCCACCACCGAGGGAACGTGTTGTGTCCTTGAGCAAGGCACCTAATCACACATTGCTCTGTGACGACACTGGTGCCAAGCTGTATGGGTCCTAATGCCCTTCCCTTGGGCAACATTGGTGTCGTGGAGAGGGGAGACTTGCAGCATGGGCAACTGCTGGTCTTCCATACAACCTTGCCCAGGCCTGTGAAGACTTTCCAGGCGCAGATCCATGGTCTTGCAAGACTAACGGATGCCTTTACAGGCAAGAGAGATTCAGTTTAATTCAGGACTACTTTCAGCGCAAACATCGCGGGCTGAGGATTTGTTCCTGTGCTGTACTGTACTGTATGTTGCATGCTGTGTATTACTATGACTCTAAGCCCACATTTTTCCATTGAATACTTATCTGCCATGTTATGATCACTCCCCGTGAAGTCTCGTTACAACCTCCACCTGACACACATCCTGTCTAGTGCTGTAACGTCAGTAAAGCTGGAAATACAACATTTTGGTCACAGAATCAACTGTCCGATGCAGTAGATAAGCTCAGATCCCTGCAGTATCCTGCAACCCGGCAAGAATCCATTTACCCCCTCACCTTACAGCTGTTAATTACTTCACAATCGCCTTGTGCGGTATTAATTAAATTCTGTAATATAGAAATACAAAAGGTGATTTCATGGAGACATGCATGTAGAAATTGATTAGCATGGATAAAGCCTAGTTAAACGGTCAGATTATGAAATAGTTAACAGATGTTTTGTTCCAGGGCCCATTCGAAGGAAATTTAGTAGTGCATGGGAGGTTCAAGAATTTGTCCTATATTCTGCCATTAGAGAATTGTGTAAAACTGGGTTAGTTAGGTAGTTGAAGCAGGTAGTCCAGAGATGAGGTATGGTGAATAGGATGAATATTGGACGGAGTTGGTGCATTTAGTGAGCAGAGGTGTCAGGATGAAGGTAGCCACTGGGAAATGGTAGAGATCTATATTTAGGAGGGGTTACAATGGTTGAGTGGAGAGCTTGTACATTAGTAACCAGGAAGGGGTTATTAGAGTTGGGGAAAGATGGCTGTTGATAGTTGGGGTGTTGTCAAATGATGATTGGGTTGAATAGTGAGTTGAGGAATAAGGGATGTTGCAGTGAGAGTTGTTGGCAGAGAAGAAATGAGAATTAATCTTAAAAATGACTTGCTTAAGTCTGGTTCTCAGCATCAACCCGATATGATGTTGCAGGCCATATGCTTAAAAATAAAATTCCTGGGAACAGTGTCCGGGCGTGCAGTATCCCTCAACCCAAACAATCCACTTGTCCTCACTCAAATGTCAAATACAGTAGATAAGCACAGATCTCTGAAGTATCCCACAAACCGGGAAAAATCTACTTACCCCACTCCTTGTTTTCTGCTGAATAATCAGCTCCTGGGTTGTTCATCTTTCTCTTCTATGGGAACTTTCCAAACATGGAACAGTGCAGTAACAGGCCCTTCACCCCACAATAGCTTGATTGTCCCAAACTATTTAAACTAGTAATTAAAAGCCTAACTAAACACATTATACTGACACAATGTCCATCCCCATCCATTCTCTATCCTTTCAGACTGCTATCAAAAATCCCAATACAGCACACCTACTGGTTCCCTGATCACTCTGGTTATTCAGTCTTCATAGAAGTCGGCATTGACTCTATCGATCCTGTTATTTTTCTGTTACTTCAACTTTCATTTTAGATCCCAGCATTCCCTGTGTCACTCACAAGGCCAAAGGTCAGTGATTCCCCATTTTCTCCTTCCTTTCTGAAATGGTTGGGTTGTCTGTCAACCATTGGTTGGGTTGAGTGCAATAAAGTTGGACTTCACCTAAACACTAAAAAGACAGAGTACATGGCGTTTAACTGAGGCGAAGGTACTCTCAAGACCATAAAGAGTGATACCATTAAGAAAGTCTTTGACCACAAGTACCTCAGGTCAAGAATGATGAGTTCAGAGAAGGACATAAAGATACGGAAGGCACTGGCGTGGAGGACTATGAACACCATGAAGGAAATCTGGAAGTCGAACCTGACCAGAGGGCTTAAAAAGAGGATCTTCATAGCAGCCATAGAGTCTATTCTCACGTACGGATGCGAGACGTGGACACTCACCAAGACTATGTGAAAGTCTCTAGATGGTTGCTATACACGAATGCTCCAGTTGGCTCTTGGCGTGAGTTGGCAACAGCACATGACGAACGTCCAGCTCTATAACGACCTATTGATGCTCACCACTAAAATTGAGGCGAGAAGACTGCAACTAGCGGGGCACTGTCTACGCCACCCCAACCTACCTGCCAGCCTAGTCATCATATGGGAACCCAAGCATGGGAGGATGAACCCTGGGCGCCCTCTAAAGACTGTGGTCAACACGCTCCTAGAAGACAGCGGTGTGGCTAATGTAGATGAACTGAACACACTGATGAGGGAGAGGGAGAAGTGGAGAGCCCATGATCATGCCCGACGCCGGCCCCCTAGGCCTGAGTCGACGTAGTAGTAGTAGTAGTTTCTGAAATGGCAAGGGTACATTATGAAACATTGAATATTGAAAGGCCTTGATAGCGAGAATGTGGAGAGGATGTTTCCTGTCGTGGGGGAGCCTCGGACCAGAGGGCATAGCCTCAGAATAAAGGGGCATCCTTTTAGAACAGAGCTGAGGAAGAATTTCTTTAGCCAGAGGAATGGTGAATCTATGGAATTTGTTGCCACAGGCAGCTAAGGAGGCCAAGTCATTGGGTATAGTGAAGGCAGAGGTTGGTAGATTCTTGATTAATCAGGGCATGAAGGGATATGGGGAGAAGGCAGGAAATTGGGGCTGAGGGGCAAAATGGCAGAGCAGACATGATGGGCCAAATGGTCTTATTTGCAACCTTCCAAACTGCAATCTGTCGAAACCTGGAACATGACAACCAGAACATTCAGTCTGTAAAGACCATAAGATATAGGAGCAGAAGTAGGCCATTCGGCCCATCGGGTATGCTCCACCATTCAATCATGGGCTGATCCAATTCTTCCAGTCATCCCCACTCCCCTGCTTTCACCCCATACCCTTTGATGCCCTGGCTAATCAAGAACCTATCTCTGCTTTAAATACACCCAATGACGTGGCCTCCACAGCCGCTCATGGCAACAAATTTCACAGCTTTACCACCCTCTGACTAAAGTAATTTCTCCGCATCTCTGTTCTAAATGGACGTCCTTCAATCCTGAAGTCATGCCCTCTTGTCCTAGACTCCCCTACCACGGGAAATAACTTTGCCATATCTAATCTGTTCAGGCCTTTTAATATTTGGAATGTTAAAACCGTCTCAATTCCTGCATTTCAGCTCTTTTGCATTTGTAAATTTCCAAGCCCACTGCAGTATTTTCTGTGCAATAATCCTTGTTATTATTATTTCTGTGCAATAATCCATGTTATATATTATTTCTGTGCAATAATCCATGTTATTATTATTTCTATGCAATAATACATGCCTCAAGATGCTGCTGGACCCACAGAATTTCTGCAAGAATTATTTTTTGTTCATTGGAAGGTATGATGTAGACAGCTGGTGGTTATTGTTCCAAAACAAAAATAATGCACAAGTTGTTTAAAACAGAACATTCCTTTAATGACACAGAAACCCAACAGGAAAATCTGCAATTTTGCTGCCCTCATTTCCCATTGTTCTGTATTCTGCCAAAACTTTTGGCGACCTTTCTCCCTATCCACAGCTCCACCAGCATTCATGTTGTCTGCAAACTTATTATCTGCTCAACTCTATTTTGCCCAGGTCATTTTAATCACGAGGTTCCAGCACTACAGGAAAGCTACCGGTCAGACCTCCAGACCACCATTCCCACCATAACTCTCTTCTCAGTCCAGATCCCTCACCACTGTATAAATGTCAATTAAATCTTCCCTCAGCTTTCACAAGAGTTCCACCCTTTATAAACTATCCTTGCAACTCTAGATCTCCATCACAGAACCATAATCTTTTCTTCAAGTCTTCACGTCCTTCCTGCAATGTGGAGATTAGAACACTGCAGCTGACGCAGAAACCATTATGTGCACAGAATCAGCACCAACCCCCTTACTTGTGTACTCGAGGCCTCCAATTATAAAGCACAGAACACTGGATGCATTCTCAACTTCCCTTTAATGGCCTTTGGAACATCCTAAAGGATGCTGGATGTTTGCAAATGTCTCCATTTGGAGTTCTAGCCAAAAACAAGTGAAGTTGCTGGTGCAGGGAACTAAGTATGAAGAATGATCGGGTAAAGTGGAACCAACAGAGACTCCTTCTCAATTCACTCCTAGAAATCAGTTTGATTGGCGAGTACAATTGTGAAGAAAGCACGGCAGCTTCCTTAGAAGCCTGCAGAGATTCAGCTGACATCTAAAATTTTGAAAAACTTCTATAGATGTGTAGTGCAGACTGTACTGACTGGTTGCCTTCACAGCCTGATATGGAAACACCAATGCCTTTGAACAGAAAATCCTACGAAAGTTAATGGGTGCAGCCTAGTCTGACCCAGGCAAAGCCCTTCCAACTATGAGTGCATCTACACAAAACACTGTCGTAGGAAAGCAGCATCCATCACCAAAGGTCCTCACCACCCAGGCCATGCTCTTTTCTCGCTGCTGCCATCAGCTAGAAAATACAAGAGCCTCACGACTCACACCACCACATTCAAGAACAGCTACTACCCCACAACCATCAGGCTCTTGAACAAAAGGTGTTAACTACATTCACTTGCCCATCCATTGAGACGTTCCCACAACCAATGATCTCAGTTTAAGGATTCTTTATCTTGTTATTTCTTGCTGTTTATTTATATTTTCATTTGCACAGTCTGTTGTCTTCTGCACTCTGGACTATCTTTCATTGATCCTGTTATAGTTACTGATCTATAGATTTGCTGATTATGCCCGAGGGAAATTGAATTTCAGGGTTGGACGCAGTGGTATATATGCACTCTGAAAATAAAATTTACTTTGAACTTTCAGATAAACATCTTGTTTCAGGTAGAATAAAGGACGGAAGAATTTAATAGTTACACATTACACAGCACAGTACAGGCCCTTCAGACCAAAATGCTGGGCAGAACTTTTAACCCTCATGCACAGCCCCAAACCCTCCATTTCTCTTACATCTCTACGAGTCTCATAAATGTTCCCATTATATCAGCCAATACCATCACCCCCAGCAGTGCATTCCACTTCCCCACCACTCTGTGTGTAGAGACCTATCTCTGCTATACTTTCCTCTCCTCCCCCGGTACTGGCCATCGACACCTGGGAAAAAGGTGCTAGATGCCCACTCTCTATCTATGCCTCTTATGGTCATGTCATCTTCAATCGTCATCTCTCATCTTCCTTCGCTCCAAAGGGGAGAGCCCCAGCTCACTCAGTCTTTCAGCGTCATCTCAGGAGGTGACACACCGGGCTGTGAGAACTGATTCCTGTCTTTGCCAACAGAATACACCACGGACTCGCACTGTTACAGTTCAGAGTTCGCAGCTCAATCTCGGCACCCTGTGCAAGGAGTTTGTAGGTTCTCCCATGGAATGTGTGGGTTTCCTCCGGGTGCTCCCGGTTTTCTCCCACAGACCAAAGACGAACCAGTTACTTGGCCACTGTAGATTGCCCTGTGATTAGGCGAGGGTGAAATTGGGATTGCTGGGGTAGCACAGCTCATTGGGACTATTCCGCACTGCATCTCCAAATAAAAATAAATACCTCAGCCCACCAGTAAATCAGCCAGTGGTGGATACCCGCAGACCCACTGGCATGTCGATAATTGAGTCTGTGTTTGGGGGAATGAGAGTGATAAAATAAATAATGTACAAAACACACTCTGAAAATCACAAATAATTGGTTCAGTTCAACAATGCTAACAACCTGCTGTGCTCCACTGACTTGTTCCACCATGGTCATCAATGCCCAAGAGAACAAACAAAGCAACCACTTGAGATCTGTGCTCAGAGTGACAGACAAGGTGGTATAAACCGTAGAATCAGCTGCCAGTGAAAATAGATGAGGCGGATATAGCGTTTAAAAGGCCCTGGGAGAGCGCACCTTAGCTGGCATGGACAAGTTAGGACCAAGGGTCTGTTTAGTTGCTGGGAGGGCACATCACAAAGATGAGATACTAAAACAGAATTTGCAGGAACCAATGGGGGAGGGTGGAGGGGCTGTGGGTTTGGGAGGAGGGAGCTGGAACGGGGAAAGGACACAGTGTCGGTGGGGGAGGGGGAAATGAGGATGGGGGAGGGGAAAGACAAGGCCGGGAGTGATGGTGGTAGTGGGGCCGGGAAGACATGGTCGGGACGGACGGTGGGGAAAGTAAAGGACGGGATACGACGGACGGACGGACGGACGGACGGACGGGGGGGGGCGGTAGAAAAGGAGTAAAGGACGGGTCGGATGGGGGGGTAGAAAAAGAGAAAAGGACGGGTCGGGCGGGGGGTTAGAAAAGGAGAAAAGGACGAGTCGGACGGTGGGGTGAAGAGAAAAGGACAGGTCGGACGGTGGGGGGAAAGAAAAGGACGGGTCGGACGGTGGGGAAAGTAAAGGACGGGTCGGATGGTGAGGTGGGGAGAAAAGAACGGTTCGGACGGTGGGGGGAAAGAAAAGGACGGATCGGACGGTGGGGGGAAAGAAAAGGACGGGTCGGACGGTGGGGGGAAAGAAAAGGACGGGTCGGACGGTGGGGGTAAAGAAAAGGACGGGTCGGACGGTGGGGGTAAAGAAAAGGACGGGTCGGACGGTGGGGGGTAAAGAAAAGGACGGGGGGGTAAGAAAAGGACGGGTCGGACGCTGGGGGGAAAGAAAAGGACTGGATCAATGAGAAAGACTGTGTTGGGGGAGACGAGACGAGGTCGGGGGAATGGATAAGGAGCTGGGGGAGGGGGTTGTGAATTCTTTTGTCTGAAACTGTCCGACTGCAGAAATGTGTTGGGGGATCGGGCGGTGAAGGAGCGGGGGGGACGGTGTAGGAGCGGGGTAGGTTGCTGGGCGTGAGAAGGGTCTGTGGGAAGGGAGGGGTCGGAGCAGTGATCGGTGTCGGGTTTATCCACCGCCGGCCGGAACAGCCGGACTGCGGTTGGTGCCGCCGACCTGTTGCTCAGCGTTCGCGGCTCCGACAGGACGACTGAAGCCGTTTCCCGCACCCAAGATACACGGCGCAACACTACATTGACACCCTCCCCTCCGGTTACTCACAGCAGCTGCTCCCAAGCCGGTTCCCGCCGCACCGTTCTCCAGCAGCACCCCGCCCCCGGATCCAGGACTCCGCCCACTGGGCCAGAGCCCCGCCCCTGGGAATAGAACTACTCCCACCTGACCGGAGTGTCACCCACATGACCAGATCTCCAAACCGAGTACCCCAGGTTCCTCCAGACCACCAGCACCCGTTTATCCCACCACACCTGCCTCTCGTCCCTCAGCCTCCGATGATTGTCCGATCTAGGCCCCTCTGCCCACTCTGCTATCAATCAACAGAGAGTGAGTTAGCACAGCCGGGATCACATGCCCTTCTGCTGTAATCAGAGACTCAGCTTTAGCTGGAAACCGCCAACGGGCCACAAAAAGTAAGATCCCTGTGAGGGATGGAATACTGAAATATTCAACAACAGGTCGGGCTGTGTACCTCCTACTTCGGCCTTTCAAACATCCTGACCCACTGCCACTTGCCATTTAACTGAAATCCATCTCGCAGGCCTTACATTAATCCCTGGAGCATTTGGACAGTAACACACATCGGACTATTGTTTATCGACTGCCCTTCTGCCTTCAATATTATAATTCCAAGCAGTGTTCTGATAAGGGGCTTTGGCCTGATCATTGACTGTTCATTCCCCTTCATAGATGCTACCTGTTGTGCTGAGTTCAGCGACAAATCCATTAATACCATAGTCCAGATCATTGACATACATCGTAAAAAGCAGTGGTTCCCACACCGACCCCTGTAGAACTCCACTGGTAACCGGCAGCCGCCCAGAGTAGGATCCCTTTATTCCCACTCTCTGTTTTCTGCCAACCAGCTGATGCTCCACCCATGCTCGTAACTTCCCTGTAATTCCATGGGCTCTTATCTTGCTAGGCAGCCTCAAGTGCCACACCTTGTCAAAGGCCTTCTGAAAATCCAAGTACATCACATCTACCGCATCGCCTTTGTCTATCCTGCTTGTAATCTCCTCAAAGAATTGCAGTAGGTTTGTCAGGCAGGATTTTCCTTTCAGGAAACCATGCTGACTCTGGCCTATCTTGTCATGGGTGTCCAGGTACTCCATAACCTCATCCCTAACAATTGATTCCAACAACTTCCCAACCACTGATATCAGGCTGACCGGTCTATAGATTCCTTTTTGCTGTCTCCCACTCTTCTTAAATAGTGGAGTAACACTTGCAATTTTCCAGTTATCCAGTACAATGCCAGTATCTATCGATTCTTGAAAGATCATTGTTAGTGCCTCCATAATCTCTCCAGCTACTTCCTTCAGAACCCGAGGGTGCATTCCATCAGGTCCAGGAGATTTATCCACCCTCAGACCATTAAGCTTCCTGAGCACCTTCTCAGTTGTAATTTTCACTGCATTTTCTTCCAGGTGTGGAGCACCTTTGCTTGAGACACTGGTCATAATATTTCACGTATGTTACAGGGTTGTTTTGGTTTCAATAGGTTCAGTGAGTGGCTCAAGGACTAGAGTGAGAGGAAGAGTTCCGACTCGCAAGACAATGATTTCAGTTCAACAGGGTTCATTTAATCCTAGAGAGCTATGAAAACAGGTCCTCTCTGGTCCACCAAGTCTGCACTTCCAGGCGTCCGCACCTGGCCCCAGATTCTACCCTCTCCTACATGCAAAGGGCACTTTACATTGGCCAATTAACCTGCTCAGTTGGGGGGGGGGGTGAGAACAAACCTATGCAGTCACAGGTTTGGAGAATGTGTAGACCACTCAGACTGTAATAGACTTCAAGATGGGTCTGGGTCCCTGAGGCTGAGAGACAGCATCTCCGTGCCACGGAACCCTCCGTTAGCGGGAAATGGGACAACATTTGCAGTGATGGAAATCTGAAGCAAAAGCAGAAAATCCTGGAGATTGTCACCAACATCTGTGGAAAGAGAAAAACTTCGAATCAATGACCACTTGTCGGATCTGGCTTCTGAAGGGTCTTTGAACTGAAATGTTCTTTCCACAGATGCTGCCTGGGCTGCAGAGAGGGTGGGGGTAGAGGGGTGGTGGGGTGGCGAAGGGGGGTGGGGTGCTGGAGAGGGGGCGTGGCGGCAAGGGGGAGGGGAATAGAGGAGAGATGGGGAGAGAGAAGGGGGAGAGGGATATTGTTAGGGGTGTCACCAACCAAGGCATATCAAATAATAACAGTTAGGAAAAGGACCGAAGGAGAGGGGAGATGTGCAGTGATTGGAGTCTGGAATACGCGGTTGGGGGTCTAGTGGAGCAGGTTCAGCTTCAGTGTTCAATTGAGAGGCAGACAAATTAATTTGTGGGCTGTGGGGAGAGGGTGAGGAGCAGGCACCAACACACAGGGCTGGGAGAGACTTGACGCACTGACCAGCTCTGAGTTTGGCTTCTCCAGTGCATAGAGGGGAGCCTATTGTGAGATCACCAGTACACCAAAGTAGGGGGAAGGTTGGTGAATGGCTTCAGACAGGAGGAGTGTTTGGAATGAGACAAAAAGGAGCTGGAGCTACTCAGCAGGTTAGGCAGCATCTGTAGAGGGAGATGGACTGTTGGTATTTCAGGTCAACACCCTCCACCAGGACTCAGTGTTGGATCCTTGCGAGATGCAAAGCGAGGGAGAAAATGTCAAATGTTGCCTCTCCAGTGACAACATGGTAAAGGGAGTGGGCGAAGGTGGGAGTCACACAGCAAGCAGACCCTTCAGGGTACTGAGGTGGGAAGGGTAGGGTTGAATGTGTGTTGAATGTGGGAACTGAAGGAGTGGAAGGTGAGGATAAGTTATCTATAACCTGGATGAGAGGAGAAATCCTGGCATCAAAGGTCAGAGAGCGGTTACTCAGATAGCATGCAAACAGGCACATCGGCCCACCTCGTTCATGCTAACCCAGATGCAAGTCCCAGTTGTCCACATTGGATCCATATCCCTCTGAGCCTCTCCTACCCACAAACCAAATCCCTCTAAACCAACATACCACATGTCGCCATGTACTCTGACATTGGTGGAACCCAAGTGTGGAGGAATGACTGACTTGGTAGAGATGACGATGGGAGTTTATTCGTAATATTTCTAAAAGAACATCGGTGGCTTGGGAAGTGACACCGCGAGGAGTGACATTCTCAAAACTAGTACCCTGTGATTAGCGCTAACTGGGCATCCACTTAAATAATACAAGTAACACGGAACCCCTGAGCATATCAAAATGAACTTAACAAGTTTAAATAGAAGGCACCAGGAGACCACCTTACAAGGAGTGAGTTGCTCAAGACAAACACAAGGAAGTCTAAATGATTAACAACTGGCATTAAACAACAATTAACCAATTCAGGTGCTCTAAAAACCTCGGAGCCCAATGCTCTCCTGTGCCCTGCACAGGCCCAAAGAACTCATTACAGGGCCCCCCTCCCTATGGCTGGCACCTGACAGCCCAGGGAGACCTGAAAGCTTAAAATCCAGGGACAACTTGAAAGACCTGGGGAACTCGGGAGGGACCTAGAGAGGCAGAGGTCTGTGGACCTTGAAAAGCAGAAAGACTTGGGGACTCCAAGAGACAGAGAGGCTTGAGAACCATGAGAGATTGAGACACCTGGGAACCACAAGAGACTGAGACCTGGAAACCTCAAGCAAAACCCGGGAACCTTGTGCAGAGTCCAAAGAGGGAGGTTTGGGAGGCTTTGAGACAGGGAGAACATTTAAAACAAGTTGGAAACATTTTTTTAAAAAACCTTGGTAACATTGAAAACAAATCCTTGGAAACCTTGAATAAAAGCCTTGGAAACGTCGAAAAATGCTGCAGAAACATTGGGGGAAAAAGCTGGGAGATGTTGAATAATGTCTTGAGAACATTAAAAAAAACCATAGGAAACATTGAAAAAAAACAATCTAGGAAACATTAAGAAAAACAATCTCAGAAACATTGAAAAAACCTTAGAAACACCAACAAAAATGTTGAAAACATTGAAAAACCTTGGAAAACCTTGGAAATCTTGGGGGGAAAACTTTGGGAACGTGGGTTGCGCAGTAGCATAATGGTGAGCACAACACTTTACAGTACCGGCAACCTGAATTCAATTCCTACCGCTGCCTCTAAAGAGTTTGTATGTTCTCCCTGTGACAGCTGGGGGGGGGGGCACGGTCCTCCAGGTGCTACAAGTCCAAAGAATGGATCAGCTCATGATAAAATGGCGGAGCAGACTCGATGGGCCGAATGGCCGACTTCTGCTCCTTTGTCTTATGGTCTTATGGTCATACCAGTTGGTAGGTTAATTGATCGTTATAAATTGTCCCATGATTAAGCAACAATTAAATCAGAGATTGCAGGATTGAATGGCCGAAGGGGATTACTCAATAATAAATAAATAACATTGGCGGGGGAGGGAGGGAGGGAGAACAGAAGAGCTTGAATAAAAAGCAGCTTGGAAACCTTCACAATAACATGGAAATCTTGAAAGAATCTTGGAAACATTGGAAAAAACCTTGCAAGCATTGGAGAAAACCTTGGAAATATTGAGAAGACACCTGGAGGCATCGAAAAACAATGGAAATCTTAAAAAAAACACATTTAAATCTTTGAAGGAAAACTTTGGAAACACTCAAAAATCACCTTGGAATATCAAAAAAAATGGAAATCTTGAAAAAACTTTTGAAACTTTGGGGAAAAAGCTCCGGAAACTTTGGAAAAATATTTGAAACATTAATAAAAAACATTGAAAAAAAACGTTGGAAATATTGAAAAATCTTGGAAACTTTAAAAACACCTTGGAAATCTTAAAGAAATACTTTGGAAACTTTGGAAAAAAACATCAAAAACATTGAAAAAGTCCTAGGAAAACCGAAAGATCCTTGAGAGTCTTGAACGCTTGGGCTGGGACGTTCGGGCGGGGGCGCTTAGGCCGGACGCTTAGGCCAAATGCTCAGACACAGAGAAAGCTCTGAGACCCAGCAACTTAAGACCTTGAAAACGTGAAATTCGAAATCTGGGAGGGCCCCTCTCACCGCCAGCCAGGCTAGTTCTTGGTGCCTGTTGGTGAGGTCTGGCGATGAGGCATTTTGCCAGATGACCTGGACAGTCTGCTCAGGGAACCGCCCCACTGTGTCCATCACGTCGTTCTCCTGCAGGGTCTGCAGGACATTCCGTGTCGCCCACTACCTGATGGCCCTGTGGTCAAAGGCGCTGTTCTGGAAGAATTTCTCCACGAAGGCCAAGTAGTGCGGCAACGTCCAGCTGACTGGGGCGTTGCGCGGGAATGGGGCCAGACCCATCCTTCGTAATCAGGGCGACAGGTAGAACCTGGGCACGTGGTGGTGTGGATCTGGGTTCCACACGCAACCTGATGCAGCCACACACGAAGCTGGCCATCAGGGTGAGGGCGACATTGGGAACGTTTTTGCCCCCATTGTCCAGGGACTTGTGCATGGTGGCCCGTCTGACCCGCTCCATCTTGGATCCCCAGACGAATCTGAAGACGGCTCGGGAGATTTCCGAACTGCAGGAGCGGGGGACGGGCCACACTTGCGCCAAGTACAGCAGCTCAGAGCACCTCACACCTGATGGCCATGTTCTTCCCCATTATCGATAGTCCCAGTTTCTGTTTCACTTTGACAGTCCGCTCCAGACAATTGTTATTGCACGCCTCGCACCCCCCCCCCACAACTCCCCGAACCAGATCCCCAACACCCTCATGTAATCAGACCTGATGGTGAAGGGGGACACTGGATCGGTCGGGCCAGTTGCCGAGGAGCATGGCTTCGCTCTTCGTGCGGTTGACCCTGGCCCCCGACGCCAGCTCAAACTGGTCGCAGATGCCAATCAACCTGCGAACTGGCCTCGGATCGGAGCAGGAGACGGTGACATCGTCCATGTACAGGGAGGTTTTCACTTGGGTCCCTCCACTGCCTGGCAGCGTCACCCCTCTTATGCCCTCATCCCTCCTGTTGGCTTCGGCAAAGGGTTCTATGCAGCAGACAAACAAGACATGGGAGGGAGGGCAGCCCTGCCTGACTCCAGACCTGATGGGGAAGCTGTTTCCCACCCGTTGACCTGCACTGCACTACGGATGTCTGTGTAGAGCAGTCTGATCCAATTCCGGATTCCCTCCCCAAATCCCATTTTGGAGAGCACGTCCGCCATGTACGTGTGCGATATCCTGTCGAAGGCTTTCTCCTGGTCCAAACTGACCAGGCAGGCGTCCACCCCCCTGTCCTGCACGTAGGCGATGGTGTCCCTCAGCAGCGTGAGGCTGTCTGAGATCTTCCTGCCCGGTACAGCACAGGTGTGGTCCGGGTGGATCACCTGTCCCAGAGCAGACTTGACCCTGTTGGCGATAGCCTTGGACAGGACCTTGTAGTCCACATTCAGGAGAGAGATGGGCCTCCAATTCTTAATGTCATCCCTTTCCCCCTTCTGCTTGCAGATGAGGGTAATGATGCCCTTCCTCATGGATTCCGACATGCTGCCGGCCAGAAGCATAGCGTTGTACACTTCTAGCAGGTCTGGGCCCATCCAGTTCCACAGGGCCGAATACAATTCATCCGGTAAGCCGTCGCTCCCGGGAGTCCTATTCGACTCAAAGGAACGGTGGAGCCTGTCAGCTCGTTCAGGATCAGTGGCTGGTCCAGACTCTCCCGCTTGCCGTGGTCTAAGACCTGCGTGATAGACGACAGGAAGCTATGGGAGGCTGTGGTGTCTGTGGTCTTTCTGTCATACAGACCGGCGTAGAAGGACCTGCAGATCCTCAGTACGTCTGTCTGCGAGGACGCGACTGAGCCGTCCTCTTCCTTAAGGTTGTGGATCACAGAGCTCCCCCTGTGCACCTTCTGGAAGAAGCGTGAGCACGTCACGTCTCGTCTCGTCCTGTTCCACGGTTTCGACCCTTGATCGGAAGATGATCTTGGAGGATTCGGCGGCGAGGTGCTGCGCTTGCGGCCCTTCACCTCTCGTAATTCCTCCCTGACATCCACCCCCTTCGACTGCAGAAGGAAAAGTTGCTGCAACTCTGTCTGGAGTTTTCGCAGTTCCCTCTGCTCCTGCCTTGCTTTCTGGAAACCTTTGCGGATGAAGAACCTCTTGATGTTCTCCTTGGTGGCTTCCCACTAGAGAACCGGGGAATCAAAGAAGGCTTTCAAGGTTCCCCAATCTCTGTACTCCCTCTCTAGTTCCTTAATGTTCTCTGGGGTCAGCAGCTTAACATTCAGCTTCCACGTCCCCCTTGCCTGCTCTCTAGTCCTCCCGTGGGTGACAGGTGGCTCGCAGAAGGCAGTGGTCAGACAGGAACACCGGCGAGATGCCGGTGGATCTGACCGAGATGGACGCTGAGAGGAAGAGGAAGTCGATCCGGGAGCGGGCTGTGCCGTGCGATCGTGTCCAGGTGACTTGTGGCTGTGCTCCTCCTGTGCAGCTTGGCTGTCTTCACCGTTTCCATCCGGAGTCGGGAGCTACCGTCCAGCCTGCCGTCAGCTCTGCCGAATCGTCCAATTTTTTAACAAAATATACTTTATTCAAAATAAAGTTATTCATACAAGACTGTGCTCTGAAATTTGCAGCTAGAGGCCGCATAGTCATGCTCTTCTTCCGGGTTGAAATCACAACTTACTGTTTCATTTGTTATATTTGTTCAATTTTGATAGTCTGTATCATGATTTTCATCGAGGTTAAATATAAGGTAGCTTGCTCTTGATAGGGTTATTTGCAAGGAACAACATCAGGAAAGGGCAACTTCTTACAAAATTTACACTATTGACTTGAATACCGATTGGTTGAATCGAACGAACTTTATCAATAAGCTTGCTTGTAGCGCTATGCAGATCTGAGTGACGGGACCCTGAAGCTGGGAACCCAGGTATTTACAACTTGAAAAACTCAGAAACACGGAACATAGACTGGAGAAGCTCGGATGGAGAGACTCAGAAGGTATATTAGAGACACTCGGAACGTAAATTTGGAAAAACTCAGAACGTGGACTTGAGAATAAGTGGCATTTTCACCTAAAGCCAGCCCATGTCAAAATGCTGGGTCTATTACTTAACAGCGTCCTTCTGTCACGATGTGCTCTGGCAATATCAGAACCTAAGTGCGGAGAAACGATAGACTCAGATGTAGAGACGGCGATGAGAGCTTATTCATAATAATTCCAAAAGAACATCAACGACACTGCGAGAAGTAGCATTCTTAAAATGAGGATAGTCCGATCAGTGCTAATCAACATCCGCCTAAATAACGCAAGTGACATGGAACCCCTGAGCATATAAAAATTGACGTACAAGCTTAAACAGAAACAAGAGAAAATCTGCAGATGCTGGAAATCCGAGCAAAACAAACACACACACACACACTCACACTCACACTCATACACACACATACACACTCACACACACACACACTCACACACACACACACAATGCTGCAGGAACTCAGCAGGAATCTATGGAAAAGAGTAAACAACCGACATTTCAGCCGAGACCCTTTATCAGAACTGAAGTTTCAAACAGAAGACACTAGGCGTCTGCATTACAAAGAGTGAGTTGTGCAAGAAAAACACATCATCATCATCATCATCATCATCAGGGGCTGTGCCCAGTTTGAGCTTTGACCGCCATGGCCCACACACTCCTGTTTTGGGTCAAGTGGATCTTCATTGGTATTCATTTCCAGTTCTCTGGCTGCTGTCTCCATCATCATTTGTCTTTGCCTTCCACTTACTTTCTTCCCTTTAATCCCTTCCCTTCTTCCCTTCCCTTCATAATTACCGTGCATTCTAACTCTTCTTTCCTAAGCACATGTCCAATGAAGTTGTGTTGCCTTTTCATGATCTCATACATTATTTCTCTTCTTGTGCTCGCTCTGTTCATGACATTCTCATTAGATACTTGTTTCGTCCATGATATTCTTTGCATCCTCCTCAAAAACCACATCTTTGCTGATTCAAATCATTTCCTCATGTTATTAGATATTGTCCAACATTCTGAGCCATATAACATAACTGGATAAATGTAACATTTCAGTACTCTGAGGCGGGTTGTCATGCCTAGTTTGGTATTGGTCAGTATACTCTTCATTCTCATAAAGGTGTCTTTTGCCATCCCTATTCTTCTTTTGATGTCCAAGTCGCACCTGCCATCTGATGTCACCCAGCTTCCTAAGTAGCAAAGGTTCTGGGCTTGTTTTATGTCTTCCCCGTTTATTTTCAGCCTGCAGATAGGATTCTCCTTCTTTTTGGATATCACCATACATTCTGTCTTTTTGCAATTGATAGATAGACCCATTTTTGCATTTTCTTCAACAGCGATATCAATTAAGTTTTGTAGTTCTTCCTCCGTAATTGCAATTAACAGTGTTATCCGCATATCTGAAATTTTTGATGTTTTCACCGCCAACTTTGATTCCCAAGATGTCTCTTATTTTTTTGTAATATTGTTTCACTGTACACATTAAACAAATCGGGAGAAAACACACTCTTGTCTAACGCCTCTCTTGATTTTTGTAAACTGACTCACTTCTCCATCTATTCTTACAGCGGCAGTTTGTTCCCAGTACAGATTTCTGATTAGGCGGAGGTCTTTCGAATCTGTAATATTCATGTTTCCTGTAATATTTCAAATAACTTATTGTGCTTCACTTTATCAAATGCTTTTGTGTAGTCAAAAAAACAAACAAATCTTTTTGCACTTGAATAGCTCATCCTGATAGTATCAATATCGCCTTCGTCTTTTACAAAATCACATTGTTCTTTACCTATTTCAGCTTGTAAAACACAAGGAACTCAAAATGATTAACAATGTCATTAAACAATTAACCAGTGCAGGTGTTATGGAAACCTTGAAGCCCAATGTTCTCTGGTGCCCCACATAGCCTCGAAGAACTCATTACACCATCTCCCTCCAAACCTCTCCTGTCCGTGAACCAACTGTCTCTAAGCCATATGCCACATCTGCTCCAAATCTCTCCTCTCCATGATCCATATCCTTCTAAAACTCTCCCATCCATGAACCAAACCCACCAACTGATAAACCTCATCGTCCTAACCCTGTCCTATCGATGAAACAAATCCCTCCAAAATATATACCATCTCCTTTGAAACCACTCCTATTCTTGAATCAAATTCTTCTAAAACATACTATATCATCTCCTATCTGTGACCAAAATCAAATCTCTCTAAACCATATACCATACGCCTCTGAATGTCTCCCATCAATGAACCAGAGGTCTTTTAAATGTTATCAATTTAAATATGCCTCAGCTACTCCTCTGGCAGTTTGTTGCACAATCTAGAGGACATAGGTTTAAGGTGATGGTGTAAAGACCCAAGTAGAGACCACACTCTGCGTAAAGAACCTTTTCCTCATATCTTTGCCCCATCACTTTAAACCTATGTTCTCTAGATTTTTTTTTGATTCCCTTTCCCTGGAAAAAAAAAGACGGTGTATTTACACAACAAGTGCTTCTCAACCATTTATACACAGGAATCCTATGGCTGACGAACATCCGGGCCATCATGATGTTGAGAAAGATTTGAAGTAATTCCTTCTGAAAAAGCACCTCAGGGTTTCACAGTGAAGCCCAGATACATGTGGACACCTCCCACATTTTGAGAGCAACACACTGAAAACAGCAGGAACCAACAATGAAATCCATCATTGCCTTCAATGGAAAAGGTGTTTGGAGATTAAGACTTCAGACCAGCACAAAACTCCAGGAATTCAGGAGTGACTCCTGACCTCCTAAGTATGTCTGGGCTGGGCTATACACATCAGGTATATCAAGGCAAACCTTGACTCCCCACGTCCTCCAGATCCACTAGAAAGATATGAACCAAAGTGAGAGTGCTGTCACTAACCAACACTTCCTGCACAGAGGCTGTCCCCTCTCTGCAATGGTCATCTGCCCAATACCACATTTCCTGACCTCTCCCCAGATCCCATCTGATCCCCCCAGAGTGTACAATTTGACCCCCCGCAGAGTGTACCATCTCACCCCCCCTCCAGAACGTACCATCTCACCCCACCCTCACAGTGTACTGCCTGACCCCCCCCCCCCACCATCATGCCCCAACTGGAACGGTATCTACAGGTCTGACGTGCTGAGACAGAAGCAGGGTTGAAGCCAGTCACCCTGGATATGCAAGAACCTGGGAGAGAAGGACCGGTGGACATCAGTCCTGAATGTGATTCTGTGGTTGAACATCCGTGCAGACTGGGAGACGACCCTTCTGAAGGAGAATCAGGTTTGCGGAACTAGGGTGGGGGACCGTTGCTCAAACACTTTCATTGCCATAATTGAACAGGTTGGAGGGAGTGAGGAAGTAGACAGTGCTGAGAATTGGCTCACAGAGTGTCTGACATAGAAACGTAGAAAATAGGTGCAGGAGTAGGCCTTTCAGCCCTTCGAGCCTGCACCGCCATTCAGTACGATCATGGCTGATCATCCAACTCAGAACCCTGTACCAGCCTTCCCTCCATACCCCCGATCCCTTTAGCCACAAGGGCCATATCTAACTCCCTCTTAAATATAGCCAGTGAACTGGCCTCAACTGTTTCCTGTGGCAGAGAATTCCACAGATTCACCACTCTCTGTGTGAAGAAGTTTTTCTTCATCTCGGTCCTAAAAGGCTTCCCCTTTATCCTCAAACTGTCCTCGTTCTGGACTTCCCCAACATCGGGAACAATCTTCCTGCATCTAGCCTGTCGAATCCCTTTAGAATTTTATACGTTTCAATAAGATCTCCCCTCAATATTCTAAATTCCAGAGAGTATAAGCCTAGCCGATCCAGTCTTTCATCATATGAAAGTCCTGCCATCCCAGGAATCAATCTGGTGAACCTTCTTTGTGCTCCCTCTACGGCAAGAAAATGCAACATCTAACACATGGATTTACACACAGACCGAAACCTGGGGTGAAACACGGACTGTTGAGTAAAATCACTGTCTGGCCCTCAGAATGTCCGACCCACAGCGAAGCATGTTGCAATCTTGAGCCGTGTTTGATCAAGTCTGCTTCGAATACGAATAAGGAAAGGTACACAGGAGCAGTAGGAGTTGGGACGGATTGCAGTGAGCAATCCCCTCACGTGTTCTGACTGAGAGAACCCGCAGTCGACTGTGGAACTAAAAGGGATCAGTGTGTGACCTAGGGCTCCACTTCAAAGGCTAACAGTGGGAAAATACCCCAGCTACCCCTTCACAAGCTCAGCCAATCACCTAAACTTTAAAGCCACTGTGTGTAAGATCACTCTGTGGTGTAGTACTGAGCCAGCTGATTTGTGCACTGGAAGAAGCTACAGATAGAGATGAGATCATGAGTCAGTGTTTTGTTTCTGGGGAGCCTTTGGGGGATGAATATTGGCCAGGATCCCTGCATTGAGCTTGTGATGTTGTGCTGGGGGGTGTTAAAGCCTGCTGAGAATGAGGGGAGCACTGTAATCCAACAGGCATGAACACGTAACATTCTGGTCTTGTTGAGTTACGGCTGACATGCATCTGGCTCACAATTGCAGGGTTAGAGTTAATTTCTCCATGGGCTCTCTGCCCTTTAAGAGAGGCAGTGGGAGTGAAGGAGGGCCTTTGCTGGAGGTGGTTGGGGGGCGGGGTGTTGGTTGTACTGTCAGTACAGGTTTCCTGTGCAGTGCCTGGCTGGAGCTGGGGCCAGCCACAACCTTGTTATTTCCTGTGGAGGAGGTGGTATCAGAGGTACAAACAGCAGCCCTGCACAAGTGTGGCAATGTTTCACTCAGACAGAAGTAAACATCTTTATTTATCATTCAAACCCAGCTTGGAAAATTCCACTTACAGAGAGTCTCAAAGCTGGAAGGGAAGCTCCCGTCAGCCAGGGGGTTTCTGCCAGTGACCTCAGCCGCAACCTGCTCCGATACAGCAGGACATCTCAAGTAATTCCAAGCACAGGCCAGGCCAGAGTCGAGGGGACAACAGTGGGCTGAAAAGAGTCAGAGAGGCACTTTACATCCCAGAGAGAAGAGAAGTAGAGAGATTAAGCAGGGATTCAGGTGAGCTGGGAAAGGCGGCAGGGGTTAGGGGAGCTGCATGGAGAAGGAAGAACAGTGAGAGGGGTGAGGTGTGAGCGAAAGGCTCGAAGGGGATACCCGGGTTAAATCAGCAACAAAAGGTGGCAAATGAATGTCAGAGGAGAGCAGAGGACAAATTCTGAGGCAGACTACAGATGAGGGCCGATCAGCGAGACACTTCAGTCGTCGTGAAGTTCATCGTGAAAGAGCACGGGGTTCCTCAATCGTGCTCGGGAGAACTTCGTCTGCCAGCAAGCAGCGAGCACCAACGGAGAGTTGGGTGGGGTGGTGGGCAAACATCTGGACCTCGTTTTAGGGAATGAAGCAGGGCGGCTGGAGGGAGCAGAAGTGGGAGAACATTGTTCGTGGCTCCACGAAAAATGAACCGGAAGCAGTTGCAAGCCTGGCCTGGGAGCTTTGAGAGGCCTTTGGACAAGGAAATTCAGAAGGATCTGAGTAAATGTGTTCCAAAACACCACCTCCCCCCACCCCAACTGGCAAGTTGCACTGATAGCATGATAAAAGCAGAATGGAAAGACACAAGACTTTAGTACAACAGTGGGATAGGAAGTGTAGAAGTGAAAATAAAAAAAAGTAGGAGAGCAGAGAGAAATAAAACCAAAAAAGAGTTGTTCTGTAGCTGGGGAGCAAGATCATCCCTGGGGCAGGCCTGTCACGGTCAAGAAAGTGAAGGGTATGTGGAGCTGGAGACGGGAGAATAAGTGTCATTGTGACTGTGGGATGGGATCAACACGGAGCAAGGGGAAATCTTTGGAAATGGATGGATTGCCAACCCTGGGTGAAATATATTCCAGGCTACTAAAGGAAGGAGGCTTCGTGGACACTTTGACTATCAGATATCTCTACGGTAAGGATTAAACCAGAATCAGAGTTATTGATATGTTGTGAAATTTATATGTTTACTAGCAGAAGTACATTGCTATATGTAAAATTATATTAGTTATATTAAATAGAATTAAGGTTATATAATAGGAATAACAAGGTCCTGACGTAGGGTCTCGGCCTGAAACGTCGACTGTACCTCTTCCTACAGATGCTGCCTGGCCTGCTGCGCTCACCAGCATTTTTTATGTGTGTTGTAGGAATAACAAGGTTGACGAGTTCCTGGACTGTTCAGAAATCTGATGATGGTCCCTATGCACTTCAACCCCGCCCCCCCCCCATCAGGAAGACCTTAAGGCTTAAGGTCTCCATTTCTTTCTGGATAGCACATGTAACCAGGTCTCCTCCACTATCACCACTGGCCTCTTCCTGGCAAATTGGTCCTCACCCTCAATAATTTCTCCTTCAGCTCTTCCCACTTCCTCCAAACTAAAAGCTGAATCTATTGGCACCCGCATAAGCCCCAACTATGCCTGACTTTTCTTCTTTCAAATCTTTTTATTATTATCCAAAGATTAACAAGAGTACATCGAAGTAGACAACACTTACAATGTCTCAAGAAAAATTACATTGTTTTAAAGATTGAAAAAATTTTGGTGACAAAAAAAACCCTACTGAGCAAGGAAAAGTGAGGAAAAAAACACCCCGTTAGGTGTTCAACCCCGGAGCCATGTGTCCTACAAAAAGCTTCTAAAGATAAACATCAAACCACCAGCAAGAAAAAAAAATGTACCCAAGATTTCCAATTAGATGGTGGAGGAAATCTATCAATTAACTCGAATGATAATAACGAGCAAATGAACCCCATCTTTTCTCAAAATCAAACATAGGTTCAAAGGTTCGACTTCTAATTTTCTCCAAACTAAGACATAGCATCACTTGAGAGAACCATTGTGACAAAATGGGAGCCGACGTATCCTTCCACTTCAACAAAATGGCCCTCCTAGCTATCAATGTAACAAATGCAATAACATGCTGGTCAGACAAAGAGATACCACGGATATTTTGAGGAATTATTCCAAAAAGTACAGTTAATTTGTTAGGTTGTAAATTAATTTTAAGTGCTTTAGAAATTGTAGAAAAAACTGACTTCCAGAACCATTCCAGTATAGAACAGGACCAAAACATGTGTGTCATTGTGGCTGTCTCAGTTTTACATCTATCACAATAACTATCAACTTTAGGAAACATTTTAATAGACAATAGGTGCAGGAGTAGGCCATTCGGCCCTTTGAGCTAGCACCGCCATTCACTGTGATCACGGCTGATCATCCACAATCAGTACCCTGTTCCTGCCTTCTCCCCATATCCCTTGACTCCACTATCATTAAGAGCTCTATCTAGCTCTTTCTTGAAAGCATCCAGAGAATTGGCCTCCACTGCCTTCTGAGGCAGAGCATTCCACAGATCCACAACTCTCTGGGTGAAAAAACTTTTCTCAACTCCGTTCCAAATTGTCTACCCCTCATTCTCAAACTGTGGCCTCTGGTTCTGGACTCCCCCTACATCGGGAACATGTTTCCTGCCTCTAGCATGTCCAATCCCTTAATAATCTTATATGTTTCAATCAGATCCCCTCTCATCCTTCTAAATTCCAATGTATACAAGCCCAGTCGCTCCAATTTTTCAACATATGACAGTCCTGCCATCCCGGAAATTAACCTTGTGAACCTACGCTACACTCCCTCAATAGCAAGAATATACTTCCTCAAATTTGGAGACCAAAACTGTACACAATACTCCAGGTGTGGTCTCACCAGGGCCCTGTACAACTACAGAAGGACCTCTTTGCTCCTATACTCAACTCCCCTTGTTATGAAGGCCAACATGCCATTAGCTTTCTTCACTACCTGTTGTACCTGCATGCTTACTTTCAGTGACTGATGAACAAAGACACATAGATTTCGTTGTACTTCCCCTTTTCCTAACTTGACACCATTCAGATTGTAATCTGCCTTCCTGTTCTTGCCACCAAAGTAGATAACCTCACACTTACCCACATTAATCTGCATCTGCCCACTCACCCAACCTGTCCAAGTCACCCTGTATTCTCATAACATCCTCCTCACATTTCACACTGCCACCCAGCTTTGTGTCATCTGTAAATATGCTAATGTTACTTTTAATCCCTTCATCTAAATCATTAATGTATATTGTAAATAGCTGCGGTCCCAGCACCGAGCCTTGCGGTACCCCACTGGTCAATGCCCGCCATTCTGAAAGGGATCCGTTAATCCCTACACTTTGTTTCCTGTCTGTCAACCAATTTTCTATCCATGTCAGTACCCTACCCCCAATACCATTTGCTCCAATTTTGCCCACTAATCTCCTATGTGGGACCTTATCAAAGGCTTTCTGAAAGTCCAGGTACATTACATCCACTGGCTCTCCCTTGTCCATTTTCATAGTTACATCCCCAAAAAATTCCAGAAGATTAGTCAAGCATGATTTCCCCTTTGTAAATCCATGCTGACTCGGACTGATCCTGTTACTACTATCCAAATGTGCCGCTATTTCATCTTTTATAATTGACTCCAGCATCTTCCCCACCACTGATGTCAGGCTAACTGGTCTATAATTCCCTGTTTTCTCTCTCCCTCCTTTCTTAAAAAGTGGGATAACAATAGCTACCCTCCAGTCCTCAGGAACTGATCCTGAATCTATAGAACATTGGAAAATGATTACCAATGCGTCCACGATTTCTAGAGCCACCTCCTTAAGTACCCTGGGGTGCAGACCATCAGGCCCTGGGGATTTATCAGCCTTCAGTCCCATCAGTCTATCCAACACCATTTTCTGCCTAATGTGAATCTCCTTCAGTTCCTCTGTTGCCCTAGGTCCTCCGGCCACTATTACATCTGGGAGATTGTTTGTGTCTTCCCTAGTGAAGACAGATCCAAAGTATCTGTTCAACTTGTCTGCCATTTCCTTGTTCCCCATAGTAAATTCACCCGTTTCTGTCTTCAAGGGCTCAACTTTGGTCATAACTAATTTTTTCCTCTTCACATACCTAAAGAAGCTTTTACTATCCTCCTTTATATTCTTGGCTAGCTTACCTTCGTATCTCATCTTTTCTCCCCGTATTGCCTTTTTAGTTATCCTCTGTTCCTGTTTAAAAGTTTCCCAGTCCTCTGGCTTCCTGCCAATTTTAGATGATCTCTCCTTCGTCAAATAGTAACGATGTACAATTTAAAATTGAATCAGTGAACAGATCGAAGAAGAGTTAACCAACTTCAGAATCCGCGTCCAGTCCTCCGTCATAAAAATCAAATTAAGTTCCTTTTCCCAATCTTGTTTAATCTTAAAAAAAGGACGCTTATCCCATTGTAATAGTAAATTATAAATTCTTCCAATGGAACCTTTCATCAAAGGGTTCATACGCGTCATAGTATCTAACAGGTCAGCATCCAATATGTAAGGAAAATTACTTAAATATTTTTGTAAAAAATGTCTAACTTGAAGGTAAAGTAAAAAGTGTGAGTATGAAAGAGAATATTTCTGACTCTTTTTTAACTTTGGAAAAATAAAGGTATTAATTCTTTTCCGGATTTATTTAAAGAAGATAGACTGATGTCTTTTGAACAATTAGTTGATAGATATTCTCTTTCATACTCACACTTTTTACAATGCCTGACTTTTCATCAGCTACATGGAACAACTGTGTTCTAAACCTACATTAGTAATGCTTAGCAATTCTTTCTCTGTCACATTAATAACTGTGTCGGTGCCACTTCAAACACTTATGCTGAGCTCATCATTTTCATCAACCTTGCCTCCAACTTGCACACTGCCCTCATATTTACTCGGTCTGTCTCTGATACTTCTCTCCCCTTTCTCCATCACTCCGGCGACAGACCAGCGACTGACATCATTTACAAAGGTACCGACTCTCACAGCTACCTTGACTATGCTACTTCCCACCCTCTCACCCATCCTGGTGCTTGGAAGTAGGTACAGAGGAGATATCAGGGGTGCATATTTTTTATTCAGTGAGTGGTGAGTGGTGCGTGGAATGGGGTGGTGGAGGTGGAAACGATAGGGTCTTTTAAGAGACTCCTGGACGGCTACATGGAGCTTAGAAAAATAGAGGGTTCTGGGTAAAGCCTAGGTAGTTCTAAGGTAGGGCCATGTTCAGCACAGCTTTGTGGGCCGAAGGGCCTGTCTTGTGCTGTATGTTTTCTATGTTTCTAAAAATGCTATTCCCTTTTCTGCGTTCCCCTTTCTCTGTCACATCTGTTTTCAGCATAAGGCTTTTCATTCCAGAACATCTGAGATGGCCTCTTTTTGTCAAAGAAGGGGGTTTCCCTTCCACCACCATTGATGCACCCTTACTCATATGTCATGTGTTTCCCACACATCTGCCCTGTCCATACTCCCACCATCACAACAGGGACAGGGTTCCCCTTGGTGTCACCTTCACTGTACAAGCCTCTGTATCTTTCTCCCTAATCTCTGCCATCTCCAACATGATCCTGTCACCAACCATATCTTTTCTTCCCCCCTACCCACCTTCCCTTGCGATCACCCTCTGTGGGACACCCTTGTCCACTCGTCCCTCCCCACTGATCTGCAAGTGGGACAAGTGCCACACCTGACCCCATGTCTCCTTGTGCACCAGCATTCACGGCCACAAAAGGTCCTTCCAGGTGAGGTGACACTTCACCTGTGAGACTGTTGGGGTTGCCTACTGCCTCCAGTAATCCCGGTGTGGTCTTTACATTGGCGAGACCTGACACAAAATAGGGGACTGGTTTGTCGAGCACCATTGTTCTCTTCGCCACAAAGGACAGGTTCCCTTGGTGGCTACCCATCTCAGTTTGACTTCCCTTTCCCATTCTGACATGTTAGTCCATGGCCTCCTCTACTTACTTTCTGAGGACTCTCTCAGGTTGGAGGAACAACACTTCATATTCCGTCTGGTTAGCCTCCGAACTAATGGCATGAACATTGATTTCTTGAATTTTCTCTAATTACTTCCCCCCTTCTCCCTCCTCTCTTTTCCCATTCCCTATTCTGCCTCCTCTCTCAGCCCTTCCCTTTCCTTACCTGCCCATCGCCTCCCTCTGGTTCCCCTGCTCCCTCCCTTTCGCCCATGGTCCACAGTTCATTCCTATCAGATTCCTTCTTCTTCAGCCCTTTATCTTTTACTCCTATCACCTCCCAGCTTCTCACTTCATCCACCAACCTCCCCCCTCACCTGGTCTCACCTACCACCTGCCAGCTTGTACTCCTTCCCCTCTCCCCACCTTCTTATTCTGCCTCCTTCCTCCTTCCTTTCCAGCCCTGATGAAGGGTCTCGACATGAAATGCTGACTGTCTATAACCCTCTATGGCTCCTCCAACAGCCCCCCAACATTTTGTGTGTGTGCTTTAGGACAGTGTGAAGAAAAGATGAAATGGGTGCTTTCCTTAATTATCTGAGGCAGACCATCAGAGTAGGGGGGTGAAGCAGGAATGGATTAGAGATTTACTTGGACTACAGCCTCTCACATTCCCTTTGCATACAGTCCTGGCCATCACACTGTAGGACATTTAGGATGGTGGTGAATATTGGTGGCTCGGTTTGAGGCGTTTGATGTTGAGGTGTTCACCGAACTTGGCAATTGGTTTGCAGACGTTCCATCACCAGTCGAGGTGGTATTGTCAGTGTGCAGTTGTTGGTGTTTCTCTGTGGAAATGCTTGTGTTTATGTAAGCCCCCCACACCTCCGGTCAATTTGCCTCAGTCTTGATTGGCTACCCTTCAGTTAACCTTTGCATTCTATTGGGTCGCGACAAGAAAAGCTTGAGAGAGCAAACACACTGCAGCACCACTGAACAAGGGAAGAGAGGCACCTGTACAAAGAGCTCCAGACAATGGTCACCCATGGGATTTCATCAGCAGATACTTACCAAGGAGAGGAAGTCGCTCAGACCTGACTTAATGAGCATTGACACCCGCAACCTTGCCCTATCTCAAGAATGTCTCAGAAATGACAGTTCGACTGCTCAGACCTCACGGTATCACAATCATTCACAAACCAACGGCGACTTTCTGGAAACTTGTCTCAAGAACCAAGGTACCAGTAAAGACAGCCAACAAGAGCAACAGTGCGCAGGTTCAACTGTGAAGACCGCAACAAGGACTACGTCGGCCAGACAGGACGTAAACTCTCAACTCATTTATGGGAACACAAACTGGTGGTATATAGACATGACCTACCATTGCTGATCTCAGTACATGAAGAAAGGATACACCCCAAAGAAGAAGATAGTCCACTCCATCTCAGCCCTTCATAATGATGTACGCTTCCAGTACACTCTTTCCCTGGTGCCTTCTGAATGGCATTAACCAACAAGAAATGGCCAGGTAGAATGATTAAACTTAGAATGCATTCCATGTCACTGTGTCTGCATCCATTCCATTATTGGACAGGGCACCACTAGATATTTTGTGTATATATTGGTTTAGCAGAAACACTACTTGAGAGACAGTCATGTTCATGATCTTGAAGTTGAACTGGAGACATTGAAGTCTTCCTGGCACCTTTCCACTTCATTTCTAACAGTACTCAAGCACAATAAGAGCCAGTACTCCCAATCATTGCATGGGCTAGAATCATGACAGGAGCTCTCAATGATGTCCTGATTCACTGGAGAATGTGTGTATGACACAGCTGGGGTTCCGTGTTTCCTTTGCTGGCTGTTTTCTTGCTTTCAGCTGTGTCAATGAACTGGATCAGTGAATTGGCAAATGGGAGAGAACTAAACTGGAGACTGGTAGGGATCTGAGTTTAATGGTCTGAATGCAAAATACGTAGCATCATCTACTGTTCAGACACGAGCTGATTTGCATCTGAGTTTGGTTTACTCACCTGGTTCCATAAAACTCGTAGTTTGACCTCATGTGGGAGGACGGAGAGGAGAAAAACACGAGTGCAGGAAGTAGAATGGATTAGACCACACTTAGAATATTGTGTCAGGACACTACAGGAAAGATGTGACTGTGCTTGAGTGGGTGCAGAGGAGTTTCACAAGGATATTGCCTGGACTGAAGGACTTTTGTTACACAGAGAGATTGGAAGGCAGGGCATGTTTTTCCTGGCATGAAAGGAGACAAGCGTTGACTTGATAGAGGTTTATAAGATTATAGGAGGGTCAGTTAGGGCCGATAGTCAAAATCTTTTACTCGAGGTATTGGCACCAAACACAAAAGAGCAAAGGTTTAAGGCGAGGGATAAGAGGGATATAAGGGTTGATGTTATTTTTTTTTAATTCACAGGGAGTGGTTGATATCCAGAACAAGCTGCTAGAGGAGGCGGTGAATCCAATTCCTATGTTTAGGAGAAATTTAGACAGGTAATTGTATAGGCAAAGTCTAGAACAATGTGGTCCTAATGCAAGCCTTGCTGGCCTGCTGGCCTTCATAACAAGGGGAATTGAGTATAAGAGCAAAGAGATCCTTCTGCAGCTGTACAGGGCCCTGTTGAGACCACACCTGGAGTACTGTGTGCAGTTTCGGTCTCCAAATTTGAGGAAGGGCAGTCTTGCTATTGAGGGAGTGCAGCGTAGGTTCACAAGGTTAATTCCCGGGATGGCGGGACTGTCATATGTCAAAAGATTGGAGCGACTGGGCTTGTATACTCTGGAATTTAGAAGGCTGAGAGGGGATCTTATTGAAACATATAAGATTGGACACGCTGGAGGCAGGAAGCATGTTCCCGCTGATGGGTGAGTCCAGAACCAGAGGCCACAGTTTAAGAATTAGGGGTAGGCCATTTAGAACAGAGTTGAGGAAAAACTTTTTCACCCAGAGAGTGGTGGATGTATGGAATGCTCTGCCCCAGAAGGCTGTGGAGGCCAAGTCTCTGGATGCTTTCAAAAAAGAGATGGATAGAGCTCTTAAAGATAGTGGAATCAAAGGTTATGGGGATAAGGCAGATCAGCCATGATCACAGTGAATGGCGGTGCTGGCTCGAAGGGCCAAATGGCCTACTCCTGCACCTATTGTCTATTGTCTAAGCCAATGGATTTAGTGTAAGTGGACAAGAAATTTCGCATGGATGTTATGGGCCAAAGGGTGCTTTTCTGGCCATCTCTGACTACCTATGACTCTACAAAGCAAACCTAATGAGACTTCTATCTTGGCAAAGGGAAAGCAATCGTGAAGGAATAAGGAAGACACAAGAAATTGTCTGAAAGATTCTGGAAATCTTGAGCAACACACACAAAACACCGGAGGAACTCAGCAAATCAGGCAGCATCTATGGCTAGAAACAAACAGTCAATGTTTCAGGCCGAGACCCTTCATCAGGACTGGAAAGTTAGGAGTCAGATATCAGAATAGGAAGGCTGGGGAGAGGGAGAAGTATAAGCTAGCAGGTGATAGGTGAGACCAAGTGAGGGGGAGAGGGGATGAGTTAAGAAGCTGGAATGGGTAAGTGGAAGAGATGAAGGACTGAAGAGGAAGTTCTTCCTTCAACTGGGAGTGGCCCCATCCCAGCAGAAGAGGAAGCCACGGACAGACATGTCAGTACAGGAATGGGGCTAGGAATTTAAATGTTTGGCCACCGGGAAATTCTACTTTTGGCAGATGGAGCAGGGGTGCTCAATAAAGCAGCCCGTCTACTTACATCGGGTCTAACCAATGTAGAGGAGGCCATATTGGGAGCACAGAATGCAATAGACAACCTCAACAGGTTCGCAGGTGAAGTCTTTCCTCAACTAGGAAGACTGCTTGGGGTCCTGAATGGAGGTGAGAGGTGGTGAATGGGCAGGTATAGTACCTCTGCTGCTTGCAGGGGTAAATGCCAGGAGGGAGATTAGTGTGGAGGAGAGAATCAAGGAGGGAGCAGAGAGCTGGCAGGTGAGGTAAAGATGCGTTTGGTGTTGGGTCCTTTTAAAGGTGGTGTAAGTTACGGAGAATGTGTTGGATGTGGAGGCTCATGAGGCGGTGGGGAGGACAAGAGGAACTTTATCCTTGTTAAAGCGGCAGGAAAATGAGAAAAGCACAAATGTCCTACAAATAGAGGATGTGGGTGAGAGCAACATCAATGGTGGTGGAAGGGAAACTCAGTTCCTTGAAGGAGGCGGACATCTCTGATGTCTTCAAAAGGGAAGCCTCATCCTGGGAACAGTTGGGGCAGAGATGAAGGAACTGAAAAAAGGAAGTAGTATTTTTACAAGAGACAGCATGAGAAGAGGCATCGTCAAGGTAGCCGTGGGAATTGGTAGGTTTTTAAAAGATAGTGGTAGAGAGTTTGTTTCCAGAGATTGAGACAGAGGGATCAAGAAAGGGGAAGGGAGATGTCAGAAATGGACCGTGAATTTAAGGGCAAGGTGGTAGTTGGAGGAAAAGTTGATGAAATTGACGAGCTCAGCATGTGTGCATGAAACAACACCAAAGCAGTAGTCAATGTACGCAGAAAGAGTTTGTGAGCATTACCAAGGAAAGCTTGGAACATGGACTGTTCCACGTAGCCAACGAAAAGGCAGGTAGAGTCAAGGCCCTTGTGGGTGCCCATGGCCGCTCCTGAGTTTGGAGAAAGTGGGAGGAGCTGAAAGAAAAATTGAGGGTAAGGACCCCGCTGCCAAACAGAGGAGGGTGGTGGTGGAGAGGGGACTAGCTGGGTTTGTTGTTTCGAGAAAGAAGCGGAGAGCATTCAGGCCTTCTTGAAGGGGGAGACCTTCTGACCGTACATCTTTGGAATGTGGGAGGAACTCTGAGAACCCAGAGGAAATCCATGCAGTCACGTGCAAACTCCTTATGGAGAGTGGTGGCATTGAACCTGAGTGTCTGATGCTGTAACAGCCTTACACTAACCGTTATCGTGCTATCGTGCCGCCGTACAATGCTATTGCAGTTAAGGGAACGGCAGGAGGGTTTAATGTTCCATGTTATATCTGGCATGAGAAAGGGAATCCATATACCACGATAAGCACTGAAGGTTTCTGCCTCCACCACCCCCTCGGGCATTGTATTCTAGATTCCAACCCCCAGAGAAATTCTTCTTCCTCAGATCCCCAATAAACTCCATACTCTAAACCTCTGCTCTCTGCTTAAATCATCCACAACTCAGCGTGGTCAGAATAAGAAGATGAATGGAATGCTCCTCCAGCAAGTTGTCCACATCAAAGTTGCTGGTGAACGCAGCAGGCCAGGCAGCATCTGTAGGAAGAGGTGCAGTCGACGTTTCAGGCCGAGACCCTTCGTCAGGGTCCTGCACCTCTTCCTACAGATGCTGCCTGGCCTGCTGCGTTCACCAGCAACTTTGATGTGTGTTGCTTGAATTTCCAGCATCTGCAGAATTCCTGTTGTCCAGCAAGTTGTACCTGGTATATCACATCATTGGACATTCGCCATATTTGGCCTATTATGTCATTGGACATTTACCATGGCTGGCCTATCGTGCCATTGGATGTTTATCATACGTGATCTATCACACCATTGGACATTCACCATACTTGGCCTATCATGTCATTGGACATTTACCATAGCTGATCTATCATGCCATTGAACATTTACTGTACCTGGCCTATCTTGCCATTGGACATTGGCTCACGTGAGTTCCCATGACTATACGTTTGCTTTGGAGTAAGTAGAAGGAGCCGAAAGAGAAGTTGTTGAGTGTGAGAACCAGTTCTTCTCGACGGAGGAGTCTGGTTGTGGAGGAAAACTGGTTAGGTCTGCCGTTGAGAAAGAACCAGAAAGCTTTCTGATGGGGTTGAATAAATACAGGTTCTGGACATCCATGGTGGAAGTGAAATGATCAGGACCAGGGAACTGAAAGTTGATGAAGTAATATAGAGTATGTGAAGTAACAAAGATGTAGGAGGAAAGGGACAAAATGAGGTTGAGATATGTGGACACAAGTTCAGCAGAGGAGAAAGTAGAAACAATACACTTACCAGGACAGTTAGATTTGTGGATCTTGGGTAGGAGGTAGAAACAAGTGGTGCAGGATATGAGAAATATGAGATTGGTGGCAATACATGGAAGGTCTCCAGAGTCAACGAGGAGGTTGGAGATAGTTGAGGAGATAGTGGCATGGTGCTTCTTAGCAGGGTCCCAAACAAGAGTTAAGTATGAGGTGGTGTTCGAGGGCTGCCATCTCAGAAAGGCAGAGATCAACCTACCAGACTACTGTCCTTGTCTGCGGGTTTGATGGTGAAGTTGGGATTGGTACAGACACAGTAGGTTTGGCATGGTGAGTTGAGAGATGAAATTGAGACGGTTGATGTCCCACCAACAGTTAAGAAATGAAAAGATCCAGAGCAGGGTGTCCAAGAGTAGGACTAGGAAGAGGGTTGAAGATGGAAAAGGGTGTGGGAATCCTTGCCAATGAAGTAGGCTTAGAGATGGAGACAATGGAAGAAGAGCTCAGCGTAATGGAGGGTGCAGCACTCACTGAGGTACGGGCGCAGGGGGACATAGTGACGGTCCTTGCTGAGGACACAACATCCCGCCTCAGAGAGGGGAATGTTGGAGGGGACGGTGAAGACACATCAGGGGTTGGAGTTGAGATCAGGATAGGATGTGGGTTGGATGGGTCAGAGTAGGTTTGAAGTGTTTAGGGAAAATGGGAGCTCAAGGAATTGAAGGGGGTCATGGAGTAGGACTCACTGAGACACCAGGGTGGAAAAAGAGCAGCAATAGGACCCAGTGGACTCCACCTGGAGGCATTTGGAGCTGAGGTCCAAGTTAGAGGTGGAGGGGGCTGCCCTTTTCCCCTTTGTCCCATGGTCCACTGTCCTCCTCTTCTTCAGTCCTTAATCTCTTCTACCTATCACCTCCCACCTTCTCACGTCATCCTCCTTTCCCGAACCAACACACCTTCCCCCTCGCCTAGTCGTACATATCACTTGCCAGCTTGCATTTCCCCCCGTCCTCCCCACCACCACCTCATTCTGTCTTCTGCCCCCTTCCTTCCCAGTCCTGATTAAAACATAGAACATAGAAACCTACAGCACGTTACAGGCCATATAACCTACTCTAGAAACTGCCCAGAATTACCCTACCGCATAGCCCTCTGTTTTTTAAATTTTTTTAGTCCTGATGAAGGGCCTCACTCTGACTGTCCGTTTCCTTCTGTAGACGCAGCCTAACAAGCTGGATTCCTCGGGTGTTTTATGTATGATGTCATTGGTTAACTCTAAAGCCACTTCCACACATCTCTGGCATTGAGATTTTATCTCAGCAACTTCCCTTGAGTTTTTTTTTTAAAAAGATAACTGAGTTCCTTCAAGACCTTGGTTATGTGATGCTTCTGGTGGTGTTGTGTCTTCTGTGTAGGCACACAAAGTGATTGTTAATTCCTCTGAAATGCCCTTGTTGATTCTCCTACCTCTTCCTACAAGGGGCCACTTTTGGCCTCGCCAGCCTTGTCCTTCCCCTGTACCAGTGAAGACATTTATTCTTGAGATGCTCTCAGAATATCGACCGAGTGGAGTTGTTTTTGGCAATGTTCATTGTGTTCTCAGTTCTCACCCCCTCTATACCCTGCCCCAATCACACTTTATCCCCTCATTCCACAGAAACACCTCCCTCACCCTGTCAGACTGAAACAAGGGCTGGTGGCAGGATGGGGAGATGGGGATAGAGCCGCTGTCTTACATTCAGAAGGAAATACCTTGGTTCCGGAACAAGAATTAATTCTATTTTTAAGGAAGACCACTCCCAGCCCTTCAAGGGACAGACTTCTGTGGAGGGGTCTCAGCCTCTCCTCACTCCAGATTAATCTGAAGCCGGAGTCCGCATTGAGCCATCGTCCACTCGGGTCAATCGCTACAGCAACTACTGAAGAATCTACTCAACTTCCTTGGACCAGATTTAGACGGACACGGGCTCCTCCCCAGTGCCCTGAGAGCTCACAGTTGACCCAAGGTACCGAGTGCAGTTCAACCACCTGTGGTACCCCTCCAGTCTTGGAGGGTGGGAGAGAGTATGGGCAGATGGAAGCTCAATCCCTTCAACCCACCATGTTCATGTTCAATAGTTGGTCGGTACACTGATGTAATTTGCCAACGGTAACACTGTGCCCTTCTGTCTTCACAATTTAATTGTCTATGTAAATGTGTTTTAAACAGAATGATTACATCTGATTCCAGCACCTTCTCTGTCAGCATGTTCCAGATACTGTATCAGCCTCTGTGTAAAGCACCCGCCCATCCATCTTACCTCTGCCTCTCAAGCTTGTGTATCAGGTCGCACCTCAGCCCACTGCACTCCAAGGAAAATTATCTCAGCTCACCCAATCTCTCCTCAGCACTAAAGTTCTCCAAACAAGGCAATATCCTGGTGAATCTCCTCCATTCTTCCTACAAAGACGAGAACTGTAAACAGTACTCCATGGGTCTAAGCAATGCTTTGTCAAGTTGCAACATAATGTTCCAACTCTTCCACTCTGTATATTTTAAGCTTCAACCTATGAGGGTAATTGTGCTGTACCCCTCCTTCACTACCCTGTACACCTGTGCTGCCACTTTCAGGGAAGTCTGGAATTAAACAAGTCCAGAGTTGAAGGTATATGGTGCGTTGGTCTTCATTAGTTGGAGAATTGAGTTCAAGAGCCACAAGGTAGCTTTATAATGCTCTGATTAGACCACACTTGGAATATTGTGTTCACTTTTGGTCACCTCATTATAGCAAGGATGTGGACGCTTTAGAGATTTACCAGGGTGCAGGATGGATAGGAGGGTATGTCTCATGAGCAAAGGCTGAGCGAGAAAGCCTCAGAAGAAAAGGAGGATAAGACTTGATAGAAGTGTATAAGATTATGAAGGGCATAGATAAGAGTGCACTGTCAGCATCTTTCTCCCCAGGGGACATCATTTTAAGGTGAGTGGAGCAAACTTAGGGGAGATATTAGATGTAGTTTGTTTTTTATTTAAACATAGAGAATATTGTGTCTGGAATGCACTGCCAGACTGCCAGGGGTAGTGGTAGAGGCTGACGGCTTTTAAATAGACATTTAAAAGATTTTTAGGTGGGAACATGGATGTCAGAAAAAAAATGGAGGGTTATGGGCTGTGTAGGAAGGAAGTTTTGATTGATCATGGAGTAGGTTAAAAGTTTGCACAGCTTAGTGGGCTGAAGGGCCTGTATTGTTCTATCTAGTATGATCCTTAAGTGCTGCTGAGCAGAGCGATCTCGGGATTCAAGTTCCTTAAAAGTGGCTACATGGGCCAATGAGGTGGTTAAGGAGGCTTATGGAATGCTTGTTGTTATGAGTCGAGGCACTGAGTTCAAAAATCAAGAGGTTATGTTGCAACTTTATAAAACTCTGGTTGGGACACATCTGGAATATTGCACACAGGTCTGGTCGCTCCGCTATAGGAAGGATGTTGAGGGGAGATCTGAAAGAGGTTTACAAGATTTTGAGAAGCATAGATACAGTGGAAAGAGGCTATCTGTTTCCCAGGGTTGAAATGTCTAAGGCCAGAGAGCATGCATTGAAGGAGAGAGGGGGTAGGTTCAAGGGGGATGTGAACCACCCAAGTTTTTACTTAGAGAATCATGGATGCCTGGAACGTGGTGTCTGGTATGGTGGTAGAGGCAAATTTATTGGAGGCTTTTAAGGGACGTTTGGATAGGCACATGGATGCAAGGAAGGTGGAGGGATATGGGATATGTTGTTAGGAGGGATTAGTGTTTGGGCGTCTCCGATTTGCTGTTTAGCTGGGTCAGCACTATTCTGTGGGCCGAATGGCCTGCTCTTGTGCTGTGGTGTTCCACGTTCTGGCAAGAAGAATGCACAAATTGCCAGAGGCAGCAGAGGGTTGTAGACTTAGCAAGCTCCAGCCCAAACATGAGCCTCCCCAGCACTAAAGGCATCACCTCAAGGCGGCTGCATCCTTCATGAAGGACCTCCACTATCTGGGACATGCACTTTTCGCATTACTACCAGTGGGGAGGTGGTACAGGTGCTAGAAAACTCACACTCAACGTTTTAAGAACAATTTCTTCCCCTCTGCCATTGGACTGACAGTCCATGAACCCAACCGCATGACTTGTCTTTTGTACTATTTATATGAGACGGTCATTTTTACGTCCTGCACCATACTGCAATAGTTTTCATGACATATGTCAGGGATAATAAAGCTAATTCTGACCAAGAGCTGATCAAGCTGTTCCCTCTGCTGGGAGAAGCAACACAAACCAACATCAGAACCTTTACCTTTGGCAAGTATTCAACAACCACAGACTAAACCTGCACTATTTGTGTAAATGAAAATGTGGAGGGGTAAGCATTTGTAATGCATTCGACAGGATATAACTTTACAATTTAAAAGGGATCAAAATGAATTAGGTTAATCCAAACAGCTCATTTCCATGTTGTTATAAATATATAAAACTCCTAAATCAGCAAACATGGTGTGGACTACTGCCACTGTAAGTCAGTGAACAAGGAGAATCAGTGTGCTCTTTAATATTCAGTGTTAAATGAAACGGCTTCTTTCCACATCTAAATGCCAACATAGTTTTTGTTCAATGCATCAGAAGAAACCTTGAGCTTTGAATGTCAAGTGCCTTGGTATTCCCACATCAATGAGGAGAAAGGAGCAATTAATTTTGATTGGCAGCTCACAAGCCAACTCCCAACTAAGGAAGGGAAAGAACATGTTTTTATTTGCTGGGCAATTCAAGGATCATACAAACCAGATGAGAACACCAAACTTTGAGAGCCCCACTTACAGCAGAGAAGATTAAGGGAGATGTAAATTAACAATGCCAACTGTAAAGAAAGTTTCTGCTTATTTGTAAACTTAACATAAACTAGATTTATTGGTTTACAATGTCTCATTGCACAAGAAATCTTCTCAGCCCACCGTGAATTCTTCTTAGAACAGATCTGCAATACAAAAGGTTACAGGAGGTGGAAGGTGCTGAGCCCAGAGCCCATGTCACTGTCATAAAGGATGAATGAAATCTCGCCTCATTTTGGATAAGGTCATCAGAACACAAGGAACAGCAGCAAACAGCCACCTCGCACCTTGAAGCAGTTCTACTACTAACAAAGATCTTGGCTGGCCCAATCTAATCTTCATCACTACTTTCCCTGCTCTTCTTATATCCCCCAATGACCTCTGTCAAACTGCTCACACAAATCTATGTAAACACAAGTCTTTAATATACATACATACATATACAGATAACAGACAGATACACACATATGTAACCCTCTCACCAGGCTCATATACAAACTTGGCTCGACAGAGGACTCAGCTTACAGCCATGTAATCAGTGGTAAAAAGCCTTCTTTTCATGAGCAATGTACATCTAGTGTCAGTATGATTTAGGGTTCAACCAAACAGGAAAGTTGGGATGTTCTGATTAATGGAACACTGATTTAAGAGAATGCTGTGTAAATATTGTCCATACCAAATTATCCGTTGGGCAAGAGAAAACAGATTGTATACCGCATAAAGCTATAAAGAAAGGATATTTACTAACTTCAGCTTTATCAAACTGTTATTAAGGGAAAGAAAGAATAAATAAAAGGTCCCATTATGTTAAAGCAGTCTAAATGTGCACATGACGCTGGACCTCATATCTTCCAGAACTTGGGGATACGAATTGACAATAAACTGGACTGGTCAAAGAACACTGAGGCTGTCCACAAGAAGGGTCAGAGCCGTCTCTATTTCCTGAGGAGACTGAGGTCCTTTAACATCTGCCGGACAATGCTGAGGATGTTCTACGAGTCTGTGGTGGCCAGTGCGATCATGTTTGCTGTTGTGTGCTGGGGTAGCAGGCTGAGGGTGGCAGACACCAACAGAATCAACAAACTTGTTCGTAAGGCCAGTGATGTTGTGGAGATGGAACTGGACTCTCTGACGGTGGTGTCTGAAAAGAGGATGCTGTCTAAGTTGCATGCCATCTTTGTCAATGTCTCCCATCCACTACATAATGTACTGGGTGGGCACAGGAGTACATTCAGCCAGAGACTCATTCCACCGAGATGCAACACTGAGCGTCATAGGAAGTCATTCCTGCCTGTGGCCATCAAACTTTACAACTCCTCCCTTGGAGGGTCAGACACCCTGAGCCAGTAGGCTGGTCCTGGACTTATTTCATAATTTACTGGCATAATTTACATATTACTATTTAACTATTATGGTTCTATTACTATTTATTATTTATGGTGCAACTGTAATGAAAACCAATTTCCCCCAGGATCAATAAAGTATGACTATGACTATGTATAACATACACATACATATGTACACACATACACCCATACACCCACACACACATCTGTAATGATCATGTTGTTTGGAATCGAATGTCCTTGTCTGGTGAACAAGGGCTGAGTGAGTGTGTACCCACAAATGGCACTCCTTTTCCAACGGTCCCACACCCTTCCCACAGTGCTCCACCCTCGCCATTCCCAACATCGCACCAGACTTACAAGCTCGCTCTCTGCTCCACATCGACAAATAGAGTACCGTGAAAATTCTTTGGCACCCTAGATATATATATGTTGCACAGTGCTGTATGTTCAGTAATCCCAAAGATCAACCACCCAAGGGAAGAAATTTGAGCACAATATGATCTGAAATGGGCAACTCAGTATTCTGACTCTATGCTCCCCATCTCCATGTAACCTCACTCAGCATCCACTCAGTGTCCCCCTCAGGAACAAAAATAATCTCCAATTCTGATGGGCTCAAGCCATCATCACTATATTGCAACCCCTTTTATCCCAGGAAACTTCCTTCCACTGCGTCCACAGTATTGGAGCCGTGGTCTCACCAGTGCCCTATACAGTTCCATCAACACACTCTCAATGATCCTACTCCGTGCAATGAAGGCAGCTTGTTATACTTCATCATACCCTGTGATGCTGTTGTACCCTGCAACATCACTCATTTACATTTTCCATTCTCTCTCTCCCCACCCAAGGGGAATTTACCTTCACTTTTCACCTTTCCATCATAATTGCCAACTACCTGATTTTACTCTGGGTCCTGATGAAAAATCTCAACCTGAAACGTTGACGGATTTTCCCACCACAGATGGCTGCTGAGTTCTTTCAGAAATTAATGTGTTGCTGCCTCTGCAGGGTCTTCATGCCCTCCTGACATCTTGCTCAGCCACCTACCTTTGTATCCAGAATAAAGGTTGCTGCAGTATGCATCGCTCTCCCAACCACATCATTTAAAGTAAAATGGTGAGTATCCACACTGATCTACATGGCACAGCACTTGTTAGTGAAGACCAACCCAAAGAGGAGCATTGACCTACTACACACCCTTATCCATGTTATTGTCCCGTTCTTGGGGGCTCATGCAGTGACCTTTGGGACACTTCGCTAAATAAAGTATGGAAATCAAAATGTATCTGCCACTCCCTCTTATCCATTATTTCATCTTCAAACAATTCCAGAAAGTTTCACAACCATTCCGGGTCATAAAACCATCTTAAATGCATAGTTCAAAGTTAAAAGTAAATTTATTATCAAAGTACATATACAACCTTGAGATTCATTTTCTTGTGGGCATTCAGAGCAAACATAATTGAATCAATAAAAGACCACATCCAACAGAGCACACAAAAAAAAACAATATGCAAAAGACAACTACAGTTTTCTAACTGCCCAGCTATTACTCCTGAATATCACCTCCCATTATCGGTAACAATGAACCAGGAAGATAGGCTACAATAAAAAGCAGAGAGAACACACATAACCATAAAACTGCAGTTCCAATGTAACCTGCAGAGTATTCAAACCTGAGGAGACGATGCTCTTGCAGAATAAAGCATCAGAACTTTTAAATTAGATTTCCAGAATGATCCATATTGAGAAAGTTCCCTCGACACAATTTACCACTTGTACATGAACGCTAGCTATCAAAAATATGGTAAGAGAGACACTCATATCAGACAAAACTGTGCTTACAACATCAGAACCATAACTGAGGGGTGAGATATGAACTGATTTCCCATCAGGAGACCCAGTCAAACAAGAGGCTAATGAATCTTCCCAGTCTCTGGAATCCCCTGTCACTTAACGACCATTTATGACAGGTACTTTTACTTTCGATTCTTAACACAGACCACACCTTTTGCTGGATAAGAGACCAGAATGTGTTTGAGTCACTGCAGGCCTCTTTGGTTGCGATGTGTGCTGCCACTGTTGCAATATCGAAGACACTACCCACAACCGTACAACTCTGGTGGGTCGTGTGAGGACAAGCTGTTGTCAGTGACAAGAAGTACAGACTAAAAGTGGGTGTAGATGGGAGAAATGGGAGGGTGTAGAGGGGTGAGGGGAAATGGGAGGGTGTAGAAGGGGTGAGGGGAAGGGGAAGGTGTTGAGGGAAAGGGGAAGGTATTGAGGGGGAAGGCCGATGTCTTTAACATCGTTCAGCACCCCCCTTGTTCTCTCTCTGACCCCTTTCCATGCATCCTATTGGTTGTAAGAACTCCAGGCTTTGAAGTTACAGTCAAAGCCTCACACCACAACGCAAGTACTGAACAGACTGTAATCAGGCTAAAACATCAGGAGGAGTTGAAATATCATCTTTAAAATATTCTTTTAAAACAATTTTTTCGTTTAAAAAAGGTAAATGAAATTTTCAGCAACTTCATTATCACTGGGGGCACATTCACAAGTACCAGCTGAAGAGAGCAACCAAACCGTTAGTTAAAACCTTTGATTAAAAGAGAAGGACCTTTTCCCTGAAAACTGCGGCAGTGCCAAAGTAAGAGCACCCGGGCACAGCGTCAAAACCGGGTAATGACAGGCTAAGAGAGTGGAAAGATGAAAAACCTTCTTTGATGACACTGTCCCAACCAACCAGAATGAAAATGATTAGATTATACACTCACCAGGAATGCCAGAGACCACGTGGGTATAAACAATGGGGATTACTTTAGCTCAATTGAGGAGAACAAGGGTGAAGTAGGGGTGAACTAGGGGTTTGTGGAGGCTGGAACAGACTGTGTGCAGTTTGCTGTAGGGTAATATTTTTGGTAGTTCACAAGCCCTGCCCCACACACTATTGATTGGATAACCAGAGGAACAGATCCTGAAGGCAGCCAACAAACTGCTTTCATCAAAGTATTATTTACAGCTTGTACAATCTGTGGGACATTCCACTCAACATCTAAACTTCTGGGTTATTAAATCAACAGGCAAACACCACCACACCTTCAGCTCTCTTCACTTCTGGCCTTGGGATACAGTGCAAAACATTCATCAGTTTGAAACTGGGACTTAAAAGTTGTGTTTAAAGAATGCACACAAATTTATATTCCCTTGAATTAGGTCAAAGTACAAGTTTTATGGAACCAGGTGAGGAAACTAAACTCAGATACAAATCAGCTCGTGTTTGAACAGTAGTACAGACTTGAGAACATCATTGAGAGCTCCTGTCATGATTCTAGCCCATGCAATGATTGGGAGTACTGGCTCTTATTGTGCTTGAGTACTGTTAGAAATGAAGTGGAAAGGTGCCAGGAAGACTTCAATGTCTCCAATTCAACTTCAAGATCATGAACATGATTGTCTCTAAAGTAGCGCTCCCATCAAACCAATATATACACAAGACATCCAGTGGTTCCCAGTACAAAAAATATATCTGTCATTTTATGTGGCATTTGATCCCAGCGCATAAAGCTCCTTCATGGAGACGTCCCTGGTATCACCACAAAGCAGCCAGGTCATGGTCTTCCCAACATTCAGTGCCTACTTGTAGGCTTTTAATTCTAATGACAGCCGGAATCACAAGTAGCATCTATTGGGGTCAGTTTACCGAAAGGGCCTCTCCACAGGTAGTCACTCCGTGGGGGAGACGGATCTGGATTAGATTTTGCTGAACAACAATTCAGGAGAACAGTGCGATGCTTCTCATACCATCTCATCCACCTCTACACTGAGGTGAACCATAGGGACCTTCCATGAATGGAATGAATGCAGACACATTGACATGGAATGCATTCTAAGTTTAACCATTCTACCTGGCCATTTAATAGGTCGTTGTTCATTAATTCCATTCAGCAGGGACAGGGTTAGGCTGAGATCCAGTACTAATTAACACCATCTCAGGGAAGGGGGATACTTAACACATTCAAAACCCCATAAAACTCAAGATATAGGAGCAGAATTAGGCCACTCAGCCCATCGAGTCTGCTCCACCATTCCATCATGGCTGATACGTCCTCCCTCTCAACCCCATTCTCCTGCTTTCTCCCCATTACTTTTCACACCCTGATCAAACAAGAACAAATCAACCTGCACCTTAAATATATTCAATGACTCTGCCTCCACATCTATCCGTGGCAATGAACTCCACAGATCCACCACACTCTGGTGAAATAAACCTTTTGCTCATCTGTGTTTTAAGTGGATTTCCCTTAATTTTGAGGCTTTTCCTCTGGTCCTGGACTCCCCCACTATAGGAAACATACTCTGCACATCCACTCTAGACCTTCAATATTCAATAGGTTTCAATGAGATCCACCCGCATTCTTCTAAACTTCAGCGATTACAGGCCCAGAGCCATCAAACACTCTTCATATGTTAACCCTGTCATTCCTGGGATCATTCTCATGAGCCTCCGCTGAACCCTCTCCAACACCAGCACACCTTTTCTTAGATAAGGTGCCCAAACTGCTGACAACGCTCCAAGAGCAGTCTGACCAATGCCTTACAAAGCCTCAGCATTGCATCCTTGCTTTTGTATTCTCGTCCTCTCAAAATGTGGCTAAACATTGCACTTGCCTTCCTTACCTGAAAATTAACCTCTAGGGCCTACATAAGGACTCCAAAGTCCCTTTGCACTGCTGATTTTTGAATTTTCTCCTCGTTTAGAAAATAATCCACACCTTCATTCCTTCTACCAAAGTGCATGACCCTACTCTTCCCTATACTGTATTCCATCTGTCCAAATCCTTCTGCAGACTCCCTAATTTCTCAACACCACCTGCCCCTCCACCTATCTGGACTGTGCACCTGTGGACTCAGCTTAGCGTATCAGGGTTTTTTTTTTAAAAGAGTGGAGAAGCATAACATGACCAGCAGAGATATTGAAAAGCAAAGCAGAGAAATCAGAAGTTAACAGACAAGAAAGGAAACAACACTGCAGAAAGATGACCTTCATTTTCTGTGTTGAAATAGAGGGATGGAAGACTGATGACACCTACAGGGATGAGAATTGATCTCTGGATCACTGGCCTCGGACAGCGTAGAACAGATTCCACTGGTTGATAGCGGACTCAACTGAGGGTTAAATTATGAGGACAGGTTACAGTTTAACCTTGTATCCCCATGAGTATGGAAAAGGTTTTCACATTTCTGTAAGGTACAGGAAACTACTTCAGCACAGATTCTGTGCTGGCTGACATTCCTATTCCAACTTTTTCCTGCAGCCTGCTTTCCCATGTTCCTGTCATCCTCCCTCATATTCTACACACTAGACAACTTACAGCAGTCAATCAACCCATGAACCCACACATTTTCGGGATGTGCAAGGACCAGAACACCCAAAGATAGCCCACGTGGTCCCAGAGAGGATGTGCGAGTGGCACACAGACAGCACCTGAGGTCAGGACTGACACTGGAGCTGAGCAGCAACCTACCTGACCACTGTGTGGCTTTAGTGAGGGAGTCCAGGTTGATAGAAACGGCTAATGATAAACGGTGTCCTTTGGTGGGAGGCCAGAGTGAAGAGGCAACTTTTTCTTCACATCAGCCAGATGAGGACTTCATGCACGAACTGTGGGACTCCTCCCCCATGAGAAAGTTATGCAGGCTGCAGGTCAGAGGGTGCTCCCACAATTGAAACCAAGAGATCTGGGAATCAGGATGTCAAGGGATATGGAACCCTGGCGAGTAAGCACAGATCCGACAGATATAACATTGATTCTCAGAACACAAATGAGGCCTCGTGACCTCCCCATCTGCCCACCTTGCATCCGGTGTCCCTGCTGTGATCGAGAGTCAGACAATAGGTACGTGGGTAATGGTCCTGGCTCCACTGCACCTCTTGATCTTGACCCCGCTGATCCCGTGGTGCTGGAATGGAGAAATTACACAGATAACTGAACTGAACACGTCGGACGTAAGGAACATACAAGATACTAGAGATTGCATCTTTCGGGAACAAGGTCAGAATGTGGTCACACTTGCCCTTCCCTTAACACCATCTGATGTGCGGGGAGATCTCCGCCAGTTAGTGCTGGGGGACAAGGTGACAAGGAAGAACATTGAGGCAAATCAGCCGATGATCATATTGGTGCAACAGCCCCCTCTTGTGGTCGCCTGTTCAATCGGAATGGTGGGCAGGAAACTTAGCCAAAGGAACTGACCTCCTCGAATGACCTCCCCATCGCTAAAACAGTGATAACTTACGAGCCACAGATATACATTGTGAAACATGTTAGATATGACACTCATATTGGAAGCACTGAAAGATTTAAGTCAATGAAGTGCTGAGACATGAATAATCACAATGACCTTTCTATAATCTACGTAACAAGATCTCACACCTGCAACAAGGGCGAGCAACTCACTAGTTTTCAGGGGCACTGGCTAAAAGACAAATGAGCTCAGACATGAACTTTCTTGAGTATTCCAGAAATCTACCCACTCAGAGTAGGGTGGAAGGAATCCTTTCTCCCGTTGAGTATTCCAGAGATCTGCCCACTCAGAACGTTGCCAGGAACCCACTCTACTCATTGTATGTAAGGAAGAGTACACCCTAGCACATGGTGTTTACACATTACAGGTAATGGTGACAATTCCATCAGAACTGTACCAGCCCAGATAACTGTGGGTCCGGATATTGGTGACACAGCTACCGTCAGGCGTAACATTAGCTGCTAGCCTTGCTGTGCTTACTGTCAGTGTCTCATCTCTTCCAATCTTCTTAGCTTTGGATTCTCGGGCACCCTACGCCAACACTTAAGCATTTGTCCTTCCGAACAACAGTTTAAACTGACAGCTCTGAACAATTCTACATCACAGATAAATTTACTGTTCTTATAAATCAAATTTTACGGTACACAGACAGGCCATCTAATACTAACAGAACATAGAACAGAGGGTCAGGCCCGTTGGCCCATGATGTTGCACTGAACCAATCAAACATCTAATTAATCCCTTCTGCTTGCCCTTCCATTCTCTGCACATTCACATGTCCATCTAAAAGCCTCAAACATCTGTATCATATTTGCCTCCACCACTTGCCCTGCTACATATTCCACTTACCCCACACACCTCCTTTGAACTTGCCCCCAATTCTTAAATTCGCAGCCCCTAATGAGAGACATTTAAATCCGGGAAAAAGACCCTGTCTGTCTATTCTACCAATACCTCTCAATCTCAGAAACTTCTATCAGGTACTTCCTCATCCTCTGCCACTCCAGAGAAAACAACTCAAGCTGATCCAACCTCTCGTTATAGTGCATGCTCTCTAATCCAGGCAGCATCCTGGTAAACCTCTTCTGCACCCTATTGAAGACATTACCTGGAATAATAAAAGCAAGCATGTTGTACACCTCCTTTACCACCCTATCATCCTGTGCAGCCACTTTCAGAGATCTATGGACTTGGACCCAAAGATCCCTCTATGCACCAACACTGTTAAGGGGCCCATCATTAACCATTCACTGTCCCTTTACATCTGATCTTCTTCCAAAGTCAACACCTTGCATCTGGCCACATGAAACTCCATTACATGGACAGCTTATCCACTGATGTCTACTATAAGCCTACTGACTCTCACAGCTATCTGGACTATTCCTCTTCTCACCCTGTCTCTTGCAAAAACGCCATCCCCTTCTCGCAATTCCTCCGTCTCCGCCGCATCTGCTCTCAGGATGAGGCTTTTCATTCTAGGACGAGGGAGATGTCTTCCTTTTTTAAAGAAAGGGGCTTCCCTTCCTCCACTATCAACTCTGCTCTTAAACGCATCTCCCCCATTTCACGTACATCTGCTCTCACTCCATCCTCCCACCACCCCACTAGGAATAGGGTTCCCCTGGTCCTCACCTACCACCCCACCAGCCTCCGGGTCCAACATATTATTCTCCGTAACTTCCGCCACCTCCAACGGGATCCCACCACTAAGCACATCTTTCCCTCCCCCCCTCTCTCTGCATTCCGCAGGGATCGCTCCCTACACAACTCCCTTGTCCATTCGTCCCCCCCATCCCTCCCCACTGATCTCCCTCCTGGCACTTATCCGTGTAAGCGGAACAAGTGCTACACATGCCCTTACACTTCCTCCCTTACCACCATTCAGGGCCCCAGACAGTCCTTCCAGGTGAGGCATCACTTCACCTGTGAGTCGACTGGGGTGATATACTGCGTCCGGTGCTCCCGATGTGGCCTTTTATATATTGGCGAGACCCGACGCAGATTGGGAGACCGCTTTGCTGAACATCTACGCTCTGTCCGCCAGAGAAAGCAGGATCTCCCAGTGGCCACACATTTTAATTCCACATCCCATTCCCATTCTGACATGTCTATCCACGGCCTCCTCTACTGTAAAGATGAAGCCACACTCAGGTTGGAGGAACAACACCTTATATTCTGTCTGGGTAGCCTCCAAACTGATGGCATGAACATCGACTTCTCTAACTTCCGCTAAGGCCCCACCTCCCCCTTATACCCCATCTGTTACTCATTTTTATGCACACATTCTTTCTCTCACTCTCCTTTTTCTCCCTCTGTCCCTCTGAATATACCTCTTGCCCATCCTCTGGGTCACCCCCCCCCTCCTTGTCTTTCTTCCCAGACCTCCTGTCCCATGATCCTCTCGTATCCCCTTTTGCCTATCACCTGTCCAGCTCTCGGCTCTATCCCTCCCCCTCCTGTCTTCTCCTATCATTTTGGATCTCCCCCTCCCCCTCCAACTTTCAAATCCCTTGCACACTCTTCCTTCAGTTAGTCCTGACGAAGGGTCTCGGCCTGAGACGTCGACTGCACCTCTTCCTACAGATGCTGCTTGGCCTGCTGCGTTCACCAGCAACTTTGATGTATGTTGCTTGAAACTCCATTTGCCATTTCTCCACCATATCTGCAAATGATCGACCTATATCTCACTATGTCATTTGGCAATCTTCTACACCCTACACACATCCACCAATGCATGCATCACTTGCGAACTTACTAACACACCAAGCCAAATCACTTACATACCTCAAGCAGCAGAGGTCCCAGGACGGATCCCTGAGTATCAACACTAGTCACAGATCTCCAGTCAGAACAACTCCCATTACCAACTACCCTTTGTCTATGGGCAAGCCAATTTTGAATTGGTGACCTAAGTTTGAATTTGGTGACGTAATAACTTTAATGTACTTCAAGACCTAACACTATGTTTCCAAGATGCCCTGGCATATTAGCACACTCTACATGCCCTATCCTCTACACCCTTCTCCTTAGTGAATATTGATGCAAAGTATTCATTTAAAACATCACTCACATGCTCCAACTCCAAGCACATGACCCGCTCCTTTAGCAACACACAAAGTGCTGGAGAAACCGGAGGACCAGGTCAGGCAAGACCTATAGAGGGAGTAAACAGTCGATGTTTCGGGCCAAGTCCCTTCATCAGGGCAGATTTCCAGCACATGCAGAATTTCTCGTGTTTGTGTGCCTCTCCTTTGTCTTTGAATGGTCTTAACCCCGCCTTAGTTATCCTCTTTCTCCTGATATCTACAGAACGCCTTGGGATTCTCCATAATCTTACTTGGCAAGGACTGTTCATTCCCCCTCCTGACTTTCCTAATGCCCATCAGTTCTTTTCCAATTTCTTCATAATTCTCAAGTGCTCAGTTGGATTTTAGTTTCCACAACATTACATATTTTTTAGTCTTGATTATTTTCACCACCTCTCCTGACATCCTTCCGTTGTGGAACATACCTGTCCTGTCTTGTACTCTGTCCGGTTAGTCTTTAAGCACCTTCCGCATGTCAGATGTGGACTTGTCCAAAAACAGCTGTTCCCAGTTAACTCTCCCCTGCTTATGTCCAATACTCTCTTAATTGGCCCTGCATCCATTTAATACTCTCCTGCAAGATGCATACTTATCTATAGTTATCTGAAAACTTGAGTTGTGATCAAAGTATGCACCAACTAAAAGGTCAGTCACCTGTCCAGGCTCATTATCCAACATCACTTCCAGTATGGCCTCTCCTCCAGTTGGACTACACCCATTGGTTCAAGAAGCCAAGCTAAAAAATTCTCCTCTATCTAAACCTCTGGTACTAAGGAGATCTCAGTGTCAACCAAGTCTTTGCAATGACCACAACATCATCATTCCATGTTCTAATGCATGTGCTAAATACATCACCCTTACAGGTACCCTTAATACTCCTAGCATTAAAATAAACTCACTTCACCCGGTCAATACTACTGTGACAATTAGCTTGATCCTGCCTGTTCTTCCTTGTAGACATCTACCTTCATCTCAGTCCCTCCACTTTCTGACTTACGGTTCCTGTGCTCCTGCCAAAACTAGTTTAAACCTTCCCAGCTGCACTGGTGAACCTCCTCGGCCAGGATACTGGATCCTCTCCAGTAAAGATGGTATCTATCTGTCTTGTAAAGCTTGTCCTAGAAGGGATTCCAATGGAATACAACAACCTGAAACCTTGCGCCACTTCCTCAGCCACACATTCGGCAGCTTTATCTTTTTATTCCTGCCCTGGCTCGCACCCAACACTGGGACTATCTGGAAACTATTACCTTCAAGGTTCTGCTTATCAGCTTCTTTCCTAACTCCCCAAGCTTGCTGCACAGGACATTTTCCCCCTTTATACCCGTGTCATCGGTGCCAGTGTGCACAAGGCTTTCTGGCTGTTCATCCCCCACCCTGAGGGTGTTTTACAGCCGCTCAGTTATCTTTAACTCTGGCACCCAGGAGATAACACACCATCATGGCTTTTCTTTTGTGGCTACAGAATCTCTCCTGTCTCCCTAACTATTGAGTCTCCTAACACTCAAGTTTAACGTATGTACAACCTTGAGATTGGTACGAAACAAAGAAACCCAATAGAGACGATTGAAAAAGACCATCATGCATCAAATGTCCAGGGGAAAAAAAAACAAATTGTGCAAACCAAAGTAAGCAAATAACATTCAGAACTGAAGTTCACAAAAGCGAGTCCACAGCCACGAAACCAGTCATCCAGAAGCCCGTTGGTTGCAGACCACAACCTTAATTTAGTGCAGAGGTGAGTAAACCTCACTGATAAGTGAGCTGAACACTGGCTGGCCCTCAGCCCCAGCACTGACACCCTGACCTTTTCAATCTGACCTGGCATTTAAATTAGCTAAACAGCACGCCATTCCTCGCTGTCAGAACCTGGCCCTGCCACTTCGATATGCTCTTGGGCATGGGATCTACATTATCTGTTGTACAATCACTCTGCCTGACTTTACCTGCAGCTGCTCAGTGACAGTACCTCTGATCTCCTGTACCCAGAGAGCTAACGACCCCTCAAAGGGGTATACATCGCTGAGGGAAATGGTTACAGGGGAACTCTACACTGTCTGCCTGCTGCTTCTACCTTTCCTGGTAGTCATCCATCTGCTGCCTGAAACTTAGCTGTGACTATGTCACTAAAACGTCAATTATGTTCTCAACATCTTGGACAATTCCAAGTACATCCAGTCCAGCTTCAGCCCCTTCATGTGGGGAGCTGGGTGCATTTCTAACAGGTGACATCATTGGGGATAGTGGCAGTCTCCTTGATCCCCACATCCTGCAGGAGGAGCATGCCAATGCCTGCACTGACATCCCAGCTACTCTAATCAGAGAATAATTTTAACAACCTTACCTACACTTGCTTGTTCCTCTGCTGTGAGTCAAATCCTCAGCACTTGTGGCTCATACACAGCCACTCCAAAATGACCACTTTGCTGGACTCTGCTTCCCTTTTTATACCTGCAAGATGCTTTCTAAAACACTACTGGTTCCTCCCCTCTGCTACTGAGGTCAGACCAGATCTTTCCCAACAAAGCCATGCCGATTTTCTTCAATCAATTCATGGCCTGTTCCTACGAATTTTTCCCCTTCTATTTTTGCCTTATTTATCTTAAGGTGCCACACATGAGGCTACTTAACAAGGTAAGAGCCCATGGAATTACGGGAAAGTTACATATGCGGATAGAGCATTGGCTGATAGGCAGGAAACAGAGAGTGGGAATAAAGGGATCCTATTCTGGTTGGCTGCCGGTTACCAGTGGTGTTCCACAGGGGTCCGTGTTGGGGGCGCTTCTTTTTATGTTGTACATCAACGATTTGGATTATGGAATAGATGGCTTTGTGGCTAAGTTTGCTGATGATACGAAGACAGGTGGAGGGGCCGGTAGTGCTGAGGAAACAGAGAGTCTGAAGAGAGACTTGGATAGATTGGAAGAATGGACAAAGAAGTGGCAAATGAAATACAATGTTGGAAAGTGCATGGTCATGCACTTTGGCAGAAGAAATAAACGGGCAGACTATTATTTAAATGGGGAAAGAATTCAAAGTTCTGAGATGCAACGGGACTTGGGAGTCCTCATGCAGGATACCCGTAAGGTTAACCTCCAGGTTGAGTCAGTGCTGAAGAAGGCGAATGCAATGTTGGCATTCATTTCTAGAGGAATAGGGTATAGGAACGGGGATGTGATGTTGAGGCTCTATAAGGTGCTGGTTAGACCTCATTTGGAGTACTGTGGGCAGTTTTAGTCTCCTTATTTAAGAAAGGATGTGCTGATGTTGGAGAGGGTACAGAGAAGATTCACTAGAATGATTCTGGGAATGAGAGGGTTAACATATGAGGAACTTTTGTCTGCTCTTGGACTGTATTCCTTGGAGTTTAGAAGAATGAGGGGAGACCTCATAGAAACATTTCGAATGTTGAAAGGCATGGACAGAGAGGATGTGGCAAACATTGTTTCCCATGATGGGGGAGTCTAGTACGAGAGGGCATGACTTACGGATTGAAGGGCGCCCATCGAGAACAGAGATGCAAAGAAATTTTTTTAGCCAGAGGGTGGTGAATCTATGGAATTTGTTGCCACGGGTGGCAGTGGAGGCCAAGTCACTGGGTGTATTTAAGGCAGAGATTGATAGGTATCTGAGTAGCCAGGGCATCAAAGGTTATGGTGAGAAGGCGGGGGAGTGGGACTAAATGGGAGAATGGATCAGCTCATGATAAAATGGCGGAGCAGACTCGATGGGCCAAATGGTTGACTTTTACTCCTTTGTCTTATGGTCTAATTTATTTTTAAAATATACATTATAATTTATAGTTTTTATTATTGTGTATTGCAATGTACTTCTGCTACAACACAACAAGTTTCAGGAAATATGCCAGTGATAAAGAACCTGATTCAGATTCTGACGTCAGAATCTTTCTCTAATAAATTCCCTGCCACTAACAAGATCCCTGCTGCCCTTCTTGGGATAAAGGCATTTAGGGGCACATTTATTGTACTGCATTCAATTCCAAGCTTCATATTGGATGGATGTGGAGTGTTTGGTGAGGGTGCAGAGATTGACCAGGATTGGAGAAGGAGGCTGTAGCTTTTGTTGGACTCCAGATCAAGGTTTCTTTGGGGGGCTTTTGTTATTGTTTGCATGGTGGGGGGGTTTGGTGGGGCAGTGCTTCTGCTGGCACAAATGGGGGGGGGTTTAAACTAATTTGGCAGCAGGATGGGAACTGGAGTGATAGTACATGAAGGTGGATAGGGTGGTGTGGCTTTACTGGTAAAAAATGAAGTTAAATCATCAGAAAGAGGTGACATAGAGACAGAAGGTGTTGAATTGTTCTGGCTAGAGCTAAGGAACTACAATGGTAAAAAGACCCTGATGGGAGTTACATACAGACCCCCAAACAATAGTAATAATGTGGTCTACAAATTACAATGGGAGATAGAACGTTAACAAATTTCACAACACATGCCGGTGATAATAAACCTGATTCTGATTCTGAAAATGCATGCCAAAAGGGCAATGTTACTATAGTCATGGGGGATTTCAATATGCAGGTAGATTGGGCAAATCAGGCTGGCGCAGGATCCCAAGAGGGGGGATTTTCTAGAATGCCTACGGGATAACTTTTTAGAGCAGCTCATGGTTGAGCCCACGAGGGTATCAGCTATTCTACATTGGGTGCTGTGCAATGAACCAGAACTGATTAGCGAGCTTAAGGTAAAAGAACCCTCTGGGTAAGTGATCATTATATGATTGAATTCACCCTGAATTTGAGAAGTAGAAGCTAAAGTCAGATGTATCAGTATTACAGTAGAGTAAAGAAAATTACAGAGGCATGAGAGAGGAGTTGGCCAGACTGGATTGGAAAAGAACACTGGCAGGGATGATGGCAGAGCAGCAGTGGCTGGAATTCCTGGAAGCAATTCAGAAGGGACAGAATATATAAACCCCAAAGAAGTTTTCTAAAGGCAAGATGACAAACCCATGGCTAACAAGGGAAGTCAAAGCCAACATAAAAGCCAAAGAGAGGGCATATAATAGAGCAAAAGTTATTTGGAAGTTAGGGGATTGGAAAGCTTTTAAATAGCAACATAAGGCAACTAAGAGTCATTAAGAAGGTAAAGACAGTAAGCTAGCTAATAATTATAAAGAAAATACTGAAAGTTTCTTCAGATACATAAAGTGTAAAACAGAAGTAACAGAGGACATCAGACCACTGGAAAATGATCTTGGAGAGGTAGTAATGGGGGACAGGGAAGTGGTGGATGAACTGAATAAGTATTTTGCATCAGACGTCACTGTAAAAGACACGAGCAGTGTGGTGGCACTTCCAGGTGTCCCAAGTCATGAAGTTACCATTGCTAGAGAGAAGGTTCTTGGGAAACTGAAAGGTCTGAAGGTGGAGAAGTCACTGGGACCAGATGGTCTACACCCCAGGTTCTGAATGAAGTGGCTGAAGAGATTGTGGAGACATTAGTAACACTCTTTCAAGAGTCAGTAGATTCTGGAATGGTTCCAGAAGACTGGAAAGTTGCAAATATCACTCCACTCTTCAAGAAGGGAGAGGGGCAGAAAAAAGGAAATTATAGACCAGTTAGTTTGATCTCAGTGGTTGGTAGAATGTTGAAGTTGATTGTTAAGGATGAGGTTTCGGGGTACATGGAGGCACTGTGATAAAATAGGCCATAGTCAGCATGGTTTCCTCAAGGGAAAATCTTTCCTGACAAATCTGTTGGAATTCTTTGAAGAAATAACAAGGAATATAGACAATTAGTGGATGTTGTGTGCTTGAATTTTCAGAAGAGCTTTGACTAGGTGTCACACATGAGGCAGCTTAACAAGCTTTGAGCCCATGGTATTACAGGAAAGATTCTAGCATGGATAAAGCAATGGCTGATTGGCAGGAGGCAAAGAGTGGGAATAAAGGCAGCCTTTTCTGGCTGGATGCCAGTGGCTAGTGCTGTTCCACAGGGGTCTGTGTTGGGACTGATTCTTTTTACGTTATATGTCAATGATTTGGATGATGGAATTGAAGGCTTTGTTGCAAAGTTTGAAGAAGATATGAAGATAGGTGGAGGGGCACGTAGTTTTGAGGAAATAGGAAGGCTACAGGAGGGCAGACAGATTAGGAAAATGGGCAAAAGAAGCGGCAGATGGAATACAATGTCAGGAAGTGTATGGTCATGCACTTTGGTAGAAGAAATGAAAGGGTTGACTATTTTCTAAATGGAGAGAAAATACAAAAAACTCAGGTACATAGGGACTAGGGAGTCAATGTGCAGGATTCCCCGAAGGTTAATTTGCAGATTGAACCTGTGGTGAGGAAGGCAAATGTAATGCTAGCGTTCATTTCAAGAGGACTAGAATATAAAACCAAGGATATCATTTTGAGACAGTATAAAACACTGGCGATGCCTCACAGAGTATAATGAGCAATTTTGGGCCCTTTATCCTAGAAAGGATATGCTGACATTGGAGAGGTTCAGAATACTGGTGAGAATACTGACTGGTTGCATCACAGCATGGTATGGAAATACCAATGCCCTTGAACAGAAATTGCTACAAAACGTAGTGGATATGGCTCAGTCCATCACAGGTAAAGCCCTCCCCACCACTGAGCACATTTCCACAGAACTCTGTCACAGGAAAGCAGCATCACCAGGGACCACATCACCCAGGTCATGTTCTCTTCTTGCTGTTGTCATCAGGAAGATGACACAGAAGCCTTAGTACTCTCACCACCAGGTTCAGGACCACTTATTACCCCTTCAAACATCAGGCTCCTGAACCAGAGGGGATAATTTCCCTCATCCCATTACTGAACTATTCCCACAATCTGGGGACTCACTTTCAAGGACTCTTCATCCCATGCTCTCAATATTTATTGTGCTTTTTTTAATATTCATCTCACATTCTCAATACTTATTGTGTTTTTTTTTAATATTTGCACAGTTTGGTGTCTCTTGCACATTGGCTGTTAATGCTGTTGGGTGCAGTCTCTCATTAATTCTGTTATGGTTACTGGATTTTCTGTGTATGCCCGCAAGAAAACAAATCTCAGGGTTGTATATGGTAACATATGTAATTTGATACTAAATTTACTTTGAATTTAAACCATTTACTGAGGATCAATAGCATGCCTTTCTGCACCGAACGAAGTCACGAGCTCAATAATATGCAGCACGAAATGATACAACTTCCCAAACACGAGGAAATCTGCAGATGCTGGAATTTCAAGCAACACACATAAAAATTGCTGGTGAGCGCAGCAGGTCAGGCAGCACCTCTAGGAAGACTGTACCTCTTCCTAGAGGTGCTGCCTGACCTGCTGCGCTCACCCGCAATTTTTATGTGTGTTGCTTCAACTTCCCATACCTTGGTCTCAATTCCTGTCTTCATGATCGTACCCACAAAGGTGAGCACATTACTGATAATCAGCAGAACGTACCAACCATTGATAAACTCCAAGCAAATGGTGTAGGACACCTTTTTGTGCTTCAACTGGAAAAATTCCCCAAATTGCTGAATTTAAAAAAAGGAAGAATTTTACTGAATCCTTCAACATCCACAGTTTTAAATCTCTGGGCACCTCAGACTCGCTGCCAATCTACGGCGACTGATATATACTGTACAGTGCTGCTGGGGTGGGTGAGGAAACAGTGGACATGCCAAGGGAGATGTTAACATCTCAGGTCCTCAGCTGAGCACACACTTATTGCTACAGAACACTCCTGTTGTACAGAGAATTAACAATGAGACCATTGATAGGTCTGGAGAGAGAATCAAAGTCTTTTGCCCAGGATGGAAATGTCAAATACTGAAGGGGAAAGTTTAGGGATGAGTTACAAGGCCAATTATTTTTATGTATGGAGAACAGTAGGTGTTTGGAATGGACTGCAAGGGAAGTGATGGAAGCAAACACAATACTAATGTTTAAGCGGCATCCAGATTGGTCCTGGAACAGACAGGAAAGGGAGGGATTTACAGCAGGCAGATCAGATTAGGTAAAATTGGCATCATGGTCAGTATAAACCTTGTTCGCGTAGGCCTGCCCCTGTACTGTTTTACATTCTTATCTGAGGGCTAAAGTTGGTTGGAGACTCAAACACCCATTGCCCTGTGTGAAATGGATCCAGTAACTGAATGTGAATGACAGCCATGCTTTGCGGAGCACTGAAGGGATTGTTTTAGAGCTATACTTGATAGCTCTAAATCCGGTCATTAAACACTTGAACAGAAAAGTCATCAAAAACCAGACTCAGGGACTGCCCACCAACCTTAGCATGGCCTCACTGATAAAATACAAAGTTTAACTGTTAATTTTGCTATTCCCTGTATTTCTTCACCATAGCCCTTTATATTTCAAGGAAGACATGTGTTTTTGTTACTCTAATTCTCTTTCAATAAAGACCAAAACTTCTTGCATTCCCAGTTCTCAGCTTTCAGTTATTTCTGTTGAATGGCATCTGGATCCCTCTCAACACAAATGTCTAGCAATCTCAGAAAATGCATCTGTAGAGAATGAAACAGCTGCTGTTTTAACTGGGAAAGAGGGAAACCAAATTTCAGAAACCCATTAACTCAATTAGATCTCACCCTATCAGAGAAAATCGGATTGTGTTTTATCCTTCATGGCCTTCTGTCCCTGGAACCCAACTTGTCTCTTTCCTGGGACATGAAGGGGCCCTGATCTAAAACAACTGCTTCCGTTTCCACGATACTGTCTACTGTCAACCCTTTGCTTCTAGATTTCAAACAACTACCGTCTTTTTTCAATCCCACACTATAGTGCATAACATCATCTTTCCATTTTATGCTCCATCTGCCACATCCTTAACCACTCACCATTCTCCAGAGCACCTCTACACCTTTAAAGCCAATACTCTTATCAGGTTGCAAACAACAGGAATTCTGCAGATGCTGGAAATTCAAGCAACACACATCAAAGTTGCTGGTGAACGCAGCAGGCCAGGCAGCATCTCTAGGAAGGGGTACATCCTAAGTGTCCTGTTACAATTGTTGAAAGGGAATGAATGCAACTTTTCCCCTACTCATTCTGAGATTAGGCTAACTAGTGTGCAAGCTCTTTCTCTTTCACTCATGTCATGGGTGGGGGTAGATTTGCTGCTTCCCATCCATAGGAAGCTTGGAAGATGACAACCAGTGTACCTATCATCTCTGCAGCTACCTTACAAAACCCTGAAATACAGATGACCCTTTGGATTTATCAGCTTTCATCCATCTCTACTAACGTTGGAAACAACATGACATGTGTACTCACGGCTTCCAGCTTGACTCCACGGATGATTGACCTCAAGCACAGAATAAAGGACGCCAGGCACAACGCAATGACACAGGTGTCTAATATCAGGAGGCTACTCTCATTCCCACCTGGTATTTGGAGTGGAAAGAGATAAGCAGGAGAAAGAAATTAACCTTCAATTAAATCAGTGTTGGGTCCATTGTTATTTGTCATCTATATCAATGATCTGAATGATAATGTGATACATTGGATCAGCAGATTTGCTGATGATACAAAGATTGGAGGTGTAGTGGACAGTGAGGAAGGTTTTCAAAGCCTGCAGAGGGACTTGGACCAGCTGGAAAAATGGGCTGAAAAATGACAGATGGAGTTTAATACAGACAAGTGTGAGGTATTGCACGTTGGAAGGACAGACTAAGGTAGAACATACAGGGTAAATGGTAAGGCACTGAGGAGTGCAGTAGAATAGAGGGATCTGGGAATACAGATACAAAATTCCCTAAAAGTGGCGTCACAGGTAGATAGGGTCGTAAAGAGAGCTTTTGGTACATTGGCCTTTATTAATCAGGGTATTGAGTATAAGAGCTGGAATGTTATGATGAGGTTGTATAAGGCATTGGTGAGGCCGAATCTGGAGTATTGTGTTCAGTTTTGGTCACCAAATTACAGGAAGGATATTAATAAGGTTGAAAGAGTGCAGAGAAGGTTTACAAGGATGTTGCTGGGACTTGAGAAACTCAGTTACAGAGAAAGGTTAAATAGGTTAGGACTTTATTCCCTGGAGTGTAGAAGAATGAGGGGAGATTTGATAGAGGTATATAAAATTATGATGGGTATAGATAGAGTGAATGCAAGCAGGCTTTTTCCACTGAGGCAAGGGGAGAAAAAAACCAGAGGACATGGGTTAAAGGTGAGGGGGGAAAAGTTTAAAGTGAACATTGGGGGGGGCTTCTTCACACAGCGGGTGGTGGGAGTATGGAATGAGCTGCCAGACCAGGTGGTAAATGCGGGCTCTTTTTTAACATTTAAGAATAAGTTGGACAGATACATGGATGGGAGGTGTATGGAGGGATATGGTCCGTGTGCAGGTCAGTGGGACTAGGCAGAAAATGATTCGGCACAGCCAAGAAGGGCCAAAAGGCCTGTTTCTGTGCTGTAGTTTTTCTATGGTTTCTAAATATTTCCTCGTTCATAGACCCACCAAAACTACTTAAGAATGATTAGGAGCTTGAGGCTTCTCAATTTTTCTACAATTTCAAGTTGCGCAAGTTATAATTGTCCATGTAAAGCCAAGAGTATTTCATTAAGTGGAGAATTTATTCATGGAAACATGGGAAGTTAAAATAGGCCTTTTGACCCACCATTCAACAAGTTCATGGCTGTCCATTTCTGTCAATACCATAATGCCATGCTCCACTTATACCTGACCCCAAAGGAAAATTCATCACCATACAGCATGCACGGGCCCTTTAGCCCACCAAGTCCATGTCACCCATCAGACACCTATTCCCACTAACCCTACACCAGTTCCATTTTATTCTCCCCATGTTTTCAACACTTTAGATCTTACCATGTACCTACACACAAGGGACAATCTTCCGTGACTAGTTAACCTACCAACTGACATTTCTTTTTGATGTGGCTACAAACTTGGGCACCTTGAGCAAACAGAGAACATACAAACTCTGGAAATCGGCATTAAGCCCAGGTTATCTCCCAACAAGATACACACAGGGCTCGGCATATGGTACTGAACTCAACAACTTCTGATACCAGTCCTTCCAGCATGTGCTAGAACTGGCCAGGTGGGAGGCAAGGTCAGAATCTGCAACATTAACTCAGTCTTCCTCTCCCATGGACGACCTGGCCTACTGGGTATCTCCAGCATTATCTCTATTTTGTTACACCTTCTCTAGATGACAAGATACCATGAATAAGCCTTTGTCACCTTCCCTCAGCCAATATCAGGCCATTTGTCCCAATTTACCTTGGCTTCCTCCTTCATATCTCTCCTCTGCTCTTCACCTCTTTCCTTTGCCTGCAGAAGATTATTGATCTGAAACATTAACGCTATTACTCCCTCCACAGAACATACCCAAGTATTGCAAATATTTTCTGCTTTTGTTACACATTATCTTATTATTTCACCTTCCTGCTTGGGGGAGTTTGGAAGGTGGATTCCTAAATTCCAATCTGCTTCAGACAAAGGATTTGGACCACTTTGGAATGTCCTGAAAGAGGTCTTTTAAACTGGTCTCTTTCCTCCAAATACCAAACATGAAAAGAGGGAATAATATTACGATCAGCCTCCGGATTTTATGTTAGGGAAAAGTAGTGTTGCTAGTGACACCTGGTGGATACTTTTGGAAATGCCACGTTGGGCAGGAGGTGCTTCAAGAAAAATGCATTTTACAGCTGAGGTCACAAGCTCACACAGTGGAGACCTGGTCATATTGTGGTCCCAATGGGATGCTTCTCAAGACGAGAGAAGGGCAGAACACCCTTCGCCCACAGCCAAGTAATCCGCTGCTCAGCTACTGGCCCCATTCACAATGAATGCTGCTTTCTAGCCAGTATTAAATTATCTAACGGACATGAATTCTTGAAAGGAAGTCACAGTACAGCATGAAATCATTTTTAACCAACCTCATTATATGGGGGGTTAACTCAATCATCATGAGAAGAAGCAGAGAGCAGCTTTTCAGTCCATTGTAACTGTACCAGGGTATTCCCACATTACTCCCTACATCCCTAAGGCCCAAATATCAATCCAACTGCCCAATATCCCCAAGGCACAAATATCAATCCAACTGTCCAGAAAAAAAACCTGTTCGTCTCCCCACCCCAACATACACAGGCCCATACCAGTACCTACACTCCTCCCTTGTGACTCTTCACCAATCCCAAAGCCCATACTCCTCTCCCACTGCTCTACCTACAGCACTCTACCAACAGCACTCTACCAATCCCACCGAACACGGCTCTGTATCAATCCCACTGACCCATACTCTTCTATAGCCCTGTATATGCTAAATTAAATACAATTATACACACATTAACTCTAAAATAATTCTGTTGCTTCGTCCTTTGACTGTATCCCAATCTTAACATAGGACCATAAGATATAGGAGCAGAATTAGGCCTAATGGCCCATCGAGTCTACTCCACCATTTCATCATGGCTGATCCATTTTCCCTCTCAGCTCCAATCTCTTGCCTTCTCACCCTACCCTCTTCATGTCTCGACTATCAACGTCTGCCTTAATTTTATTGTCCATCCTACTCAACTCCAAAGCCCTGCGCCAGTCCTAATCTAATCTCACTGCTTTATTCACCCCATTGACTGAGGCGAACCATCAGTGTACAGATCTGTGAGTGCAGCTGCTATTACTAGGGAAGGTCTGAGAGTAGATAAGCCACCTGGACCAGATGAACTACACCTGCGGGTTCTGAAAGAGGAAGTTTAAGAGATTATGGAGGCATTAGTAATGATCTTTCAAGAATCACTAGGTTGTGGAATGGTTCCAGAGGACGGGAAAATTGCACTGTCATGCCACTCTTTAGGAGGGAAACATGAGATTAGGTGAGAATCACTGCTGTGTACCTTACTTCATAGAAACATGGTTCACCCCACCATATCAGACACAGCACTGCAGCCTAATGGATTCACCATTCGTCACAATGGCAGGACAGTTGAGTCTTCTAAAGGTAGGGGAGCACACTTTATAATTAATTCATCACGGTGCACAGATGGTTCTGCCTTAGTCCCAATCAAGCAGTTGGAAGCATCTAACGGTCAAGTGCCATTCACTTTATCTGCCAAGGAAATTTTCCAGTCATCCTGGTAGCGGTGTACATTTCACCTCTGGTTAATGTCAGGAAGACACTGGCAGAGCTGAGCACCCTCATCAGCAGTCATGAAAGAGTGCACGCTTATGCCTTCTCGATCATTGTGGGGAATTTCAACCAGACCAGTTTGAAGAAGTCTCTGAACAGCTCCCACCAACTACCACGTATGGAACCAGAGAAGCCAACACACTTGACCACTCATACACCATCATCAAGAACACATGCTGCGCCATCCCTTGCCCACACTTTGGAAAATCTAATCACCTTGCTGTACATTTACTCTCAGCATACAGGCAAAGACTAAAGATTGCAGCACCAGCAGTTAGGGCCAAGAAAGTATGGTCAAGGAAAGCCAAGGAGCACTTATAGGACTGCTTTGAGTCAGTGGACTGGGCAATATTCACAGATTCATCTTTGTATCTGAATGAATATGCCACAGTTGTCACCAACTTAATCAAGACCCGTGTGGACGGAGTGTGTGCCTCCGAAAACATACCACACATTTTCAAACCAAGAGCTGTGGATGAACCAGGAGATTCATAGTCAACTGATGGCGAGATCTGTGGTATTCAAGACTCTTGATCCAGAAAGATACAAGAAGTCTAGGTATGACCTCGGGAAGGCTATTTTAAGAATGAAACAATAATTCCAGTTGAAGTTACAGACAGAATCAGATGTACATAATCTCTGGCAGGATTTGCCGGCCATTACTTCCAATAAAGCGTGACCTAACATCATGAATGGTTGTCACTCTTCACTTCTGGATGAGTCAAGCACCTTCTATGCATGCTTTGAAAGGGAGAATAAAAATACACCTTGGCGAATTCCTGCAGCACCTGATGACCGTGTGATCTGTGTTGGAGGTCAATGTTGGAACATCTTTCACAAGGCCGAATCCTTGCGAGGCACCAGGCCCTGATAGTGCACATAGTAGTTCATGGAAAACCTGATCAGGAGCCTGAATACACACACACACTCAACATCTTAGGAATAGCTTCTTCTCCTCTGCCATCAGAATTCTGAATGGACAACAATCCCATGTACATGACCTGACTATTTTTTCCTCTCTTTTCACAATATTTATTTAATTTAATTTTTAAAAATATGTGCAGTGGATTCCAGTTAATTGGGCCATCAGTTAATCAGGGCAACCGCTTACTTGGACAACTCTTAAAGAACAAAAACTAATTGAGAAAGGATTCCCTCACTTTATTTGGGACACACTCGAGTACGATGCTTGCTTTTTTTTGCCGGTGGGTTGGGGGGGGATCGTTGCTCGCTGTCGCTTACGTGCGGGGGGGGGCACTTTGGGGTTTTCACGTTTGGTTGTCGTTCATTCTTTGGGGAACTTCTCTGTTTTCGTGGATATATGCGAAGAAAAAGCATTTCAGGATGTATATTGTATACATTTCTGTGACATTAAATTACACCTTTGATCCTTTGAACAATGCTGCTTAATTGGGGCAGGATACTGTTGCCTAACAGCTTTTAACTAGCATCAGACACGTGCACTTGTGTGGCTAAAAAACACAACCCTGTTTCGAGAGATAGTTTTTAAAATACTGTCAGTTGTGTGAGCTTGTGGTTAATAAGTAGTGATTTTTGTCACTGACAGTTGACAAGAAATAAGCAGAAAGACAATTCAGAGCTGCTTTGCTCACTGTGGTTTCAAGCACTCTGGTTTGGAGATGCCAGAAAAGGCTGGGAGTGAAACTGAAACGATTTCACTCCTTCAAGAAGTTAGAAACTATGAAGAATTTGGAAGTATCAACAATCATCTTGAATGTTACAATGAAAATGAAGATTTGAAGGATGCAGTCACCGAAAGCACTGTATGAAGGCAAGGTGATATCTGTACTAGGTGTCTGCACTGATTTTGTTCATTTACAGTCAAAAGAATGTGACACTGATTAATTCCTCTGTCGACAAGTATTAGGAACTAATACATTTTTATAATGATGATAGTATTGATAGTGTTCTAACTTGTCTGTGTTTCATTTAAACACATAATTTGATACTCAATTTACCTTTTTATACTTTTTTAACTAGTTTAATTGGGGCAGCTGTTTAATTGGGCCAAAATGCACTGATCCCAATGTGTCCCAACTAACTGAAATCCACTGTGTTTCTTATAGTAATTTATAGGTGTTTTTAAAAATTATGTATTGTCATCTATACCTGCTACAAAACAAAATTGATGACAAATGCAGGTGATATTAAACCTGATTCTTCATTTAGGATCCAGGTGTCATTGGCAAGGCTGGTGTTTTTTGTCCTTCACTGATAGAACTTGGTGGCTTTCAGAGGGCAAGAGTCAACCACACTGACAGGCGGGCTAGTCACAACCAGGAGAAGCGTGGATGATCGCTTACTCTGAAAGATGCCACTGAACCAGGTGGGTTTTTGGTCAACTTCACTCAAAATCTTTGGAATTGTGGAGCCAAGAGAGCTGTGAAGAGTCAGACTCTGAATATATTCAGCAAAGAAATCATTAGATTTTAGATATGGACAGAATCAAGGATAGGGTTGCTGTAGGAAAGTGAAACTGAGGCTATGATCCTACTGAATCACAGAGCAGATTGAGGAGATGAGAGACCATTTCTTGCTTCTGCTCTGTATTATGTACAGAGCTCAGTGCTCACTATAGGACTATAATACATCCAGAGATGGAAAGCTGCAACAACACTTGAGAAGCTCAACGTTTCTGAATCAAAGCAATTTCCTGTACTCCACAGAAGGAACACAATCACCCTTCCATCATTCCCACAGCATAGCTCAAGAACAGCTTTTGTCCCGCTGTTGTAAATATTCCTTTTGTATGATGAAGATGAGCTCTTGATTTCACTTTGCACCTTAGGGTCCAAAAAAGTTCTTCTAAGGGTGTAAAGGACCAAGACCCAAATACCAAACCAAAAGGGCTATTTTAAAAGTCAGAAATCATTGTAATCCAAGAATAAAGTATCTGGCTCACTATTTGCAGAGTTCATACGGTTGTTTGCACCCCGCTTCCAAAAAGTCTGCTGTTAAGCTGACTGGCAAAATAATCCATTGTAAAAATAAAAGGGCCTTCTCCAGCTGCTGGTAACTTGTAAGCTGTGGTCAAGCATTGCATCACCCTCACTTCAGAAGAATGTGGGTTGTAGTTAGAGATGGAGTCTAATAAAATTTTAAACGGTCAACTGCATTCATCGCAGGCAGTCACTTGTGGGAGAGACAGCACAAGATTTAAAAAGAACTCAGGGCTTTTCAGCACTCTTCAGTGATCTACAATCATAGCAATCTATTAGGCAAAGGACAATAAAAAGAAGTGAGGTGCAAACAGAATGGCTAGTGTGTGAATGGGCCAACGTCAGGGTGGTCAGACTTTGGCTCAAGATGCTCAGGGAAGAAGGCTCTAAGTTTCTAATAAGTTTTTTTTTTCTTTGTCTATTAGTGTATACTATTGCAGTGAGAATGGATCAGTTAGTTAATGGATCCATGTTCCTCGTGTGAGATGTGGGAACTCTGGGAGGCCTCCAGTTTCCCTGACAACTACATTGAGCTACAGCTCCTTAGAGGTTGTGTTGGGGAACCAGAGCTACAGCTGGATGACATTTGGCTCATATGGAGAATGAGGTGATAGACCAGAGCTACAGGGAAGTAGACACCCCAAAGTTGTAAGAGGAAGGTACCGGGGAGACTGTCAGGAGAGGGAAGAGCAGAGAACCCCCATGGCCATTCCCCTCAATAATGTATACTGTTTTGGATACTGTTGGGGGAGGGAGATGGCCTACTAACAAGAAGCTATTGTGTCTCTGGCAGAGTTCAGCTCAGTGGCTCAGAGGGGAGGTGGAGGGAAGAGGAGTGCAATAGTACAATAGGGGATTCCATCCATAGTTAGTTTAACTTAGTGATGGGATCCAAAGTGATATTTATTCAGATTAACCTACCAGCTAAAAGCTAGCAACATATATCAAGTTATTTTGTATTGTAATTTGAAGAGATATTTAGAAAATAGGCAAGAGTCCAAATCCTAACAGGAAAGAGCCTAATGGAAGCAAACCAACCAACCTGTTCAACTGTGTCGAAAATACACTCATAAACATTTGCCTGTGTATACACAGCATAGGAATCATCCAAGTTATCTGAATAAGTTAAGAAAGCTTATGGGGTGTTACCTTTCATAAGTCGAGGGATAGAGTTTAAGAGTCGCAATGTAATGATGCAGCTCTATAAAACTCTCGTTAGGCCACACTTGGAGTACTGTGTCCAGTTTGGTCACCTCACTATAGGAAGGATGTGGAAGCATTGGAAAGGGTACAGAGGAGATTTACCAGGATGCTGCCTGGTGTAGAGAGTATGCATTATGATCAGAGATTAAGGGAGCTAGGGTTTTACTCTTTGGAGAGAAGGATGAGAGGAGACATGATAGAGCTATACAAGATATTAAGAGGAATAGATGGAGTGGACAGCCAATGCCTCTTCCCCAGGGCACCACTGCTCAATACAAGGGGACATGGCTTTAAGGTAAGGGGTGGGAAGTTCAAGGGGGATATTAGAGGAAGGTTTTTTACTCAGAGAGTGGTTGGTGCCTGGAATGCACTGCCTGAGTCAGTGGTGGAGGCAGATACACTAGTGAAGTTTAAGAGACTACTAGACAGGGAAATGGAGGAATTTAAGGTGGGGGGTTATATGGGACGCAGGGTTTGAGGGTCAGCACAACAATGTGGGCTGAAGGGCCTGTAATGTGCTGTACTGTTCTATGTTCTATTAAGTCTTCAACAGGTGTTTAAAGATCATCATATTTTCCTCTGTAAAATCCACCACAATCTGGTTACTCAACCCAAACAGGATTAACTGTGGGAGGGAGGAAGAGGCATCAGTTTCTAAACATGAATTTACTGTGTTAGCAACAGCGTTTTCCCCAGCCTGGTGATTTATGTCATGTGAGGAGAACATTTGCAAATTTTTTCCATGATTTTGCTTTTCACAGAACCCTCGGTTCAGCTCAAGCAAGTAATCCTATAGAGCAGGAAAATCAAGCTCAGCTTGTTGGGCAATGTCTATACCTGTCAACCCTGGATTAATTTAATGAGGAACAAATCGCAACACCAAGATCAATGGCCTAAGGAGTCTTTGGACTGGGACCAATTTACCAATATTCCTCTCTGTCGGATTAAAGTTAAGATTAACCAGATTAACTTTCTAAAGCTTTCTTGGGAGGAGTTTATTGCCACATTAAAGTATTCTCAATCACAGTACATTCTTTTTCTCCACATAGACATGATGTAATTCATCAATAATAAATCCCTCCTTCTCTTTAGCAGCTTCACTTTATTGATCCCACCACCATCTACTTGGCCTCTGTGCAGTCCGACCGTCACTGCATACAATGGTAGGGCAATATGTAACTGGCACCTCAAGCACTTCTTCGCCCCCACCTAGTTTGTTAGGACTGAGGAGACGTAATCAAGGTGGATAAAACTGAGAAACTTCATTCAGCCGGTGCACGGCAGAGACATCTGTTAACTGACAAACATGAAGGTTAAAGTGGCAGAAGCATCAGAAGGTAGCTGGATACATTTACACTTCCTGCTAGAGGGTGGTAGGTTTCTGAAACAGGTGGAGATAAACCAAAAACATCTTTAGGTCAACACAAACAAAATGTTGAGGAACTCATTAGGTCAGGCAGTTCTATGGAAATGAATAGACGGTGGACGTTTCGGGCTGAGACAATTCTTCAGGACTGAGAAAGAAGGGGGAAGATGCCAGAATAAAAAGTTGGAGGGGGGAAGGAAGCTAGCTGGAAGGTGATAGTGAAGCCAGGTGGGTAGAAAGATCGAGGGCTGGGCAAGATGGAACCTGATAGGAGAGGAGTGAGGACCATAGGAAAAAGGGTAGGAGGAGTGGACCGAGGGGAAGTAATAGGCGGGTGAGAGAGGGTAAAAGGTCAGAGAAGGGAATGGGGGAGGAGGGAGGGGGTGGGGAGAAGAAGAAATCCATTTACCAGAGGGAGAAATCTACATTCATGCCATGAGGTTGAAGGCTACCCAGGTGGAATACAAGATGTTGCTCCTCCACCCTGAGGGTGGCCTTATCTTGGAGCAAGAGACAAGCTGCGGACCGACACGTCAGAACTGGAAAGGGAATCAGAATTAAAATGTTTGGCACTGGGAGAAAGGCCAAGAGCATGAAAAAGGAATTAGTATCAGCTGCTTTTCTTTCAGCCTAATTGAACACAACAGACCAAATGATTACTTTCTGTGGTGTGAATGACTGATGGAGGTTGGTCAGTCAAACAGCACAAATTAGCTTAAGGGGAAGATTCTCTGTTATTGTGCATATTTATGCACTGGGAATTTTTTTTAAAAATCAGTGCAGGCATCAGAAATCTGAAATAAAGGCAAAAAAGTGCTGAGAACTGAGAAAAGGTCGAGATGTCTCTGGTGCAAGAGATAAGATGCTGGAATCTGGTGGGAAAAAAAATATCGGGTTGTGCCCGTCCATCTAAATTGCACCCACTATTGTCACAGTCAGATGAAAGGTTTCAACCTGAACAAACAGTCCATTTCGCTGCACAGATGCTGTCTGTTCTGCTGAGTTCTCCCAGCAGTTTGTTTTCAGTGGACTGGCCCCATTAGACAGAATGCTCCTTTACCTTTTCTCGAACTGAAACCAACTTGTCTTCTCAAATAAAAGTTGCTGGTGAACACAGCAGGCCAAGCAGCATCTCTAGGAAGAGGTACAGTCGACGTTTCTCTTCCTAAAGATGCTGCCCGGCCTGCTGCGTTCACCAGCGACTTTTATGTGTGTTGCTTGAAATTTCAGCATCTGCAGATTTCCTCGTGTTTCCAACTTGTGTTCTGTCTTTTTTCCCAGTCTGAAGGAGTCTCAGAACAGAGTAGTACAGCACAGGAACAGATGCTTCATCCTAAAGCAGAGCTTCCCAACTGGGTTCCATGGACTTCCTACTTAATGGTATTGGTCCATGACCTAAAAAGGTTAGAAACCCTTGCCTTAAAAGTGTTGTGCCTACACAGTGCCCATATTCTATATTCTCTGCATAATGATCCCACCTAAGAACCTCTTGAATGCCTCATTTGTATTTGTCTCCACCCTCCGTCACCCACCACAACTCAAAAATAAAATTGCTTTACACATTTTATCTTTTCACCTTAAACGCATGTGAGATATTCAAGTAGACATTGCAACCTTGGGAAAAATATACCAGCTGTCTATCGATGCTTCTCATTATCTTACAAACATCTGTCAAGTCTCCTCTTAACTTCTCTTCCTCCAGAGAAAACAACCAGTCTAACCTCTCCTTACAGCTCAAACCCTCTAATCCAGGCAGCATCCTGGTAAACCTCTTTGCCAAAGCTTCCACATGCTTCCTATAATGGGGTGACCAGAAATGAATGCAATAAAACAGATGTGGCCTAAGCAAAGTTAAAACTCCATCTGTCACTTCTCTACCCAGATCCGAAACTAATCTACATCCTTTTGTATCATTCGGCTATCTACACTGCCCACAAAACTACCAATCATTGTATCCTTTCTGAAGATTAACCACTCCTGAGGTGAAGGAATTTAATCCCTGAAAAACCAACCCTTTATATTGCAACTTCATCACCGGACGTTCCCACTGAACCCGAGCCTGTGAAATCACCATATCCACCCCTACCCTCAGCAAGCCAATCTAAGCTGAGCGTATTGGCCCAGTCCAGTTAATCTTTCCTCATAGGCATCCCAGGAATCAATGCTGCTTTATATTCTTCCACCAAGATGAGGACCAGATTAACTGATCTGTTGTGCATTTTCCCTCTCTGTCCTCGTTAACAAAGAGGAATAACATTTATTACCCTTTGATTTGCGAGAACCATTCTAGAACCAGTGCATTCACTGTCACCATAGCCAACTCTTAATATGGTAGACGCAAGTCATCAGGACCTTCAGTTCCATCTCATTAATTTCTCCAACAGCATTGCTTCATTAATGCTTCTCGTCCTCTTCTATAAATCATGTCAAGGCACTTTATATAAATTGATAAATCTTTTGGAGTGCAGTAGCTTGTATAACTTCAGCTGATATGTCACGTGTGCCTGCAGGTGATTCCTGTGCGCAGACACAGGTCACCTCAGCAGATACTGCAGCAGCTGAGGAGCAAAGATGACAATAAGCCCACTTTAGTGCGCATGCGCCAGTCGTGCATGCAGCCTGTTATAGCCGTTCTGACGAGTATTCTTACTGTTTTCTTCTTACCTTTTTAACACGTTATTTTTTTGGATTTTTTTTCATGGTAACACGTTGAAGCTGCACCCTCTCTAACATGCTGGTAGAGAATTTTATTTGAGTTTTTAGTGCTGGAAATAATTACATTCCAACACGTCTCATTAGCCAGGCAGAAGCATGGCCACATTGTTTATTCCAAGGACCAGCTGATTGAGCTTATGCCGGATGGTTTAGCGAGCAGAGCTGCAGACACCTCTGCTGAAATCTGGAGGAAAACACAGAGAGGATGCAGAGGGGGATCACAAAGTCGAGGAAAGAGGACCGGGTCGAGACAACAGAGACTTATGGAGAAGAGGAGTTCGGTGGGTAATAAAATGGACCAGTTCACGGCGCTAGCCAGGAGTCAGAGAACATTTTGGGAGTGCAATGTTATGTGTTTCACTGGAATGGGGCTGCACGAGGACATACCCGATCAAAACTTTTCCATGGACGGCTTCCAGACCGTTCGGGCTGACCAGAAGTGCACTGAGAGAGGTAAGCGTAAAGGAGTTGGGTGCTTACTGTTCTGGTTAACAACAGATGGTGCAATCCTGGTCATATTATGATCGAGGAACGTGTTTGTAGACCGGATATTGAACTTTTTGCTGTTGGACCCCGGCCATATTCCACCGAGATACAACACTGGGCGTCACGGGAGGTTGTTCCTGCCCGTGGCCATTGAACTTTGCAGCTCCTCCCGTGGAGGGTCAGACACCCTGAGCCAATAGGCTGGTCCTGGACTTATTTCCATCTGGCATAGTTTGCATCTTGTTGTTTGATTGTTTGTGGTTTTTGTATTGCTATATTTATGCTCTATTCTTGGTTGGTGCGGCTGTAACGAAACTCAATTTCCCTCGGGATCAATAAAGTATATCTACCTATCTATCTATCTATCTATCTACTTGTCACTTGAGGTTCTAATTGCATTCCAATGTTTCCACCCAAACTCACTGCATTGTAGGAGCCCTGACACCTTACCTGTATTGTGACAAAGATGAGCTTAAAGATTTGCACCACCAATTTGAAAGGCTTCCGTCCTTTTGCTCGATATTTGTCACAGGGACTCATAAAATAGTACTTCAGTGTCCTTTTCAGTTCTTCTTTTGTGTCCAATGTTGCTTGAGAAGACAGATCAGAGTGAGGGGTGACTGTGTGGACAGAGTCTTGGGAGCCATAGCTGCTCACTGGTGTGAGCAGCTTTTCCCTCTCTAAACAGAAAGAGGAGAGTATAAAAATAAACTTCCAATAAAGCAGCAAACATCAGGCTTCTGAACTCTCAGTGTGACCCCAGGCACTGTGCTCCCGCCCTAACCCATAATCCCCACCTATTCCACAACCTGGGGCAGAGGAAGACACCCACCATCCCAACCCCAGAAGCAACAGGAATTGCTAGTGGTCTGTCCAAAAAAGGGATGTGGAGCCGAAGTGTGAACTGCCTCCTTAAACAGATGCAACCTGACCCAAGTACCTCCAGTATTTTCTGATTCTGCTATTTCAGCTTTTCAGAACCTGGACTATTTTTTTGTTTTGCTTTTCTGTGACCTAAGACACTGGTCACATCATTGTTCTGTCAAATTGCCAATAAATTAAACCTGCTTCCTTCACCCTGCCAAATCTTTGTGCTGTGAGCCACATTGTGCCAAAGCACGTGAACGTGAGACAAGGCTCCTCCAATCTCCAATTAAAAAGGAAGCAGGCACTTCTCCTGGTGCCTTGGTGCCCAAGCCAGAAATGTTTCAATAACCCATGCTGGCAAGCCAGATTAACTGCTCACCCAGTGTGTATAGTAATGGCACAGGACATGTCAACTGCAAACACAGACAGCCATTCCACTTCAGGAGAGCTGCCTCTGCTCAATCACACACGCACTGCCCCTCCCGGACATCCGAGCATCCTCACTTCCGTCTACAATAGACGCTGTATAGCATTTGGAAAATTAAATAAATAGAGATTAGGTGCACAAGCAGGCCATTCACCCCATTAAGCCTGCCTTACCATTCACCATGATGGGCAATCTTCTCCCTTAATACCATGTCCAGCAATACCCTCCAATATCCAGATATCTATCAACAAAGGCTGTCTAGGACAGAGAAGACTACAAAGACTCACTCTCATTATAAATGATACATGTTCTATTTTAAAACCATGACTCTGGTTATAGATTCAACAGAGGGAAATGACTTTTGTATTATCTCCCTTCTCTGCATGATAAAACACAACTGTTTTCTAAGGTCACCCAGTAACAAAAGGAAATTCATCTGTAGATACCAACTCCTCCACGACACAGGTGGCGTCTGATCTATTTCCAGCATTTTGATTAACAGCATTCCATGTCTTGCTTTTCAAACACATGATCCTACACCAAGAGGATACTCACTCGAGCCAAAATTTCCTATTAACAGGTCTTGCTGATGTGTACACTACCAGCTTTCTTTACATTGGGCTTCCCTGTGTAACAAATAAAATGTACTTTAATGGCTTTACACTTACAAATGTGTTGAGAGAATAGGAAATACAATATAACCAAGTTTCCACTCTCAATTCTCTAGTTATTTTGCTCCTTGCTAACCATAACCACCTTATCCCTCATTCCTTGAAATAAACATTTGATAGTGAAACCTCAGGAACAGAAAACAAGTTATCAAAGCAAAATATGTAGCTCAGGGTTTCCCCAACCCTTTTTGCACTGCGGACCGGTTTAACATTGACAATATTTTTGCGGACCGGCCGACAGGGGGTGGGGGGGCAGGGTGGGTGTTAATCACGACCGTAATACAGGTGATAAGTCACTTATAAGTGGCTAATACACTCAATTTCCTTTCTAAAGGGGTTTATCTAACAAATTTAATATTAAACACACAGCGCATATTTTCCTCGCATGAAGATAGTGATAAGTTATTATAACAGTGGTCCCCAACCTCCAGGCTGCAGAGAATACAGCAGTGGCTGGAACGCACCCAGCACATCTTTAAGAAAAAAGCCAAAATAAACAAACTAATTGATTAGGTGCTGCCCGGCACGTAAATGTCGGCCCAGATCAGAGGCGACACAATCGGCAATCACTTCTGATCTGAGCCGACATTTACGTGCCCGGTGGCACCTAATTAATTAGCTTGTTTATTTCGGCTTTTTTTCTTAAAGATGTGCTGGGTGCATTCTGGCCACCGCTGTATTCTTCGCGGCCCAGAGGTTGGGGACCACTAAATTATAAGTCACTTATAAGTCAATAGCATCATAACATTTTAAGTAACGTTTGGATATTAAACACACAGCGCATATTTTCCTCGTATGAACATATAAAACCATTGCAACACACCAATATCACTGAATCAGTGGGAGCCCTGGGCTTGTTTTCCTGCAACAACACGATCCTATCGAGGGGTGATGGGAGACAGCGATTCTCGAAGGGGGTTCCTTATATCCAGTCTACTAAGCAATTTAGTTTTCATTGTACTCATTGCAGAAAACTCCACTTCACAGCGATATGATGTTGGAAATGGAAGCAACGTTTTCAGTGCTTTCGTAGCTTTCTCAGGATATTTAGCTTTGACTTTGATCCAGAATACCGGCAGAGATGTTATGTCAAACATACTTTTCAGCCCGCCGTCATTTGCAAGCACGAGGAGTTGATCTTTTTCCCGAACTGACATGGAAGATTCACCGGAAACATTCTCAAATGGGTCACAGACCCATTCCTTTGCACGTTTTGGGTCATTGATGACCTCGCGTGTGTTCAAGTTCAACAGGGGGTGTGACAGGGAATGAGGAAAGGTGCAGCTGGCTCATATCGTTTCCTCGTGGCCCGGTGGTTGGGGACCACTGATGTAGCTGATGGAAATCTCAGGAAAAGAGATTCATTTGAACCCATCAGTCAACCATCAACCCACACACCATTTTATTCTCATCAACTCCACCCCCCACCCAGAACCTACCATTTACCTGCACACCAGGGGTAACTTGCAGTGGCAAACCAACTGACATCTGTGGGACATGGGTGGAAACCGTCTGGTCGCTACAGACATCCCCCCTTTGCTGGGGGAAGTTGTGGTTCTGTTCCTAGAAAATAGGCCATATCACAGCTCTTTGTAACACAATGCCTTGCCATCTGTGCATGCATTAAGAATTGCCAATTTTTTAAAAATTACGTAAGTTTTATGTTGATTTATATACTTCATTACCAAATAAATTGTAGGTGTACTTTATTCTGCACCTCAAATTTTGGGTACAGACGTGAAAATTGGGCAAGAGCAAATCTGCAACTTGAACAGCCATAACACACAGGACACCTTCACAGCAGGGCAAGCAGCATGTCAGAGTTTCCTTTACCAGAGAAAACGTTCATCAGAGCTGAGATTTCTGGAGAAAAAGCAAAATGTGGATTGTAGAGCAGAGCTAGTGGAACAGAGCAGATAGTGGTGTGAGCTGTAGAAGAGATGAAACAGCAAATGGGCAACAGAGCAACAGGACAAGTACCAACTGGTTGGTCAGCGCAGAAAAATAACTATCTGAAATAAAACCTAGAGATGCTTAACTGTCTGAAACTGAGAAACTCAGGGTAAGTCGGGAAGATTGAGAAGTGCTTCTCTGGAAGATGAACTGACATTGAACTTCGCTGGAACAGTGCCAGAGGCCAGGTCAGGGTGAAAATTTGATTGCGAATTACAGCAACCTTAGGTCACCAATTCAGTAAATGCCACGCACAAACTGAAGTTTCTCACCAAAGGGTCATGGTCAGGAAATAACATTACAAATAAGAAAACACTGAAGAATTTGTTTTCTGGAGTCGATGGATGCAGCAGCCTAAGATGCAAGATTCAGTGAAATATTTGGTGAAGTATTCCTGGTACTCATTTGAACAACCCAATCAACAAAGAAATGGTATCAAATTCTGAAGATTATTAACATGTGGATTCAGGAAGAGCCTTGCACCAGATCACACACAGCAACTCCTAAATATCTCTGGAAGCTCATAGGATAGATCCCAATCAGCTCATCACATCCTCCCTAGGACTGAATCATTTCTGAACACTTTCAACACCATCCATTTCCTGGTCTGGTCCCTCAGATCTCCCTCTCACTCTAACAAGAGAGAGTCATAATGTCTGAACAATACAGCACAGAAACATGCCCATCAGCCAAATTGATTCATGCCAACAAAGATACTCAACTAGGCTATTTGATCATGTTTGCCCATGTTACATACCTCATGGATATCTTGTGACTGTCTTATGACGATGATGTAATGGTCTTGCGGAGGTCACATGATGTAATTTTCCCGCCAATGTGAGGTCATGTGATGACATGTTCACCAGGGGTATAAAAGGAGACCCCTGGGGTGACGCAGTTAGTTTTCCAGTTCGAACATTAGCCAGAGAGTCTGCTCCACTGCGTATTTGCCTTATGACACAGTTTTGATTTTAAAACAGAGTTTTACGTTCTGTTGTAAGGTACAAGGGTGTTGGGCTGGCAGTTTAACCAATCGCTGCCAGGTTTGTTGATGTACCTTTTCAACAGTATTGGAGAGTGAAGACGGGAATCTGAAGGAGTCATTCGACAGTTGAAAGGATCGACCATTATTGAATTCGTCCAAGAAATAGTGATCTGCATGAGATAGCCTCTGCTAAAAGTGGCAGAAAAGGCTGTGCAGGATCTAGTATCCAGAGGGAAAGGTCAGTGCTTTTAAACCATTTTACTTACGTCATTGTGAATCCTGGGACTGGCATGACGTTGTGTCTTCAAGGAATTCTTTACTTCAGGGAAGTCTCTCCTAATTGACTGTATAAATCTCTTGGACTTTCAAATTTACCATTCTAAGAACTGTGTTTGAATTTACCACTTTAAGAACTGTTTTCACATTTAACGCTTTAAAAACTGGTACTGAGTGGCAGTTTGTTAAATGGCTGCATAGCAGTTTACTTCCGGTTAAGATTTTCGTTTGTTTATTTTTTTATATTGAGCAGAGTTTAATAAATGTTTGATTGTTTTTATAAAACCTGACTCAATTCAATTCTATATTCATTGTTGCCGGTCACGTGACACCTAATAAACTTTCCATCCACATACCTGTCCAAAAGTCTTTTAAATGTTGTTATTGTACCTGCCTCAGCCACTCAAACGTCAGAACATCGAGCGAAGGCAGGGTTCTGCTCCCAGTCCTTTACTTCTCAGGCAATCCCTACTTTTGGACCATTGCACGTCGCGGCCCACTCTGCACTGGCCAGCAAATGCACACTGGACCAAGTGCAGCGGGTCTCCCACACCGCCACCATCAGATCAGCAGGAGCTCCACAACATCCCCTCTTGGGTGGGGGGGGGTCACGGGGAGGGAAAGAGATTCGATCACCCGACCTGCACCCAATCTCCCCAGAAAGACATTCAGCTGACTCCCAGTGATCACCGGCCATGAGCCCCCCTCAGATGAATTCTCATCAATTGCGCCAACTGCTCAGCTGTTATTGCCCCACAGTCACCGAAGCTTTAGAAACCTGGTCTCTACAAAAGAGGGGTACCACTTAGCTTATCGTGGGAGCAGTGGTCGGAGTAGTGTGAGGCAGAGTGGTAAGGCTTTGGCTCAACAGGGCTTCAACGAGAACAGGCGGAGGCAAAGCAAGTAGTTCATTTCTTATTTCTTATTTAAATCTTGAGAGAATCAGGGTCATGTCTACAGAGCCAGTGTTCTGCTCTGGGTGTCAGATGTGGGATTTCCAGGAGACTCCCAGCCTCCCCAATGGCCACATCTGCCCCAGGTGCATCAAGATGCAGCCCCTTAGAGACCACGCCAGGGAACTGGAGCTGCAGCTCGATGACCTTCGGCTAGTTAGGGAAAGTGAAGCGGTGACAGACAGAAACTGCAGGGAGGTAGTCACCCCAAGTCTACAGGATACGGATAAATGGGTGACTGTCAGGAGAGGAAAGTGGGAATGTCAGAGAGTGGAGAGCAACTGTATCCCTCCCAACAATAAGTACTCCATTTTGAGTACTGTTGAAAGGGGTGGGGGGAGCTGTGCCTCTGGCACTAAGTCTGGCCTGAAATCTGGCCCATTAGCTCAGAAGGGTAGGGAACTGAAGAGGATGACAGCAGTAGTAGGGGATTCTATAGTCAGAGGGACAGATAGGCAAAAAGGAAACACGGATGGTAGCTTGCCTCCCAGGTGCCAGGGTCTGCGATGTTTCCAAATGTGTCCACAATATTCAGAAGTTGTAGTACATATTGGTACCAATGACATAGGAAGAAAAAGGGAGGAGGTTCTGAAAATAGAATACAGGGAGTTAGGAAGGAAGCTAAGAAGCAGGACCTCAAAGGTAGTAATCTCGGGATTGCTGCCTGTGCCACACAACGGCGAGGATAGGAATAGAATGAGGTGGCAAATAAATGCGTGGCTGAAGAATTGAAGCAGGGGCCAGGGATTCAGATTTCTGGATAATTGGGACCTCTTCTGGGGCAGGTGGGACCCGTACAAAAGGAACGGGTTACACCTGAATCCAAGGGGAACGCAATTACAGTTTGGTCAGTATGACGTTGTGGGCATCACTGAGTTGTGGCTGAAAGGCGGCCTTAGTTGAGAACTTAACATTACAAGATATACATTGAATTGAAAGGACAGGCAGGAAGGCATAGGCAGTGACGTGGCTCTGTTGGTAAGAGATGGAGTTACATCTTTAGAAAAGACATAAAAATTGCTGGTGAACGCAGCAGGCCAGAGCCCCAGAGAAAGTAGGATCTCCCAGTGGCCACACATTTTAATTCCATGTCCCATTCCCATTCTGATATGTCTATCCACAGCCTCCTCTACTGTCAAGATGAAGCCACACTCAGGTTGGAGGAACAACACCTTATATTCCATCTGGGTAGCCTCCAATCTGATGACATGAACATTGACTTCTCTAATTCTGTTAATGCCCCACCTCCCCTTCGTATCCTATCCATTATTTATTTATTATTAATTTTTTTTCTCTCTCTCTCTCTCTCTCTCTCTCTCTCTCCTTTTTCTCCCTCTGTCCCTCTGACTATACCCCTTGCCCATCCTCTGGGCTCCCCCCCTCTTTCTTTCTCCCTCTGCCTCCTGTCCCATGATCCTCTCCTATCCCTTTTGCCAATCACTTGTCCAGCTCTTAGCTCCATCCCTTCCCCCTGTCTTCTTCTATCATTTCTGATCTCCCCCTCCCACTTTCAAATCTCTTACTATCTCTTCTTTCAGTTAGTCCTGACAAAGGGTCTTGGCCCAAAACTTCGACTGTACCTCTTCCTATAGATGCTGCCTGGCCTGCTGTGTTCACCGGCAATTTTTATGTGTTGCTTGAAATTCCAGCATCTGCAGATTTCCTCGTGTCTGCATCTTTAGAAAAGACATGACATAGGGTCAGAGAATGTCGAATCTTTGTGGGTGGAGTTAAGAAAAAAGCCACTATGGGAATTGCATATGCAGCTCCAAATAGTAGTCAAGATGTGGGGTTGAGATTGCAAAGGGAGCTGTAAAGGGCATGTAATAAGGGTAATGACACAATTGTAATAGGGGATTTCAATATGCAAGGGGATTGGGAAAATCGGGTTGGTGTCAGATCACAAGAGGGGGAATTTGTTGAATGGCTTTCAGATGGCTTTTTAGAACAGTTTGTGCTTGTGCCTACTTGGGGAACGGTCATCTTCAATTGGGTGTTGCGTAATAACCCAGATCTTATTAGGGGGCTTAACATAAGGGAACCCTTAGGAGACCGTGATCATAATATGATTGAATTCATACTGCAATTTGAGAGGGAGAAGCACAAGTCACATGTATCAGTATTGCAATGGAATAATGGGGATTACAGAGGCACGAAAGAGGAGTTTGCCCAGGTTTATTGACGGAGGATATCGACAAGGATGACAGCAGAGCAGAGATGGCTGAGGTTTCTGGGAATAGTTCACAAGGTGCAGAATGGATGTGTGCCACAGAAGTAGTAGTTCTCAGATGGCAGGGGTAGATAACCAAGGCTGACAAGGGAAATTACAGACTGCATAAAAGCTGAGAAAGGGCATAAAAGCCAAGAAAGGGCATATAAGATAGCAAAAGTGGATGATTGGGGAGCTTTTAAAATCCAACAAAAGGCAACTAAAAAAGCTATAAGAAAGGAAAAGATGAAAGCCGAGGGCAAACTAGTGAATAACAAAAAGCAGAATACCAAAAGTTTTTTCAGTTATATAAAGAGTAAAAGGGAGGTGAGCGTTGATACTGGACCACTGGAAAATGATGCTGGTGAGGTAGTAATGGGAGACTAAGAAATGGCAGATGAACCTAATGAGTACTTTGCATCTGTCTTCATTGTGGAAGACACTAGCAGTGTACCAGAGGTCCATGAGCGTCGGGGAGCAGGAGTGAGTGCCATTGCTATTACAAAAGAAAAAGTGCTCAGCAAACTGAAAGGTCCTGAGGTGGATAAGTCACCTGGACCAGATGGACTACATCTCAGAGTGCTGAGAGAGGTTGCTGAAGAGATAACGGATGCATTGGTCATGATCTTTCAAGAATCACTTGATTCTGGCATGCTCTCGAAGGACTGGAAGATTGCAAAACTCTTTAAGAAGGGAGGAAAGTAAAATAAAGAAAATTATAGGCCAGTTAGCCTCATCTCAGTGGTTGGGAAAGTGTTGGAGTCTATTATTAAGTATGAGATTTCAGGATACTAGGAGACTAATGATAAAATAAGTCAAAGTCAATATGGTTTCTGTAAAGGGAAATCTCGCCTGACAGATCTGTTGGAGTTCTTCAAGGAAGTAATGAGGAGGATGGACAAGGCAGAGGCAGTAGGTGTCATTCACTTGGATTTTCAGAAGGCGTTTGATAAGTTGCCACACGAGGCTGCATAACAAGTTAAAATCCTATGGAATTACAGGAAAGATACTGGCATGGATAGAGGAATGGCTGACCGGTAGGAGAGAGCAAGTGGGAATAAAAGGGGCCTTTTCTGGTTGGCTACCAGTGACTAGTGGTGTTCCTCAGGGGTCAGTATTGGGACCGCTACATTTCACATTATATGTCAATGATTTGGATAATGGAAACGATGGCTTTGTGGCAAAGTTTGCAGATGATACAAAGATAGGTGGAGGGGTAGGTAGTACTGAGGAAGCAATGCGATTGCAACTGGACTTAGACAAATTGGAAGAATGAGCAGAAGACTGGCAGATGGAATACAGCGTTGGGAAATGTATGATAATGCATTTTGATAAAAGGAACAATAGTGAGGACTATAATCTAAATGGGGAGAAGGTTCAAACATCAGAGGTGCAGAGGGACTTAGGAGTCCTTGTGCAAGTCTCCCAGAAAGTTAATTTACAGGTTTAGTCTGTGGAAAAGGTGGCAAATGCGGCAAATGCAACGTTGGTATTTATTTCAAGGGGAATAGAATATAAAAGCAGGGAGATAATGGTGAGACTTTATAAGACACTAGTCAGGCTGCACTTGGAGTACTGTCAACAGTTTTGGGTTCCATATCTCAGAAAGGATGTGTTGTCATTGGAGAGATTCCAGAGGAGGTTCATGAGGTTGATTCTGGGAATGAAGGGGTTAATATATGAGGAACATCGGCAGCTTTGGGCCTGCACTGACTGGAATTTAGAAGAATGCATGGGGATCTCATTGAAACCTACCAAACGTTGAAAGGACTAGATAAGGTGGATGTGGAGAGGATGTTTCCTATGGTGGGGGTAGCCAGAACTAGAGGGCACAGCCTCAAAATTGAATGGCGACCTTTCAGAACAGAGGCAAGGAGGAATTTTTTTTTAAGCCAGAGAGTGGTGAATATGTGGAATGCTCTGCCACAGACTGCAGTGGAGGCCAAGTCCACTGCAAGTGGGTATATTTAAGGTGGAAGTTGATCGTTTCCTGATCGGTCAGGGCATCAAGGATAATGGGGTGAGAAGACAGGTGTATGGGGTTGAGTGGGATCCGGGATCATGATGGAATGGTGGAGCAGACTCAATCGGTTGAATGGGCTAATACTGCTTCTGTGTTTTATGGTCTCAGCCCTGCCTGGTGTCAGGATCTCATCCCGCCAATCATCCCTTACCCCTCCCATCCAGCTGAAGTTGTTCCGCCCTGATCCAATAACAATGTCAATCATCCCAAACCACTCCTATCCAGCTGATATTGCTCAGCCCCAATCCTGTAGCAACGTCAATCATCCTTTACCCAACCCATCTAGCTTATGCTTCTGTGCCCTGATCCATGGCCACGTCTATCAATCAAAACCCTGCCCATATACTTGAAGCCGCACCGCCATAGCCGTGGTCCCACAAGCGCGTCAGTCATCCACCGAGAGTGATGGTGACTCACAGATCTGTAGATGGTAGATCTGAAGCATGTACAGGGAGCACAGCAGGTCAGGGAGCATCTGTGCGGGCAAATCAGCTGTGGACTTGTCTGACATTTCTTCAGAGACTTTGAGCACACCCATCAATCTTTCTTTCCGGGATAGCCAGCTCAGAGAGGATAATGTGAGTATCAGTTCTGGCAGTCAGACTCAGTAACAGGAGATTCATAGTGAGAGGGACATGACATTCTGTGGCCACAGAAGAGACTCCAGAATAGTGTGTTGTCCCGAGTGCCAGGGTCAAGGATGTCTCTGAGAGGCTGCAGAAAATTCTCAATGCTGGGGGAGCTCAACAGGCCAGAAGGCATCTATGTAAAAGAGTAAACTGTGGAGGTTTCGGGCCGAGGCCCTTCAACAGGACTGGAAAAAAGATGAGGTCAGTAAGAAGGTGGGGGAGGGGAGGAAGCAGTACAAGATGACCGATAATAGGAGCATTACGGAAGAGCTTAGGAGAGATGATGGCGCCCTACGGCAATTCCCTTGCTTGCATCTTCGGAAAAAGCTCCATTTCTATCTTTAATATCTCTATTTTTCCCTTTCAGGGTTCTTTTGAAGACCCTGACCTAGATTTGCACGCTGACTTTGGTTGTTTGCGGGAATGGGACCCACTCTCAGGGTTTCACGACTGGCCGTTATTCAATATACCAAGGATGTAGCCTAGGAGATTAGCCTAGGAGATTCCGGAGTTCCGGGATCTCATGGCTCTGGAGATACGCGGACTGAAGGCCAGTGTCTCTGAAGGAATCTGGGGTGTCGTGGGAGACGAAAGATTGAAAGCAGCAAGCTGGCTGCTGGCTGTGTGCCCAGAGACCTGAGTTCTTTTGGCATAGAAAGCAATGTAATGGACTTTTAACATCTCAAGTCAGCGAGTTATTTGTTATATCTCCCCTCTCGCTGTGAAAAGAAGACACCTCTTTTTCCCTTATTGGGGGAGAGAGAGCCTGTGGTATGTTGAATACCAGGTGAACGAGTAGCCTTTGGGGTACTGCAAGTCTATGTCTTTATTGATGCTTTGCTGCACGCTTGAGTGTTCGGTGCTGGGTAAGATGGGGGGATTGTTGCTGCTTATGCGTGGGAGGGGGAGCTGGGGGGGCTTTGGGGTTCTAACATTTAGCTGTTTTTTATTCTTTGGGGGCACTCCTCTGTTTTCGTGGATGGTTGGAAAGAGAAAGCATTTCAGGATGGATATTGTATACATTTCTCTGACATTAAATGTACCTTTGAAACCTTTGATAGGTGAAACTGGGAGAGGGGGAGGTGAAGTTAAGAGCTGGGAAGTTGATTGGTGAAAGAGACAAAAGGGCTGAAGGAGGGGGGATCTGACAGGAGAGGATAGAAGACCACGAAAGAAAGAGGAGGAGGAGGACTAGAGGAGGGTGATGGGCAGATAAGGAAAAAAGTGGGAGGAAAATAAAAATGGAGAATGGTTAAGGGCAGGTAATTACCAGAAGTTCGAGAGATCGATGTTCATGCCATCAGGTTGGTGGCTACCCAGACAGATTATAAGGTGTTGCTCCTGTAATACGAGCGTGGCCTCATCATGGGAGCTCTACCTGGCTTCCAGATCCATTTTCAAGCTTCTTGATTCGAATCCTCTAAGAACCCCAGCCACTCACATTCAATTGACTGCTTCTCCCATCGCGCTCTACACGCTGTGCTTTCTGCCATGAACAGGTACCTGGTGGCCCAATCGCAGTCGCTGTCGTAAATCCAGGATTCCCTCTCCGACGCCGACAATGAACCTATCCGATACTTTATTCTCCACCGGTTCATCACCTTTCTCACGTCCAGCAAGGATCAGAAGATCACTGACACTGCTGCCAACCTTGACGGTTCCAATGATACCAAGCAGATTCAGAACCCCAATTCCACTGCAATCAATGTGGGTTCCTGCGACCCCAATACTATGACGCAACCTCGAACTCCGACTCCAGCCTGCACCTTGACCGATAGCATCTCCAGCATCACTTTGCGTGCAGCCGCTGGAACCCCAGTCCCTCTTCCCCCACCACCAATCTGCAGTCCCGTGTGCCTCGGGTCCTCAAAGACTTCATCTTCTTCACACCCCACTCTCCTCTCCTCAGACACCACCAATCCTCCTCCTTTCTGATCCTAGCCCTCATCCGTGCGTATCTTCATAATTCTCTCTGACCTTCCCCTCTCTGAGAAAGAAGGTATGTTCTCAGTATGTTTCTAAGGGCCTCGCCTTTGTCCCCCTGCACCCCCGCCTCAGTGAGTACTGACCCGCCCTGTCGCTGAGCTCTTCTTCCGCCACCTCTGTCCCTATGCCTACTTCTTTGGCAAGGACTTTCTAAATGGTATCGTCGACCCCTCCTCCACTTTCTGGATACCCAGCTATGGTCTTCTGTGTACTGGATTTTTATTACTAACCATCGACGAGGCATTAACCGTCTTGGCTTTACCATTCCTCTCTCCAATTCAAACCGCACTCCTTCCAGACATGCTGCTCTCCTCTCCGCACTAATCCTAACCTCATCAACCAACTCGCAGAGAGGGGGAGCTGCAGTAGCCAGGTGGACTAACCTCTACCTTACCGACACGACAACTCTCAGACACCTCCTTAGCACCTACACTCTGTCCGTCAGAAAAAGCGGGATCCCTCAGGATGCACACATTTCAATTCTATTTCTCTTTCTGACATGCCATTCCATGGCCTCCTCTGCTGCCACAATGAAGCCACACTGAGTTGGAGCAGCAACACCTTACAATTATATTCCATCTAGGTAGCCCCGCCCTTCATCATTCCTCATTCCTGTTTCCCTCTATCATCTTTTTCATTATCTGTCTATCATCATCCCTATGGTGGTGCTCCTCCTCCACTTTCTTCCAAGGTCTTCTATGCTCTCCTATCAGATTTCCCCTCCTCCAACCCATTATCTCTTTCATCAACTTCCTAGCTCTTCACTCCCCTCTCCCTGTTTCACCTATCACCTACCATCTTGTGCTTCTTCCTCCACTCCCCACAACTTCTAAGGGAACCAGAATGATAGAGCTGAAGATGAGGTAACTGGCTTAGAGACAGAGGCAATGTGTAGTGAGTAGAGGCTGTCGATAGGGCAAAATTGCAGTCAACAGCGTGAGTTGTAATCAAAAGGGCAGACAAAATTGAAAAGGGTGAATACAGGGGTAAGATGTTATATTTGAATGTGCATAGTATACGGAATAAGGTAGGTGAACTTGTTGCAAAGTCATAGATTGGCATGTATGATGTTGTAGGCATCAATGAATCATGGCTGAAAGAAGATTATAGCTGGGAGCTTTATGTCCAAGGATACACATATCATCAAAAGGACAGACAGGAAGGCAGATGGGGTGACTTGGCTTGGTTACTAAAAATTTAAATCATATCATTAAGAAGTAAGTGACATAGAAAGTGTTGAATCATTGTGGATATAAGGAACTGCAAGGGTAAAAAGATCCTGATGAGAGTTGTATACAGAGCCCCATTGTGGAAAATTAGATTGGTGCTGGATTCCAAGAAGATTTTTAGAGCAGCTCATGGTTGAGCCCAGAAAGACATCAACTGTTCTGGATTGGGTATTATGCCATGAACCAGAATGGATTAGAACTAAAGGTAAAATAACCCTTAAGGGAAGTGATCAAAATATAATCAAATTCATCCTGTAACTTAAGGTAAAGTCAGATGTATCACCATTACAGTGGAGTAAAGGGAGTTACAGAGGCACGAGATGGGAGTTGGCCAGAATTGATTGGAACACTGGCAGGGATGACAGCACAGCAGCAATGGCTCGATTTCCTGGAAACAATTCGGAAAGCAAGAATATATATTCCAGAGGGCATATAATAGAGCAAACATTAGTGGGAAGTTAGAAGATTAGGGAGCTTTTAAAAACTAATAGAAGGCAACTAAAAAGTCATTAAGAAGGTAGAGCCAGAATAAAAAAAAAGTAAGCTATTCAATACTATTAAAGAGGATACCAAAAGTTTCTCCAGGTACATAAGATGTTAAAGAGAGGACAGAGTGGATATCGGACCACTGGAAAACAATGCTGGAGAGGTAGCAATGGGGGACAAGGAAACGGCAGACGCCAGTCTTCACTGTGGAAGAAAATAACAGTATAGTGGAAGTTGCAAGTATCAGGGGTCTTGATGTGTGTGAAGCTACCAATACTAGAGAAGAGGTTCTTGGGAATCTGAAAGGTCTGAAGATAAGTAAGTCACCTGGACCTGATGATACATACCAAGGTTCTGAAAGAGGTGGCTGAGGAGATTGTGGAGACATTAGTAATGATCTTTCAAGAATCACTAGATTCTGGAATGGTTCTGGAAGACTAGAAAATTACAAATGTCACTCCACTCTTCAAGAAGGGTGAGAGGCAGAAGGAAACTATAGGCCAATTAGTCTGACCTGAGTGGTTGGGAAGATGTTGGAGTCGATTATTAAGGATGAGGTCTCAGGGTATTGGGAGGCACATGATAAAATAGGCCACAGTCAGCATGGTTTCCTCAAGGGAAAAAACTTGCCTGACAAATCTGTTGGAATTCTTTGAAGAAATAACAAGCAGGATAAACAAAGGAGAATTGGTTGATATTGTAGACTTGTATTTTCAGAAGGCCTCTGACAGGTACCACACGAGGCTCTGAGCCCATGGTATTACAGGGAAGATTCTAGCATGGATAAAGTAGTGGCTGACTGGCAGGAGGCAAAGAGTGGGAATAAAGGAAGCCTTTTCTGTTTGGCTACCAGTGAGGTTATATGTCATTGATGTGGATGATGGAATTGATGGCTTTATTGCAAAATTTGCAAGTAATCTGAAGATAGGTGGAGGGGCAGATAGTTTTGAGGAAGTAGAAAGGCTACATGAGGGCTTAGATTAGGAGAATGAGCAAATAAAAGGCAGGCAGAATACAGTGTCAGGAAGTGCATGGTTATGCACTTTTAATTCTTCTACCAGAGGGTTAATCATTTTCTAAATGGAGAGAAAATGAGGTGCAAAGGGACCTGGGAGTCCTTGTGCAGGATTCCCTAAAGGTTAATTTGCAGGTTGAGTCTGTGGTGAGGAAGGCAAATGCAATGTTACCATTCATGTCAAGAGGACTAGAATATAAAAGCAAGGATGTAATATTGAGACTTCATAAAGCACTGGTGAGGCCTCACCTGGAGTATTATGTGGAGTTTTGGGTCCCTGATCTTAGAAAGGATGTGCTGAAACTGGAGAGTTCAAAGGAGGTTCATGAATATGATTCCAGGATTGAATGGCTTGTCATATGAAGAGCATTTGATATTCACTAGAATTCAGAAGGATGAAGGGTGACCACATTGAAACTAGTCAAATATTAAAGGCCTGATAGAATAAATGTGGAGACAGGGTTTCTGGCGGTAGACACTTCTAAGACCAGAGGGGACAGCCTCAGAATAGAGGGGGATCCTTTTAAAATGGAGATGAGGAATTTCTTTAGCCAGCCTGGTAAAAATCGATGAAATTTTTTGCCACAGGCAGCTGTGGAGGCCAAGTCTTTATGTATATGTAAGGAAAAGGTTGACAGATTCTTGATTGGTCAGGGCATGAAGGAACATGGGGAGAAGGCAGGAGATTGGGGGCTGAAAGGAAAATTGGATCAGCCATGATGAAATGGTGGAGCAGGCTCAGTGGGCCAAATATCCTAATTCTGCTCATATATTTTATGGTCTTACTCTGACTTCTCATCTTTTTTTTTTCTCCAGTCCCTATGAAGGGCTTCTGCCCAAAATGTTGACCGTTTATTCCTTTCCATAGATGCTGTTTGGCCAGCTGTTTCTCCAGCATATTGTTGCCCTGGATTTCCAGCATCTGCAGATTTTCTGCTGTTGGTCATTATATAGGTACATATAAACATACAAAAAAAATACTGACATGTGAATGATGAAAAACCCGATTCTGATATGGGTCTCTATCGTGGACAGAGTGAGAATGGAACAGGGCGAGGGGAGGGAGTGGGAATTACCAGAGCAACATTCTGTAATGATCAATAACCCAATTGATTGGAATCAAATGACCTGCCTGGTGTACTAGGGCTGAGTCTTTTTGCACCTGCACCTGGCACTCCTCCTCTGCCACCTGTCCCACACCCATCCCACGGCACTCCACCATCTCCATTCCTAACATCCTTTGCTCCCACCAGACTTACAAACTCGTTCTCCGCTCCACATTGACAAATATAGTACTGTGCAAAAGTCTTTGGCACCCTAGCAATATACATGTTGCACAGTACTATATGTACAGTGATTCCATCTTCATAGCTCTCTGGGACTTGACGATCAGCCACCCAAGAAATTTGACCACAATATGATCTGAAATGGGCAACTCAGTATTCTGACTCTATACTCCCCATCTCCGGGTAACCTCACTCAGCATCCACTCAGTGTCCCCCTCAGGAACAAAAATAATCTCCAATTCTGATGGGCTCAAGCCATCATCACTATATTGCAACCCCTTTTATCCCAGGAAACTTCCTTCCACTGTGTCCACAGTATTGGAGCCGTGGTCTCACCAGTGCCCTATACAGTTCCATCAACACACTCTCAATGATCCTACTCCGTGCAATGAAGGCAGCTTGTTATACTTCATCATACCCTGCGATGCTGTTGTACCCTGCAACATCACTCATTTACATTTTCCATTCTCTCTCTCCCCACCCAAGGGGAATTTACCTTCATTTTTCACCTTTCCATCATAATTGCCAACTACCTGATTTTACTCTGGGTCCTGATGAAGAACCTCAACCTGAAACGTTGACGGATTTTCCCACCACAGATGGCTGCTGAGTTCTTTCAGAAATTAATGTGTTGCTGCCTCTGCAGGGTCTTCATGCCCTCCTGACATCTTGCTCAGCCACCTACCTTTGTATCCAGAATAAAGGTTGCTGCAGTATGCATCGCTCTCCCACCCACATCATTTAAAGTAAAATGGTGAGTATCCACACTGATCTACATGGCACAGCACTTGTTACTGAAGACCAACCCAAAGAGGAGCATTGAGCGACTACACACCCTTATCCATGTTATTGTCCCGTTCTTGGGGGCTCATGCAGTGACCTTTGGGACACTTCACTAATTAAAGTATGGAAATCAAAATACATCAGTGGCTCCCTCTATCCATTATTTCATCTTCAAACAATTCCAGAAAGTTTCACAACCATTCCGTTTCATAAAACCATGTTAAACCTATAGTTCAAAGTTCTGAGTAAGCTTGCTATCAAAGTATGAAAAACCACCCCAACAGAGAACAAAACCAATGTAGAAAAGACAACTATAGTTTTCTAAATGCCCTATTACACCCAAACATCACCTCCCACTATTGATAACAATGAACCAAGAACAAAGGTTACAATAAAAAGACAAACAAGGTAAAAACACAAGCATTGATTTATTAGTTGTGCATCCAGTAAATCAAAGCATAATTTAGCAAATTGTTGCATTAGCCTTCAATTTCTGGGTTTTTGAACAACAGAGAGAACACACATAACCATAAGACTGCAGTTCCAATGCAACCTGTAGAGTTCTCCAGACTATTCAAACCTGAGATGATGCTTCTTCAGAATAAGGCATCAAAACTTTAGATTTCCAGAATGATTCATATTGAGAAAGTTCCCTCGACACAATTTATCACTTGTACATGAAAACCAGCTATCAAAAATATGGCAAGAAAGACACTCATATCAAACAGAACTGTGCTTAAAACATCAGAACCACAACTGAGGGGTGAGATATGGACTGATTGATTCCCTATCATGAGACACAGTCAAACGAGGGCTTAATGAATCTTCCCAGTTTCTGGACCCCCTGTCACTTAATGACCATTTATGACAAGTATTTTTACTCCTTTTGCTGGATAAGAGACCAGAATGTGTTTGAGTCACTGCAGGCCTCATTGTCTGCAATGTGTGCTGCCACTGTTGTAACGTAGAAAACAGTACCCACAACTGTATAACTGTGGTGGGTTGTGTGAGGACAAGCTGTTGTCAGTGACAAAAGGTACAGCCTGGAAGGGGGTGTTGAAGGGGAGGGTGCAGAGCAGGTAAATGCAAGGTTGTAGAGAGGTGAGGGAAAAGTATAGAGGAGGGAAGAGTGAGGGGCAGTTAGGCCAATGTCTTTGACATTGTTCAGCACCCCCCTTATTTTCTCTCTGACCCCTTTCCATGCATCCTATTGGTTGTAAGAACTCCAGGCTTTGAAGTTACAGTCAGAGCCTCACACCACAATGCAAGTACTGAACAGACTGTAATCAGACTAAAACATCAGGAGTTAAATATTCCTTTAAAACAATTTTTTTGTTTAAAAAAGGTAAATGAAATTTTCAGCAACTTCATTATCACTGGGGGCACATTCACAAATACCAGCTGAAGAGAGCTCTGTTGCAACCAAACCGTTAGTTAAAACCTTTGATTAAAAGAGAAGGACCTTTTCCCTGAAAACTGCGGCAGTGCCAAAGTAAGAGCACCCGGGCACAGCGTCAAAACCGGGTAATGACAGGCTAAGGGAGTGGAAAGATGAAAAACCTTCTTTGATGACACTGTCCCAACCAACCAGAATGAAAATGATTAGATTATACACTCACCAGGAATGCCAGAGACCACATGGGTATAAACAATGGGGATTACTTTAGCTCAATTGAGGAGAACAAGGGTGAAGTAGGGGTGAACTAGGGGTTTGTGGAGGCTGGAACAGACTGTGTGCAGTTTGCTGTAGGGTAATATTTTTGGTAGTTCACAAGCCCTGCCCCACACACTATTGATTGGATAACCAGAGGAACAGATCCTGAAGCCAACAAACTGCTTTTATCAAAGTATTATTTACAGCTTGCACAATAAAACTGTGGGACATTCCACTCAACATCTAAACTTCTGGGTTATTAAATCAACAGGTAAACACCACCACACCTTCAGCTCTCTTCACTTCTGGCCTTGGGATACAGTGCAAAACATTCATCAGTTTGACACTGGGATTAAAGGTTACGTTTTAAGAAAATACACACAAGTTTATACTTGCTTGAATTTAGGTCTAAGTTACGGGTTTTATGGAACCAGGTAAGTAAACCAAACTCAGATGCAAATCAGCTAGTGTTTGAACAGTAGATGATGCTACGTATTTTGCATTCAGACCATTAAACTCAGATCCCTACTAGTCTCCAGTTTAGTTCTCTTTCATTTACCAATTCACTGATCCAGTTCATTGACACAGCTGAAAGCAAGAAAACAGCCAGCAAAGGAAACACAGAACCCCAGCTGTGTCATACACACATTCTCCAGTGAATCAGGACATCATTGAGAGCTCCTGTCATGATTCTAGCCCATGCAATGATTGGGACTACTGGCTCTTATTGTGCTTAAGTACTGTTAAAAATGAAGTGGAAAGGTGCCAGGAAGACTTCAATGTCTCCAGTTCAACTTCAAGATCATGAACATGATTGTCTCTCAAGTAGTGTTCCCGTCAAACCAATATATACACAAAATATCTAGTGGTCCCCAGTACAATAAATATATCTGTCATTTTATGTGGCATTTGATCCCAGCGCATAAAGCTCCTTCATGGAGACGTCCCTGGTATCACCACAAAGCAGCCAGGTCATGGTCTTCCCAACATTCAGCGCCTGCTTGTAAGATCTTAATTCTAATGACAGCTGGAATCACAAGTAGCATCTATTGGGGTCAGTTTACCGAGAGGGTCTCTTCATAGGTCGTCACTCTGTGGGGGAGATGGATCTGGATTAGATTTTGCTGAACAACAATTCAGAGAACAATGTGATGCCTCTCATACCATCTCATCCACCTCTACACTGAGGTGAATCATAGGGACCTTCCATGAATGGAATGGATGCAGACACATTAACATAGAATGCATTCTAAGTTTAACCATTCTACCTGGCTGTTTAACAGGTCGTTGTTTGTTAATGCCATTCAGGAGGGACAGAGCTAGGCTCAGATCCAACATTAATTAACACCATCTCACGGAACAGAATACTAATACACACAAAACCTCATAAGATATAGGAGCAGAATTGTGCCATTTGGTCCTCCGAGTCTACTCCACCATTCCATCCTGGCTGATTTATTATCCCTTCAATGCCATTCTCCTTTAACCTTTTGATATCCTGATTAATCAAGACCTCACAAACTCCGCCTTAAATGTACCCAATGACTTGTCCTCCACAGTTGTCTGTGGCAATTAATTTCACAGATTTGCCATCCTTTGGCTAAAGAATTTTTTCCCTCATCTCTGTTCTAAATGGACAACCCTTTATTCTGAGTTTGTGCCCTCTGGTCCTGGACTCCCTGACTATCAGAAACATCCTCTCTACATTCATTCTGTCTAGGCCTTTCAATATATAATAGGTTTCAATGAGATTCCACCCCCATTCTTCTAAACTCCAGCAAGTACAGGCCCAGAACTATCAAATGCTCCTTATCTTAACCCTTTCTTCCTGGGATCATTCTCGTGAACCTCCTCTAGACCCTCCAAAGCCAGCACATCTTTTCTTAGACAAGGGGCCCAAAACTGCTCACAATACTCTGAGGAGTTTGATCAATGCCATACGAAGCCTCATCATTACATCCTTGCTTTTGTATTCTAGTCCCACCAAAATGATGCTAACATTGCACTTGCCTCACTCATCACCAACTCAACTTGGAAATTAACCTCGAAGGAGTCCTGCACAGGAACTCCACAAGTCCATTTGCACGTTTTCTAAATTGCCTTCTGTTGGTTTTTAAAAAGCTCCCCAATCCTCTACCTTCCACCAAATTTTGCCGTATTATATGCCCGCTCTTTCGCTTTTATGCCATCTTTGACGCCTCCTGTCAGCCACGGTTGCCTCATCCTTCCCTTTAGAATACTACTTCATCTTTGGGATGCATTTTTCCTGCAACTTCTGAATTGTTCCCAGAACGTCCAGCCATTGCTGTTCTGCTGTCATCTCCGCTAATTACCCTTGCAATCAACTTTGGTCAGCTCCTCTTTCATGCCTCTGTAATTCCCTTTACTCTTCTGCAATACTGATACATCCAATTTTAGTTTGTCCTTCTCAAACTGCAGGGCAAATTCTATCATATTACGGCCACTGTCTCCTAAAAGTTCCTTTACTTTAAGCTCTCTAATCAAATCTGGGTCAAAACATCACACCCGGTCCAGAAATGTCATTCCCCAGTGAAACGTCGACTGCGCCTCTTCCTATAGATGCTGCTTGGCCTGCTGCGTTCACCAGCAACTTTGATGTGTGTTGCTAAAAAGCCACCTTGTAGGCATTCTACAAATTCCCTCTCTTGGGATCCAGCATCAACCTGATTTTCCCCAATGTAACTGCATACTAAAATCCATGATTATTGTATTACCTTATTTACATGACTTTTCTACCTCCTATTATAAAATGTACCCCACATCCTGGCTACTGTTTGCAGACCTGTAAACAACTCTCATTAGGGTCTTTTTTTTTTTACTCTTAACTCTAACTCTACCCACAACTATTCTGCATCTTCTGATCCTACATCACCCCTAAGGATTTGATTTCATTTTTTTTTTAAACCAATAACGTCACCCCACCTCCTCTGCCTACCTGCCTTTTGAAACAAGGTGTATCCTCGGATGTTAAGCTCTCAACTTATGATCTTCCTTCAGTCACAACTCAGAAATGCCTACAACATCAGACTGTGTGGATTTAAATATAAAACCTGCAGTACTGTAGTCATCACCCTTTTTGATTTTGGCCCCCTGTTAAGACTAACTCATCCCACTGACTCTAATTTTCCTTTATCATCTGTCTGGCTTTCCTCACAGTCTCACTACGCACTGCATCTAGTTGTATACCAACACCAACACTGGCTGAGAAAGCTACATGAGAGAAGTCCATCCATTATTCCCTCCTGTAGGACGGCATTCAAAGACTTAAGACTTTCCCCACCACATGGGCACAGTGGGCCTGGGATCAAACCCACCCAGTCACCACCAGGTAAATCAGGTAGAGAGACATAGGAATCTTCACCCCCACCTCTACACATGGGCACAATGGCTGGGGTATAGCCTACAATAATGTGCATTTCCTCAGCCTCCAGGGCAATACAACAAGAGATAGCACAACAGGGAGAGGAATGGAGACAGGGAACCAGAAGATGAGAGCTGCTCACGGTGGTCCAATGAGCATGCTAAAATGGGGCAGAGGACAAAACTCAGAAAGGCAGCTGATGTAAGCAGTGAGGAGCGAAGGATGAGCTGAAGTCCTAAAGTAACAATGGGACGAGGCTGTGGAGCCCAAAATTAGGTTGAGAAGATGGAAATCACTAGGTGCAAAACAAGAAAACCAATCAGGCCTGAGAGACAGAATCCCCTGGAATAGAGGCTCGGGAACGCAGTGACACCAGTTCAATCCTCCATGAAGTCCAAGCCCCTCCACTCAACAGTTCAAGTATGACCCTGTCACACTACAGCTGGGGCTGGCCAAAAAGAGGTCTCCATCCCCCGGCAGGTTCATCAAGAACCATTGCCATCGAGTGGTGCCAAGCAAACCACATGGGTGGGAAAAGTATGTTACCAAAAAGGAAGAGCTTGATAGAAAGGGCAATGGAAAGAAGGTAACGACAACCCCAGATGCTGCAAGTCTGAGGTAGAAACAAAATATTGGAAACACTTGGCCAGCCAGACAGCATCTATGGAAGGAGACAGAATTAACATTAAGTACATTGATTAGGTCTGAGAAAAGTCCTCAGACTTGAAATGGTAACCCTATTTATTTCTATACGGTCTGCCTCACTTGCCAAGTGCATTCATCATTTCCCCTTTCTACCTGTTCAAGGGGTGCTTGACCATAAGACATAGGATCATAACTAGACCATTCTGCCTATCGAGTCTGTTCCAACATTCGATCATGGCTAGTTTATTTCCCCTCTCAAATTTAATTCTTCTGTCTCCTCCCCATAACCTTTGATGCTGCTACTAATCAAGAATCTCTGCTTTAAATATACCAAATGAATTGGCCTCCACTGCCATCTGTGGCAATGAATTCCACAGTTTCACTCTTCTGGCCAAAGAAATTCCTCATCTCTATTCTAAAGGGACATCCTTCTAGTCGGAGGTTGGGCCCTCTGGTCCTAGACTCTTCCACTAATGGAAACATTGTCTCTTAAGTCCTCTCTACCTAGACCTTTCAATATTCAGAAGGTTTCAATGAGATTACCCGCCTTCATTCTTCTAAAACTCCGCAAATATAGGCCCAGAACCATCAAATGTTCCTCATACGTTAACCCTTTCATTCCCAGGATCAGTCTCCTAAACTTCCTCTGGATACTCTCCACTCCAGCAATCTTTTCTTAAATATGCGGCCCAAGACTGCTCACAATACTTCAAATGTGGTCTAACCAATGCCCCATAAAGCCTCAGCATTACATCCTTGCTTTTATATTTGAGTCCTCTGGAAATTAATGCTAACATTGCATTCCCTTCCTTACCACTGACTCAATCTGTAAGTTAATCTTTAGGGAATCTTGCTCTAGGATTCCCAAGTCTCTTTGCATCTGATTTCTGAATTTGCTGTTTAGAAAATGATCCAAGCCTTCTTTCCTTCTGCCAAAGTGCATGACCCTACACTTCCCTATACTATATTCCATCTGTCCAAGTCGTTCTGCAGACTCCCTAATTTCTCAACACCACCTGCCCCTCCACCTATCTGGACTGTGCACCTGTGGACTCAGCTTAGCATATCAGGGTTGTTTTTTTTTTTCTTTTTTTAAATAAAAGAGTGGAGAGGCATAACATGACCAGCAGAGATATTGAAAAGCAAAGTAGGGATATCAGAAGTTAACAGACAAGAAAGGAAACAACACTGCAGAAAGATGACCTTCATTTTCTGTGTTGAAATAGAGGGATGGAAGACTGATGACACCTACAGGGATGAGAATTGATCTCTGGATCACTGGCCTCTGACAGCGTAGAACAGATTCCACTGGTTGATAGTGGAATCAACTGAGGGTTAAATTATGAGGACAGGTTACAGTTTAACCTTGTATCCCCATGAGTATGAAAAAGGTTTTCACATTTCTGCAAGGCACAGGAAACTACTTCAGCACAGATTCTGTGCTGGCTGACATTCCTATTCCAACTTTTCCTGCAGCCTGCTTTCCCATGTTCCTGTCAACCTCCCTCATATTCTACACACTAGACAACTTACAGCAGTCAATCAACCCATGAACCCACACATCTTCAGGACGTGCAAGGACCAGAACACCCAAAGATAGCCCACGTGGTCCCAGAGAGGATGTGCGAGTGGCACACAGACAGCACCTGAGGTCAGGACTGACACTGGAGCTGAGCAGCAACATACCTGACCACTGTGTGGCTTTAGTGAGGGAGTCCAGGTTGATAGAAACGGCTTGTATCATGGTCTCTGGGGGCTTTGCTATTGGTGGAGGTTGATGGTTTTGCTGGAGCAAATGGGGCAGGGAGAAGGGGGAGGGTTGATTTGTGTGCAAGGGAGGAACGGTGTTTTGGAGCTCTAACGTTTTCTGTCATTCATACTTTGGGGCTTTTCTTCTGTTTCGTGCACGTCTGTGAAGATTAAGGATTTCAGGTGTCTACCGATACATTCTCTTATATTAAATTGAACCACTGATATTAAAAGGTGACCTCCCTACATGCCCACCTTGCATCCAGTGTCCCTGCTGTGATCAGACAACAGGTACATGGGTAATGTTCCTGGCTCTGCAGCACCCCTTGCTGAGGTTGGGCTGAATTTTGAAGCCGAAGAGAGTTCTTCAAGTCTCACCTTACCTGTCACAGCAACAGAAAAAGGAGCAGACAGAGCTGTCCACCTCACGGAATTTGCCTGAGTTCGGAGCATCTGTACACTCAGCGATAAACTCGCGAAGCTCGATGGGACGGACCCCGCTGATCCCGTGGTGCTGGAATGGAGAAATTACAGAGATAACAACTAAACACATTGGACATAAGAAACACACAAGATACTAGAATTGGCCTCTTTCAGGAATGAGGTCAGACTGTAGTCACACTTGGCTTTCCCTTAACACCCTCTGATGTGTAGGGAGTTCTCCACCTTGTTGCCCCTTCACCATCAGTAACACTGATGACCTGACCACTGGCATGGGTCTACCTACTAGTTCCTGGTTTCACTGCACGAGTAAACTTTGCAGACTAGCGATCAGAACACCAGACCATCCTTCGCCTCTGGCCCTGACACCAACCTTTTCAATTTGGTCCGTCATTTAAATCAGCCAAACAGCAGGTTGTTCCTCGCTCTCAGAAGCGGCCCCACCGCTTCAATACATTCTTGGGCCTGCGACCCACCACCTCAATTTGGTTTGTACCCAACCTTTTAAATCTGGCCTGGCACTTAAATCGAGCAAACCCCAGCTTGTTCATTGCTCTAGGACCCGGGCCGCACTGCCTTGACTCAGTTCTGCTTTGAATCACCTCCAAGTCTGCTCCAGCCGCCAAACATTGGCTTGTCCCCTGCATTCTGGCCTAGCCCCTTTCATCTTGATTCAGCCCATACATGCCACGGTGTAAACATCATGCATCTTCTAGACTTCATTTCACACCGCAAAAATGCCATGTCATACAGGTAGTTCAAAAGCTCAACTGTGAAAGGGAAGCTACATCTTATTCGAGAAAAAGTGTGATTAACAAAGAAACTAGTTGTTTTGTTTGCTGCCAGCAAGTCATCGCTGTGCTTCACTAGCGTCATCTTAAACTGGAAATATCTATTATTATATTACCTACTGTACTACTCATCTCTGCTGAGCGTCAGTCAGCCACAGTAGCTCTGATCTGTTGTCCCCTGATAGTTAATCATCCCTCAGGAGTACCCAAAGGGGTACACACTGCTGAGGGAAAAGGCCACAGGGGAACCCTGCATTATCTGCTTGCTCCTTCTACTTTTCCTGCTAGTCATCTATCTGCTGCTTGAACGTTAGGCGTGACTAAAACTTGTCAATTATGTTCTCATCATAAGACCATAACATCCTTGATGATTCCAAGTATATTCAACTCCAGTCCAGCTTTGGTTTCTTGATGTGGTCAGCCATAACTGGAGCTGAGTGTATTTCATACAAATAAAATAAATGGGAGATAGTGGCAATGTACCTGATCTCCCACATTCTACAGGAGGAGCATACCAATGTCCAGTTACTCTAATTTTAGCAACGTTACCTGTATGCACTTGTTCCTCTGCCAAATCCTCAGCACTTGTAGCTCAAACACAGCCACTCCAAAATCACCACTCCACTAGATTCTGCTTCCCTTTCACACCTGCAAAATGCCTTCTAGAACACTACTGGTTCCTCCCCTCCACTACGAAGGCCAGACCAGATCTTTACACACACAATTGTAATTTATAGTTTTTATTGCTGTACTGCCGCAAAACAACAAATTCCATGACACATGCCAGTGATATTAAACCAGATTCTAATGTCAGAATCTTTTTTTCTAATAAATTCCTTTGCCATAATATTACCCCGTTGTCTTTCTTGGGTTAAAGGCATTTAGGAGCACATTTATTGTATTGCATTCAATTCCAAACTTTGTATTGGATGGATGTGTATTTGGTGAGGGTGCAGAGGTTTAACAGGATGCTTCCTTTATTGGAGATGTGCTACAGGCTCTGTACTCTAGAGCAGTGGAGGCTGAGAGGGAAGATTGGATAAAATTATGCAAGACATAGATAGGTTAGACAGTCATCTTTTTTGCAGAATTGAAATATCTAGTACTAGAGGCCATGTATTTAAAGTGGGGGGGGCACAAGTATATTAAAAAAAGATGTGCAAGGCATGTTTTCTTTATTTCTATACAGAGTCGTGGGAACTTGAAATGTTCGGCCGGGATGGGGAGGAGGGTGCGTGGAAGAAGCAGACAGCACAGGAGCATTTAAGGGACTGTTAGCTCTGATGGGCAGAGAATGAAGTGATATGGTCAACAGGTGGAGAGAGAGGGTTTAGCTTAAGCAGGAGCCATTGGATTAATTAGTTTTCATGTGCTCAAAGGCCTGTGCTGTGCTGTTCTTTGTTCTATACTATAGTTGTTCTTCTCCTGTCACTTGACACCTCACCCAGAGTAAATGAAACATTAAAAATCTGTCAGGGCCCCAGCAATACCTTCCGACCCCACAGCAGACTAGGGCACATCGCACGAGGTCTGGGATGTATCAAACTTCAACTCTCGGTCTTCAACAATTCAGCTTTTATTTTGCCCACCACTATCCCTGAACACCTCAACTACAATATTTTTGTCCTTTATGAATACCTTCAAGAAGCATAACGTTAGACTTCACCCACATCCAGACTCCACACTCCCAAATCCAGAGAAGGTTCGATTCCCAAAACATTCACATGCTCCACTTGACATTCTTTGTTTCATAAACCAGATTCCATAACCTTCCTCCATAATCAAACACAAATTCACAGCCTGATGTTCACAGTTCCCCAGAGTTGAGACATATGTTGCAACTTTACAAAATACTGGTTAGACCACACTTGTGTGCTGCCCTGGTCGCCTCACTGTAGGAAGAATGTAACTGCACTGGAGATTGCAGATGAGATTCACCAGGATGCAGCCTACATAAGAGGACTTTAGCTAAGGACAGAGATCAGATAGGCTGAGCATGTTTCGCCTGGAATGAAAGGTGACCACTTAGAATTACAATGGATTTCAGTTAATTGGGGCAGCCACTTAGGCTACATCCACACTAGACCAGATAATTTTGAAAACGCCGGTTTTGAGTAAAAACGACAGTAAAAACGAGCACAGTCCCAAGCAGAAGCAGAAAAAGCATTGTTGTGGTGTTGTCATGACAATGTTTTTAAATCTCTCCGTTTACCCTGTCCACACTACAACACGAAACAATCATTTTCAAATTTACACTCTGGAGAGCGTTTTCGAAAATCTCCGTTTTCAGGAGATGAAAACGCCATTTCAGTGTGGACGCAAGGTCAAAATGAAGAGTAAAAGCTTCGTTTTCAAAATTATCCAGCGTAGTGTGAACGTAGCCTAAGTTAAGAAAACTATTCAAGGACAAAAGCAAATTGAGAAAATAGCCAAGATTTCCAACATTTATTTTCTAATTAGCACAGGAGACAGTTGCCAAACAGTTTCTAACTACTGCCATTACTGCGCACTTGTGTGTCTGTTAGACACTGCATGCTGCTTAAAGCAAACAGCTTTAAATAGCGTCAGTTGCATATATTTGTCCTTAAAAGCAGTGATTTTTGTCTCTAAATAGTTGGCGAGTAATAAGCAGCAAGACAATTCAGATATATTTTGCAATGGTTTCAGCTTTTCAGGCTTGGAGATGCCAGAGTGAAAATGAAACAATTACACAACTTCAGCAAGTTAGGAACTCCGAAGAATTCCAAGGTATTGACAATTATCCTGTATGTAACAATGATAATGAAGATTTGGTAGATGCAATTGTTGAAAGCACTGTTTGAAGGCAGTGCTGTAGTAGTTTTGGTAATGTTCTAATTTGTTCTGCATTTCATTTAAATACTTAATTTGTTACTTAGTTAAATGGTAGTTGATCTTTTTACATCACTTTTTAACTATTTCCATGAAACTTGGGGCAGCTGTTTAATTGGGCCAGAATGTACTGGTCTGGATGTGTCCCAATTAACCACTGTACACAAGATTATGAGAGACGTAGATGGGTTAACAGTAAAAATCCCTCCCCTCCCCCACGTAGAAGTATTAAAAACAAGAGGTCATAGGTTTAAGGTGAGGGAAAGGAATTTGGAAAGGGAATCTGGGGTGATTGATATTTGGAATGCAGAGTTAGAGGTAGTAGAAATAATCAGTATGTTTAGGAGACGTGTAGATAGGCACTTTACTGGACAAGGAATAGAAGCATAGAGACTTGATAAGAGCAAATGGGATTAGTGTAGAAGTCTGGTACACTAGCAAGCAGGCCAGTATGGGCATGGTGGGCTGAGGGCCAGGCCAGGCATGGGCTAAGCGGAACTGAGTGCGCTTTATGACCTATGACTCCTCCTTCATTGGGTGACAAATAATTATCCAGTGAATTCCCTTACTTCCCCTTCAGTAATTCTTTTTCTTTGCTCTTTATACCAATTACCAACTCTGCTTCATTAGGCCTGATCCACTATCAGCATCTCCACCCTCCAATTTACCCTCAGCATTTTTCAGACTCAAAGACATCCGACCCATTTGCACTCAAATGTACTCATACGAACCTTTATGGCTTCATAAGAACCAGTGATGAGGGCAATGAAGAGACTGAGAACCATGTAGATGAAAAGGCTGATGAAGCTGTACAGGTAGATCTGGCTGAACAACCAAACCAGTATACTCTTCTGCTGCATATGGGAGAATGTCACGAACATGTCGTCCCCATTGATGAGTGAAAACAAACAATCGGACACCATCGAGAGTGTTCGAAACTGCAATACAATGGAGACAAACATTACGTGGTTCCTTAGACCATTCCTGCCTCCCGCATGGCAGCACTCTACTGAAACACCAACCCATTAGCCTGCCTCTTACATTGTCACTCCCACAAAGCCACATGCACTGAAAGCAAGACAGACCTTGTTTACCCAGAGGAGCTTTAACCCAAACCGACAAGAGCAGCCAAATGCTTCCTTGCATACTCAAGTGGAATGGCAGAAAACTAAGAGGTTGCAAGGAGCAGAGAATGGAAGGCTGGTTTGCAGCAGTGAATGAGTGAGTAATGGAAAGGTTAAAGATAGAGGAGGAATGCAGGAGGGAGTTGTGGAGTTATCAGATGGAGGGGGAGCTAGGTATTGCCTTCAGTTTCCCTGTACTCTTTACATTCAGAGCTAATGTTTCACACTGTCGTTTTGAACAACATTGGTCTTGTAACCTGAATTAGTCTGTGATCAGGGTTTTCATGGACAGAGACGGTTGTTTCCCACCTAAAATATAACCCCATTCAATGAAAGCTGTATTCAAAGTTTACCCATACCCCCTTTCTAAGCATTGAAATTGTGTCTGGTTACCAGAATGCAAATGAATTGTGTCTCTGCACCCTATTTATCAGCTGACCAAGTACAGGCAAGAGAAACAGAAGCTTGTTTGCTCGGACCAGGGACGTGAGAAGTAGGTGGAAAACTTAGCTGGTCTCCGAGCAATTAGGAAGCTGCAGATCAACGATTATGTAGTGGGCTTTTGCCATGTTAAACTAAGATCTCAGATCCATCAAAAGCACTGCAGACTGAGGTGATTAGTCAGTAGCAAAGGTTAGTAGGCAGCTGCAGTGAGGGGTCACCAAAGGTTGCAGAAAATGAGGAGACGAAAGGACAGAGTAAATGCTGCAAGCACTCAGTTCAGTTAGCATCTGTGGTAAGAGAAACAAGGATAACATTTCAGATAAGGAACTGCTTTCCTCCCCAGAGACGTTGCCTGACCTGCTGAGTCTCCCAATATTTTCTGATTTTATTCCAAATTTACAGTATTTTTTTACTGCCCTAGAATACTACATCTTCAACTGCTACATTAAGGTTACTGTAATATGTCAACCCAAATTCAAGATATTCCATCCCAAAATAAGAAACCCTGGTTTGTAGTCATTTATTGAAAGCCCTTCGTCAGGATCTCTGTACAGTGGTGGTGAGTTAACTACCAGCACATTGAACATGCAGTACGCAGGGATAGGCACTTGTTAATTCAATCAGCTTCAGAAATGTAACAAAGTTTCTAAGATTTATTCTGACATTAAGTCAAAGCCTCTGTGTTCGTGTTCTCTCCCTCTCTCCCCCTCGCTACCTCTACCTCTGGTGCACAAGTCCTCTGTTCAATCAAACGCAGAGAAGTGTTCTTGATCCCCTGGTTAACATTTGCACTCAACTAGTCCCAATGAAATTAATTAGCCAGTCATTTATTACACCATCAAAACAAACAAGCTGCCAGAATAGCTATCACCACCGCATTGGCTGTAGAGAGAACTGAGAGTTCCAAGTCGAAAAAGGCAGGATACTTCCAGTCCTGACCTTATTAGGATGACAGGATTATCCCGACATACCTTCTCATGATAAGGACCCAGCACTATCCAGCCACAGAAACAGTAACCCATATAGATCACAGCAACACAACAGCAGAATCTGATCACATTCGGGAAAGCTGCTCGGAGAGTCACAATGAGGATCTGTAGGAAGACAGATACTTCAGTTACCTGAGAACAAAGCTGCAATGTAACACACAGGGCTTCACATGATCACACTCTCACACACGGGTGGTGAGGCTTGATGGAAAATAAGCTCAGCGAGACCTTACTGAACCACAAACATGGGTCGGAAAGGCATCTTAGGGAATCTTTGAAGACAGAGCTGTGAAGCCTTGGAACACTCAGGAAATGATACTCAGCCAGAGGATAGAGGTTGTACCAGGATAAAGATAAATGAGGGCAAGGTTCACAGAAAACTACATATAATGAATAAATGATGAATAAAACTCCTCTCTGGTTTCGATTAGAACCAACGTTTTGATGAGAAACTCCACTATCTTCTTCAGGAATGATGCCTGGGCATGTCTGGTCTGGTGGTGTGTATATATACACCTTTCGTCCTCATTGGATAGTCCTCATCCAAACAGGTTTCTACTCTCCTTACCTTGTTCACAATCAAATTCCAGTGCTTACTTAGAGCGAGACCTTCGTCCTTATTAAATTTCTTTTACTCTAGTTTTATTTTAATGGCTTCCTTTACCAGGCGATCCCAAAAGCTATTGGCACGACACAGTGGTGTTTTCCCAGAGTATGTGACAAATAAAGTCGTCTTGGGCTTCCAGCCAGGTACAGGTATCAATTGTAAATTATGCGTCGATGACAAACTCCGCTCTCTTCAGTAATGATGCCTGGGCAAGTCTAGTCCAGTGGTAGTCCCTGTAGTTCATCCTGCGTGGTTAGTCATCCTATCCAGTTTCTGCTCTCCCACCTTGTTTATAATTAAATTCCAATTTTTACCTGGAGTGAGACCTTCAACTTTGTTAAAATTCTTTTCCTCTAGTTTTATTTCAATGGCTTCCTTTCCCAGGCGGTCCCAAAGCCAATGGTGTGGCACAGTAGTTTTGTGTTGTCACAGTCAATCCTACCGCCATTGTGAATACAGTGTTCTGCTACCACTGTTTTCTCCAGGTAACCCAAACGGATACACCTCCTGTGCTCCTTCATGTGGGTTTCCACTGTGCATCCCGTCTGGCCGATATATGCTGCTCCTCGTTCACAGGGAATCCTGTAAACGCCAGCCAACCTGAGCACCAGGTCATCCACAAACCCATGAGGAAACTCGAGTCACAGCTTATGTGGGACAAAGATGACCAGGGACTCAGATCAGCTGGCAGAACACTGTATTCACAATGGCCATAGGATTCACTTTGAGAACACAAAACTACTGTGCCACACCACTGGCTTTGGGAACACCTGGGAAAGCAAGCCATTGAAATAAAACTAGAAGAAAAGAATTTTAACAAAAGTGAAGGTCTCACTCCAAGTTAAAAACTGGAATTCAATTGTAAACAAGGTTGGAGAGCAGAAACTGGACAGGGGTATAAATACCCAGGCATCATTACTGAAGAAAGTGGAGTTTGTCATCGAAACATCAGTTATAATTGATACCTGTACCCGGCTGGAAGCCCAAGAAGACTTTACTTGTCACATACTCTGGGAAAGCACTAGACCCTTTCTTCACATGAAGATGGCTTGGATCCCCAAATATTAAAGGATGATTCAGTTGAGTGTAGGATAACTGAAAAGTGTGTTTTTTTGAGCAGATGGAAACTATTTACACTCTGTGCAGCAAGACGAGGGCAAGCAATAACATCAGAATGGAGTCCAAGTTGCCCAGGGGTGGTAACAGGAACTATTTTTCCCCACAAAAAGGAGGGTCAAAATTCTTCAAATCTCTTCTTCCAAGTACTGTTGAGTCCAGGGCGGGTGGGAAAGGGTGGTTGGGGTGAGGATACATACATAAAATTTCAAGTCCAAGTTTTACAAGTAGATGCAGTTAAGATACAGATTCGAGGGCAGAGCTTAGGAGGACGATGGCGCCTAACAGCGATTCCTTTGCTTGCATCTTCGGAAATAGCTTTATTTCTATCTTTAATATCTCTATTTTTCCCTTTCAGGGTTCTTTTGAAGACCTTGTCCTGGAGTTACACGCTGACTTTGGTTCTTTGTGGAAATGGGACCCGCTCTTGAGGTCTCACAACTGGCCGCTATTCAATATGCCAAGGACATGGCCTAGCACACGAGCGCGCCTTCAGGGTTCTGGGATTTCATGGCTTTGGAGGTGGACAGACTCGAGATTGGTGCTGCCACAGAAAACTGGTGTGTCGTGGGAGATGGAAGATCGAAAGCTGCTGGCTATGTGCCCCAAGTTCTTTGGACACAGAGCTCAGAAGAAGCGTGGCAACAGACTTTTAACACCATAAATCAGCGAGTTGTTTGTTATGTCTCCCCTCTTGCTGTGAAACGGAGACACCTCTTTTTCCCTTATTAGGCAGGGACAGCGCCTTCAGTATGTTGAATACCGGGTGAACGGGTAGTCTTTGGGGTGCTGCTAGTCTGTGTCTTTATGGATGCTTTGCTGCATGCTTGAGTGCTCAGTGGGGGGATGCCATTGCTTTTTTGCTGGTGGGGGAGGGGTTCATTGCTTTGGTGCTGCTTGTGCATGCAGGGGAGCTGGGGGTGCTTTGGGGTTCTAACTTTTAACTGTCATTCTTTCTTTGGGGCACTCCTCTGTTTTCGTGGATGCGAAGAAAAAGAATTTCAGGATGTATATATTTCTCTGACATTAAATGTACCCAATGAACCATGGATTTATTACATTGCAGATGAGGTTTCAGTAACTGTCTTAGCACAGATATCTTGAACACCACAGTACAATCTTTATGTTCTTTGATGGTGAAGGCTTTGATTTCACTCATATTGCTCTTACTTACATTGTATTTCTGAAAGAAACTCAAATAGCGAATCACTCCAACCCAAACTAACAGAGTTGAGGTCCCTAGTAGAATACTGCACAGGTCATAGGATGCTAAATTCTGAAAACAAAAACAAACCATTTGGATTAAACACAATGCTGATGAGGTTTACTATACAGATACTCCTGACATTTCACTGGCTCACATTGTAAACCTTTAAAGTCATCTGTACTAAATATTCTAGTACACTATTAGGGAAAAGGCTGATTTTTTTTGCTCCAATATTCTGGTCATTATTTATCCCTTGCTCAGCACCTAGAAAGTCATTACTTGGCTGTTATTAACACCTACAACAAATAAGTGTTTCCATGTTAAAGCTGCCACTTCAAATTGCCTTTAAAGCACAATGGCCGTTTTAATGCAAGTTTGGAAGGTGCTATAGAAATACACCATTAATTAAGCCTGACTTGCTTTCAGTAATGAGCAATTGGTACTCAGTCTTCTGAAAGAGTTTATTCTTATTATGTTGCTTGGCTGAAACATACTACACTACTATTGAAGCACCAAGCAAACTCAATTACAGTTCTCCGCAATGCTGCTGGCAAGTATTGATCATTAAGGACCCCAAGCACCCAGGTCATGCTCTCGTCTCGCTGTTGCAATCAGGTGGTACAGGAGCCTCAGGACTCACACCACCAGGTTATTACCCCTCAGCCATCAGGCTCTTGAACCAGATGGGTAAATTCACTCAACATCACTTGTCCCATCACTAAACTGTTTCCACAACCTATGGACCCACTTTCAAGGACTTTTCCTCATGTTCTTGATATTTATTGCTTAATTATTTAGTATTGTTTCTTATTTTTGGAAAAAACAACAATGTTTTTTATGCTTGTTGTCTTTTGCACTTTGAGTTGCCATCTGTCCTGTTGGGTGTAGTTTTTCCATTGACTTTGGTCTCTTGTATTTACCATGATTGTCCGTACGAAAATGAATCTCAACATTACATATGGTGACAGTTGACCTCCGATATTAAACTTACTTTGAACTTTGTTAATTCATGCTAGAGATCCAGCCACCAAGCCAACTGATATGCTTGAGCTGAGGATATGCTGATAGGCACAGGAGCCAGTCATCAGGCATCTCTAATCAAAGCCTCACTGGTGGCAGAGGACGGAAATGAAACTGTCTTTCAGGAGGGTGAACACTAGCAAGGCAGCAGGCCCCAATAGAGTACTTGGCAAGGCTTTTTAAACTTGGGCTAACCAACTGGCTGGGGTATTCAAAGATGTTTTCAATCACTCATTGATGCAGTCATGAGTTCCCACCTGCTTCAAAAGGGCAACAATTATACCAGCGCCCAAGAGCAAGGTGAGCTGTCTGAATAGCTATTGTCCAGCAGCACTCATGTCTATGGTGATTAAATGCTTTGTGGTTAGTCATGGCTACAATGGACTCCTGCCTCAGTAAGAACCTGGACCCCCTGCAATTCGCCTATCACCACAATAAGTCTATGGCAGACACAATCTCAATGGCTCTCCACACAGCCTTGGAAAATCCGGACAATACAAATACCTATGTCAGGATGCTGTTTATTGACAATAGCTCAGCGTTCCTACACCATCATTCCCACAGTCCTGATCAAAAAGCAATAGAACCTGGGCCTCTGTACCTCCCTCTGCCAGAACACCCGTGACTGTAGGGCTAGGCATAGCTCAAATGTCATCTTTAAATTTGCTGATGATACAACCATTGTTGGCAGAATCTCAAAAGGTGATAAGACCATATAGGAGTGAGATATACCAACTAGCTGAGTGGTGTCCTAGCAATGACTTTACACTCAACATCAGCTCGACCAAAGAGCTGACTTCAGAAAGGGTAGAATGCAGGAACACAAACCAATCCACATGGAGGGATCAGAAGTAGAGAGAGTGAGCAGTTTCAACTTCCTGGGTGTCAATATCTCTGAGGACTTAAACTTGTCGCAACATATTAATGCAGCTATAAAAGCAGCAAGACAGTGGCTATATTTCATTAGGCCTTTCAGGAGATTTGGTTTGTCATATAAAACAATTGAAAACTTCTGCAGATGTACCTTGGAGAGCATTCTGACTGCTGCCTGGCATGGGAGAGTGGGAGCTACTGCACAGGATTGAAGTAAGTTACAGAAAGTTGTAAAATTAGTCAGCTCCATCGTGGGCACTAACATCTATAGTAACCAAGGAGAGGTGCCTCAGGAAGGCAGCGGCCATCATTAAGGATCTCCACCATCCAGGACATGTCATCTTCTCATTGTTACTGTCAGGAAGGAGATACAGAAGCCTGAAGGTCCGCACTGAATGACTCAGGAACAGCTTCTTCCCCTCTGATCATCTGATTTTTAAATGGCGCATAAACACTACCTCACTACTTTAAAAAAAAAATTGTTTTTGAACTCCTTAACAAATTATTTAACGCGCACACACACACAACACAGAAACTGAAAAGTTCATCTGTGCGACAGGAGAACACACATCATAAAACAATAGTCTGTTTTATTATTTTGTACATTATTGCACATTGGTAAATTATTGTCTATTATTCTGTACTTTATTAGTTAAGTCATAGTTATTAGTTAAGTCATTAGTTAAGTCTGCACACTGCTAAGTATGGTTTTAGATGTTGCTGCTGTAAAAAAATAATTTTCCACTCGGGAACATAAAGTACTTATAAATATACATATTTAATCACATACATATAAACACATACACAGACACACATATATACACGTTTACTGTAATTCAGTTTTTGTTTCTCTACATTATCTATTGCATTGTACTGCTGCCACAAAGTTAACAAATTTCACAACATATGCCAGTGATATTAAATCCAACTCTGATTCTGTATTTTGGATGCAGCTAAACGAGTACCTTGTATTACACCTGTCTTTCACTGAGTTACACACTGACATGATAGTGCAACATTCCAGCAGGTGGCACTATCAACAGTACTACCAGTTCAGGGGTGGCCGAGCCTCGGGCCGGGGTCAGGCGTGGGCCGGGGTTGGACGGTCGGGGGTGGACCGAGCTCAGGCCGGGGGCAGATGGAACAACTGCCATTCAAACAGCAAAGCTTTGAAGTCCATCAAGCTACATGAAACTGCTAGATAATAGATTGAAAAGAAACTATTTTCTATCTACCAACAAGTAGGAAGTTCAAAGTACATTTATTATCAAAGTACATATAATACATACAGCTTTGTTTCCTTACAGGCAACCACAAAGCAAAGAAAACTATTTTTTAAAAAAAAGACCATCAAACAGCCAATATGTAAAAAAAAGAACAAATCGTCCCAACAATAGAAGGTAAACAAATAACATGCAGAACTAAAGTTAAAGAAAGTGAGTTCACAGCCAGGAGCCCATTAGTTGCAGGCCGCAGCCTCAGTTCAGCATAAAGACAAGTAAACCTCACTGAGCAGTGAGCTGAATACCAGACCATGCCCGGCCTCCGGCCTGACAGACCTTTTCAATCTGGCCCAGCACTGAAATCAACCAAACCTCAACTCATTCCTTGTTCTCGGACCTGGGCACTGCCACTTTGACACGGTCTTGAGCCTCGAGCCCACTACCTTGATTTTGTGTATACCCAACCTTTCCAATGTGGCCCAATGCTTAAATCGTAAAAACATTGGCTCATTCTTAGCTCTCAGGCCTGGGCGCTGCCACCTCAAATCTGCCTCACCTCACCACAGATCTGCCATTTCAAACCTGATCCAGGACCGCTCCAGCAGTGGCCATTCATTGGCTCATTCCTCAGTCTCGGCCACAGGCCCCGCTGCTTCAATTCAGCCTGTACACACCACATCACAAACGTTCTGCATCTTCAAGACTTCAACTCAACAGATTGTAAAGGCAGTTCAAAAGCTCAGCTCCAAAAGGGAAGTTATAGGCTATCGACTACTGTGATGGTTTTCCAGAAAAATTGTGATTAATAAAGTAGTCAGTAGTTTTACTTACTGCCTGTAAGTCATCACCGTGTTTCACCAGTGCCATCTCAAACAGCGACCATGAAATTGGCAGACAACTGTAAAAGCCCACCTGGTTTCTGCCAGTCACCAGGGAAGGAAAGCTGCTGCCATGCCCTCACCAAGTACACAGGTATCTGCAGACCCACAGTAACTCTGAACTGTCACACCACTCAATTCACGACAAGGGCAATGAACACAGGTCCTGCCAGCACTTGTGGGAATCTCACGCAGGTGTACAAACCTCACACTAAAATGGAGTTCGTCCTTTGTTCTAATTATGTTTTCTTTAAAAATTGTGTGTAATGTTTGTTTTTCTTGTGAAAGCACCTCTACTTCCTTTGGAGTTTGCAAAGATTTGGCATAGCATTTAAAACTGTTGGCAAACTTCTATGGATGGGAATGGTGAGAATACTGACTGGTTGCATCACAGCATGGTATGGAAATACCAATGCCCTTGAACAGAAATTGCTGCAAAACGTAGTGGATATGGCTCAGTCCATCACAGGTAAAGCCCTCCCCACCACTGAGCACATTTCCACAGAGCTCTGTCACAGGAAAGCAGCATCACCAGGGACCACATCACCCAGGTCATGTTCTCTTCTTGCTGTTGTCATCAGGAAGATGACACAGAAGCCTCAGTACTCTCACCACCAGGTTCAGGACCACTTATTACCCTTCAAACATCAGGTTCCTGAACCAGAGGGGATAATTTCCCTCATCCCATTACTGAACTATTCCCACAATCTGGGGACTCACTTTCAAGGACTCTTCATCCCATGCTCTCAATATTTATTGCTTTTGTTTTTGCAGTTTGCCATCTTTTGCACATTGGCTGTTAATGCTGTTGGGTGCAGTCTTTCATTAATTCTGTTATAGTCATTGGATTTACTGTGTATACCCGCAAGAAAACAAATCTCAGGGTTGTGCATGGTAACATATGTAATTTGATAATAAATTTACTTTGAATTTAAACCATTTACTGAGGATAAATAGCATGCCTTTCTGCACTGAATGAAGTCACGAGCTCAATAATATGCAGCATGAAATGATACGGCTTCCCATACCTTGGTCTCAATTCCTATCTTCATGATCGTACCCACAAAGGTGAGCACATCACTGATAATCAGCAGAACGTACCAACCATTGATAAACTCCAAGCGAGTGGTGCAGGACACATCCTTTTTGTGCTTCAGCTGGAAAAATTCCCTAAATTGCTGGATTAAAAGAAGAGGTTTAATGAATCTTTCAACATCCACAGTTTTAAATCTCTGGGCACCTCAGATTCGCTGCCAATCTATGGCGACTGATATATACTGTACAGGGCTGCTGGGGTGGGTGAGGAAACAGTGGACATGCCAAGGGAGATGTTAACATCTCAGGTCCTCAGCTGAGCACACACTTATTGCTACAGAACACCCCTGTTGTACAGAGAATTAACAATGAGACCATTGATAGGTCTGGAGAGAGAATCAAAGTCTTTTGCCCAGGATGGAAATGTCAAATACTGAAGGGGAAAGTTTAGGGATGAGTTACAAGGCCAATTATTTTTTTATCTATGGAGAACGGTAGGTGTTTGAAATGGACTGCAAGGGAAGTGATGGAAGCAAACACAATACTAATGTTTAAGCGGCATCCAGATGGGTCCTGGAACAGACAGGAAAGGAAGGGATTTACAGCAGGCAGATCAGATTAGATAAAATTAGCATCATGGTCAGTATAAACCTCGTGCGTGTAGGCCTGCCCCTGTACTGTTTTACATTCTTATCTGAGGGCTAAAGTTGGTTGGAGACTCAAACACCCATTGCCCTGTGTGAAATGGATCCAGTAACTGAATGTGAATGACAGCCACGCTTTGCAGAGCACTGAAGGGATTGTTTTAGAGCTATACTTGATATTAAACACTTGAACAGAAAAGTCATCAAAAACCAGACTCAGGGACTGCCCACCAACCTTAGCATGGCCTCACTGATAAAATACAAAGTTTAACTGTTAATTTTGCTATTCCCAGTATTTCTTCACCATAGCCCTTTATAATTCAAGGAAGACATGTGTTTTTGTTATTCTAATTCTCTTTCAATAAAGACCAAAACTTCTTGCATTCCCAGTTCTCAGCTTTGTTATTTCTGTTGAATGGCATCTGGATCCCTCTCAACACTAATGTCTAGCAATCTCAGAAAATGCATCTGTAGAGAATGAAACAGCTGCTGTTTTAACTGGGAAAAGAGGGAAACCAAATTTCAAACACCCATCAACTCAATTAGATCTCACCCTATCAAGAGAAAATCCAATTGTGTTCTATCCTTCACAGCCTTCTGTCCCTGGAACCCAACTTGTCTCTTTCCTGGGGCATGAAGAGGCCCTGATCTAAAATGACTGCTTCTGTTCCCACCAAAACTGCCTGAGTAGCTGAGCACTTCCAACCCTTTGCTTCAGATTTCTAACATCTACCATTTATTTTAATTTTCACTTATAGTGCACAACATCATCTTCCCATTATGTTCCATCTGACACGTCCTTAACCATTCACCAAGCCTATTTATATACTCTACACCTTTATGGCCCATACTCCTATCAAGTTTTGTACCAGCAGCAAACTGAATGCTTCACCTAAACTATAGCTACTGACAATGAACACAGATGGAGCCACATCACCAGTCCCTTTGACACACCATGGGTAACAGTTTAAACCCAGAAATGACCTGTTTATTCCACTGCATCCAGCTGACCAATTCACAATTCCTGTCAGTATTTCTGCAGAGAACATTCTGATTGCTTCCATCACCACCTGATATGGAGCAGCCAAAGCACACGATTGTAAGAGGCTTTTTAGAAGGTTAAAGACACAATCAGCTCCATGACAGACACAGGCCTCCTCACCAAAGTCATCTTCAAAAGGCAATGCCTCAAGAAAACCACATCCATCATGAAGGACCCTCAACACCCTGGACATGCTCCCTTCTCATCGCTACCATCAGAGATAGTATTGGAGCTTGGAAGTTGTACAGTAACCTGAAGTCACACACTCAAAGTTAAGGAAGTTTCTTTACCTCTGTCATCAGATTTCTAAATGGAATGTGAATGTTACCTTGCTATTACTATTTCACAATACTTATTTTTAATTGCAACTTATAGTAGGTTGTTATGCTGCACTGTACTACTTGCCACAAAACAACAAATTGCACAACTTATGTCAATGACAATAACCTAATTCTGATATAGTGTCTCCCAAAACCATGCATAACACGCTGTAAGGTTTCACTATTAAGGCTAACGTAATGGCTTCTATGTAATGTTCCACTGCTAAGGAAATGGTTTCTCTGTAGCAGCAATGTTTGGTTATGGCTAGAGATAATGGGGCTTTGGAATGGAGGGGTTAGCCAATGAGGAAATATTGTTCTTTCTTGTGTGTCTGAAAGCCAGGTTTTTCGCAGTCTTTCGCCAGGGAGCAATGGAAAGAGAGGACTCGAATGGAGAGAGTCGGAAGACCACCGGGCGGAGTGGACTGAGGAGCGAGAGTACGAGGGCCGGCTACGCTTGGAGGTCGATAGTTGATGAATAGCCATATCAGTGAGCTCTAACGATGAGCAATAGACTTTTTCCTTAAAATAGGCCCTTTTACTTTTTATTTTCTTTACTAACCCTCTATCCAGATTAAGATTTATAAAGTTCAATCATTTAATTGCATATGGTGTACCGTCTGATATTTTGTGGTGCGGATTTGTAACCAGGCAACACATCATGCAGCATCCACACAAACTAGATTGCTGAGTTTGGCGGGGCCAGAAGTTGCTTTCCCCTAGACGAACACGTGCTGGCCGAGCCTGAGGGTTACACATGCATTCTCATTCTCTGAATTATACAGAATGGAAACAAACCCTTCAGCTCAACTGGTCCATGCCAGCCAAGGTTCTGTTTAATAATCTCTTGATGAAGGCACGTGAAAAGCTGAAACACACAATGGGTTCCTTCTCCTCTATTCTACTGGCTGCAACTCCACCAAAAATCTGACCATTCGACCCATCAAGTTTGCTCCACCAATTCTTCCAGTCATCCCCGCTCCCCTGCTTTCACCCCATACCCTTTGATGCCCTGGCTAATCAAGAACCTATCTCTGCTTTAAATACACTAAATGACTTGACCTCCACAGCCGCTTGTGGCAACAAATTCCAGATTTACCACCCTCTGACTAAAGTAATTTCTCCGCATCTCAGTTCTAAAAGGACGTCCTTCAATCCTGAAGTTGTGCCCTCTTGTCCTAGAATCCCCTACATGGGAAATAACTTTGCCATATCTAATCCGTTCAGGCCTTTTAACATTCGGAATGTTTCTATGAGATCTCCCCTTATTCTCCTGAACTTCAGGGAATACAGCCGAAGAGCTGCCAGATGTTCCTCATACAGTAACCCTTTCATTCCTGGACTCATTCTTGTGAATGCTCTCTGAACCCTCTGCAACATCAGCATATCCCTTCTAAAATAAGGAGCCCAAAACTGCACACAATGCTCCAAGTGTTGTCTCACAAGTGCCTAAGAGCCTCAACATCACATCCCTGCTCTTATATTCTATACCTCTAGAAATGAACGCAAACAGTACATTCGCCTTCTTCACAACTGACTCAACTTAGAGGTCAACATTTAGGGCATCTTGCACAAGGCCTCCCAAGTTCCTTTGTATCTCTGCATTTTGAATCCTCTCCCCATCTAAATAATAGTCTGCTCGTTTATTTCTTCCACCAAAGTGCATGACCATACACTTTCCAACATTGTATTTCATTTGCCACTTCTTTGCCCATTCCCCTAAACTATCTAAGTCTCTCTGCAGGCTCTGTTTCCTCAACACTATCCATTCCTCCACATATCTTTGTATCATCGGTGAATTTAGCCATCAATCCATTAATACCGTAGTCCAAATCATTGACATGCATCGTAAAAAGCAGCGGTCGCAACACTGGCCCCTGTGGGACTCCACTGGTAACTGGCGGCCAGCCAGAATAGGATCCCCCTTATTCCCACTGTTTATTGCTGACCAGCCAATGCTCCACCCACACTAGTAACTTCCCTGTAATTCCATAGACTCTTATCTTGCTCAGCAGCCTCATGTGTGGCACCTTGTCAAAGGCCTTCTGAAAATCCAAGTACACCACATCTACAGCATCTCTTTTGTCTACTCTGCCCATCCTAAGTGTCCTGTTACAATTGTTGAAAGGGAATGAATGCAACTTTTCCCCTACTCATTCTGAGATTAGGCTAACTGGTATGCAAGCTCTTTCTCTTTGACTCATGTCATGGGTGGGGGTAGATTTGCTGCTTCTCATCCATGAGAAGTTTGGAAGATGACAACCAGTGTATCTACTATCTCTGCAGCTACCTTACAAAACCCTGAAATACAGATGACCCTTTGGATTTATCAGCTTTCATCCATCTCCACTAACGTTGGAAACGACATGACATGTGTACTCACGGCTTCCAGCTTGACTCCACGGATGATTGACCTCAAGCACAGAATAAAGGACGCCAGGCACAACGCAATGACACAGATGTCGAACATCAGGAGGCCAGTATCATTCCCACCTGGTATTTGGAATGGAAAGAGATGAGCAGGAGAAAAGAGAAATTAACCTCCAATTAAATATTTCCTCGTTCATAGACCTACTAAAACTACTTAAGAATGAATAGGACATTGGGATAGGAGTTGCCAAACAGTTTCGAACCAAGGTCAGTTGCATCCACTTGTGTGGCCATTAGATGCCACAGCGTTAAGAGTAAACAGTTTTTGAATAGTCTTGAAGAAAGGTCTCCACCTGAAATGTCAACTGTTTGCTCATTTCCGTGGACGCTATCTGATTGCTAAGTTCCTCCAACATTTTGTGTTTTGCCTTGGTTCTCTAGTATCTGCAGAGTTTCTTGTATTTATAGTTTTTAAAATAGTGTCAGTTCTGTGTGTTTGTGTTCAAAAAGCAGTGATTATAGTCACTGATAGTTAGTTGGTGAGAAATGAGCAGTAAGACAATTCAGAACAGTTTTGCTTACTGTGGGTTCAAACATTCAGGTTTGGAGATACCAGATATGGCCGGGAGTGAAAATGAAACAATTTCACTACTTCATAAAGTTAGGAAGTACAAAGAATTTAAAGGTACAACAATCAAACATTACAATGAAATGAATATTTGGAGGTCGCAATCATTGAAAGCATTGTATGAAGGCAGTCCATTATCTGCACTCAGTGACTGTGCTGATTTTGTTCATTTACAGTCAAAAGAACATGGCAGTGTTCAGTGGATGAAATGCAGTCCCTAGCTGACTGTATTAAGGATCTGGACACACTTCCATCAAAAAACTATCAGGAACTAGTGCAGTTTTATAGTACTGTGGTGGTATTGGTAGTGTTCCAATTTGTTCTGCGTCTCAATTAAATACACAATTTGTTACTCAGATAAGTGATAACTTATCTTGTTTTTTTTAAAATTATGTCTTAACTGTTTCCGTGAAACTACAGGTAATTGGCATAGCCACTTAAATAGACCAAAATATAGTGGTCCCAACGGGTCTTAATTGCACATGACAAACAGCAGACCCAGCACCAAGCTCTGTAACACACCACTGCTCACAGAACTCCAATCCAAAAAGCAACCATCCAGGACCGCCAAGCCAATCTTGTGTCTAACTGGCTACCTTACCATCGATCCCATGTGCCCAAACGTTCCAGACCAGACTACTATGGAACAGTACAGCATAGGGACCTGCCATTCAGCCCACAATGCTGTGCAGAATTTAAACTAGTGACACCCAATTCCGTTAACCCCTTCTTCCATGCAGGACAAAGTCAATACAAGTCTAGTTGACAGTTTTTAAATGACAGCCTCCTATTTAGCAAAACTGATTAAAATCAAAGCACCAGTAAAGCCAGCACTCCAACCTCATCACAAGCCTTTACAGCAAAGAGGCCGCCTTCTGGACTGTCATGCCTATGCCAGCTCACAAAAGCCATCTCATCCCAGCAACAAATTCCTGACCCACCAGGCCCCATCCCTCCTCCCACGGTTTCCTGCTGAATTGGCTTCAAGCTCCACCACCCTTCCAAGTCCAGTAATACTGTAAATGGAGAGGCCACTTTCAGCAGTCAAGAGAGGAGCAGGGCCAACAAACAAATGAATCAAACACCAAGGAGGGGGTCCAAATTTGGAGGGAGTTGCATCATGCACTATAAGACATTCCCACTTTCTAAAGTATTCGCAAGTGCCTGCGCCCTAAGACTCTATGTTCACTCTTCCATCTTCACCTTATCTCACACCCTTCCAATGCAGTCCATGTTTAAGACTTGTTTGGCAGGTAAGAACTCCTGTTTTATCAGCAGAGTTTCAAACTTCCTCTGGGTCTATAAAAAGAGAAGCAGGCTCTACCAGAGCGATCATGTTAGAGTGGTCATTTGAAGAGGGGCTCTGTTCTAAGTGCTATGTTTGATGTCAACATGCTGCAGGTAGTAGGGTGATATTAGGAAAAGAAGAGGGATAGACATGCAGTGCAGGAGTCCTCTGAGGCCACTCTCCTGGAGAACTAGTATACAGTTTTGGATACTGTTGTGGGGGAGAATGGCAGTTAATTCCACAGGGAAGGGAAAGCAGGCATGATTACACAGATAGGAAACTTTCTGTTAGGGGGACAGAAAGGAGATCATATGGTTGCAAACGGGACTCAGGGATGGTGTGTTGTCTCCCTGGTTGCCTCTGAGCAGTTTCAAGGGGGTGAGCAATCAAAAGTAGATGTGCACGTTAGCACACACAATCAAGAAAGAGATAGAGTCCTGCAGAATGAATGTAGAGAGTTAGGAGAGGAAAGGATAATGAGAGTAATAACCTCTGGATTACACGCAGTACTATGGGCTAGTGAGGGGGGAAAAAAAAAAAGAGGAGAATATGGAACTTGACTGCTCGGCTGAAGAGCTGGTGTAGGAGCAGGGGTGGACCTTTGAGATATCTTCTAGAACAGAGGTAACTTGCACCAGAGGGATGGGTTACACCTGAACTCCAAGGAGACCAATATCCTGGCAGGAAGATTTGCTCTTGTTGCAAGGGTGGGCAAGGGGATGGGATCGCAAGTATCAATAAGGCTGAGAGACAATTCAATGATAGCAAGATCAGTAGACAGCACAGGCAGTAGTGAGGGAAAAAAAACTGCTGAATTAAAATTACAGTTACTTCAATGTAAGAGAGCTGACATGCAAGGTGGACGAACTCAGGGCATGAATAGCTACCTTGGACTGGGATAAAGCCAATACAGAAATATGGCTTAGGGACAGGAATGATGGCCGAGCTTTCCAGTGGACAGAGATGGAGAAAAAGAAGGGAGAGGTGCACTTCTGATTAAGGAGAAGATCACGGCAGTAGTACAAGATAAAACTACTGAAATCATCCACTAAAGCTTTTTGAATAGGTAGAAATAACAAGGGAATGAACACCTTGGTAGGTTTGTATTGTAAGCCCCCTAATAGTCAATGGGAATTAGAGGAGCAAATATGCAGAGAGATTGCAGAGGATAGCAAGAATAATAGGGTGGTCATAGTAGGGGAAGTTATCTTTCCTAATATAGACTGAGACTGCCATTGTGCCAAGAGTTTAGACAGGTGAAACTTAAAGTGTATTCCAGTAATTTTCCTTAGGCAATATATACACAAGGATCCACCGGGGAGGGGGTAAAGCTTGACCTACTCTTAGATATAGGGCAGAAAAGTGACTGAGGTGTCAGTGGGGGAGCACTTTGGGATCAGTGAACATAGTTCTGTTAGTTATTAATTAGTTCTAAAAAGGAACACATCTAGTCCACGAGCTATAGTTCCAACATTAGCTTTAGTCTATTTTGAGAGTACTAACCAAGAACTTGCAAAAGTTGGAGCAGAGTTTTGCAAAGGAACATCTGGCAGTGGGAAGGTTTCAAAATTTGCATGTTTCTGTTAAGAGTGAAGGGCAAAACTGACAGCAGTCGGGAACCCTGGATGATGAGAGATATTGAGGCTCTGGTCAACAAAGAGGAGAGAGGATTCGTAGGTCAAATACAGGCACCGTCATTTACCTGTTACGCCACTGGCATTTAGGGCAGCAATGAAGGTCCTCTAATTCTGGCGGTGTTCAGAGCTTCCTTCAATGTGTTAGTAGCATCCTCCCAGTTTTCACTACTTCAGTTGTGCAGGTCCCAGGTGGAGACTCAGGAGTACTGTCACATTCAGATGTAGAATCATTCTTCATTGCTGTTTCCGTAACAATTTTGTTCTACCAGTCAGGATTGTTAACCCTGAGCTGAATCTCCCAAACCCAGAGAACCGGTGGACCACTCTACCCTTTGCTCTACCAAGAGTCAAGGCATAAAGCCCTGACTCCAGCCAACATAGCTCTCTGGGTCACTGAAGCATGCAAACCTCCAAACAACGACAAGATTGTGGCCCTCTTGGAGGAGATACAGGCACCAGGACCAAGTAAAACCCTGAAGTACAGAGGATGCAGAAGTGTACTTACTTTAGGAAATCAGAAGGCACGAAGAGGGCATGAAATAACTGTGGCAAAGCAAATTAAGGAGAATCAAAGATTTAATGTATGTTAAGGGGAAAAAAAGAGCAACTATAAAGATTATGGGGCCCCTCAATGAGTACTTCGCCTTTGTTTTTACCATGGAAGAGGACATGAAAGTTTTGGAAGTTAATGGCCAGATAGGTACATTGATAGGAAATGATGGGGAAAATAGGTCAAACCTGGGCAAATGGAACTAGTTCAGCTGGGAAACTTGGTCAACATGGGCCAGTTGAGCCAAAGGGGCTGTTTCCATGTTGTATGACTAACCACAGCAAATGCACACCAGGTCTATTTGGCTTGCTCTTTCCAATCAGCCAGGCACCAAAACACTTGCAGCTGAAACAATGATTCACTTGCATCCACTTCCTTCCAACTTAATGTCTTGTAATTGGTGTTCACAGTATGGTCTCTTCTAAAAGCCAAACATCAATTAGATGATCAGTTTAAAGAACACCTCTACAACAGCAGCCTGACAATACAATTCTCCACCTCACTGAGCCTGTGTCTTTGCATCTGACGATATTATGACAGTGCACAATAAAATCCTACGAAATAACAATTCGTCTTCCAACAAGATATACCACAGGGCTCAGCGTATGGTACTGAACTCTACAACTTCTGATACCAGTCTTTCCAGCATGTGCTAGAACTGGCCAGATGGGAGGCAAGGTCAGAATCTGCAACATTAACTCAGGTCTTGCTGTCTCATGGATGGCCTGACCTACCAGGTATCTCCAGCATTGTCTCTATTTTGTTACACCCTCCCTTGATGAAAATGTACCATGAGTAAGCCTTCATCACCCTCCCTCAGGCAATATCAGGCCATTTGTTCCAATTTATCTTGGCCTCTTTCATCACATCTTTTCTCTGTTCTTCACCTCTTTCCTTTGCCTGCAAAAGATTATTGATCTGAAACATTAACGCTATTACTTCCTCCACAGAATGGACCGGAGTATTCCAGTATTTTCTGTTTTTGTTCCATATTATCTTGTTATTATTTGGGGGAGTTTGGAAGGTGGATTAGTACATTAAAACTGTCTTTGCACAAAGACTTGGACCACTTTGGGATGTCTTGAAAATGATCTTCTAAACTGTCCTTCTTCCAAAGCCCAATCATGACAGGAGGGTAAAAGCAGTATTGATAGTGGCATCTGGTGGCTACCTTTGGAAATACCATGTTGGGCAGACACTGCCTCAAGATAAATCTGCTTAATAGCTGACATCACAAAAATCACACAATGGTGACCAGGTCATATTGTTGTCACCCATGGGTCAGCTTCTCAGAACAAGGGCACAACACCCTTCGCAAAGGCAATTAATTCACTGTTCAGCTACTGGGCCCATTCACAGTGAATGTGGCTCTCTAGCCAGTTTTCAGTTATCTAATATACAAGTCTTCTTGGAAGGAAAGTCACAGATAGCATGAAATCATTTTTAAGCAGCCTCATCATAGTATGGGGGTGGGAATGGGAACGGGAGTGGGAGTGGGGTTGGGGGGTTAACTTAATCATCGTGAGCAGAAGCCATGTGGCCAGAGAACCAGAGGATTACAAAGCAGACAGCAGATTTTCAGTCCATTGTAACTATACCAGGGCATTCCCACATTACTCCCACTTCCCATCATCCCCAAGGCCCAAATATCAACCCCACTTGCCCAGGGGAAAAAAAAACTTGTCCATCTCCCCCACCCTTCAACACATCAGCCCATAATAGTTGCACTGCCCACACTCCTCTGCCACCCCTCCCCCAGTGGCTCTGTACCAGTACACCTGCCCACACTACTCTCCCATAGCTTTCACTGTCCACAACCCTGTATCAATCCCACTGCCCCATACACTCCCATAGCACTGTATTATGTTTGAATTAAATACAATTACACACACCAACTCCAAGACAATTCTGCTGCTTCATCCTTTGACTGTATCCCAGTCTTAACATCTCACCAATTTTGCTGTCTGCCTGACTCAACACCAGAGCCCTGAGCCAATCCTAATCTAATCTCAATGCTTTATTCACCCCATTGACTGAGGCGAACCATCAGTGTACAGATCTGTGGTTACAATGGTGTCTGTTGTGTACGCTCACCATATCCATAAACACTGGGCTCTGTACATTCATTGATGACCACTTCATTGTCCAGATTGATCTTTATCCGACCACTGTGTGCCTTGTTATCAAACAGGATCTGCAATTAAATTGAAATCTGTTACACCCTCATTACTCCTGAAGGTCATGTCCCCTTCCCTCTTAGATAGCAAACCCCATCTTCCCAAAGCTCCCTGTGCAAGCTGGGGGTGGGGTTTGGGAGTGGGGGTGCAGTTTGCAGCTAACTACCATTGTCATCACATACACTTTCCAGTAGGGGAATAGTTGGTCAGAGAGGGGTGTGAAGTGGGGGACTGCCTTGGGTAGGACAGAGAAGGTTGCAGGGTGAGTTGTTGACTGGGTCCCTCCTACACAGCTTGTACCAGCTAACAACCTACAAGATGAGAATCTACCCCACAGCCAGCCCAGGGAATTGGTCAGTCCAAATCAGCCTGCACGGCTGCCCATCAAAATGCAGGAGACAAAATAACAACCTGCTGCATAGAAGCAACTAGCAAAGCCTGTTGTTGGGAGGCAAGTGCCTCAGAGAGGGAGTATGGCCGGAGACATGAGTGGAGCAGCTGGATCAGATTCAGGTTGTTGCTGTCTTACAATTCATGGAATTTGGTGTGATGCGGCAGCAACAGAATGGCATGACCAGCATTTACTTCCTTATCCCAAATAATAGTAGTGAACCACTTCCCTAACCCACTACCAGGGCATGAAGATGCTCCCTTACTCCATTAATTTTGGAGCCCCAAAATTCTGATCAGAAACCATAAAAAAAAATAATTTGCTAGTCCAGCCTGATTAAAGCCTGATTTATACTTGTGTGTACGGGCTACACCGTAGGCCTGATTTATACTTTTGCGTACCCCTATGCCGTAGCGAGCATGCGTAGTTGTGTCTGCGTCGCTTGACAATTCACCGCCAAAACGCTAGTTGGCGGTGGGGTTTCTATGCCACTGTGTTGAGTTTCTTCGTGAGAGACATGGATGAGGAAATGCATTTCAAATATTTTCCGATGTCTGCAGGTAGATTTGACGATTTGGTTCATCGTCTCCAACCATTTATTTCGCATCAGTGTACAGACAAGGCGGAGAAAAGCAACCAGAAATGTGTAGGAGGAAATGCAACGCTACCAAACAGACCAATCACAGTTGTTGCGGTCTGCGTCACCACGACGCTCGAGTTACTTTTTCGGGGAGGTGCACATCACCCTACAGTGTAGGGTATGGCGTAGGGTACGGTGTAGGGTACGCGGTACATACGGCGGACATTTGACGCAGAAGTATAAATGGGGCTTAAGGGTCTTGCCATTAATTGTACATTGTCTCTTCACACATGATCTTTCAAAGTGAAATGCCTCATTTATATCCACATTAACCTCCACCTGCCATTTCTCTGCTCATATCCTCAACTGATCCAGATTCCATCGTATCATTGGCAATCTTTAAAACTATCCACAGTGCACACACTCTGTATTGTCTACGAACATACCAATCCACCCTTCTATGTTTTCATCTAAGTTTTTATATTCATCAGAAACAGCAGAAGTCCTAGTACAGGCCCCTGTAGAACACACTAGTCACAGACCTGTAGCCTGAAGTACCACAGACCACTACCATCTACATCTTATAGTTAAGCCAATTCTGAATCCAAACGGTCAAGTTACTGTGGTCCCATGCATCTCATTTTTCTGGATAAGACTACCATGAGGAGCTTTATGAAAAGCCTTAATGAAAACCATGAAGTCAAACATCCACAGCTCTACCTTTATCAGTCACCTACAACTTCCTCAAAAAATTCAGTCAAGTTAGGAAGACATGAATTGCCCATAACAAAGCCAGGCTCACTGCCCCTAATTAAGCCATGGTGTTCCAAATTCTTAAATTATATCCTTATGGGACCTCTCAAATAGCTTTCCTACCACTGATGTGACACTTGGCGGTCTACAGAATCCTATTTCACATAAGCTGCCCACTATTCCACTGGGACCTCCCCTGGAGTTAGTGAGGATATGAAGACCTTGTGCAAGGTCCCAGTTATCTCATCATCTGCCACTCTCAATAATCAAGGTACATCCCACTAAGCCTGAGGACTCATCCACTCAATGATCTTCGTGACGCCAACACTACTACTTCCTTAACCTCTTAATGCCATAAAATATTACCAAACTACACACAGATCTCATTTGTTACTCATTTAGGATCTCACCTGTCTCCAAATACATCTGCCCTTCTCTATCCTTAAGTGGTCCCACCCTCTCCCAAAGTTATTATATTGCTCTTAATGTAGGTCTAGATTCCTCAATAATTTTGGTGTAGATTTCTATATCATTTATCTGAAAAGCAAATACTTGGCCTTCCAATTATTAATTAAAAAAAGCTCAACATTAAACTCCCGCATTAGAGAGAAAAATAAATAAGCAAAATTAAAAATAATCAGCACTTACTATAATATGAAATGTGTAGCAATCTGGAAGTTCGTGGTTGATGATCGTCTGAATGTTAATGGCCTTCAGTTTAAATGTTATGGTAATATCTATAAGCCTAAAAACACAAACAGATCAGATTTAAGAGATTGCCTTTGCAAATCTTCTTTTCCCTTTTCACTCATTGCGATTAATTTTTCCAGTGATGACATGAACCAGTTAGCAAGACAAAGCTAATCCACAGTAATCCACAGTCTGAGCACTTAACCAATCTGATTCAAGGCAGGGTCAGATATTCGCAACGGTTGAAGTGCACATAGAAGCAACCCACCCACAACCAAAGCCACTGAGGATCAGAATTAGACTTGGCAACAATACTGATGTAATGGAATGGGTTGAGACACAGACAAAGCAACTATGGAATTGCAACCGTGGAAAGTGCCTCATGCAAAGATGGTAAGAGGCAGATTCAGGAGTAGCTTTCAAAAGGAAGTGTTGGGGGTGGTGAAGTGGGGTAGGAAATAGGGTCCTGGAAACTCAACAGGAAAATAGGAGTACTGAATAGTTCTTTCAAAGCACTGCACAAAGGGATGAATGGCCTCCTCCTGTGCCAGATACAGCATTTACCATTGCAGCTGGTACCAACAGGAATAAAGCAGAGTAACAATAACTCTCCCCATACTGTCAATTCTGTGCTACTTTTGTAATCTCACTTTGAGGCATTGACTCACATACATCCATTGACCACTCAACCAGATGTCCAAATTCTCCAAAGACAAAACCATGGAAATAACAAGATGAAAACATTATGAATCATAGGCGACTTCTCCCTACTTGACTAGGAATGGATGCTAATTTTAGTACCTCAACAGAAACAAACAAGTGCTCTTGTGGAATAGTCACAAGAGGTTATGTCATCTCTTCAATGAGGCATTAGTGAACTTAAAAATCAGTTAAGCAAAACAAACCCTCCCAAGTATCTTAATTTCCATACAAGGATCACATTGTCAGAAAGCCAAATTTGTTCAGACCTTTTTTTTTCTCTCTATAGTACACGTGGTATGACACAAAAATTACACCTGGATTGCATAAGCATCAACTTGCTTTTGAGGATTCCATATGAAACAACTTGCATTAAACATCAACTTGTCATAAAATGCTTATTGCCACTCCTCTGACAATATTTAACTCCAAGCAGATATCCCAAAACTGGGACAAAAAAATTACTGTACAAGACTTTAGAGAGACCACATTTGGAACAGTGTAGTTCTAGTCACCCAACATAGGAAGGAGATTATTAAGTTTGAAATGGTGCAGAGGGGGGAAAAAAAAAATCACAAGGATTATTATCAGGAATGGAGGGCTTGGGACTTTATTTCCCTTAGAGCGAAGGAGACCGTGGTGTGACATGGCAGGTATATAAAATCAGGAGGGGCATAAATATTGTCTTTTTGCTCAGGGTAATTGAATCTAAAACAAGGCAGCATATATTTAAGGTAAGAAAAAAAACAAATTTAAAATGGACCTGATAAGTAAGTTTTTGCACACAGATTGTTTTGGGTATATGAAATGAGCTGCCAAAGGAAGCTGTACAGATTGGTACAATTACAATTGTTAAAAGACATTTGGACAGGTCTACCATTGGTAGACAACTAGTTGACATTGATGAGTTGGGCCAAAGGGCATGTTTTCCTGCTCTATAATTCATATTGAAGTACTGTCTTCAGCAGCAAAGTGGAGAGGAAATCCAGAAGTTATTGGTTTGAGGCACAGAAATGTAGAACCATTAACATTTCAGAATGTTGTTAGGGTTGGAGGAGATTTATAGAATAAGGACGTAGCAACATTACAGGAGGGATTTGGGAATAATGGTTACAATACCAAGGCAGTGTATTACTTCAGAATGAGAGCACATGAAAAGCCTTTTGGCTCAACTGATCCATGCCAAACAAGATTCCCACCCAAGCTTGTTCCATCGGCCAGAATTTGACCTACAACCTTCTAAACTGTTCCTATCCATCCATCCAACCTTCTTCACCACCAGCCACCAGGGACTCCTTTCATGGGACCATGTACCCCCATACGGAGCTGATCGAAATCTCCCTGTAGTTTTTGATAATGCACTTCATTGTCCACTATTCTATATATTTTCAAGTTATCTCCAAATGATGACTTTTTACATTCTCAATCATACCCTTGATATAACAAACAAGTGGCCCAGCATTGGCCCCAGGGGCCACTGGTCACAGGTCTCCAATCCAGGAAACCACCCGACACAACTCCCTTTGCCTTTGGCACGGTTCCATATGGAAACAGCTCTCCATGGATTCCAGATCAGCCTTCCAAGTGGAACTTCATCAAAAGCTTTGCTGAAGTTCTCAAAGACCACATCTACCACCTACTCTCATTACTATTCTTGGTCACACTAGAAAAACACAATCAAGTTCATAAAACAGGCACAAAGCCATGATGATTATTACTAATCAACCACTGTCCTTCCAAAGGATGTATCTCTTATCCCTTAGTATTTACTCCAATAACTTGCCTGCCACACAGGTTCGACTTGGTGGTCTATACCTTCTAAACTTTCTTTTCCATCCATCTTAAACATCGTCTACCAGCACCTTACCCATGGCTAATGATGCAAATCTCTCATTCAGGGCTCCCACAATTATCTCCATAGCCTCTCACGGTGTTTTTGGATATACCTGATCAGGCTCTGGATATTTATCATCTTTCATATCATTCAAGACATTCAGCACATTCTCAATTGTAAATGCGGACTCATCCAAGAACTCCAATAATTTTTCTTAGTTCAAAAGTTTTCACCCCTTTCTCCATGGTAAATACAGGAGAAATGTTCATTGATTCGTCCAGCTTCTGCAGCTCTATACAGAAGTCTTTGAGGATCCCTATTCTCTCCCCGTTGCTCTTTTTCTCAGAATATACATAAAATTTCTTTGGAATTTTCTTAATCTTCTCTGCGAAAGATATTCCATTTCCTCCTCTATGCCCTTCTGATATTCTTTTTCAGTACACTCCTGTATCCCCTATAGTTCTCCAGGGATTCACCTGCCTGTACCTGACCCATTCTTTCTCATTTCCCGTGGCCAGGACCTCATTATCTCTCATCACCCAGGGTTCCTGACTCCTACCAGCATTACCCTTCACTTACAGGAACATGCAAACCTTTAGCTCTCACTAACTCACCTTTAAAACCCTACTTGCCAGAGGCCCCTTTGCCTGTAATTAACCTACTCCAACCAACCTTTGCAAGTTCCTGACTCATACCATCAACAAGTAATCAACAGGTGCTAATGCAATAAGTGGACAGATGCTGGTTTTGTGAGAAGGGTCACACAGTGTTCACTAATTCCACGGGGGGTGGGGGTGGGTTAATATAGAAATATTGGACCAGCTCAGATTTCCTGGCAAAAAACACAGCTATAAAGGTGTGTTACTCTTCTGCCTCTGCAGAAGGTGCCCCCAACACTTGCTCTCCGAGCTAGTCACCTCCTCCCAATGGGTCTCACTCAGGGCTGCAACATCCATATGAGGGTCTGAGCTCCTGGCTCAGTGAAGCATCAAAGAAGTCTGTTGTTCCTGGGAAGATCCATGAGGGTCCTGCTATTCTGGCGCAAAAAAGTTCAGATTGTGAAGTTACCTGGATAAAATGTATTTTAATGTGCATACTTACTATATACCAAATACTATACAGACCAATATTGGTGTCTGTTGGACAGATCATTGCCTAATCCACTTACTTTCATCACCTGTTCCCAAGACACCAGTATCAGTAAGGCTGCTGCAAGAAAATCAGTGAAATTTTTAAGGATTTCACAAAGCTGGCTGTTCAAGACAGCCCATCAGGGACAACCTTTTATCTCTCAGCTAATAGGAACCATGGTAACCATACCTTAAGCTATCTTAGAATCAACACAGTTAACATCCATCAAGAGATTCTTGGCTTTTCTCCCAAGAAACAACAGGTTTGATGACAACAACCAGGTGATGTGGGAGTTAATTGACTGTAAACAGAAACCATTCATATATTGGAAGTTTTTCCATGCTTCATTTGAAAACATTTCTACAGACACTGAAAGCTGTGAGTCAGCAGGATATCTGTAACCTAAGAACAGGAGGTCCAAAATCCTGCAGACATGCATGAGTTCTTCGGCGCTGATAACGCCACGTCTCCAGTGCAGACAGCCGAGAATACTTCTCACAAAAGTAACGATAAAACAGAAACACATTACCGTGCCAACCCATCTGGGTCAATATATTCCCATCAAGACAGCAAACAATCCTGTTCATATTAAACAAACTCAATTCCAAACAACCACCATGTACTTATTCACTTAGCCAAACCGTGACTACTTCACTTTTGACCATAATCCAAGAATCTTTAAAGAAATTGTACTGCACTGAGAATACATGCACATCATGGCTTCCTCCTGCATTTGTTGCACTGTATCCAACAGCCAGCAGCTCCACTTTGTCCATTTGCAGCTCGCAAAACTATGCCATTCCTACACTAATTTTTTTAGATTATGAAGACACGTAGTCCCCTTTTGTCATTTAGTAATGCATACATTAAGAAATGATACATTACTATTTCTTAATTTTCCCTGCAACTTACTCTCCCAAACCCTCATCAATTCTCCTCAAACTGTACCACTCACATACACATTGGGAACAATTTACGCCAGCCAAATAACCTGCCAATAAACACTTCTTTGTGATATGGGAGGCAACTGGAGCACCTGAGGAAAAGCACAGTCAAAGGAAAACACGTAAACCAGACAGACTATACAGGAGTCTGGGATTGAACCCAGGTCTTTGGATGTGGCTCTATCATTTCTTCCACTAGATATGGGCTCCACCTCCAACATCTCAATATCTTTTCAAGAATGCAGAGAACGACATTGCATAATACATACTAAGCTTTTAAAGCTTTCACATTAGAGATTTCATATATTCAAATTAACCAGTCAAACTGGATCAGTAAAAATTGTATTTTAAAATGAAGATGACATTACTTGTAGAATTTCAGTGAGATGTTCCTGTACGTCAGTTTCTCTGTGGGGCTCACACTCACACACTCTGGAAGAAGAAGAGGTAGAATTACCTTGAAGAACAGAACAAGCCAGGAATTACACACCCAGCTCTGTATATTGCTGGTCATTTAATATTTGCCTGCTGAAGTTTAAGGTTACAAAATCGAAGCAAAACATTGACTTGAACAACTAGGTACTCAGGTAAATGAGCGGCTAGCTTCTTGGGTACTGTTATGAAATAGAATTCTTCATTCTCAACGCAATCCCATTCCCCAGCATTTTGAGTTGGACTTCTAGCATTCTAATGTGATACCATTTAACCAGTTACCTGCTTTTCTTACACAAGTAGCTGATCTGGGGGTTTTGTGACAATTTGAACATCAATTGTTATTCACTTGGCCACACTTAATGACAAAAGTCAACATTCCCTCCGACCTTCCCCTCTGAGGCAAAAAGTTCTGTCCTCAGTAAGGACCTTACCTTTGTCCCCCTTTGCTCACACCTCAGTGTGTTCTGTGCCCACCATGACCCTCAGCAGTTTTTCTGTCACCTCTATCAATGAGCCCACTTCTTTGGCAAGGATTCCCCACCCCACACCAATGACCTCCTCTCTCATTTCCAACATTTGTCCTCTTAAGGCACCCACTCTGGTTCTCTGCCTGCTCTGGATCTTTTCATCTCTAATTGCTGACATCAGCATTCCTCTCTCCTCCTTGAACTCCCTCTGAACACATTGTTCTCCACTCTCTTCTCCTCCCTCCATTCTCTGCACCTCACCATCAAATCGACAGACAGTGTGGCAGACTGAGCTCTACCTTGCTGAGGCCAGACAGCAATTCTGATACCTCTCTTACTTAAAAGGACCCCTTTTCAGACCATCAAGATGTCCTACACCTCATCAACTCTGGGCATCTCCCATCCATTGCAAAAACCTTAGTTCCTTTACCTCATACTGCTTGTTTTCCTTCTAATCCAAAATCCACAAACCTGACTGTCCAGATAGGCCCATTGATTCTGCCTGCTCCTGCCCCAGTGAACTTGTGTCCACATGTCTCATGTCCATTCAATCCCCCTTGGTTCAGTCCCATCTCACCTACATCCGTGACACCACATACTCTCAATCTCCTCAACAACTTTCAATTCCCTGGCATTGATCTGCTCATTTTCACCATACAATTCTATCCTCCACCAAGAAAGCATTAAAGTTCTCCACTTCTTTCTTGACAACAGACCTGATCAGTTCCCCTCCACCACCACCCTCCTCCTTCTGGCAGAACTGGGCCTGACCCTCAACAATTTCTCCTTTGCTTTCTCCCACATTCTCCAAACTCGAGGTATAGCCATGGGCCCCAGCTTGGTCTGGCTTTTTGTCGTCCATGTTAAACAGTTCTTCACGGGTAATGATCCCCAACTTTTCTGCGCTACACTGATGACTACATTAGTGCTGAACAAATTAGTGCTGAACAAATTCTTCTTGGGCTTCAAGCTGGGTAACTGGATTGAAGTCAGAGAAGAGTTATTTCGTCATATACACCGGGAAAGCACTAGATCCTTTTGCACCCATGCTGAGCTCGTCAATTTCATCAACTTTGCCTCCAGCCTCCAACTTCCAACCTGCCCTTAAATTCATTTGGTCCATTTTTGACCCCTCTCCCCCCTTTCTTGATCTCAGTTTCTCCATCTCTGGAGACAAACTGTCTACCGCATCATTTATAAACATACCGATTTCCACAATTATCCTGTCCATCTCACCCCATCTCCTGAAAATTCCCCTTTTCTCAGTTTCTTAGTCTCCGCCACATCTGTTCCAAGGATTAGGATTTCCTTTCCAAGACATCAGGGATGCTCTCTTTCAAAGAACGGGGCTTCCCTTCCTTCACTATTGATGCTACCCTCACCTGCACTGCCTCCATTTCCCTGACATCCACACTCCCTCATGTTCTTGCTGCCTTAACAGGGATAGAGTTCCTCTTGTCACCTGCTGTCACCCCATGAGCCTCCACACCCAACACGTCATTCTTCTCAACTTTAACAGGATCCTATCACCAAACACGTCGTTACTTCACCCCCCACTCTCTACTGAGATTGTTCCCACCATGATTCCCTTGTCCATTTGTCCCTCCCCACTAATCTCCCTCCTGCACTTGTCCCTGAAAGCAGCAGAAAGCTTCACCTGTCTATTCACCTCCTCGCTGCCTCTAAACAGTCCATCCAGGTGAGATAACACATCACCTGCAAATCTGTTGGAGCTATCCATTGTGTCTGGTGCTCCTGATGCGGCCTCTTGTACACCGCTTTGTCAAGCACCTCCACTGCATCCTTAAAAAGCTGTGCCCATCAGCTAGCAGCAGCGTTCAAGGATATGTTTAATCTCTCAAAAAGAGTGACAATCATACCAGTGCCCAAGAGGAGCAGGGTGAGCTGCCTCAGTGATTATTGCTCAGTTGTACTCACATCTACTGTGATGAAGTGCTTCAAGAGGTTGGTCATAGGCAGAATCAACTTCTACCCAAGTAAGGACCTGAACGCTGCGATTTGCCATTGCCACAATATTCTACAGCAGATGCAATCGCAGCCTCGAATCACCTGGACACAGCAATACCTACGTCGGGCTGCTGTTTGTTGATTACAACTCAGTATCATATCTTCAGTAGTAATCAACAAGCTCCAAAACCTGGGCCTCTGTACCTCTCTCTATAATTGGATCCTTGGCTTTCTCATTGGGAGACTATAGTCAGTGTGGATCGGAAATAACATCTGTTCCTTGCTGACGATCAACACCAGCACACCTCCAGGATGTCTGTTCAGCCCACTGCTCTATTCTTTCTATACCCATGACCATTTGGCTAAGCACAATTCAGACAGCATCTATAAATCAACCAATGACACAACTGCTGGCAGAATATAAAACAGTGAGAAGTAGGTGTACAGGAGCAAGATAGATCAGCTGGTCAAGTGGTATCACAGCAACAACTTTGCACTCAACATCAGTAAGACCAAGGAACTGATTGTGGACTTCAGGAAGGGCAAGTCAAGGGAACATGCACCAGTCCTCATCAAGGGACTAGCAGTGGAAAGGGCGAGCAGTTTCAAGTTCCGGGGTGTCAACATCTCTAAAGATCCATCCTGGCCCCAACATATTGATGTAATTACAAAGAAGGCACAACAGCAGATATATTTCATTAAGTTTGAGGACACTTGGTAAGCCACCAAAGACTAGTAAGTTTCTACAGATGTACCATGCATCACCATCTGGTACAGCAAAGCCACCACACAGAATCAGAAAAGGCTACAGAAAGTTGCAAACTCAGCCACCTCCATCATGGACACTAGCCTCCCCAGCTACCATTGAGGTGGTGGTATAGGAACCTGAAGACACACTTTCAACATTTTAGGAACAGCTTCTTCACCACCATCACCAGTTTTGGATAATGAACCTATGTACACAATCTCACTATTTTCTTTTCTTTTTGCTCTCTTATGTCAATAATTATATACACTGGATTCCAGTTAAATAGGCCATCGGTTAATCAGTGCAGCCACTTTTTTGGGACCACTCTTAAAGAACAAAAATCAATCAAGAAAATTGCTGGCATCCCATTCCTTTATTTGGAACACTTATGCTGCTTAATTGGGACAGAAAACTCTTGACAAAGAGTTTTTAACTAGCACCAGTCATGTGCACTAGCACTGCTGTTTGATACAACGCCATGTTTCAGGCGAGTAGTTTTTAAAGTAGCACCAGTTGTGTGGGTTTGTGTTCAAAAAGCAGTGGTTTTTGTCACTTTTGGTGAGAAATAAGCAGTAAGACAATTCAGAACCATTTCACTCACTGCGGTTTCAAGCATAGAAGCTTGGAGGTGTGAGGAACGGCTGGGAGTGAAAATGAAATTATTGCACTATTTCAAGTTAGAAGCTGCTAAGAATTTGAAAGTATCGACAATCATCTTGAATGTGGCAATGAAAATGAAGACTTGGAGGATGCAATCATTGAAAGTATTGTTATGAAGACAGCCATTATCTAGCTGCACAAGGTGTCTGCACTGATTTTGTTAATTTATGATCTAACGAATGCGACGGGGATTTAATTCTTCAGTCAATAAGTATTAACTAATACAGTTTTATAACATTGCAGTAGTATTGATAGTGTTCCAACTTGTTCTGCATTTTGGAAAAGATTCTTAGAGATAGGATCCATAGGCATTTAGAGAATCATGGTCTGATCAGGGACACTCAGCATGGCTTTGTGAAGGGCAGATCGTCTCCAACAAGCCTGACAGAGTTCTTTGAGGAGATGACCAGGCATATAGATGAGGGTAGTGCAGTGGATGTGATCTATATGGATTTTAGTAAGGCATTTGACAAGGTTCCACATGGTAGGCTTATTCAGAAAGTTAGAAGGCATGGGATCCAGGGAAGTTTGGCCAGGTGGATTCAAAATTGGCTTGCCTGCAGAAGGCAGAGGGTCGTGGTGGAGGGAGTACATTCAGATTGGAGGATTGTGACTAGTGGTGTCCCACAAGGATCTGTTCTGGGACCTCTACTTTTCGTGATTTTTATTAACGACCTGGATGTGGGGGTAGAAGGGTGGGTTGGCAAGTTTGCAGACGACACAAAGGTTGGTGGTGTTGTAGATAGTGTAGAGGATTGTCAAAGATTGCAGAGAGACATCGATAGGATGCAGAAGTGGGCTGAGAAGTGGCAGATGGAGTTCAAGCCGGAGAAGTGTGAGGTGGTACACTTTGGAAGGACAAACTCCAAGGCAGAGTACAAAGTAAATGGCAGGATACTTGGTAGTGTGGAGGAGCAGAGGGATCTCAGGGTACATGTCCACAGATCCCTGAAAGTTGCCTCACAGGTGGATAGGGTAGTTAAGAAAGCTTATGGGGTGTTAGCTTTCATAAGTCGAGGGATAGAGTTTAAGAGTCACGATGTAATGATGCAGCTCTATAAAACTCTGGTTAGGCCACACTTGGAGTATTGTGTCCAGTTCTGGTCACCTCACTATAGGAAGGATGTGGAAGCATTGGAAAGGGTACAGAGGAGATTTACCAGGATGCTGCCTGGTTTAGAAAGTATGCATTATGATCAGAGATTAAGGGAGCTAGGGCTTTACTCTTTGGAGAGAAGGAGGATGAGAGGAGACACGATAGAGGTGTACAAGATAATAAGAGGAATAGATAGTGGATAGCCAGCACCTCTTTCCCAGGGAACCACTGCTCAATACAAGAGGACATGGCTTTAAGGTAAGGGGTGGGAAGTTCAAGGGGGATATTAGAGGAAGGTTTTTTTACTCAGAGAGTGGTTGGTGCGTGGAATGCACTGCATGAGTCAGTGGTGGAGGCAGATACACCAGTGAAGTTTAAGAGACTACTAGACAGGTATATGGAGGAATTTAAGGTGGGGGCTTATATGGGAGGCAGGGTTTGAGGGTCAGCACAACATTGTGGGCCGAAGGGCCTGTACTGTGCTGTACTATTCCATGTTCTATTTCATTTAAACATATAATGTGTACTCAATTGGTCTTTTTTTTAAATACTTTTTTAACTATTTCCATGAAACTTCAGCTGATTCAGGCAGTCACTCACTTGGGCCACAATGATCCCAATTAACTGGAATCCACTATTTCTTAAAGTCATTTATAATTTTTTAAAAATGTATTGTTATGTACTGCTGCCAGTGATATTAAACCCAATTCAGTTTCTAATTTTTCTTTTAGGGTTCAGGTGTCATTGGCAAGGCTAGTGTTTATTGCCCTTCACTGATCGAACTCAGTGGTTTTCAGAGGGCAAGAGTCAACCACACTGACCGTCGGGCTAGTCACAACCAGGCCAGGCAGGATCAGCATGGATGATTACTTGCTCTGAAAGATGCCAGTGAACTAGATAGGTTTTTAACAACTTCATTAAAAATCTTTGGAATTGTGGACCCAAGAGAGCTCTGAAAATATCCAACAAGGAGATCATTAGATTTTTAGATATGGAAGGAATCAAGGATGGAGTTGGTGAAGTCAAGGCCATGATCTTACTGAATCACTGAGCAGGTTGAGGAGAGGAGAGGCCATTTCCTGGTTCTGTTTTGTATTATATATGGAGCACAGTGATCAGTATAGGACTATAATACATCCAGAAATGGAAAGCCACAACAACACTTGAGAAACATTTCTGAATCAGAGCAATTTCCTGTACTCCACAAAAGGAACACAATCACCCTTCCATCATTCCCACAGCATAGCTCAAGAACAGCTTTTGTCCTGCTGTTGTAAATATTCCTTTTGTATGAAGGTGAACTCTTGATCTCACCATCTACCATGGCCTATGCACTTTGTTGTCTACCTACACTGCACTCTGTCACTATAACAGTATTCTGCATTCTGCTATTGCCTTTCTCCCTGTACTGCACCAAGGTACACATTTGAAGTGGTCTGCAAAATATTCTTTACACTGTATCTCAGTACATGTGAGAATTACAAGCTTCAGTGCATTCTGCAGAATGGACTAGATGCACTGATGACACCTTTCAAATACTTGACTTTTGAACTCCACTGGGGTGAACAAATAGAGCAATGTCAGAGGACCACTGCTTCCAGCATCTACTGAGCTCCATGCCATTCCTGCTTGGACATCTCTATATTCTCACCGTTACTGGACACAAAATTCCAGGGCACCTCAACAGAAAGAGAACACTCACCCAACTTTTCATCTGTCATATAGTCAGAAGACTGAATGGAGTGAGAGGAATAGACAAGAAATAGTGATGCTGCCAGAATCACCCACTTCTCAAAGTGCAAGTATCAGAGGTGTGAAGAATAAGAGGTGAAAAGATGCTTGAATGAATACAAATATTCTACAAAAGATCACCTACCTGTTATCACCTGTGGGTTGATGTTGAAGGTATCATTTTCAGGATTGATGCTCCCCTTCTTATAAAAACGATGGCAGAGCTGGAGACCAGTATGATTTGTATCACCATCAGTAATGTAGGCATACCGCCCCAGAGAGATATTTTGCAGAGCCAGGTACTAAGTATTGGGTAAAGTAATGGGAATTGGGGACAAAATGAGACAACAAGTTAATATGGAATGGAGGTGGTCACCAGTGAAGAAAGAAATAAACAAAGAGGGAAAAAGTTGCAGAATTTTTCCAGGGAAAGACACTACAATGAAAAGATTCACATTTCAACTAAATATTTCATTTTACAGGGCTAAAAACTTCAAACCAATAAAATAGGAAATACTGCAACCATTTTGCACAAATATGTAACATGAAATTAACCAGGTATTAAGCCTTATTGATTTTGACCAAAGTATAAAAATTTATCAGAATGCCAGTTGAAAATCTCACGTTCTTCACAACATCGTGGTAACTTGTCAAACCACAAGGCCAATATGCTAACATCATTTCACGCCAAAGTAAACCACACTGGGAGTTCAAGCCAGCACTAGGAAAATTTCAGTAACATAGTAGTCCAAGCATAGGGAAGACATAATCCAGCTTCATATGTGTGGGGGTCTCGGAGCAAATATATCTCTTCTGTAAGGGCAACTGTTAGTTAGTCAGTGGACCAAGCATGAACAGTCACAGACTGTTCCTATTTGAGCAACTTACTGAAGTGCCCCGGAGGCTTTCAATAAAGAGTTTGTACTTATACGGTCTGTGTGAGACTTTATCCGGATTCGACTTCCTCATTTGACACTTGCGAGCAGGTTACCAACATAGGGGACTGTGACACAGAGGCGGGCTAAGTGACAGACCGAACATCCTATCTACAGGGACCAATCGGGCCCGCGAAGAAGAATTGTCTTAGTCGCTCCCCACAATACAGGTGCAGTCTCTGCCCGTCACCCAGACCTCAGCACAGGACCTTGACGGGACCCAGATCCAATCTGCCAAGAGACTCGTATAAGGTAGGACAATCATTTGAAAATTGGACAGCTGACAGGTGTCGGGTAAAAGTTAAAATCGGGTAAGAGTTAAAATCGAGTAAAGAAAAAACAGGAGAATTGAGCAGTAGACAAAACTTGGGACAAGATCTGTTGTGTGATAAGAATAGTACAGGAACTTCACAAGGCAAAAAGTATGAGTGGTTTCATGATAAAGAAAGAGATTTACATGTTTTAAGTAGTATTTTTTTTAATCTAAGAAACTGGCGGACAAAGTGTGGCCACGGGGAGGGACTTGAGATGTGACAAGCTGTGACCAAGCGATAAAAACGGTTTGGAAAAAGAATTGTGGTAGTAAAAGCAAAATATTGATCAAGGAATAGAAAGGATGGGCAGACAAGGAATGGAATGAGTCACTGTTGGCAAGCTGGCAAAATAATACATGTGATAGAGGAATAGAGCTATGTAGTTTAGACGGACAGACTAAAACCTGGGAGACTTATCAAAGCGAAAAATGAATGGGTAGGCGGCAGGCGAAAAAGAGAGGAGGAAAGGCAGAAAAAGATAAAGCTGAAAGCCAAAAGTGACAAACACAGGGACAAATAGGGAATGAAATACAGAATCCCGGGAGTATGTCTGGCTTACCGACCCTGTTTGATGAAAGTGATCGCGAATAAGACTGGCTAGTGACAAGACCCCCACCACCATATCGGGAGCTGCTACTAGCCATGGGACCCAAAAATTCTCCAGGGTTCTCTGACACCGTGGGAGGAAGGGTGAAACAGAGGGGAAGGGGGAGGAAGGGTGAAACAGAGGCCCCTATATCCAACCATCCCACGAGCTGATACTGAAGAATGGATAAGCTCAGTCCCTGAGAAAAGTTCCCCTGCCCGAACCTCAGAAACAGTAACCTACCTGATTGATGTCTTATCCCAGGGCGGGGAAGCAAGATCGGCCAGTGGTTATCCCTGTCTATGCCCCATGGAAGCCACAGGAGATGATCATGACAATGAATCAGGCCCCTGACAGAAAGGAGAAACCGGCGCTTTTCGCACAATTCAGATGCTAACCCCCAGGATCTTTTCGGACTTTGTTGCATGATATTATCTGCGGACAAGGGACAGAAATGGAGTGCAGAACTGGGATACCAGACTTACCAGGAACTGAGAGGGAAGGGGTACTAAACAAGGAAGAGCAGACCAATCAGATAATCCAGAGCTTGGAAAAAGCACTCCAGCAGCCTGTTAATATCACTAGTGTTAGAATGTAAGCCGAAACCCAGGGAATCAGGGTTGGATTACTGAGAGTGCTTTGTATCATGCTACGGGACTTGTGTGGAGGACCAGATCTTCAATAATGGGAGTACTTCCCCTCAATTTGATGCGCTGTTGCTCCAATGTCTCCCTTTTAATTTAGCTACAATGATCAAGACCAATAAAACGGACTGGCCAGATAATGACCATAATCGGATGCGGCGAGTCATAGTTTACTAGTGGGATCCCAGCACAGAGTCCAGACCTGCCTCAAAGGGAGTTATAGTCAAGCATGAATTTGTCCAATGGGGTGAGGAACACCGACGGGGGTCAGATGATGGCTGGCATCGTAACCATATGCCGGAACCAGGATTGGGATCAATTCCTTGCAAGGGGGCAAGGCCAATCATGATGACCCATATCTCCAGGACCTGGCCAGGTGATGGCAATAAGGGGACCACCCCAACCACCTTATCCCTCTGAGCGAAGAAATGGGCCACCCCAGCGAGCACCCATGCCCAGGGGAGGTCAGCCTGGAGTGTGTTTTAACTGTGGCTGACCAGGACACTGGAAGGCAAGGTGCCCCTGGGGACAGCAGAGACACCCAGGGCTTAAACCCAGCAGTCACCCCACTGACCCTCGAAAATGTTGCCCGTTATAAGTAGCGACTCGCAAGAAAAACCCAACATAATCCTTCAGCTAGCTGGAATTCAACTTCCATTTGTGATTGATACGGGGGGGGGGCAACCTCGTATCATGAGATAGTGTCAGAACATGGATTCCAGCTTTCCCGAGCCACCATTGCCCTCTTGGGGTTCGAGGGGTCTGAACGAACATATCAATGGATGCGACCCCTATGGGTGGAGTTTCAGGGAAGGCAGTGTATACCCTGGTAACTGCGGCTTCCAATATTACCCTACATCAGTCTGTAAATGTGCTTTTCTTCCCACTTGGTGGTGGAGCTTTTGACCTCCCGACAGACACAGCACCTCACTCAGGCACGACAAAATCGCTATGAGACAACTTGAGCAACCCGCTGCTGACATTTTCTCACTGCTCCACTTTAAACCCGGCCACTTTTCTAACGTCGCCACCCCAGGTCACAAACAATTCTGAACACGATTGTATGCTGCAAAATCAACTCCTCATCACAGCCCGCGAGGACCAACCCCTACAAAACCCTGACATAACCTTGTATGTCGATGGGAGTTCTTCCGTTGGCCCTCAAGGCCAGAGATGTTCCGGCTATGCCGTGGTCACAGATGTCCTGGTGCTCAAGCAGGCAGCCTTTCAACCAGCCGCGTCAGCACAAAAAGCTGAATTATTTGCCCTCACTCGTGCCTGCATCCTCGCTGCCAACAAACATGCAAACATCTACACTTGATCCTTGATACGCCTTCAGGGTAGCTCATGACTGCGGAGTGCTTTGGGAATGCCGGGGTTTCCTCACCTCCTCAGGACATCCTATTAGCAATGCTTCGTTTGTACAGAATCTCCTCACTGCCTGCAATTTCCAAAAACATTGGCCATTATCAAATGCTCTGCTCATACCCATCAGACTAATAAAATCTCCACCGGTAATGTCATGACCCATGAGGCTGCCAAATTCGCAGCCCAGACACTCGAAATTATAGTCCCACCGGGGCCCCGCCAAAACCCCTTGCACCTCCCAGACAGTATGGGTTTGCCAGACATGCAAGCTGTACATACATTCCAGGGGGACGCCCCTGAGGAGGAACACAGACCATGGTCACAGATGGGCTGTAAGGAGGGTCCCATGACGGGTCTCTGGTTCACCCCTGCGGGACAGGTCTGCATCCCTACCCAATTTCTACCAATCCTCCTTGATTATATTCATACTTGTACTCACTTCGGGAAGGAGGGAAGGGTAAACAGTTTGCTGCAAACATGCTGGCATCCGAAATTGCAGCAAGCGGCAACAAAGAGGGCAAAAGCATGTTTAATATGCCGTAAGAACAATGTGGGAAAGGGGACACCCTGTGTGTCAGGCACCACTCCCCTACCTGGAGGCCCCTTTTCATGTTTGCAAATTGATTTTATTGAACCACCTAGAGTGCATTGTTACAATTATTGCTTGGTGATCATAGATGTGTTTAGTAGATGGATCGAGGCAATCCCTGCCACAGATAATACAGCCCTGACAGCAGCTAAAATACTGTTGCGAGAAGTGATCCACCAGTATGGGTTACCAGAAATATTGAGCTCAGATAACAGTCCCCACTTTGTAGCCAAGATAAATGAAGAAATCTGCAATGCCTTATCCATCAATTCCATTGCTCTCACGACCCCCAGGCTGCAGGTACAGTAGAGGGGGCAAATGATAGTTTAAAAACCAAGTTGGCAAAACTTAGAGGAAAAGGGGCTTAATTGGTTAAAGGTATTGCCCTTAGCATTATTCCATGTGGGGGCCTCCCCGAGAAAAAAAAAAAAAAACGGGATTGTCACCAGTTCAAATCATCTTCGGAAAGCCCCTAAGGACTCCATGGGGTTCCATGCGGCCTTCCACTCTGATTTAAACGGGCCACCTAAGATTCTCTGAGCCTTACATTAACAGGTACATCAGGCATACAAGGACGAAGATGATATGACAAGAGAAGGCTACTAGCCCAACATCGAACCCGGGGAATACGTACTAATTAAGAACTGGAGCCATGGCAAACTAGAACAGTGGAAGGGACCATTCCAAGTACTGCTCACCGCGCCCATGGCAGTCAAGTTGGAAGGACAACCGCGGTGGATACATTGTACTGACTGTAAAAAATTACAGACGAAGGAGCCTATTACGGACCATTGTACTGGGCTAGTCTTTTGCCTTCTTTTTTGGGGCTTCCAGTCAACTAGAGTCATGTACAAGGGCGGGAGCAGTGGCATCTCCCCACAGGTTAGAACCACCTTTTCCCCAAGGCCCACAGAGGGAGTAGTTCCCCAAGTGCCATGGCCAAAACATCCCCGTCTGATTTTGCCCATAATAACTTTCCTGTCCCTTTGCCACAACTATGCCAAACACTAAGAAGCAGGGGCATGTTGGATGTGTGCGCAAGTACCCTCGCGTGGAAAGACGTGGAAATACAGTTGTCAGTGATCCCCCCCTCAATTCTAGCGAGGAACTCTATGCTTGGGGATGCTCTAATAATACCCGGGGTAGTGAAGTCCAAAATTGCAAGAGGACACCGAGCAAATGCAAATCTCAGTGTTTTGAAGGGTGATACATCAAGTCCCTGTTGAATATGACCTCCTCCTCTTGGCCACACCTACGTGCCTGGGTGGCAAATACCACTTGTTACTGCCAGGGGAAACTTTTCCTGGGGAACAGCACTTGCAGCATCTATGATAATAATGTTAATGCCGGGCTTCTCCCTCTGCTCTTGAATGGCACCTATTGGGTTTGTGGGAATTAAGCCTACTTGTGGCTACCCAGGAAAGCAACCAACAGGTGGGACCCGCAGCCGCCCCAAAAGAAACAGAGCTTACCTAGTCCCCAGCCTGAGGGTAGTGCCCAAGCTGTGGGATCACCCCCACTGGCAGAGGCAGAAACAGGGAATCATGGAATCAGAGAGGTTCTGGATGATTGCCTTCCCATCTTATGGCATGGCTAGGAACTCTCGAGAAATCATTAAGCTGGCAGGTACCCTGAAGGAATTGGCAAAAGAAACTGCCAGCGTGCTATTAGGTACCCAGACTCAGGTGGCTGAGGTGACCATGGAAATGTTAGCCATCCGACAAACAGTTCGACAGAATCATATGACTAAATTTTACCCTAGCTGAGAAAGGGGGAACCTGTGCTATCACTGGCACAGAATTCTGCACCTATATCCTCGATGAGGCTACTAACATTACGTCCCTCTCCGAGCACATTGCCAGGGAGATTGACAACATCAAGAAAGTTGAGCAGGATTTACACGGGTTTACCAAGGGGTCTAAGCGGTGGTTGTTCGAAGGCCTGTTCAGTAACATATGGGCATGATATTGCATTATGGCCTAATAGTTGTACTTATCATTGTTCTAATTACTATTGTACACTGTTTTTACCCACTGATAACTGAATGGTGTATTCAGTTGCTTTCTCTGTAAAAGAGCTCTGCTGTAATTACTACTTTGTTGAAATGATCAAAAAGAGGGAATGATAAAGTGTGTAAAGGGTTAACACAGTCAGTTAAACATAGCAGGCTGTTTTTTCTGCAAGAAACCGCTGATGATAAACAGATGTGCTCAGTCATGCTGAGCCATATTTCTTCTTTGAGTTAGACAGTGTTTCAAGGTTTTTGTTTCTTTGTGCAATCATCCACATAGACAAGACTGCTCCAGCTTGTTCCGTGTATGTGGCCATTATACCTATTCTGTAATTTGTCTCTCAGGCGCATAGATAAGTCTGGCTCCAGCTTGGTATGCGTGGGGGTATCTGAACAAATATATCTCCTCTGTAAGGGCAACTGTTAATTAGTTGGTGGACCGAGCAGGAACAGTCACAGACTGTTCCTGTTTGAGTGACTTACTGAAGTGCCCCGGAGGCTTTGAATAAAGAGTTTGTATTTATACAGTTTCTGAGTGACTTTATCCGGATTCGACTTCCACCCAGGTATGGTAGATCAATTATTTCCAGTAGTCGAAAAGTCAAAATTTTGGGACAAGCCTTTTCAGAATGAAATTCAGAAACACATCTACAACACCAACATAGAACAGTGCAAAAATGGATCAGGCTCTGATGTGTGTCGAATGAATTAAAATTTCAACTAATCCCTTCTGCATATACAAGGTCCACATCCTTCAATCACAGCTAATCTTTAACCTCAACTGCACATTCTTCACATTAATGTCAGTCCCTTGTACATTAAAATTTGGGTTTATTTCAAATATACTCAGAGACTGAACCTCCACAGGCTCCTTGATTAGAGAATTCCAAAGTTGCAACATCCTTGAGGTGAAGAATACTCTGTTACCTTCAGCTCAGCATTCAACACCATCATCCATCGAAACTTATCATTGAGCTCCAAGACCTAAGCCTTGATACCTTTTATGTAACTGGATTTCCTCACTTGCAGACCTCAGTCAGTCCGGATTAACAACTACATCACCCCCACAATCTCCATCAGCACAGGTGCACCACATAGTTGTGTGCTTAGCCCCCTGCTCAACTCTCTTTACACTTATGACTGTGAGGCTAAGCACAAGTTTGTTGATGATACCACTGCTGTTGGTAAAATCAAAGGCAGCCACAAATCAGCATATAGGTCTCTCACTCAATGTCAGCAAGACCAAAGAGATTATTGTTTACTACGGGGGCAGGAGGAAGAGGAGGACTACAACTCATGTTCTCAGCATTATTCATATTTGAATTGGCAAATTATCAGTCGTTGTGTAGTTTTTCCATTGACACTATTGTATTTCTTTGTTCTACTGTGAATGCCTTCAAGAAAACAAATCTCAAGACAGCATAGTGACATATCCATACTTTAAAGTTACCTTAAACTTCTCAATGCTGACCTCAAAAAGCTGATCTCTAATAGAACTAAATCAGTTTACAAGTTAACAAGCGACATTTTGTTTAATAATGGCACTATCTACTAATCAGATCAACTTAAAAGTAAACTTTTATGAGCCAGTTATAACACTATGAACCCTCAAGTTTGCATCTATCTCATTAAGCCCAGTAAGAATTGTGTACATTTCTATTAGATTTCCTTTCTTCAAAACACATATCCAACCTACTTAATCACAACAAAACCTGCCATTATAATTGGATTAAACACCAATTAAAGGCAAATACTGATGGCTGTCATTCTGTTAACAATTACGTCCACAGTTAACATCAGAGCAAAGAAACGCAGAATACAATGGGAAAGTGGGGGTAGGTCAGTAAAACTTATGTGCCACATTATCCAATCTGCTTTTGCCACCATTTCATAGAACCATAGAACATTACAGCACAGAAATAGGCCTTTTGGCCCTTCTTGGCTGTGCCGAACCATTTTTCTGCCTCGTCCCACTGACCTGCACCTGGGCCATATCCCTCCATACGCCTTTCATCCATGTACCTGTCCAAGATTTTCTTAAATGTTAAAAGTGAGCCCACATTTACCACTTCATCTGGCAGCTCATTCCACACTCCCATTAGTCTGTGTGAAGAAGCCCCTCCTAATTTTCCCTTTAAACTTTTCCCCCTTCACCCTTAACCCATGTCCTTGGGTTTTTTTCTCCCCCAGCCTCAGTGGAAAAAGCCTGCTTGCATTCACTCTATCTATCTTACAGCTCAAAAGGGTGCCACAGTAGTGTAGTGGTTAGTACAACACCCCACCAGTCTCCAGATCCAGCACATTATTCTCCACAACTTCCGCCACCTTCAACAGGACCCCACCACTAAACACATCTTTCCCTCTCCACTTTCTGCAGGGATCCTTCCCTCCGCGACTTCCTGGTCCACACGTCCCTCCCCACGGATCTCCCACCCGGCACTTATCCAAGTAAGCGTTAAGTGTTACACCTGTCCCTACACCTCCTCTCTTGCCACCATTCAGGACCCCAAACAGTCCATCACTTGCGAGTCTGTTGGGGTCATCTATTGCATCCGGTACGGCCTCCTCTACATCGGTGAAACCCAACCAGATTGGGGGTCTGCTTCGTTAAGTACCTCCGCTCCGTCCGCTGCAACAGACAGGATCTCCCGGTTTCCTCCCACTACAACTCTGCTTCACATTCCCCTTCGGATCTGTCCATACATGGCCTCCTCTACGGCCATGATGAGGCCAAACTCAGGTTGGAGGAGCAACACCTCATATACCGTCTGGGTAGTCTCCAGCCCCTTGGTATGAATATTGAATACTGCCCCCTCCCCCAGCTGCCTACTACCTCCCTCATGGTTCCGCCTCCTTCCACTACCTATTGTGCTTTCCCCTATTCCTTCTTCACCTCTCCTGCCTATCCCCTCCCTGCCTCCCCTCCCCCACCCCTTGATCTTTCCCCTTACTGGTTTTTCACCTGGCACCTACCAGCCTTCTCCTTCCCACCCTCCCCCTACCTTCTTTATAGATCCTCTGCCCCTTCCCTCTTCAGTTCTGACGAAGGGTTCCGGCCCGAAACGTTGTTTGTTCTTTTCCACGGATGCTGCCCGACCTGCTGAGTTCCTCCAGCGTGTTGTGAGTGGTGCAACACTATTACTGCTCAGACGTTGGTGTTCAATCCCAGCATCCTCTGTAAGGTGTTCATATGCCCTGCCATGGAACAAGTGGGTTTCCTCCAGGTATTCCAGTTTCCTCCCACAGTCCAAACACATATCAGTTAGTAGGTTCATTGGTCATTGTAAATGTCCTGTGATTAGGCTGGGATTAAATCAGAGGTTGCTGGCGGCATGGCTTGAAGGGCCAGGCGAGCCTGTTCCATGTTGTATCTCTAAATTTAAAATAAAACTCAAAATCCTTGCTATCAAAAACAAATACTTCATTTTTGGCAGGGCTTCTGACATCAGGAACAGTTTTTGTCCACTGAAAGACCATGTCCCATAAAGCACCACTTCCTGCCTTTCCCACCCTAAAATGATTGGAACAACATACATCAAAGTTGCTAGTGAACGCAGCAGGCCAGGCAGCATCTATAGGAAGAAGCGCAGTCGACGTTTCAGGCCGAGACCCTTCCAGCATCTGCAGAATTCCTGTTGTTTGCGTCTAAAATGATTGGACCACTTATCCTCTACCCAACTACAAACAGAATTTATTTTTGTACAAAACCAGACCTTTCATAATCTGGCAAAGACTTGCTGAGACAATTAAACCAGTTAGAGTCCAAAAAAGCTCTTTCAAGGACTGAATACAAAACTACTTCACTATTTTTGATATATTTCCTATTTTTTGCACTACTTATTTAACGATTACATAATTCAATTTTCTTTTTCCTTCCTCTTATCATGTATTGCATTGTTCTGCTGCCACAAAGTTAACAAATCTCACAACGTATGTCATTGATATTAAACCCCAATTCTGACTAAAATAGATGTTAAAAGTCAGAAATCATTGTAATCCTAGAATAAAGCACAGGTCGACCTTCACTAATCCGACTACCTGTAATTCCGGTTCCTTCGATAATCTGGCACTCATTATGCTTAATGTGATCCTTCTGTAATTCAGCATTTTCACTGATCCGGCGCTCTCAGGTCCCAGTGGTGCCGGATTAGTGAAGGTCAACCGGTATCTGGCTTGCTCTTTGCAGAGTTCATACTGTTGTTTGCATCTGTCTTGCAAAAATTTACTTTCAACCCGACTGGCAGAACAACCCATTATAAAAATAAAAGTGTCTCGTCCAACTGTTTGGTAACTTCTAAGCTGGGGTTCAGAAACATGCGGGTTGCAGTTAGAGTTGAAGTCTTTCTAATAAAATTTTAAATGGCAGGGCAGCATTCATTGTGGGCTTGTTTGTGGGAGAAACTGCATGAGGTTTTAAAAGAGCCCAGGGCCTTTCAGGACTTTACGGTAAACTACAATCATCGCGATCTATAAAGCACTTGGCAAGGTGTAAGCGAAGCAGCCATTGTGCGATTGGGCCGATGTTAGAATGGTCAAGAGGCCGAGGGAAGAAGGTCTAAGTAAGTTCCTCGTAATTTTCCTGAAGGGTCTCAGGTGCTCAGCCCAAAACACCAACTGTACTTCTCTTTCCACAAATCCTGCCCGGCCGGCTGAGTTTCTCCAGCATTTTGTGTGTCGCTTAGATTTCTGGCATCAGCAGATTTTCTCTTGTTAGTAATTTTTTTTTCCTCTTTCTTCGTCTATTAGTGCATAGCTATTGCGGAGAGAATGGGTGCAGAACTAGTGGTATGTTCCTTGTGTGAGATATGGGTACTTTGAGAAACCTCCAGTCTCCCTGACAACTACATTTGCATGAAGTGCATCAAGCTACAGCGAGATGACCTTCGGCTCATACCAGAGAATGAGGAGCAGACAGATAGGAGTTACAGGAAGGTAGTCATCCCCAAATTGCAGGAGGCAGGTAGCTAAGTGACTGTCAGGAGAGTCTAAATGAGAATTGTTGGGGGCTGGGAATGGAACTGAAGAGACTGGCAAGAGGCTGTTGGCTCACAAATAGAGAAAGCTTGAGGACAGTGTGTGAGGGAGGATAGGCAGGTGATAGAGAAAGGACGCGCTCAGACCAACAGTTTGAGATGTGTCTATTTTAACGCAAGCAGTATTGTGAACAAAGCGGATAAGCTTAGAGCGTGGATCAGTACTTGCAGCTATGATGCAAGTCTCCATTACAGAGACTTGGATGGCTCAGGGATAGGAATGGTTACTTCAAGTGCCAGGTTTTAGATGTTTCAGAAAGGACAGGGAGGAAGGCAAAAGAGGTGGGGACCTGGCACTGGTGATCAGATACAGTGTCACGGCTGCAGAAAAGGTGGACGTCATGGAGGGATTGTCTACAGAGTCTCTGTAGGTGGAGATTAGGAACAGGAAGTGGTCAATAACTCTGCTGGGTGTTTCTTTTAATAGGCCGCCCAATAGTAACAGGGATATCGAGCAGCAAATAGGGAAACAGATCCTGGAAAGGTGTAATAATAGAGTTGGCGTGGTGGGAGATTTTGATTTCCCAAATATCGATTGGCATCTCCCTAGAGCAAGGGGTTTAGATGGGGTGGAGTTTGTTAGGTGTGTTCAGAAAGGTTTCTTGACAATATGTAGATAAGCCTACAAGAAGAGAGGTTGTACTTGATCTGGTATTGGGAAATGAACCTGGTCAGGTGTCAGATCTCTCAGTGGGAAAGCATTTTGGAGATAGTGATCATATTGCTATCTCCTTTACAAAAGCATCGGAGAGAGACAGGAACAGACAAGTTAGAAAAGCGTTTAATTGAAAGGGAATTATGAGGCTATCAGGCAGGAACTTGCAAGTTTAAATTGGGAACAGATGTTCTCAGGGAAAGGTACAGAAGAAATGTGGCAAATGTTCACGGGATATTTGTGTGGAATTCTGCATAGGTACGTCCCAATGAGACAGGGAAGTTATGGAAGGGTACAGGAACTGTGGTGTACAAAGGCTGTAATAAATCTAGTCAAGAAGAAAAGAAAAGCTTAGGAAAGGTTCAGAGAGCTAAGTAATGTTAAGAGATCTAAAAGATTATAAGGCTAACAGGAAGGAGCTACAAGTATGTGAACTAGAGGATAAGACGTGAAAGAATGGGATCTATCAAGTGTGACAGTGGGAAAGTGTGTATGGAACCAGAGGAAATAGCAGAGGTACTTAATGGATATTTTACTTCAGTATTCACTATGGAAAAGGATCTTGGTGATTGTAGTAATGACTTGCAGCAGACTGAAAAGCTTGAGCATATAGATATTAAGGAAGAGGATGTGCTGGAGCTTTTGGAAAGCATCAAGTTGGATAAGTCACCGGGACCAGATGAGATGTACCCCAGGCTACTGTGGGAGGCGAGGGAGGAGATTGCTGAGCCTCTGGCAATGATCTTTGCATCAATGGGGACGGGAGAGGTTCCGGAGGATTGGAGAATTGCGGATGTTGTTCCCTTATTCAAGAAAGGGAGTAGAGATAGCCCAGGAAATTATAGACCAATGAGTCTTACTTCAGTGGTTGGCAAGTTGATGGAGAAGATCCTGAGAGGCAGGATTTATGAACATTTGGAAAGGCATATGATTAGGAATAGTCAGCATGGCTTTGTCAAAGCATGCCTTACGAGTCTGATTGAATTTTTTGAGGATGTGACTACACACATTGATGAAAGAAGAGCAGTAGATGTAGTGTATATGAATTTTAGCAAGGCATTTGCTGAGTTACCCCATGCAAGGCTTATTGAGAAAGTAAGGTGGCATGGGATCCAAGGGGACATTGCTTTGTGGATCCAGAACTGGCTTGCCCACAGAAAGCAAAGAGTGGTTGTAGATGGGTCATATTCTGCATGGAGGTCGGTCACCAGTGGTGTGCCTCAGGGATCTGTACAAGGACCCTTACTCTTTGTGATTTTTATAAATGACCTGGATGAGAAAGTGGAGGGATGGGTTAGTAAGTTTGATGATGACAGAGGTTGAGGTGTTGTGGATAGTGTGGAGGGCTGTCAAAGGTTAGAGCAGGACATTAATAGGATGCAAACTGGGCTAAGAAGTGGCAGATGGAGTTCAACCCAGATAAGTGCAAAGTGGTTCATTTTCATAGGTCAAATATTATGGCAGAATATAGTATTAATGGTAAGACTCCTGGCAGTGTGGAGGATCAGAGGGATCTTGGGGTCAGAGTCCATAAGACACTCAAAGCAGCTGTGCAGGTTGACTCTGTGGCTAAGAAGACATACAGTGTATTGGCCTTCGTCAATCGTGGAGTTAAATTTAGGAGCCGAGAGGTAATGTTGCAGTTATATAGGACCGTGGGCAGACTCCACTTGGAGTACTGTGCTCAGTTCTGGTCGCCTCACTTCAGGAAGGATGTGGAAACCATAGAAAGGGTGCAGAGGAGATTTACAAGGATGTTGCCTGAATTGGAGAGCATGCTTTATGAGAGTAGGTTGAGTAAACTTGGCCTTTTCTCCTTGGAGAAAAGGAGGATGAGAGGTGACCTGATAGAGGTGTATAAGATGCTGAGAGGCATTGATTGTGTGGATAGTTAGAGGCTTTTTCCCCAGGGCTGAAGTGGCTGCCACAAGAGGGCACAAGTTTAAGGTGCTTGGCAGTAGGTACAGAGGAGATGTCATGGGTAAGTTGTTATTTTTTAAAAATGCAGAGAGTGGTGAGTGTGTAGAATAGGCTGCCAGCAATGTTGATGGAGGCGGACATGATAGGGTCTTTTAAGAGACTTTTGGATAGGTACACGGAGCTTAGAAAAATAGAGGGTTATGGGTAACCCGAGTAATTTCTAAGGGAGGGACATATTCGGCACAACTTTGTGTGCCGTAAGGCCTGTATTGTGCTGTAGGTTTTCTACATTTCTATGTTTCCATGAGAGGTAAAGGGATAGGCAGCCAGTGCAGAATATTCTTGTAGTCATTCCCTCAATAATAAGAATACCACTTTGGATACTGCTATGGGAGTGTGGGGGGGGGGGTGTGGGAATGACCTATCAGAAGGAAGCTGAAGCGACTGGGTCTCTGGTACAGAATGGAAGAGGAGTGCAGCAGTGATAGGAGATTCCATAGTTGGAGCAGACTGGAAGTTGTCTTTGGGAGAGGATAGGGTAACATTGTAATCAGTGGATGAGTTGAAGTATAATATGGGGGAAAAGTTGAAGAGTCAAGAATACAGATGGGAAAGTGTTATATTTGAATGTATGTGGTACATAGAATAAGATACATGATCTTGTAGCATAGTTGGAGAGTAGCTGGTATGACATTGTGGGCATCACTGAGACCTGACTAAAAGAAAATCATAATTGGAAGCTTCACAACCAAGGATACACCTGTATCAAAAGAACAGGGAAGTAGGTAGAGGGGGTAAGGTGGTTCTATGGCCAAAAAAAAAAATGAATCACAAGAAAGAGGTGACATAGGATCAGAAGATGTAGAATCTTTGTGCATAGAATTAAGAAACTGCAAGGGTAAAAAGACCCTGATGGGAGATATATGAAGGCTTCCAAATAGTAGCCAGAATGTGGGATACAAATTATGGGAGATCGAAAAGGCATGTAAAAAGGGCAATGTCACGATAGGCATGGGGGATTTCAATATGCAGAGATAGGGAAAATCAGGTTGGTGCTAGATCCCAAGAGAGGGAATTTATGGAATGCCTACGAGAAGGCTTTTCAGAGCATCTTCTGATCGATTTCACTAGGGAAAAAGATGATTCTGGATTGGGTGTTGTGTAATGAATCAGATTTGATTAGAGATCTTAAGGAAAAGAAATCCTTAGGTGACGGTGATCATAACATGATAGAATTCACCCTGCAGTTTGAGAGGGAGAAGATAAAGTCAGATGGATCAGTACTAAGTGAATAAATAGATTATAGAGGCATGAGAGGTGAGCTGGCCAAAGTGGACTGGAAGAGAATAATAGTAGGGTTAACAATAGAACAGCAATGGCTGGAGTTTCTGAGAGCAATTCAAAAGGCTCAGGGTAGACAAATAAGTAGTAGCATTCAAAAAGGAGGATGATGCAACTGTGGACGACAAGTCAAGATAGCATAACAGCAAAACAGATGGTATGTGATACAGCAAAAATTAGTGGGAAGTTAGAGGAGAGGGAAGCTTTTAAAAAAGAGAAGGCAACTAAGGAAGCCAGGAGAAAAATGGTGAAATATGAAGGTAAGCTAGCTAATCATATAAAACAGGACACAAAAAGTTTTTTCAGATATATATATTGGACCTCTAGAAAATGATGCCTGAGAAGTTGTAATGGGGGACAAGAAAATTAGGATGAACTTAATAGGTATTTGGTGTCTGTCTTCACTGTGGAAGACACTAACAGTATGCCATATTTCCAAGAGTCAGGGGGCAGAGGTGAGCGTAGTTGCTATCGCTCGGGAGAAAGTGGGTGGGAAGCTGAAAGGTCTGAAGGTCAATATGTCACCTGGACCAGATGGACTACACCCCATGGTTCTGAAAGAAGCAGAAGAGATTGGAGAGGCATTAGGAATGACCTGTCTGGAATAGAGACATAGAAAATAGGTGCAGGAGTAGGCCATTCGGCCCTTCGAGCCTGCACCACCATTCAGTATGATCATGGCTGATCATCCAACTCAGAACCCTGTACCAGCCTTCCCTCCATACCCCCTGATCCCTTTAGCCACAAGGGCCATATCTAACTCCCTCTTAAATATAGCCAATGAACTGGCCTCAACTGTTTCCTGTGGCAGAGAATTCCACAGATTCACCACTCTCTGTGTGAAGAAGTTTTTCCTAATCTCGGTCCTAAAAGGCTTCCCCTTTATCCTCAAACTGTGACCCCTCGTTCTGGACTTCCCCAACATCGGGAACAATCTTCCTGCATCTAGCCTGTCCAATCCCTTTAGGATTTTATACGTTTCAATCAGATCCCCCCTCAATCTTCTAAATTCCAATGAGTACAAGCCTAGTTCATCCGGTCTTTCATCATATGAAAGTCCTGCCATCCCAGGAATAAATCTGGTGAACCTTCTTTGTACTCCCTCTATGGCAAGGACGTCTTTCCTCAGATTAGGGGACCAAAACTGCACACAATACTCCAGGTGTGGTCTCACCAAGGCCTTGTACAACTGCAGTAGTACCTCCCTGCTCCTGTACTCGAATCCTCTTGCTATAAATGCCAGCATACCATTCGCCTTTTTCACCTCCTGCTGTACCTGCATGCCCACTTTCAATGACTGGTGTTTAATGACACCCAGGTTTCGTTGCATCTCCCCTTTTCCTAATCGGCCACCATTCAGATAATAATCTGTTTTCCTGCTTTTGCCACCAAAGTGGATAACTTCATATTTATCCACATTAAACTGCATCTGCCATGAATTTGCCCACTCACCTAACCTATCCAAGTCACCCTGCATCCTCTTAGCATCCTCCTCACAGCTAACACTGCCGCCCAGCTTCGTGTCATCCGCAAACTTGGAGATGCTGCATTTAATTCCCTCATCCAAGTCATTAATATATATTGTAAACAACTGGGGTCCCAGCACTGAGCCCTGCAGTACCCTACTAGTCACTGCCTGCCATTCTGAAAAGGTCTCGTTTATTCCCACTCTTTGCTTCCTGTCTGCCAACCAATTCTCTATCCACATCAATACCTTACCCCCAATACTGTGTGCTTTAAGTTTGCACACTAATCTCCTGTGTGGGACCTCGTCAAAATGGTTCCAGAGGATTGGAAAATTTGTCCATCCACTCTTCACGGGAGGGAGACAGAGGAAGGAAATTACAACCAGCTAGCCTGACTTCAGTGGTTGGGAAGTCCATTATTAGGGAGGTTCAGGATACTTAGCACATGATAAAGTCAGCCAAGGTCAGCAATGGTTTCTTTAAAGGGAAATCTTGCCTGACAAATCTGTTAGAATTCTCTGAGGAAATAACAGGCAGGATAGACAGAATCAATGGATGTTGTTTACTTGTTTTTCAGAAGAGCTCTGACAAGGACTAGATGAGCTAAATAGCCTAATTCTTTCCTATATCTTACGATTTTGCAAGAAAGCAAACCTTCACATGGTCCAAGTTTGAAGACTATGGGGCTAATGATGTACTCTGTCCAACATTTAACCTTTTCCAGTATAAATAAAGTATTTTGTCATCCATGGTGGGATCCTGTCAAGCATTTTACTTTGTATATGGTGACTACGAATCAGAACATTACTTGTTAATTATATTAACCATAAACTTAAAATAGTGAAACTTCATTCAGCGTGATGGAATCCAAAGAGATACTTATTCAGATTAGCCTACCAGCTGAAAGCAAGCTACACATATCAAGTTACCTTGCACTGTAATTTAAAGAGATATTTAGAAATTAGGCAAGAGTCCAAATCCTAACAGGAAAGAGTCTAATGGAAGCAAAACAACCAACCTGTTCAACTGTGTAGAAAATACATTCATAAACATCCGCCTTCGTATACACAGCATAGGAATCTTCCAAGTCATCTGAATAATTCTTCAAGAATAGATGTTTAAAAGTCATTGTGTTTTCCCCGGTAAAATCCACCACCATCTGGTTACTCAACCCAAACAGGATTAACTGTGAGAGAGAGAGAAAGAGGCATCAGTTTCTAAACACGTTTTTAATGCCTTAATAACAGGGTTTTCCCCCACTTCTGTGCTTTATGCCGTGTGAGGAGAACATTTGCAATTTTTTGGCATACTTTTGTTTTGCACAGGACCCTCACGTACAGGGGTTCCCAACCTGGGTCCACGGACCCCTTGGTTAATGGTAAGTTATTACATAAAAAGGTTGGGAACCCTTCCTCTAATGGTTCAGCACAAGCAAGTAACCTTGTGGAGAAGGAAGATCAAGGTTAGCTTATTGGAGAATGTCTATACTCGTCAATCCCCTGGACTAATTCAAGGATGAATAATTCCATTACCACACTCAGAACAATGGCCAAAAGAGTATCTTTGTCTTGGGACCAATTTACCAATATTCTTCTGTCAGTTTAAAGTTACCTGATTATTTCTTAAATGTTTTTAGAGGAGCTTGTTACCACATTAAAGTACTTTTCAATCATAGTACTTTCAGCTCCACATAGACATGATGCCATTCACAGGTAATAAATCTCCCCCTTTCTTTAGCAGCTTCACTATCATTCCCACCCAAATCTACCTGGCCTCTGTATAGTCCAACTGTCACTACATATAATGGTAAGGCAGACTACGTGACTGACCTTTGAAACTTTCTTTTATATAAACGATACTGGTTCCCACTCTTGGGGCTCACCAACAGGCCATTTTTCAATATCCCAAGGACATGGCCTAGAAGACGAGCGGGACCTCAAGGTTCTGAGGCTTTGCAGCCCTGGGGACAAGCTGACTTAAGCAGGTGCTGCTGACTGAAGCGTCACAGGAAAAAAAAATGGAATATCAGGAAAAGCAGATCAGTTGGGGGCTTTGCTATTGCTTGCTTGGTGGGTGGAGGATGCTGATGCTTTTTTGCTGAAGTAAGGAAGGGCTTTTTTATTTTCTTCAGTGGTTTGAACGGGGCGCGACTGCACAAGCTCGTGAAGATCAGCCAGTGAGAACAGCTTCAGTATTCACTACGGAAAAGGATCCTGAGAAGGGATGACTTGTAGTGGACTGAAAAGCTTGAGCATGTAGATATTAAGGAAGAGGATGTGCTGGAGCTTTTGGAAAGCATCAAGTTGGATAAGTCACCAGGACCGTACGGGATGTACCCCAGGCTACTGTGGAAAGCGAGGGAGGAGATTGCTGAGCCTCTGGCAATGATCTTTGTATGATCAATGAGGACAGGAGAGGTTCCAGAGGATTGGAGGGTTGTGGATGTTGTTCCCTTATTCAAGAAAGAGTAGGGATAGCCCAGGGAATTATAGACCAGTGAGTCTTACTGCAGTGGTTGGTAAGTTGATGGAGAAGATCCTGAGAGGGCAGGATTTCTGAACATTTGAACAGTCATAATATGATTAGGAATAGTCAGTGTGGCTTTGTCAAAGACAGGTCGTGCCTTATGGGCCTGATTGAATTTTTTGAGGATGTGACTAAACACATTGAAGGTAGAGATGTAGCTGTAGTGTATATGGATTTCAGCAAGGCATTTGACAAGGTAGCCCATGCAAGGCTTATTGAGAAAGTAAGGAGGCATGGGATCCAAGGGGACATTGCTTTGTGGATCCAGAACTGGCTTGCCCACAGAAGGTAAAGAGTGGTTGTCGATGGGTCATATTCTGCATGGAGGTCGGTCACCAGTTGTGTACCTCAGGGATCTGTTCTGGGACTCCTACTCTGATTTTTATAAATGACCTGGATGAGGAACTGGAGGGATGGGTTAGTAAATATGCTGATGACACAAAGGTTGGGGGTGTTGTGGATAGCATGGAGGGCTGTCAGAGGTTGCAGCGGGACATTGATAGAATGCAAATCTGGGCTGAGAAGTGGCAGACGGAGTTCAACCCAGATAAGTGGAAGGTGGTTCATTTTGGTAGATCAAATATGATGGCAGAATATAGCATTAATGGCAAGACTCTTGGCAGTGTGGAGGATCAGAGGGATCTTGGGGCCTGAGTCCATAGGACACTCAAAGCTGCTATAGGGGTGTATGGGGCGTCAGTGAGGGATAGCATCTCTGGTAGGAGAACATGTTGCATCCTTTTCAAGGAGGTTAGTCCACCTTTGGTCCCCACTTGTCACTCAGCTCTCACCTGTGGCTCCCCGTAGCTGTTTGCATGTGACAGTGGCCACACCCCAGGCAATGGCTTCAACAAGCCGGCTAAACCAGCTGAGGGTAACCGACGGGTATCAAACCCTCAGTGAGGCAGGGAGATGTCTATTCCAGCATGTGAAGACAGACTCCGGCGGATTGAGCAGACAAGACTAATGGAAGGTCCAACGGTCAAGAAGGCGGTCTCTGCAAGCGTCGTGGAACATGTAGAGCAGGACGAGAGATAAGACATGCTGATCATCCACTATGCCTAGTCCCATCTCCAGCCATCTCGACTCGTCTTACCTCTGGATCCAGATGGGAATTGGGAAGAGAGAGCGAGGCTGATACTGCGCAACTCTCCCTCACTTAAATCCAAATCGAGCGCTAGTCTCAACATCATCATCACCCTCAACCTTTGAAGTCCTGTGCCGATGGGCGAGCGACAAAGCAGCAGGTGTGGATACACTAGCTGTACTCAGACCTGCACACAGGTGACTCAGATGTAATGGCCGTTTTTCGCTGACCGAAGCAGCAGTGAAACTCAGCGTCTACCTGGGCAACTGAGCAGCACTCTTTAGGAATGCACTGCTCACCTCTGTAGTGTGAGGAAGGGGCTAGAAAAGGTGCCCTAAACATTGCCTGCTTCATTACACCCTGTCCAGTCCAGTTTACCACGGCTGGAGAGGATCATATCTTGGCGGTCGAACAAACACAACAAAACGCAAAGTGACACCACTCACCACTGGTACTTGGAACGTGCACACACTATTGGACAATTCGACAGCAAACAGACGAGAGAAGAACAGCCTTACTTGCCAGAGAGCTTGCAGGATACAACATTGACATAGCAGCCCTGAGTGAGGCTCGTCTTGCCAACGTAGTTTCAGCCAACTGAAACTGGAGGCGGATACACTTTTTTCTGGAGCGGTCGCAGCAGCGATGAGCGTCGTGATGCTGGAGATGGATTCGCCGTCAGGAGTCACCTTGTTCGGAAACTTGCCAGTCTCCCCAAGGGTGTGAACGACTGGCTCATGACACTACAGCTTCCGCTACAGAACAGAAGTCAAGCCACAATGACTAACCCGGACGAAACAAAAGACAGGTTCTATGAAGAACGAGGCGCTCTACTATCAGCAGTGAGCAGCACCGACAAGCTGATCTTGCTCGGCGACTTCAATGCAAGAGTAGGGTGCGACTCTGCAGCCTGGCAGGGAGTCGTTGGGAGTCATTGAGTGGGCAAATGTTACACTAACGGTCTACTCTTACTGAAGACATGTGCAGCACGACCTCATCACCAACACAACTTTCCGCCTGCCTACCCATATCAAGACCTCCTGGATTCACCCCCGCTCTAAGCATTGGCATCTTATCGACTATGTCATTGTCAGGAGAAAAGACAGGCAGGACGTCAGGGTGACCAAGGCCATGTGTGGTGCTCACTGATGGACAGATCAAAGGCTCATTTTCTCCTAAATGAAGCTCCACATCAGACTCAAGAGGAAGCAAGGCTATGAAAAGAATCAATGTGGCCAGGCTGAAGAACCCCAGCATTGCTTCAGCACTGGCTGAAGATTCAGAAACCAAGCTTGCAGCCTACACCTTGCAGGCAGCGCTGTGGACGACTGGGATCGCTTCAGGGATGCTGTCCATTCATCTGCACTGAAGATGCTAAGGCTCTCTACCCACAAGCAGCATGACTGGTTCGACGAGAACAATGAGGAGCTACAGGCTCTACTTGTTGAAAAGCACTGCCTTCATCGTGCCCATCAGAACGACCCATCATCAGCTGCCAAGAAAAACGCCTTTACCAGTGCTCACAGGATAGTTCAAAATAAACTGCGTAAAATACAAGATACACATCAAAGTTGCTGGTAAACGCAGCAGGCCAGGCAGCATCTATCGGAAGAGTTTCAGTCGACGTTTCAGGCCGAGACCCTTCATCAGGACTAACTGAAGGAAGAGTTAGTAAGAGATTTGAAAGTGGGAGGGGGAGGGGGAGATCCAAAATGATAGGAGAAGACAGGAGGGGGAGGGATGGAGCCAAGAGCTGGACAGGTGATTGGCAAAGGGGATATGAGAGGATCATGGGACAGGAGATCCGGGGAGAAAGATGGGTGGGGGGGGAAGCAGAGGATGGGCAAGGGGTATAGTCAGAGGGACAGAGGGCGAAAAAAAAGAGTGAGAGAAAGAATGTGTGTATAAAAATAAATAACGGATGGGGTACTAGGGGGAGGTGGGGCACTAGAAGAAATTAGAGAAGTCGATGTTCATGCCATCAGATTGGAGGCTACCCAGACAGAATTTAAGATGTTGTTCCTCCAACCTGAGTGTGGCTTCATCTTTACAGTAGAGGAGGCCGTGGATGGACATGTCAGAATGGGAATGGGACGTGGAATTAAAATGTGTGGCCACTGGGAGATCCTGCTTTCTCTGGCGGACAGAGCGTAGGTGTTCAGCAAAGCAGTCTCCCAGTCTGCGTCAGGTCTCGCCAATATACAGAAGGCCACATCGGGAGCACCGGACGCAGTATATCACCCCAGCCGACTCACAGGTGAAGCGTCGCCTCACCTGGAAGGACTGTCTGGGGTCCTGAATGGTGGTAAGGGAGGAAGTGTAGGGGCATGTGTAGCACTTGTTCCGCTTACAAGGATAAGTGCCAGGAGGGATGGGGGGGACGAATGGATAAGGGAGTTGCGGAGTGAGCAGATGTGCATGAAATGGGGGAGATGCGTTTGAGAGCAGAGTTGATAGTGGAGGAAGGGAAGCCCCTTTCTTTAAAAAAGGAGGATCTCCCTCGTCCTGGAATGAAAAGCCTCATCCTGAGAGCAGATGCGGCAGAGACGGAGGAATTGCGAGAAGGGGATGGCATTTTTGCAAGAGATAGGGTGAGACGAGGAATAGTCCAGATAGCTGTGAGAGTCAGTAGGCTTATAGTAGACATCAATGGATAAGCTGTCTCCAGAGATAGAGACAGAAAGATCTAGAAAGGGGAGGGAGGTGTTGGAAATGGACCAGGTAAACTTGAGGGCAGAGTGAAAGTTGGAGGCAAAGTTAATAAAGTCAACGAGCTCAGCCTGCGTGCAGGAAGCAGTGCCAATGCAGTCGTCGATGTAGCGAAGGAAAAGTGGAGGACAGATACCAGAATAGGCACGGAACATAGATTGTTCCACAAAGCCAACAAAAAGGCAGGCATAGCTAGGACCCATACGGGTGCCCATGGCTACACCTTTAGTTTGGAAGAAGAGGGAGGAGCCAAAGGAGAAATTATTAAGAGTAAGGAGTAATTCCACTAGACGGAGCAGAGTGGTACTTCGGTACTCCCACTTCCTCCACTATCAACTCTGCTCTCAAACGCATCTCACCCATTTCACGCACATCTGCTCTCACTCCATCCTCCCGCCGCCCCACTAACAATAGGGTTCCCCTGGTCCTCACCTACCACCCCACCAGCCTCCGGGTCCAACATATTATTCTCCGCAACTTCCGCCACCTCCGACGGGATCCCACCACGAAGCATATCTTTCCCTCCCCCCCCACCTGTTTTCCGCAGGGATCGCTCCCTACGCAACTCCCTTGTCCATTCGCCGTCCCCCCCATCCCTCCCCACTGATCTCCCTCCTGGCACTTATCCTTGTAAGCGGAACAAGTGCTACACATGCCCCTACACTTCCTCCCTTACCACTATTCAGGGCCCCAGACAGTCCTTCCAGGTGAGGCGACACTTCACCTGTGAGTCGGCTGGGGTGATATACTGCGTCCGGTGCTCCCGATGTGGCCTTCTGTATATTGGCAAGACCTGACGCAGACTGGGAGACCACTTTGCTGAACACCTATGCTCTGTCCACCAGAGAAAGCAGGATCTCCCAGTGGCCACACATTTTAATTCCACGTTCCATTCCCATTCTGACATGTCCATCCACAGCTTCCTCTACTGTAAAGATGAAGCCACACTCAGGTTGGAGGAACAACACCTTATATTCCATCTGGGTAGCCTCCAACCTGACGGCATGAACATCGACTTCTCTAACTTCTGCTCGTGCCCCACCTCCCCCTAGTACCCCATCCGTTATTTATTTTTATACATACATTCTTTCTCTCTCTTTCTCCCTCTGTCCCTCTGACTATACCCCTTGCCCATCCTGTTTCCCACCCCCCCCCACCGTCTTTCTCCCCGGATCTCCTGTCCCATGATCCTCTCATATCCCCTTTGCCAATCACCTGTCCAACTCTTGGCTCCATCCCTCCCCCTCCTGTCTTCTCCTATCATTTTGGATCTCCCCCTCGCCCTCTCACTTTCAAATCTCTTACTAACTCTTCCTTCAGTTAGTCCTGACAAAGGGTCTCGGCCTGAAACGTCGACTGAAACTCTTCCAATAGATGCTGCCTGGCCTGCTGCGTTTACCAGCAACTTTGATGTGTGTTGCTTGAATTTCCAGCATCTGCAGAATTCCTGTTGTTACGTTTTTTTAAAATACAAGATGCCTGGCTGAGCGCCAAGGAAGATGAAATACAGGGATACCACTGACAGAAACGACTTGAAACGATTCTATGAAGCCCTCAACATTCTCGACGGACCTCAGTCTCTCGGGAGTTCCCCCGAGTATAGATGCTACAACTCTCATTACAGAGAAGGCTCAGATCTTGCAGAGATGCGCTGAACACTTTGAAGTCGTCATCTATTAACCATGAGGCGACAGACTGGATTCCCCAGGTCGACATCAACAGCACCATGGATGACCCACCAGTAGTAGCTGAAGTCACAAAAGCTGTCAGTCAGCTATCCAGTGGCAAAGCCCCAGGGGCAGACACCATACCTACAGAGATCTACAAAGCCAGTGGTCCTGTACTTATACAGAAACTCATCGAGTTGCTCCAGTCTTTTTGGAAGGATCCATTCCTCAGGAACTTAAAGATGCATCCATCGTACACCTCTACGACAGGAAGGGCAATCGACAAATATGCGACAACCACCAAGGAATCTCGCTGCTCTCTATCGCAGGAAAATCTATCGCAAGAGTCCTACTAAATCGTCTGGTCACTCATCCAGAGCTGGGCCTGCTGCCAGAGTCACAGTGTGGCTTTCGCAAAGGTCGTGGGACTATTGACATGATTTTTGCCGCATGCCAACTTCAGGAGAAGTGCCAGGAGCAGAATCGCAAACTCTACACAACTTTTGTTGACCTCACAAAAGCCTTTGACACTGTCTGCCGACAAGGCCTGTGGAGGATCATGTCAAAGTTCGGCTACCCCAACAAATTCATTCAGATGGTACGCCAGTTCCATGATGGCCTGATGGCCAGAGTGCTGGACGGCGGAGAATCCTCTGAGGTATTCCCAGTCACCAATGGTGTCAAACAGGGTTGTGTGCTCGCACCCACACTGTTCAGCATGTTTTCTGCCATGCTGAATGATGTCTTCCAGGACAGTGATGCTGGAATCAGCCTCAAGTACAGAGTGGACAGGAAATTCCTCAACCTGAGGAGACTTCAAGCCATTACCAAAGTGAAGGAGACTGTACTGAGAGACTTCCTCTTTGCCGATGACTGCACCCTATATGCTGGCTCGGAGACGGGAGATGTCAACATAGACAAATTCTCCATGGCTTATAACAACTTTGGACTCACCATCAACATCAAAAAGACCAAAGTCATGCACCAGCCTGCCCTTCACACCGTACACAGAACCGGAAATCACAATCAAAGGACAGAAACTACAGGTAGTTGACCAGTTTACTTACCTTGGTAGCACCCTCTCCCGAGCAGTGACTATCAACACACAAGTTAACTGCAGAATAGCAAAGGCAAGTTCTGCTTTCGGTAGACTGAACTTCACCGTATGAAACGTGGACGGTGTATCGAAGGCATGCAAGACAGCTCAACCATTTCCACATCACTTGTCTTCACAGAATATTAGGCATCAGATGGCAAGATTCTCTCTGGAGCAAGTCTACCATTAGTCCACACACTGCTGATGAGAGGACAGACCCGGTGGGTAGGTCATGTCATCCGCATGCCAGGTGAGCACATACCCAAGCAGCTCCTTCTTGGGGAACTCTCTGCTGGAAGATGCTCACATGGAGGGCAGAAGAAACGTTACAAAGACACACTAAAGGCCTCCCTGAAGTCGCTTGACATAGACACAACCACCTAGGAAATGCTGGCACAAAATCGCCCTACCTGGCGCAGCCTTATCCACAAAGGCTGTCAAGCTTACGAAGCAAGGTGCATTGAAGCACAAGTGCAAGCTGCGCAAGTCCAGAGCCACCAGCGCAACAACTGCAGTGCCTACACATGTCTGCCCAACATGTGCCAGGACATTTCGTGCCCGAATTGGTCTGACCAGTCATCTTCGGACACACCGCATCCAGTCTCAAAGTGACTAATGGTGTAAAGGTCTACATCGATGACAACGTTGGACGAACAACAAAGCTGCTATGCAGGTTGACTCTGTGGTTAAGGCGGCATACGGTGCATTGGCCTTCATCAATCGTGGGACTGAGTTTAAGAGCCAAGAGGTAATGTTGCAGCTATATAGGACCCTGGTCACACCCCACCTGGAGTACTGTGCTCAACTCTGGTCGACTCACAACAGAAAGGATGTGGAAACCATAGAAAGGATTTACAAGATTGTTGCCTGGATTGGGGAGCGTGCCTTATAAAAACAGGTTGAGTGAACTCAGCCTTTTCTCCTTGGAGCGATGGAGGATGCGAGGTGCACAAGATAATGAGAGGCATTGATCATGTGGATAATCAGAGGCTCTTCCCCAGGGCTGAAACAGCAAGCATGAGGGGGCATAGTTTTAAGGTGCTTGGAAGTAGGTACAGAGGAGATGTCAGGAGTAAGTTTTTTTGTTTACGCAGAGAGTGGTGAGTGCATGGAATGGGCTGCCAGTGGTAGTGGTGGAGGCGGACATGATAGGGTCTTTTAAGAGACTCCTGGATGGATACATGGAGCTTAGGTTTGGCACAGATTTGTGGGCCCAAGGGCCTGTATTGTACTGTAGATTTCCTATGTTTCTAAGGAGGAGGGGAGGTGCTTTGCTGCTGCTTGTGCATGGGAGTGGGGAGTAAAGGGAGTCTTCGGGATTCTGACATTTTTACTGTCACTCATTCTTTGGGCCACTCTTCTGTTTTTGTGAATGTCTGCAAAGAACAAGAATTTCAGGTTGTATATTGTATACAGATGAAGTCAGAAATTTACATACACCTTAGCTAAATACATTTAAACTCAGTTTTTCACAATTCCTGACATTTAATTCTAGAAAACATTCCCTGTCTTAGGTCAGTTAGGATGACTACTTTATTTTAAGAATGTGAAATGTCAGAATAATAGTAGAGAGAATGATCTATTTCAGCTTTTATTCCTTTCATCACTTTCCCAGTGGGTCAGAAGCTTACATACACTTTGTTAGTATTTGGTAGCATTGCCTTTAAATTGTTTAACTTGGGTCAAATGTTTTGGGTGGCCTTCCACAAGCTTCTCATAGTAAGTTGCTGGAATTTTGTTCCATTCCTCCAGACAGAACTGGTGTAACTGAGTCAGGTTTATAGACCTCTTACTTGCACACGCTTTTCCAGTTCTGCCCACAAATTTTCTATCGGATTGAGGTCAGGGGTTTGTGATGGCTACTCCAATGCCTTGACTTTGTTGTCCTTAAGCAATTTTGCCACAACTTTGGAGGTACGCTTGGGGTCATTGTCCGTTTGGAAGACCCATTTGCGACCTAGCTTTAACTTGCTGGCTGATGTCTTAAGATGTTGCTTCAATATATCCACATAATTTTCCTTCCTCATGATGCCATCTATTTTGTGAAGTGCACCAGTCCCTCCTGCAGCAAAGCACCCCCACAACATGATGCTGCCACCCCCATGCTCCACAGTTCCAATGGTGTTCTTCAGCTTGCAAGCCTCACCCTTTTCCCTCCAAACATAACAATGGTCATTATGGCCAAAGAGTTCAATTTTTGTTTCATCAGACCAGAGGACATTTCTCCAAAAAGTAAGATCTTTGTCCCCATGTGTACTTGCAAACTGTAGTCTGGCTTCTTTATGGCAGTTTTGGAGCAGTGGCTTCTTCCTTGCTGAGCAGCCTCTCAGGTTATGTCGATATAGGACTCGTTTTACTGTGGGTATTGATACTTGTCTACCTGTTTCCTCCAGCATTTTCACAAGGTCCTTTGCTGTTGTTCTGGGTTTGATTTGCACTTTTCGCGCCAAAGTACGTTCATCTCTGGGAGACAGAATGCGTCTCCTTTCTGAGCGGTATGACGGCTGCGTGGTCCCATAGTGTTTATACTTGCTTACTATTGTTTGTACAGATGAACGTGGTACCTTCAGGCATTTGGAAATTGCTCCCAAGGATGAACCAACTTGACTTCATTTTCTGACCTGAATCCGATAGAAAATTTGTGGGCAGAACTGGAAAAGCGTGTGCGAGCAAGGTGGTCTATAAACCTGACTCAGTTACACCAGTTCTGTCTGGAGGAACGGAACAAAATTCCAGCAACTTACTGTGAGAAGCTTGTGGAAGGCTACCCAAAACATTTGACCCAAGTTAAACAATTTAAAGACAATGCTACCAAATACTAACAGTGTATGTAAACTTCTGACCCACTGGGAAAGTGATAAAAGAAATAAAAGCTGAAATAAATCATTCCCTCTACTATTATTCTGACATTTCATATTCTTAAAATAGTGATCCTAACTGACCTAAGACAGGGAATGTTTTCTAGGATTAAATATCAGGAATTGTGAAAAACTGAATTTAAATGTATTTGGCTAAGGTGTATGTAAACTTCTGACTTCATCTGTACATTCTCTGATATTAAATGGAACTGTTGAACTACTGAAACATTTCCTCACCTTCAGCTAATTTGTTAGGACTGAGGACACAATCAAGGTGGATAAAATTTATGGAAGTTCAGTCGGTGCACAGCAAATATGTCTATTAACTAGTGAGTGTGAAGGTTAAAAGGCAGAAGCATCAGAAGGAATTTAAATACATTTGCACATTGCTAGAGGATGATGGGTTTCTGGAACTCTTTGCTGAAACAGGCAAATATTTTTAAAAAAAAACATATTTAGGTAACTAAATGGAAACAATGTACCCTTACCAAAAAGGCCAAGAGCATAAAAAAGGGAATTAGCATCAGCTGCTTTTCTTTCAGCCTATTTGAACACAGCCCACCAAATCATTGCTTTCTGTGGTGTGAATGTCTGATGGAGGTTGGTCAGTCAAATAGCACAAATTAGCTTAAGGGGAAGATTCTCTGTTATTGTGCATATTTATAGCACTGGGAATTAAAGAAAAACAGTGCAGCCATCAGAAATCTGAAATAAAGGCAAAAAAAATCCTGGGAATTGAGAAAAGGTCTGGATATCTCTGGTGCAAAACATAGGATGCTGGAGAGAAAAAGTATCGGGTTGAGACTCTCCATCTAGATTGCACCCACTGTTGTCACAGTCAGATGAAAGGTCTCAACCAGAACAAACAATGCATTTCACTCCATAGATGCTGTCTGATCTGCTGAGTTCTTCCAGCAGTTTGTTTTCAGTGGACTTGCCCCATTAGACAGAATGCTCCTTTACCTTTTCTAGAACTGAAACCAACTTGTTTTCTCTCTTTTCTAGTCTGAAAGAGTCTCAGAACAAAATACTACAGCACAGGAACAGACGCTTCATCCTAAACTGGGATCCATGGACCTCTTGCTTCATGGTATTGGTCCATGTCCTAAAAAGGTTAGAAACCCTTGCCTTAAAAGTGTTCTGCCTACACAGTACCCATATTCTATATTCTCTGCATAATGAGCCCATCTAAGAACATCTTGAATGCCTCATTTGTATTTGTCTCCACCCTCCGTCACCCACCACAACTCAAAAACAAAATTGCTTTACACATTTTAGCTTTTCACCTTAAACGCATGTGAGATATTCAAGTAGACATTTCAACCTTGGGAAAAATATACCAGCTGTCTATCGATGCTTCTCATTATCTTACAAACTTCTGTCAAGTCTCCCCTTAACTTCTCCTGCTCCAGAGAAAACAACCAGTCTGTCTAACCTCTCCTTACAGCTCATACCCTCTAATCCAGGCAGCATCCTGGTAAACCTCTTTGCCAAAGCTTCCACATCCTTCCTATAATGGGGTGACCAGAAATGAATGCAATACAACAGATGTTGCCTAAGCAAAGTTAAAACTCCATCTGTCACTTCTCTACCCAGATCCGAAACTGATCTACATACTTTTGTATCATTTGGCTATCTACACTGCCCACAAAACCACCAATCATTGTATCCTTTCTGAAGATTAACCACTCCTGAAGTGAAGGAATTTAATCCCTGAAAAACCAACCCTTTATATTGCAACTGCATTCTCGGATGTTCCCACTGAACCCGAGCCTGTGAAATCACCATATCCACCCCTACCCTCAGCAAGCCAATCTAAGCTGAGTGTATTGGCCCAGTCCAGTTAATCTTTCCTCATAGGCATCCCAGGAATCAATGCTGCTTTATATTCTTCCACCAAGATAAGGATCAGGTTAACTGGTCTGTTGTGCATTTTTCCTCTCTGTCCTTGTTAACAAAGAGGAATAACATTTACTACCCTTTGTTTTGTGAAAACCATTCTAGAACCAGTGCATTCACTGTCACCATAGCCAACTCTTAATATGGTAGACGCAAGTCATCAGGACCTTCAGTTCCATCCCATTAATTTCTCCAACAGCATTGCTTCATTAATGCTTCTCGTCCTCTTCTATAAATCATGTCAAGGCACTTTATATAAATTGATAAATCTTTTGGAGTGCAGTAGCTTGTATAACTTCAGCTGATATGTCACATGTGCCTGCAGGTGATTCCTGTGCGCAGACACAGGTCACCTCAGCAGATACTGCAGCAGCTGAGGAGCAAAGGTGACAATAAGCCCACTAATTGTCACTTGAGGTTCCAATTGCATTCCAATGTTTCCACCCAAACTCACTGCATTGTAGGAGCCCTGACACCTTACCTGTATTGTGACAAACATGAGCTTAAAGATTTGCACCACCAATTTGAAAGGCTTCCGTCCTTTTGCTCGATATTTGTCACAGGGACTCATGAAATAGTACTTCAGTGTCCTTTTCAGTTCTTCTTCTTTTGTGTCCAATGTTGCTTGAGAAGACAGATCAGAGTGAGGGGTGACTGTGTGGACAGAGTCTTGGGAGCCATAGCTGCTCACTGGTGTGAGCAGCTTTTCCCTCTCTAAACAGAAAGAGGAGAGTATAAAAATAAACTTCCAATAAAGCAGCAAACGTCAGGCTTCTGAACTCTCAGTGTGACCCCAGGCACTGTGCTCCCACCCTAACCCATAATCCCCACCTATTCCACCTGGGGTGGAAGATGATATCCAGTATCCCAACCGGAGAACAAGGGTAACACAATGCCTTGCCATCTTTGCACGCATGAAGAAATTCCAGTTTTTAAAAAATTACAAGTTTTATGTTGATTTATATACTTCATTACCAAATACATTTTAGGTGTACTTTATTCTGCACCTCAGATTTTGGGTACAGATGTGCAAATTGGGCAAGGGCAGATTTGCAATTTGAACAGCCATAACACACAGGACACCTTCACAGCAGGGCAAGCAGCATGTCAGAGTTTCCTTTACCAGAGAAAACATTCATCAGAGCTGAGATTTCTGGAGAAAAAGCAAAATGTGGATTGTAGAGCAGAGCTAGTGGAACAGAGCAGATAGTGGTGTGAGCTGTAGAAGAGATGGAACAGCAAATGGGCAGCAGAGCAACAGGACAAGTACCAACTGATTGGTCAGCGCAGAAAAATAACTATCTGAAATAAAATCTAGAGATGCTTAACTGTCTGAAACTGAGAAACTCAGGGTGAAGTCAGGAAGATTGAGAAGTGCTTCTTTGGAAGATGAGCTGACATTGAACTTCGCTGGAACAGTCTCAGAGGTCAGGTCAGGGTGAAAATGTGATTGTGAATTACAGCAACCCTAGGTCACCAATTCAGTAAATGCCACGCACAAACTGAAGGGTCAAGATCAAGAAATAACATTACAAATAAAAAAAAACCATTGTGGAATTTAGAAACATAGAAAACCTACAGCACAATACAGGCCCTTTGGCCCACAAAGTTGCACCGAACATGTCCCTACCTTAGAAATTACTACGCTTACCCATAGCCTATTTTTCTAAGCTCTATGTATCTATCCCAAAGTTCCTTAAAAGACCCTATCGTATCCACCTCCACCACTGTTGCCAGCAGCCCATTCCACGTACTTACCATTCTTTGCGTAAAAACTTACCCGACATCTCCTCCGTTCCTACTCCCAAGCACCTTAAACCTGTGTCCTCTTGTGGCAACCATTTCAGCCCTGGGGAAAAGCCTCTGACTATCCACATGATCAATGCCTTTTACCATCTTATGCACCTCCATCAGGTCACCCCTCATTCTTCGTCGCTCAAAGGAGAAAAGGCCGAGTTCACTCAACCTGTTTTCCTACAGCGTGCTCCCCAATCCAGGCAACATCCTTGTAAATCTCCTCTGCACCCTTTCTATGGCTTCCACATCCTTCCTGTAGTGAGGTGACCAGAACTGAGCACAGTACTCCAAGTGGGGTCTGGCCAGGGTCCTAAATAGCTGAATTCGTTTTCCAGAGTTGGTGGGAATCGCTTGATGGACACAGCAGCCTCCTAAGATGCGAGATTCAGTGAAATATTTGGTAAAGTATTCCTGGTACTCATTTGAACAGCCCAATTGACTAAGAAATGGTACTAAATTCTGAAGATTATGAACATGTGGATTAAAGAAGAGCCTTGTACCAGATCACACACAGCAACTGCTAAATATCTCTGGAAGCTCATAGGATGGCTCCCAATCAGCTCATCACATCCTCCCTAGGACTGAATCTTTTCTGAACACCTTCAACACCATCCATTTCATCTCATTCCTCAGACCCCACCCCACCCCCAAACTCTCTCTCTCTCGGCAAACCCAGGCCCACTATTGTCACATACCTATTCAAACACCAGCTTCCAATCCAGTTCCCATCTACCAGCCCTGAAATAGTGAGGGGCTTCAGCCACAGATCCACAATCACGGTTATCCCAGGCTCTTCCTTCAGTAACAGCACTAGAGTGACTATACATCCACTACTAAATGAAACAAGGCTCAAGAGTGGGTGAGAAACAAAGCAGAGTGAAATTAATCATTCACTGAGAAACAGACACTAGAGTCACCTCTCAACATATCTTTCAAACAAGAGTGCATCATAATGTCTGAATAATACAGCACAGAAACGGTCCCTGTTTCATGCCAAGATACTCAACTAAGTTATTTGCCTATGTTTGGCCCATAAACCCTTCCTACCCACATATTTGCCCAAATATCTTAAATGCTGTTATCATACTTGCCTCAACTACTCAAACACCAAGCTCCTCAACAGAGGGATGACAGGATTCTGCTCCCAATTCTTTATTTCTCAGGCAATCCCTAATTCTAGACCTGCAGAATCATCCACAGATTTGGGAGGTGGGGAGTGATCCAAGGGTTTCAGTTCTGTTCTCATGTGTTCCTTTACCTATCCCCACTATCCTGGAACACAAACATCTTTATAGCTGAAGCACCACTTGCACTTCTTCAATTTAGTGCTTGTGATGCAGTATATTGCACGGGGTTAAACAAATGCAGACTGGCTGCCTGCTTTGTAGAACACTTGCAATGCAATAAGTAACTGAGCTGCCACTTTAATTCTCTGCCCATGCCCACGCTAATTGCTCTTCCTTCAACTTTTTACTTTGCTCCAATGATACCCACAAAAAGCAGCATTTCATCTGTGTGCTGATGCCCTTGAGACTTTTAGGCTAAATTTAAAAAATTCTGTGGAACCTCTTTAGTTTGATGTTGGCTGGTTCTTCCCATTTTGGTTCTGCTTTATCTACTTTTCCAATTTGACAACTTTGGGCTGTACACTCCTAGACATTTACTGTTCTCTCCATTCTTCTTCGCTCTGCAGCTTAACACAATTTTCAGTCTGAAACATGCTGTTGATTGTTTCCAACATTTTCTGACTTTGCTTCATAATTAAGTGCTTCAGCATGATTTTGAAGACAGTTTACTAATAAAATTCCACAAACACGTCATCTAATTCAATTTTCACCGAGATAAAGTTTGGCCAGGATAAGTTCCCCTTTCAGTACAAAAAGGACTGTGAAAGCAATTGGTTGGCTGCTATATTGTGAGATTTTTTTTAAAAAATCAGGAAATAACCAGAAAGCCCTGGCAGTCTAAGCCATAGTCTTTACCACAAAAGCACAAATGCCAACTGCCCCTTTGCCCTCACAAATTCTGCTAAGCCTGGTATTTTCCAGCAGTCTTTTTGGTGTTGCAAATGACATGGTATCAACTTCACAATACTGTGGACGTCTTCCTGTTACCGAATATCAAGGGGAAATCGGAGAGAAATTATACAGCAAACACGAGGAAATCTGCAGATGCCGGTAATTCAAGCAACACACATAAAAAATGCCGGTGAACACAGCAGGCCAGGCAGCATCTCTAGGAAGAGGTACAGTGGACGTTTCGGGCCGAGACCCTTCGTCAGGACTAACGAAATTACACAGAATTCCTTCACCCTCACCACACCATGCAGAAGCTTTCTACCAAACCAGTTTGGTATCAACCTTTGTAGAAGATTACAGCTGAGTGAGATGAAAAGTGTATATGTTGCAATCCATACGCTATTACGGCTATTTAGGAGAGACTGGATACTTTAAGTACGGGAAAGCACTTCTGAAGCGTCACAAAAAAGAGGCAAGTCAAACATTTCAGACTTTTGCTCTTCCCTTTTAATAACGTTCAAATTCGGTTGTTTTATCAAGAACCCTTGTGTAGAGGGTTCAAAACAAAAGTCACGTGACCCGGTTTCTCTCTCCCCCACCCCACTCTGTACAAGAGACGTAGTCTCAATGTGCACATCGCGGCCCACACTACACTGTACAGAACAAACCGCTCTGGACCATGACAGCAGCCCTCCCACACCACCGTAAGCACCAAGATATCAGCTGAGAAAGAACGCCACATGCTCCACAATTAGGTGGGGTTAAAAAAAAGTGACCCAGTCACGGGCTGGGGAGAAGGCAGTGAAAGAGAGCCGATGACCGCACCTAACTCCCGGCGACTCCTTGACATAGTCCCCCTCAGGCGAACTGTCGTCAGGCACACCGACCGCTTCCAGCACCCCGCAGTCACCGAACACGTCACGTCGCGATCGCGTGACCCCGTCAATCATCTCAGGCACCGCCCATCTTCTGCCGACTTTTAATGATGATTGGCAGTCCCACTTAAAGGTGCATTACCGCCAACAGCCGGAACTGAGTGCGGTGCGGAGAGTTTGGGAAATAAAACCCCTACTTCTTCTTCATCAAATGAAAACTAAATTACCCCAAAAAGCACTACAGCTTGTAAATAATGAAAGACAATATTATGAATTAAAGTCACTTCCGGAACTTCTGTACCTCCTTCCTGACGATAACAATGAGAAGCGGGCAAGTCTTAGGTGGTGGGGGTGTCATAGTCCCTTCTGGCAATCCCCCACCATGCCATTTACCTCAGGAACTGGGCCTCAATCACCTCATTTAAATTCCCATCATTCCCAGGTTCCACTAACTACACACACCTGCTTCCCATCAGAAACTGCAGGGTAAAGACTCTGTGACCACAACAAAGAGTTGCCAGTTTGTTGGTTGACTCTTGTATGAGTAGCCTTGTTCCATGGTTCTTAGGACTATCAGTTCTAAGGCTAGCATCCTTCCTGAATTCTCTACTAAAACCAAGACTTTGGCTAAAGATTCACTCTGGACGCTAATTCCACACTCGCTACGACCATAATGCCTCCCGACTCGGCCCCCGCACCTGTGTCCAGCACTTGGGTTCATACCACCGCCACATCCTTGCAACGGGGGGGTCCTTAAAGATGGATGCCGCCTTCCTGAGGCATCTCTCCTTGAAGATGTCTTGGATACTACCAAGGAGAGTACCCACTAATTTTACAAGTTTCTGCAACTTACTTTGATCCAGATCAGTAGCCCCCACCCCCACACCAGACAGTAATGCAGCCAGTCAGAATGCTTTCCACGTACATCTGTAGAACTTTTTGAGGGTTTTGGGTTTAAATAAAATAGGTGCTGGATATGAAGCAAAAAGCAAGAATGTACCGGAGCTCAGCATCTGTGGGAGAAAATGGACACTGTCAATTTGTCTGACATTTCTTCAGAGATTTTGAACACACCCTTGAGCCTTTCTTTCTCCTGGTGGACATCTTAGAGAGGGTAATCTAGTTATCATTGCTGGCGATGTTGGCTTGGGCAAAGTCCCAAGTTTGGAGCATTTGCAGAAGCAGCTTTGCGGGTGTTTTTCCAGGGCCTTTCTGCAGCCCAAGTCTCGGAGCATTGCAGGGCATCGAGTTTTACAGCATGCGACAACAGAACACTGGAGGAACTTAGCAGGCTTCCAGGAAAAGTAAGGGCAGTGGGCAGTAAGCAGTCGTGCAAGGTTCCTCTGTGGCCATTTGCCTCACAGCCAGATATACCTCAAGATACAGCTGAGTGTGATGTACTTTCAGGGGCTAGCAGCACAGCCAGATCTCTGGCACTGTGCCTGGCTCTCAGGCTCAGAGGGAAAGGGTGTAGTCAGACAGGGTGAAAGTAATAGGAGACTCATAGTGAGACAGACATGACATTCTGTGGCCATGAAAGAGACTCCAGAATGGTGTGTTGCCCCCTGAGTGCCAGGGTCAAGGAAGTCTCTGAGCAGCTACAGAAAATTATCAAGGCAGACTGCGAAGTGCAAAAGGTCATTATACATTCCAGATTGTTTAATATAATTTCAAAGTTCTACATAAATTTATTATCAAAGTACGTATATGTCACTATATACAACCCTGAGATTCATTTTCTTGCAGACATACTTAATAAATCTATAGAACAATATGCACCAACTTGAGCAAAAGACAACAAATTACAAATTAAAAAAAAGAAGAATAAATAAGTAGGTAATAACTATCGAGAATATGAGATGAAGAGTCCTTGAGGTGAGTCGATAGCTTGTGGAAACATCTCAATGATGGGGCAAGTAGAGTTATCCCCTTTTGTTCAGGAGCCTGATGGTTGTGGGGTAATAACTGTTCCTGAACCTGGTGGTATGAGTCCTGAGGCTCCTACACCTTCTTCCTGATGGCGGCAGTGAGAAGAGAGCATGTCCTGGGTGGTGGGTCTCTGATAATGGATGCTACTTTCCTGCAACAGCATGTTGTGTCGATGTGCTGAATGGTGGGGAAGGCTTTAACCGTGATAAACTAGGCTGTATCCACTACTTTTTGTAAGGTTTTCTGTTCAAAGGCATTGGTGTTTCCATACCAGGCTGTGATGCAGCCAGTCAATATACTCTCTACTGCACATCCATAGAAGTCCATCAAAGTTTTAGATATCTTGCCGAATCTTCACAAACTCCTAAGGATGTAGAGCTGCTGCCGTGCTTTCTTAGTAACTGCACTTACGTGCTCAGCCCAGGACAGGTCCTCCAAAATGATAACACTGAGGAATTTAAAGGTGCTGATCTTCTCCATCTCTGATCCTCTGATGAGGATTGGTTCATGGACCTCCAGCTTCCTTCTCCTGAAGTGAATAGTCTTACTGAGATTGAGTGAGAGGTTGTTGTTGTGGCACCACTGAGTCAGATTTTTAATCTCCCTCCTATATGCTGATTCATCATCACCTTTGATTTGGTGTTCAATAGTGATGTCATCAGCGAACTTGAATATGGCAGTGGAGCTGTGCTTCACCACACCATAAGTGTAAATTAGGGCAAGGGGCTGAGCAGGCAGTCTTGCAGTGCACCTGTGCTGATGGATATGCTTGCCAATCCCAACTGACTGAGGTCCGCAAGTGAGGAATTCGAGGATACGGTTGCACAAGGGTTTTGAAGCCAAGGTCTTAGAGCATAATGATTAGTTTTGAGGGGGTGATGGTATTGAATGCAATCAATAAAGTTGTGTTCATCTTTGCAGACCAGATTTTCCAGGGTTGAATGAAGAGCCAATGAGATGACATCTGCTGTTGTGAATAAGTACACAAGTGTAACAGAGAAGACAATTATTGTTACTCCGGATTCAATACAGTGCGAAAACCAACACAATAAGCTAAGCAACACAATAAATAATAAGTAAGTTTTATATATATATGAATTGTATGTCCATAAAGTGGTGCTAGGCACAGAAGTGTCCGTACATAAGGTGACTGTGACTGGCAGGAAGTGATAAAGTATTCGTAGTTGCGGGTGTAGTAGGGTGGGTTAGTGGGTAGAGGTGTTGATCAGCCTTACTGCTTGGGGAAAGTAACTGCTTTTGAGTTTGGTGGTCCTGGCATGAATGTTACATAGCCTCCTCCCAGTTGGAAGTGGGACAAACAGTCCATGAGCAGGGTGGGTGGGATCCTTCATAATGTTACATGTTGGTACAAATGACATAAACTAAACGAGGGGCAAGGTCCTGCAGAACTAGTAGAGGGAACTATGTAAGCAATAAAAATACATGTTCTCAAGGGTAATGATCTCTGAATTACTTACTGCATGTGCCATATGCCAGTGACTCCAAGGAAGGTTGGCCAGATAACTGCACGGCTCAAGAGCTGGTTCAGGGATTCAGGTTCTTGGATCATTGGGATTTTTTCTAGAGTACAGGCAATCTGTACAAGAGGGATGGTTTGCACTTGAATCGGAGGAGGAACAATATCCTAAAAGGGAAAGTTGCTTTTATTTAAAACTATATTGTCAGAGGGGTGGGATTCTTGCGAGACCGTGGATCTGTACCTGGAAAGTCTTCACTCTCTTGGGCGCAGGCCTGGGCAAGGTTGTATGCAAGACCAGCAGTTGCCCATGCTGCAAGTCTCCCTTCTCCATGACACCAATGTTGTCCAAGGGAAGGGCATTGGGACCCATACAGCTTGGCACCGGTGTCGTCGCAGAGCAATGTGTGATTAAGTGCCTTGCTCAAGGACACAACACGTTCCCTCGGCTGGGGCTCGAACTCACGACCTTCAGGTCGCTAGTCCAATGCCTTAACCACTTGGCCACGTGCCCACATCTAGTGTGGCCAACCAATCAGGATAACTGTGCTTAAGTAAAAGGGCAGGTAGAACTATTGACACAACAAAACCCGCAGATGCTGGAGATCCAAAGCAACACACAAAATGCTGGAGGGACTCAGCAGGTCAGGCAGCATCTCTGGAAATTAATAAACAGTTGGTTCCATGTTTCAATGGTTCAGTTTAATATCAGAGAATGCATACAGTATACAACCTGAAATTCTTACTCTACACAGACATTCAGAAAACAGAGAGAAAAAAATGAATGACAGAATATATTAGAACCCCAAAGACCCTCCTCCCCTCCCATGCACAAGCAACAGCAAAAGCATCAACCCTCCCCACTCCCCCCACTTGCTCCAGAAAAAGCATCGACCCCCACCACCCATCATGCAAGCAATAGCAAAGTTGCCAGAGACCATGACCTAGAGTCCATCAAAAACTACTGTCCATCCCAACACTTCAACCTCAGACAGGCGCTCTCTCTCACTAGCAAGGGAGAGAGGGATATCGATCCCACTACAGCAAGAAGGGAGACCAACAGCTCACTGTTTCGATGTTACAATCCGCTGCTTTGCCTGTCCGAGCCCCCCCCCCGACTCAAAGACCAACAAACTCACACTCACCATCAAGATAGAAAGAGATCACTCAAGTGCAGGGGCCTCTGACAACTGCACATATCGTCCGCTGTCTCCACGTTTCAATCTCCCGCAACGTTTCAGATGGCAACATCAGCAAGGAATCCAGTCATCCACAAGGCTGCACCCTGAAGGCATGTGTCTTCCAGGCTGCACTTGGAGACCTCGAAACGCCAGGCCACTTGGCAAGTTCCAAGAGCAAGAACCCACCACCCGTGAAGAACGTAGTTTGAGTGCAGCTGTAGATCATGGACCCCGACAGCACCCCAACCACCTTGAAAAGGGAAAAACAGACGTGAGAAGAGGAGATTTAAACTGATTCATGGATGAACTGAAAGAAGTCGCACAGGTCCACAAAAAGCTCTGGCACCTTCTTTAGCTCCTCCCTCTCTGATGTTTCAAGCCGAGACCCTTTTTCAGCACTGAAATGGAAGGGAGATTACACCAGAATAAAAAGGTGGGGGGAGGAGAAGGAGGATAGCTAGAATGTGAAAGGTGAAGCCAAGTGGGTGAGAAGGGTAAATGGCTGGAGAAGAAGGAATCTGATAGGAGAGCAGAGTGGACCACAGGAGAAAGGGAAGGAGGAGAGGACTATTGCCTTAAATTGCATCTGTTTCTATGCACATAGCTTAACAGATAAAATGTTTGAACTGAGAGTGTGGCTTGCCTCTTGGGAGTGGAATATTGTAGCCATAATAGAATAATGGCTAGGAGAAGGGTAGGACTGGAAGCTTTAGAATCAGGTTTAACATTACTAAAATTTGTTATTTTGTAACAGCATAATACATAATAATAATCTATTAATTACTGTGTGTGTGTTAACTTAAATTAGTGCAAAAAGAGAAAAAGTAGTGAGGCTGTGTTCATGGATTCACTGTCCATTCAGAAATCTGATGGCAGAGGGGAAGAAGTTGTTCCTAAACCTAAAACATTGAGTGTGTCTTCAAGTTCAATTTTAAGTTGAAGTTTAATTATCATTCAACCATGCATGAATATTATTGAACTAACAGTGCTCCTCCAGAGCCAAGATGCAAAACATACCTGGCACAACACAACACATTCAAGATAGCAAGCAAACATACGGTCATGCAGATATTTATTTACTTATTTATTTCAGGCATCTGTATCTCCTCCTTGATGGTAGCAATGAGAAGGGGGCAGATCTTGGGTGATGGGGGCCCTAATGCAGTTCTGTGCAGTGGCCTCCCTCCATATGAGACAGTACCGATACCGTTGTTTTAGATGTAACAAAGGAACAAGTAGGAGGGGAGGAGGTGTTGCCTTTTTGATCAGAGAGAACTTAACAGTATAGATTCAAAAAGATATTCTTGAGGGATCATCAAATGAAACTACTTGGGTAGAACTTAGAGATGAGAAAGGGATGGTCACTTTGATTCAGATATAGTATAGAAATCCCAACTGTAAGGCAAGGGAATAGTTGGCAGCTAGGAGGCTTCTAAAAGGTTCACTTCACGCGACTAGGGGCAGCATGTTCATGTTATGGTGAATTCTGACTGACAAGACGAAGAGACTCTGGTCAAGAAAAAGGAATCAAATGTTGCATTTAGGCAGCTGAAATGAATGAATCCCTCCACGTATACATAAATTTAAGAGCAGGCTTAAAAGGGAAATCAGGAGGGCAAACAGAGCATATGTGATGAATTTAGCAGGCAGAGTTAAAGAAAATCCAAAGAGTTTCCATGAAACAATAATATACAGGAGCAGAATTAGGCTGTTTGGCCCATTCCATCATTCCTGGTTTATTATCCCTCTCAACCCTATTTTCCTGCCTTTTCCCCATAATCTTTGACACCCTGTCAAATCAAGAACCTATAAACCATGGAATTCTTCAAAGTATTTGGTCCAAAATTGTCACCTCTGCTCTTACAAATGTTCAATCACTCCCTAGGATAGCTTCCAGATTGCCACCCACTTTATGTAAAGCCAATGTTTCTCTGATTCCAAACCCAGGCCGTGATGCCGAGGTGGTTTCATCGTATCGCCCCATTTTGCTGCTGCCCATTGAAAGCAAAATTCTTAGGAAAATCCTGGCTAATAGGTTAAAATAATGCATTTGTTCTATTATTCATCCAGATCAAACTGGCTTTACGCCAGGTAGACAAATGTATTTTAATTTGCGTCATCTTTTCAATATTTTATATACAAAACATGCAGAAGAGGCTGTAGTCATTTCATTAGATGCACAACGTGCGTTTGACCAAGTGGAATGGCCATGTATGATGTTTGCACTTAAGAAATTTGGATTTGGACCATCTTTCATTAAATGGATTGAGATAATTTACTCACACCCATCTGCTTCTATTATCACTAATCAGAATATTTCCTCCCCTTTTGCAATTCATGGTGGGACTTGTCAAGGCTGCCCTCTTTCTCCAGGTTATGGAGCTTGTTGATTAGCGCCGAGGGTATGAAGGTGTTGAATGCTGAGCTGTAATCAATAAACAGAAGTCTGATGTAGGTATTTCTATTGTCCAGGTGATCCAAGGCCAAATGGAGAGCCAGTGAGATTGTATCTGCAGAAAACCTATTGTGGCAATTGTCAATTGTACAGGGTCCAAGTCCTTGCTCAGGTAGGAGTTGATTCTAGCCATGACCAACCTCTCAAAATACTTCATCAAAATAAATGTGAGTGCATCTGGGTGGGAAACTCCTACTGCGTTAGATGTCCTTGAACACTCCAGCCAGTTGGTTAGCAAGGCTTTTCAACCCAGGTACACCAAGGATTGAAAAGCCTGACGCCTTGCGAGGGTTCACCTTCATGAAAGCTGTTCCGACATTGGCCTTAGAGACAGAGATTATGGCCTCACCAGATGCTGCAGTGATTCACACAGGTGTAATTCTATTCTCCCTTTCACAGTGTGCATTAAAGGCGTTTAGCTTATGGATGAAACAAGAGCTGGCAGTAGGTAGGTGGATTCCGGTCGAGGAGTAATAGCCAAATTTGAGAAGGGAGTGTGGGAATAGTGTCAGAGGAGAAAGTGGGAGGTGAGAGGTGGAAGTGACAAATCGATGAAGATGATGGAAACTGATAGGAGAGAAAGGTAGAGCATGGACGGAGGTGGGGAGGGGAAACAGATGGGGGAATTGTGTGGGTGGTGGGCAGATGGACAGGGGTAGAAGTGAGAGACACAGTGATGGGATCCATATGGATCAGGAGGAGAGAGAGAAGAGAAAAAGTACAGAAGAGGAACAGTTACCATGTCGGAGACTTTGATGTTCAAGCAATCAGGTAGTATACCAGTCAAAAAGAATATTAAGTGCTGTTCCTCTAGTTGGAATTAGCATCTCTGCCGGAGATGGCAGTGTGGGAGTGGGTTTGGGGAATTAAAATGGTAGCAACCAGGAGATCCAAATGGCCACAGCAAAAGGAGTGCAGGTGCTTGGCGAAGCAATTGGCCAGTTTACATCTGGACTCACCAATGTAGAGCAGGCCAGATTAGAAGAACCAGATACAGTAACTAAGGCTAAGGATTTGCAGGTAAATTTCTGCCTCACCAGGAAGGGTAGTTTTGGTCTCTGTATGGTGGTGAGGGAGAGGTATAGGATGTTACACCTCCTATAGTCACAGGGGAAAGTACCTGGGAAGGGAGAGAGATGAGTGGGGAGTGATGAGCAAACCAGGGAGTCATGGAGAGAGTCATCCCTGCAGAAAGTAGAGAGAGGACTAGAGGGAAAGATGGGATGGCATCCCATTGTAGATGGTGGTTACTGAAAAGAATGGTATACTGAATGGGTAGGTTGGTGGTGTGAGAAGTGAGGACAAAGATAACTCTGTCCCTGTTCTGCCTAGTCAGGATGGGGGTGAGGGCAGAAGTGTGAGAACTAGAAGAGATGTGGATGAAGGTTCCATTAATAGCGGGGTTGGGGGGGAGGTGCTGTATTCTGGAAGGGGAAGGCATCTTAGAGGTCCTGGAGTGAAAGAATTCATCTTGAGAACAGCTGCAGCAGAGACAAAGGAAATGAGCAAAACAAATGGCATCCTTGCATAGACAGGGTTAAGGAAGATCCAGCAGTGGATAATCTGTCTCCTGAGATGAGCAGAAGAAAAAAGAGACAGGATTCACAGATAGCCCAAGTGAGCCTAAGCCTGGGTGGAAGTTACAGGCAAATTTGATGAAATTGACAAACTCTGCTCAGATGCAGGAAGCAGCAGCAACTTTGTCATCAATGTAGTGGAGAAAGAATTGGGAGCGGTGCCAGGTAGGCTTTGAACATAGATTCCTCCACATAATCAACAAAAACTGGGGCCCATGCGAGTGCCTTTGGCTACACCTGTGGTTTGGAGAAAGTGGGAGGAGCCCGAAGAGAAGTTGTTGAGGGTGAGCACCAGTTCTGTCAGATGAACAAGTGTTTTGGTGGGGAACTAGTTGGGTCTATAGTCAGGGCTGGATTAAGCTAGTGTGGGGCCTGTAGCATATGTTATAAAGGGGCCCTAAATTTAAAAAATGCACATAAGTATTAAAACATAAATTATTTACTTGCATAGTAAAGTAATTCAATTTTTTTCATTTGATATACAGCCAGATAATACGACAAATGTCTGACACTTCAGTAATAGTATTACTTACATGTAGGTATCAATTTCAAATGTCAAAAGTAACAAAACTACAATTTAAAAGTTAGATTTTCTAGATTTAGCATGAGCAAATTTGTTGATGATACTGGATACATTAGAGGAGGAGGAGAAGATTGCGGCGCGATGCAGCTCGCAGTGGCCACTCCGGTGGTGATGTCTGTTATTTGTCAAGTAGGGTGCCGTGCACAATCCTGATTTGATAGAGATGGACGTGAGAGTACAGAGGAACATCTGGTGAAACTTCTGAAATGCCTGCTTCGCTGCTGCTGCTACTGTGTGATCCAGAATCTCTGGAGGGGAAGGCCCCAAATCCTCGGCTTTGCTTGTTGCTCGGCAGCCAGGGTGGGGTCGAAGCGCTCGGCAGAGGATGGTGCTCGGAGAGGCTGTGTCGGAGGAGCTGGTTGGAGGCTTGAAGTTTTCGGACAGACTCAGAGTCCGCTGCAGTCGGGTGCTTCCATTGATGCTGCACTGGCAAGTTTGCGGCGCTTGGAGGTTCATGGCAGGGAGAGTTTCCTCCCTTCTGCCACCTTTGTGGAATGATGAGACTATCGGGACTTTGAGACTTTTTTTTACCGTGCCCATGGTCTGCTCTTTATCAAATTATGGTATTGCTTTGCACTGTTGTAACTATATGTTATAATTATGTGCTTTTGTAAGCTTTAGTCTTGGTTTGTCCTGTGATTTCTTGTGATATCATTCTGGAGGAACTGTGTATCATTTTTTAATGCATGCATTTCTAAGTGACGATAAACGAGGACTGAGTGTCCTCATAATCTAAAAAAAAAGTCTATTTCACGTAGAAGTTCATGTTCAATGCTCATTAGAGAGAGATTGTTCAATCTGTTTTGACCCATGGTGCTCCTTAGTTCATTTTTAATCCTTTTCAGTCTTGAAAATGAGCGTTCTCCACCACAGTTGGTAACCATGAGTGACAAGTAGATGCACAAGGTATTTTCTACATTTGGAAAACATAACTCCAAAGAATTGTCAGATATCAAACGGTACAACAGTAACTCTACAAGGTCTTGTTTGGCGCCAATATGAGAAGCAAGATCAGTTTTTAACAGTTCAGTAAACTGCACAAATTCTTCATTAAGACTTTCTTCCAGATCTTCCGGATATGATTTAATAAGATTTGATGACCTCTTTACGATCTCTTCAGGTGTAAGCGACTGTAACTGATGAAGGAATCCAAAAACACCATTCACCTATAGATAAGCTTTCTGCCTTTTTGACAGGGCAGAAAACAAGCTGTCAATAATGGCAAGAAATGTTCGGCTTTTGAACTTCTGAGAAGGCGTTTGAGTTTCAACAAGTGGATCAAGAGTGCTGGAACCATTGAAATCATCATATGCGCGATTTTGCTTGTGTTTTCTTCGAGTTTGCTGTTGATAATCTTCATACTTAGTCAGATCCTTGGCTTTTTGCTCAATGTCTGAAAAAGTAGACCACATAGCTTGAATATATCCATGCAAGGACTCATAGAGTGCACAAGCTGTGTTCAAGTCTTGGCCAGAAGATTGCAAAGAAGCACTGGTCATTTGAAAACGGTGTAATACTTGATCCCACAATGTAACCATTATTCCTGTTTCCAGCTTCATCATGGTTGAAAGTGGTCCACAAGCCTATTGTTGACACTCTGCCTTCTGATCATTGTTATTTGAAATGTTATCCAAGACTTGTTTTATTGCAGAAAAGCTGTGTAAAAGTGCTTTTGTAGTATCTGCACAAGCTGACCACCTGGTATCTGACATTCTTTTCACAATGGGCAAATGAGCACCACCATCAGATAATGCAGCAGAAAGGAGATCCCACCGATAAGTGGAAGCAGAAAAAAATGTGTACAGGCTTTCTACAAATTGAAAGAAAATTAATGCTTCTTGACAACATTCAGCAGCACATTTTCCAACCAAATTTAGTGAATGTGCAAAACACAGAATGTAATCCGCAAACTCATTCAGCTCTTTAATTCGTGCTTGTAAGCCACTATACTTGCCACTCATGTTGCTGGCATTGTCATAACTTTGATCACGGTAGTCTTTTATATCAATGTCATCTTCCTTTAAAAAGTCAAATTTTTCAACTGGTCCAGACGGCAAAACATAGCGCACAGTTGAAGTCAGCTGGTCTACATTAGATATATCTGGAATAGAATCCAATGAAACAGAATAATACTTGTATTTCTTCACTTCATCGATAATCTGATCCAGTACGCTGGATCCAATCAGATTGATGAATCCCTCACATAGGTATGATTTATGTTCCCTTCCTTGGTTTGCATGAGCATTTACATGCTCTGCCAGAAAATGGTCAAACTTGGCCAGTAATTCTAACAACCCCAAGTAATTTCCATTATGAGGAGAGCCAACAGTTTTATCACTACCACGAAATGAAAGGCCTCGTTCTGCTAAAAACTTTACAACTTCAGTTATTCGCTCTAGAAGTGTGCGAACTTTTGTTCAGTCTCTATTTCTTTCACAAGGTGGGAATCGACATGTTTAGCTTTGTTTTTGCACATCGACAGTGGAATTAAAGCTTGTCTATGTGAGGAACTTTCTTCATGTCGACATAATAGATTGCTTGCATTTTTCCAATCATTAAACCCCTCTTCACTAAACTTTGATGAACATCCTGAAGTCATAACCTTGCATGGGAAACAGAATAGGCTTCCCTTGCTTTCTGAATAGCATAACCAATTTCTTGCATGTTGCTTGTTTGTAGGTTTATGGACATATGTGAAATAAGACTTCTGACAGTGCCGAGGTTTCTTTTCATTGTCATACAATGGCATGGATGAAGAGAAGTCACTCTCAGTATGTTGACATTCATCACTTCCCTTGGCTATCCAATATTCACGATCACAATCATCTAGGTTATTTGGCCATTCACCAATATCATTAGAGCACTTGTTCTTTCGCATTTAATGGGTTCTGGCTGTTGCTGTATCATGCCTTCTGCCGCACTACTACTAGTTGTTCCTATATTTCCAGCTTCAGTCATTACAGCACCATCACCTTCTCCATGAACATCAAAATATTCTGTCAACTTACGTGTTTTTGATATCACAAGTTGGTCTCTTCCTTCTTTTTCTTCCTTCGCTTTACATTTTGCACGTCCAGAAGCATAATGACGTCCAACATCTCTGGCTCTATTGCTCACTGCTATCTGCAATGGAAAAAAATAATGAAATATGCATTTAAAAACAAATAGTTTATGTTACAAAAGCTAAGTAGCGGTATCAACAAAGACTAGTGAACAATAACAAATTTCTGTGACTGTTGTGGCTATGAGCATGTGTGGATCACATGCACTCAACAACCAACTGGGAATAGTGTTCTGAAAATGATCTGTTTAGTTGCTTATTGAAACTCATTTCAATTGGGAAGTACAGGTTGAAACTCACAGTCTAATCCGATCTTGTATGTTCCTGAGCTGGTTCGGACTACCTAAAATCAGGAGGAAAATGAGGAACCATGAACTGGGTCACATAAAACTGTTGAGTCGCACATCCCTTATCGCAGACTCACCGCGGTGCTGCTGGAGGGTGCGGCGTAACAGCGCACGCTGCAGCAGCTTGGGAGCGTGGGGGATAGCACAAAGGTCACCACGACACAGCCAGGAGCCAACACATGCCTGCACACACATACTGCACCATGCAGCATGCAGCTCTCCCGACATGAAAGCAACAGCATTGCCAGATCATCGTTGTTGTGGCATGGATGAAATCACAAAGCGTTGTGTTATGGGTAGGTATAAGGCAGTTTCTTTATTCGACAAAACAAGGTTACAGCAGGCAGAGACCCCTGGCAGAACACACCTAAACCGCCTTGTGATAGAGGCTCAATATTTATTTGCGGAACACAAAGGACAGTTCATAGTTACAAGTATAGACAATTCTTTGAAGTTTTCACGTCTTTTGATTAAATTCATTCTACCGGCGCCAGTATGCCTAAGCTGGCATTCATGGCCTTGAGGAATGCAAGTTAAAATCCATAATACATTATTTGGAATGTTATGTGCTAACATAGAGTACAATTCATATTCAAAAGGCATAGATATGGTGTCTTCGCAACTACCTGTAAACTTAGCACTCTTGTCTCAGAGGCGCCAGAGATGCATTGTTACAAATGAAAGTGGGTCCACAGCTTTTAGGAACTGCATTGTTATGAACTCAATCCACAGTACTTTGTCAAAGAACAGAAGACTGATGGCTGAAGTCACTTATTTACAAACCCCACTTCCAGAAAAGTTGGGATATTTTCCAAGATGCAATAAAAACAAAAATCTGTGATATGTTAATTCACGTGAACCTTTATTTAACTGACAAAAGTACAAAGAAAAGATTTTCAATAGTTTTACTGACTAACTTAGTTGTATTTTGTAAATATACGCAAATTTAGAATTTGATGGCTGCAACACACTCAACAAAAGTTGGGACAGAGTTAAAATGAGATTGAAAAGTGCACAGAATATTCAAGTAACACTGGTTTGGAAGACTCCACATTAAGCAGGCTAATTGGTAGCAGGTGAAGTATCATGACTGGGTATAAAAGTAGCGTCCATCAAAGGCTCAGTCTTCGCAAGCAAGGATGGGTTGTTGTTCAACCCTTTGTGCCAAAATTCGTGAGAGAATTGTTAGTCAGTTCAAAAGGAACATTTCTCAATGCAAGATTGCAGAGAATTTAGGTCTTTCAACATCTACAGTACATAATATTGTGAAAAGATCCAGAGAATTCAGAGACATCTCAGTGCGTAAAGGGCAAGGTCGGAAACCACTGTTGAATGCGCGTGATCTTTGAGCCCTCAGGCGGCACGGCCAAGAAACCATCATGCTACTGTGACAATTATAGCCACCTGGGCTCGGGAGTACTTCGGAAAACCATTGTTACTCAACATAGTCCGTCGCTGCATCCAGAAATGCAACTTGAAACTGTATTACGCAAGGAGGAAGCCATACATCAACTCAATGCAGAAACGCCGGCGAGTTCTCTGGGCCTGAACTCATCTCAGATGGACCGAAAGACTATGGAACCGTGTGCTGTGGTCAGGTGAGTCCACATTTCAGCTAGTTTTGGGAAAAATGGGCGTCGAGTTCTCCGTGCCAAAGATGAAAACGACCATCCAGATTGTTATCAGTGAAAGGTGCAAAAGCCAGCATCTGTGATGGTATGGGGGTACATCAGTGCCCATGGCATGGGTGAGTTGCATGTATGTGAAGGTACCATTGACTCTGAGGCGTATATTAGGATTTTAGAGAGACATATGTTGCCATCAAGGCGACGTCTCTTCCCGGGACGTCCATGCTTATTTCAGCAGGACAATGCCAGATCACATTCTGCACGGGCTACAACAGCATGGCTTTGTAGACACAGTGTGTGTGCTTGACTGGCCTGCTGCCAGTCCAGATCTATCTCCTATTGAAAATGTATGGCGCATCATGAAGAGGAGAATCAGACAACGGAGACCACAGACTGTTGAGCAGCTGAAGTCTTATATCAAGCAAGAATGGACAAAATTTCCAATTGCAAATCTACTACAATTAGTATCCTCAGTTCCAAAACAATTAAAAAGTGTTATTAAAAGGAAAGGTGATGTAACACAACGGTAAACATGCCTCTGTCCCAACTTTCATTGAGTGTGTTGCAGCCATCAAATTCTAAATTTGTGTATGTTTACAAAATACAATTAAGTTGGTCAGTAAAACTATTGAAAATCTTTTCTTTGTACTTTTGTCAGTTAAATAAAGGTTCACGTGAATTAACATATCACAGATTTTTGTTTTTATTGCATTTTGGAAAATATCCCAACCTTTCTGGAAATGGGGTTTGTAAGTGTAAATGAATTGTCTACCCAAAACTCACTCTAACAGTCGTGAGAATACAGTGAGATGCCAATTTCACCAAACTGCAGCTTGCAAGCATTTAGTGCTGGTGGGGCCCTCAAAAATGCGGGGCCCATAGCATATGCTACTTTTGCTACTAGGTTAATCTGGCCCTGTCTATAGTACAGAAAGAAATGGAGAGCCCTGAGGCCTTCCTAATGAGAGAGAGAGCAGTATACAGGTGGAGGACGTCTTAGGTGGTGGTGGGTACAAGAAATTAATGTTCAAAGTTCAAAATTCAAGTTTAGTCTGGAATTGCCACTTTGCCCATGAGATGGCTTTCTGGAGATCGTACCTGGACCTCTTGTAACTTTCTTGGTCACCAGGTTTGAATGTCTCTGATCCTGCCCTGAGCAGATTGCGGATCTCGTGGTTTATCCAGGGCTTCTGGTTGGGGAAGGCTCTGAACTAAATTAAAAGTTGAAATCATATGATGAAAAGAAACAGCACAGAATCAGGCCCTTTGACCCAACCCACCCAAGCTGACCAAGTTACTCTAAATGAGCTTGGCTCAAATGGCTGCATTTGGCCCATGTACCTTTAAACCTGTCCTATCACGAACCTGTCCAAATATCTTTTAAATGTTGCAATTGTACTCACCTCAGGCACTTCCTTTGTCAGCTCATTCCAACTTCTCACCACCCTCAGACTTGACCCTTTCAACTTAAATCACTAATTTCTGACTCTCCTACAGTGGGGGAAAAAAGGCTGTGACCATTCACCTTATCGATGCTCTCTCTTGATTTTATGAACCTCTATAATGTCACCTCTCAGCCTCCCTGACTCTAGGAAATCAGCTTAAGCCTCTCCTCTCCTTGTAACTACAATCCTCTGGTCCCAATAACATCCTTCCTATAGTTAGATGATCAAAACTGTGCATAGTACTCCAAGTGTCATCTCACCAACACCTTGTACAGCTGCAACGTGACATCCCAATTATTGCATGCAGTAACTTGAACAATGTGTGCAATACACCTTCACCATGTCCACCCATATCACCACTTTCACTTTCTCTGGGTACCTCTAGGAATCTATCCAGAGTATGGCGAACCTGTAGAATTCTCCTGTACAGAGGACACTGAAGACCAAGTCATTAAATATATTTGAGGAGGAGATAAATGTATTTTCTTCATGCTAAAGGGATGAAGGCCTGTGAGAAAAGAGGGAAGAGGTACTTAAGTGATTGTCTTGGATAGTGGAAAAGGTCCAAAAGCTTGAATGACCTTCACCCCATCTCCCCCCCCCCCCCCGCTCCAAATTCCTCTGTTTCTCTTCTAATCTCCGAATTTAGCTTGTCGCATGTTTGGACAAGGCCATGAGGAGCTCTGGAAGTTTGAACCTGGCAATACCCAACAGAGCATGGGTGAGTGGTTATTGGTAAGTGCAGGGCTGACAGCACTGTTAATAACACCTCACAGAGTCTATGTCATACAGCAGAGAAACAGGCCCTTTGGTCCCTGCCGACCAAAATCACTGTGTTGAATGGCAAGAGTAGACTGAATGGATAACTGGCCTGATTGGATAGTCCTGGTTTTGTACGGGGTAATATTAAACAGTGTTTAAGAAGCCAGAGCACAGTGCAAGTATTCAGTGCTACCACATGCATGTGATATTTCTCCAAAGTCTTTGCCAGCTAGTGCTCTTCTTGATAGCACACAGAGTGAAATAAACTAGCAAGAGACTGTTTTCTGAGGGTGCTCACTGGTCTGTGGAATGGTGGTGTAAATGGCCTGGTTCCATACGGTGCAGGGACTCACATACACCTTGGTGGTCTCCATTTGACTTCCTCTACATCTACACCAGGAAGGCCAAGTGTAGACTAGGAGACCATACTCTGGAACACCAACACTCAGTCCATAATGGCGATACCATACTTCAGTTACATGCTGCATCAATCGGAACTACCACCCTCCCCTCTCCCTCCTGAGTCAGTGGGGGCTCCTGACCACCATTATTCCCATCTCCCTCTCGTGTCAGAAGGGGACTCAGCCTTCTCACACCAGTAATGACTCCCACTCTTCCCTCTCCCTCCCACATCAGTGGAGGGTCTCACCCATCCACCCTCCTAAATCGGTGAGGACACCATCCTAGCCAGCAACCCTCTCTCTCACGTCAATGGGGGCATCCAGCCACACTCCCTCCCCTTTCCTTCAGGCGTCAAGTCAGGGCATCCGCCTACTCCCCCTTCCTGTCAGTTGGGGCATGTACCCCCACCCCACCCCACCCCCATCAGTCAGGGCACGCAGCCCCACTCCCTGCCTGACAGTCAGGGTACCCACCTCACCCTTCCCCCGTCAGTCAAGCACGTCTCCACGCCGTTCCTGTCAGTCAGGGCACACCCCCTACTCTTTCCACCCCCCGTGACTTGGGGCATACACCCCATCTTCCTCCCGGGTGCGTGGGACCACCAACTCCTCTGTATAACTAACTAGGCCGTATCGGGGTTGGGAATAATTTGATTTTCGGTCCGAGCCTCTTCATCTGAACTCTGAAGGAAATGGGCACAATTCAGAATAAGAAGGCAAGCTGCAGGTGACAGGTGAGGGGTGGGTGAAATGAAATAAGAAGCTTGCAGGGGGTAGGTGGAAGAACTAAAGGGCTGAATAAAAAATAATCTAATAGGAAATGACAATGACATTTCCGTTTCAGAACGAGCTGAGAGGAGTGACCCGGGAGTGGGAAGAGGTGGTATTGCTGCCTGTTTATCCAGTCCAGTGGGGCCAAGCCCAGGACTTCCACTCGATGGCCTCAGGCCACCCCACCCTCCTCCCTTCCCGCCCCAGTCCCGCCCCTTCCCCACTGCGCATGTGCAGAACCCATCAAGGCGCCGAGGCCTGGAGTAGCGAGCGTCGAGCACTGTGCCGGGGTCGGACGAGGACGTCAGGTAGAGCTGCTCCGGGGGTGGGCTCAGAGCGTAGGCGCGGTCAGTGCGCTAGGTCGAGGAGCAGATGCCGGATTTAGTCAGGCTGTAGTCCGTGCCCACTGGTGCCATCGAGACGTCGTCACGGTGTCTTTGTGTGTGTGTGTGTGAGACGCTCCGCTGCCGTGTATTTTGCTCAAAACAGCGCTGCTGTCACACTTGTATGTAAACTCTACCTCAGAGACAAGTGCTTGCTTGCGTTCTGGAGAGAAATGACAGAACCCAACCCCCTTCACTGGTGAGTGTGAGGTAAAGTGTGAACCAGAATGCTGGAATTACTCAACAGGTAGGCAGCATCTTTGGAGACAGGAACAGATGAAAGGACGCGGTCTCTACCGATGCCCTCGACCTGCTAAGTGTTTTTTGCTTTCATTTCATTTGCTTTCTCTGGATTTTTCTGTGCCAATATTTAACTTTTCACTGAGCTGACTACATTACCGTTTGTGGTGACCTGCTTTATACACTTCTCGATTGTTAAGTGCTTTGGAGTGTCCCGAGGTTGCCTTGGGCACAAAGAAATGTAAGTCTTTTGTTTCTTTAGGGTCTGTGTGCATGTTTGGGTTCCAAGCTCTGTCCAGTCAGTATAAAACTCAACCCCTCATCACCAGTTTGGGCTTCCAGCAATGAAGTTGAGAAGGGTGATAATCATCCAGTTTTTATCCAATATATTGAGAAGTGTTTTGGAATTGGGAAAGACCTTCTGGCTGTGTGTTAACATGATACCTCTGAATCTGCTGCATCTTGTTAGCAAGGAGAACCTTACAATGATCAGGGCACAATGGTGTTTGTAGGGTTGAGGATTGATGATGGGGTGCTGGATGGGAGTGCTCATTGCCTCAAAATTGTACAAACGTAAGGAATAGGAGGCCCCTTCCCTATTGAGTAAGGTTACAACCAATCTTTTACCTTGATTCCTTTTAATATCTAAAAAAAAATTATGATCTCTCTCAGCAATTGAGGCTGCTGGGGTGAAGGAGGAATTCTCAGTTTGACTCCCTATTTTGAGAGTGACTCTCTGGTTCTAAAGATCCACATGGGGAACCCTCATTTTTGTATCTACTCATTCAAGTAATGTAAAAGTTTTATTTTGTGTTGGGCCAGGTAACCAATCAATTTCTTGTTGTCTCCCCCTTGGTTTTTAAATAGTGAGGTTGCATTTGCTGCCTTGCAGCTATTTCCTTAGCTGTACTGTCTCCCTAATTCCATCCATTTCTTAGCTGGCTTTTCTACTTTCATATACGCAGAAACAAAGTTGCTGCTATTAACAGAACTTAGTGAAAAAAATTAAACGGTAATTGATACAACAATGTATTAGTGACACTGCATGGGACACCTTAAATGTACATCTATACTGATTCTCCTTTAAAGTAAAGCATTCAAATAATGATCAACAGTGGGTTAACTATTTACATTAATATACAGTTAAAAATCTAATCTGTTACAAATTCATTTTATTCACTGATCTCTACTACAATCTGCACTTTGACATTGCTGAAATGCCTTCTCATGTAGAATAACTCCAGTAGTCCTTGTGCATCTTGTCTCATTCTGGTTCTTCTATGTTTGTTACCTTGTTACATATAATCGAGCACCATCCTCCCAGTATCACCTCTGTATTTTTAACTGTGTATGAAATTTAGCACCAGCGGAAACTACAGTCACACTTACTTTATATTAGTGTGTTACTACTGAGCAAACTCTTGTTGCTTCTGAAACTTCCCATCTCTTTGTCTGCTTTCACACTGCAGCCTAGCTCCCACAGAGCGAGATCCCAGTAGACTCTGACTACTTTCTTTTTTGCTGTGGTCACTGCTTAAAGTTTGTTTCACTTATCTTCTCTGAACAGTCTGTCCTGGATCATCGGCAAGGCTTTCAGCTCTGACACATCTTTTTCCACGCTGTCATGCTGGGCTGACGTTAATTTGTTCATGCCTGTTTCATGCCTGTTGTAACCTCCTCTCAAGGACCATTGGAACGGCTTCCTTGTTGCAACATCACCATCTCCGTCTGTTCCTGATTTGACCAATCCGGTGATTCCATGGTATCAAGTGCATTCTTGGGCTGATGCAGTTGTTCTGAAATCTGGTGAACTGACCTTCTTACAGTTCAAGCTGGTGAGATGGACTCTTCCTCTGAACTGCCTGACCTTGTTTTGACAATAGCCCCATTGTTCAGAGAATTGAGTCTGGCTGATACTTTTCACTCTGGGTCTTCGGCCTGTCATTGGCCCTGAATGAGATGTTCCCTTCTGGAACCACCTGCTCCCCCTTCTCCCCACCAGTCCAGTTCTCTGCTTTCTGTGGCATCTTACTGGACATTTACAGGAAATCTAACAACAACACTTCCTTGTGTTATCATGGCGATTGTCCACAGTGTCTGATGATGACAGTTTTTAGAGTGGAAAACCTGTTGCACTGGGGCAGTTCCGCATCCTTGAACTCAGAAGTCTGAGTTCAGAGGTATGAAAAAGTGTCACAAGCTGGGGTCTTCCTTGATTGGAGTAGATTACCATGATGTCTTGTATGCCTTGTCGTATCCTTTGTGTTGCAGTCCTGCTTTCCTAGCCTTTGGATCTCACAGTAGGTCTCATCTGCTCAGACTGCTGGAGCTGACTTCCCATGCGAGGACAGGCATGTCCTGTCTCACCAGGCTACCCTCACCTGGTTTAGCCCAAATGTCAAAGCGTTGTGCCAGGGTGCAGCCGCTGTCCCATGCAAACAGCTACTTGGAGCCGAGAGTGAGAGCTGAGTGTACAGTGGGCACCAAGGGTGAGTGAGCTGCCCCAGAATGGATACAATGAGCCTCTTCACCAGAGCTGCTACCCACCCCCCCCCGCCCTGGACACCCTATACACCCCTTATCTCTGCAGATAATATCCTCAAACAACTCTCATCAATTTGTCAAACACAATTATTCTTTAACAAGATCACATTAAATCTACTTGATATTATAAATCAGAATCAGGTTTAATATGGCAGGCATATATTGTGAAATTTGTTAACTTAGCGGTACAATGTAATACATGATAAATATAGAAAAAATGAATTACAGTAAGTACATATGTTTATTAAATAAAAGTAGTGCAAAAACAAATATTTTTTTTAAGTGTGGTAGTGTTCATGGGTTCAATGTCAATTTAGAATTTGTATGGCATAGGGGATGAAGCTGTTCCTGAAATGCTGAATGTGTGCCTTCAGGCTTCTGTACTTCCTTCCCGACGGTAACAATGTGAAGACACCTGTCCTGGGTGGTGGGTTTCCTTAACGATGGACCTTTCTGAGGCACAGCTCCTTGAAGATGTCTTGCATACTATGGATGTTGGTGCCCATGATGGAGCTTACAATTTTCTGCAGCTTGCTTTGATTCTGTGTGGTAGACCCCCCCACCCCCCAGACTAGATAGTGATGCAGCCAGTCGCAATGCTCTCCTCAGTACCTCTGTAGAAGTTTTCAAGTGTTTTAGGTGACAAAACAAATTTCCTTAAACTCCTAATGAAATATAGCCATTGGCTTGCCTTCTTTACAGCTGCATTGATATGTTGGGACCATGTTAGGTCCTCAGATGCCCAGAAATTTAAAAACTGCTCACTCAACTTCTGATCCTTCTATGAGGATTGATGTGTGTGCCTTCATCTTACCCTTCCTGAAGTCCACAATCAGCTCTTTGGTCTTAATGACGTTGAGTACAAGGTTGTTGCACCACTCCACTAGTTGGCATATCTCACTCCTGTATGTCCTCTCATCACCACCTGAGATTCTACCAACAATGGTTGTATCATCAGCAAATTTATAGATGGTATTTGAGCTATGCCTAACCACACAGTCATGGGTACAGAGAGAGTAGAGCAGTGAGCTATGCACACACCCCTGTGGTGCACCAGTGTTGATCGTCAGCGAAGAGAAATCAAATACCCTGCTGTTACTTGCATGGTAATGGATTCTAGCATTTTCTCTCTGCTACCACTTCCACCCTTCTTTAATCAGCCTTGGATTTTCTCAGTTCCCTGGGACATTTCCAGAATAAGAATCAGGTTTATTATCACTGGCATGTGTCGTGAAATCTGTTAACTTAGCAGCAGCAGTACACAATGTAAAAGAAGAAGAAAAAGAAAATAAATAGGTATCAATTTACAGTATATGTATATTGAAAAAATTAAAATCCTGCAAAAAACAGAAATAATTTTATAATAAAGAAGTGAGGTAGTGTTCACAGGTTTATTGTCCATTTTGGAAACCAAGGGCAGAGGGTGAGGAAGCTGTTCCTGAATAGCTGCGTGTATGCCTTCAGGTTTCTGTACCTCCTACCTGATGGTAACAGTGAATTCAAGTAACCTTGTAAAATTGCAACAATGCAATCACCATCTGTGCAGCTACTTCTTCTAAAACCAAGTATGGCAACTAATTAGGAAAGTAAATGATATATTGGTTTTATTGCGAGAGGGTTTTTGAGGACAAGAGTAGCGATGTCTTGTCCCAGTTTTATTGGCCCCTGGTGAAGCTGTTCCTGGAATGCGTACTGTTGGGTCTCCCTCCCGAAGGGAATGATTGATTCCTGTGATGGTTTTGTTGAATGAGGGAGATTAAACATACTGAATGTAGAAGAATGATGTGTAAGATTCTTATGGAACTTGGAAGGTTGAATACAGGGTTGATATTTCTCCTGGCTGGAGCTTCTCAAAAGGGGTGTGGTGGGGGGGGGGTGCAGAGTCTCAAAATAAGGGATTGGCTGCTGAAGACAGAAGGAGAAGAAATTTCTTTACTCAGTAGCCAGGCCCACAGAGCCTTCAGGGGTAGAGAACTCCATAAGCTCACTGCCATCTAAGTGTTTTCAAGTTGAGAGGCAAATGGATTTTGAGGTAGTCAGGGAATCAAAAGATATGGTTCTGTGTGGGAAAGCATCCGAGAGATAAAAGACTGGCAGTGTAGGCACGAGTATGCATATTCAATCCCAGCTCCTGGTTCATATGTTGTTTTTACCTTCTTCATAATATCCACCTTAGTCTGTCGGTGATACCGATGTAGACCACCACAGATGGACCTTGCAGCCATAGAGCACAGAAACAGGCCACTGTGTCCAGACTGGTCACCTGTCAGTATCTACACTGACCCCATTTACCACCACGTGATCTTAGTGCTGGTGATTCAAATCTTCGTCAAGCTATTTCTCAAATGTGGTGACAGTCTCTGTCTTCACCACTCACTCATGTAGTCTGTTCCAGAATCCCCCCACCTCTCAGTGGAAAAAAACTCTTCCTGACGTCCTCTCTAAACCCTGGTGTCTTCCCCCTTCCTTTCCAGTCCTGAAGAAGGGTCTCTGTCTGAAATGTCAATTATTCATTTCTACAGATAACATGCTGTTGAGTTCCTCCAGCATTTTGTTTGTGTTGCTCTAAATCATGTCTTCCACTTTGATACCTCTGCTCGACATGGTAGGTGAATCCAGGTGCATGAGAAAGGTAAAGGGCTAGAGAAGAAGGAATCTGATGGGGGAGAGTGGACCATGGGAGAAATGGAAAAAGGAGGGGCACCAGGGGAAGGTGACAGGCATGGGAGGAGAAGTAGTAAGAGGCCAAAGTGGGGAATAGAAGAAAAGGGAAGGGGGAGGGAAAATAAATTGCAGGGAGAAATAGATGTTCATGCCATCAGGTTGGAGGCTATCTGTGTGGAATATGAGGTGTTGTTGCTCCTCCATCCTGTGAGTTGCCTCATCATGGCAAAAGAGGCTATGGACCAACTGACATGTCAGAACGGGAATGGGGATAAGAATAGAAATTAAAATGGTTGTCACTGGAAAATTCTGCTTTTGGTGGATGGAGCAGAGGTGCCCAACTGAGCGGTCCCCCAATTTGTCCAGTCTCATGAATGTAGAAGAGGCCACATCGGGACCCCATCAGATTTGCAGGTGAAGTGTTGCCTCACCTGGAAGAACTGTTTGGGGCCCTGAATGGAGGTGAATGAGAGGTGTAGCATTTCTGCCGCTTTCAGGGATTTGTGCTAGGAGGGAGAGAGGAATGAACAGGGGAATCGGGGAGGGAGTGAACCCAGCAGAAATCAGAGTGTGGGGGAAGTTGGAAGTAAGGATGTGGTGGCTGGGTCCTGTTGAAGATGCCGGAAGTTGTAGAGAATGATGTGTTGGATGCGGAGGCTCGTGGGGTAGTAGGTGAGGACAAGAGGAACCCTGTCCCTGTTAAAACGGTGGGAAGTTGGGGTGAGCACAGATGTTGGTGGGAATTGGAGGAGATGCAGGTGAGGAAAGCATCAATGGTGGAGAGTGTGGTAACAATAGAGATTGCGGAAGAGGTTCACAGGATGTTGCTTGTAATGCGGGGGGGGCTGTAGTTATTAAAAGCTATTTGATAGATATGATTTACTCACATTATCCATTAGTAACTGCTGTCCACCCAATACTTTCCTTCCAGTGATATGTGGTTCCTGCTCCTGCCCATCATAAATCCTTGCTGAATATTTGCTCTGTCTGCTGCAACTCTAGTTGGTTTGACTTTGGAGGAAATGAGATGAGTTTGTTACTGGTCATTAACCTTTATAATATTTGTTCCAGCTTTTCCATCTGCAGGTCTGTGTATGAATACTTGATAATAGCTGGGCTTGCTACTGGACTGGAGCTGTAACCTGGAAACTTCCATCAGTTTGGTACTCCAGCAGAAAGCCCACTCGAAATTTCATGTGAGTTTCTGTCTACTTTTTCATCACTTTATCCAACATTCTTTGGGGATATTTGATCAATTTGGAATAATAACAAACTCAGGAAGTCTAATAAATTATGCGAGCTAAATACTTCTCATGGGCACCTGCAGTCCTAGAGACCCCACCCTCTCAGGTGGGTCCATCTGGCCCACAGCAGGATCATAGTGAGCTAGTCCCCATAGGTGGTCTCCAGGGTACCAGCCCAGAGGCCTTAACACTGCCAAAACTGCCACTAAACAAATGAGTTTATTTTGTGGCCAATTCTCCTCATTATAGACTTGAACCCATCCAATAATCTATTTATAGAGTAATGTTCCATGACTTTGGACTATGTTGTTATAAGCTAGACACTCTCATTCACTGCATTGTGCACTCTGGGATCATGAATACAACACAGTCCATTTTGCCCACTGTGGTTATGATGCTTCAAAGAACAGTGCTCTTGGCCCCATCGTTCTTCTTTGTTCTTGTCGTCCTATAAGTTCAGTGATGATCCACCTCCTCTTGGGCAGATACCTTGGGCACTGTTGCTCACTCCATAGTAAAGTTCTTCCTTGCATCCGCTCTGAAGCCTGGAGTTTTGAGTCTGCCTCTTCCTCATCCCCACCCTCCCACCATCCTTGCACTATTGGCTAAAGGTACTACCTCCCTAAACCTACCCTAATGTTATGATCCATATTGTGTCAAACTCCTCTTCCTTTGCTGCAGGAAGGGTCAATTCAATCAACATACAACTCAGAGGAAAGAATTCTTCTCCAGCAAACCCCTTCTACCCTGGGAGTATAGTTCCCTAGGGACCTCTCTGCAGTTGCAACTATCCTGAGACCTAGAGATATACCACCATTCTGAAACACGGTCCCACCTTCCTCCTCCTCCTGCACTAACCAGCCTTAAGCCTTGCTCCACACCCGCTCTATAATGTTCTGTCATCAGCCACTGATTTTTAACGGAGAAACTGCTGGGCAAGGGCAGGTGGCCTGTAAAAGGTGGTTTAGTGGCAGATGGGCTACGGCAGGGATGTAGTTTTGTGGCCTAAACAATTGTGATCTGCTTTGGCCTAGTGAGGTGTGGAAAGCTGCAGTGATGAGGTCTGTTTCTGGGTGCTGAGTGACCTGCATTACATGATAGCAGAAGGTGTGATCCTCCTTGGGCTTAGTTGTACCCTCTTTGGTGAATACAGTGCATTTAGATGGTGGTGCGGAGAGTATTGGTGGGGGCAAGGGAGGATTCTTGGTGCTTTAATGTTCCCACTTGTCTTTTGCAGACATGATCACTCTGACGGAGCTTGCTGCTCTCTCGGAGAGTCAGTCCACTCATCGACTTCTCAAACCCTGGTGGGATGTTCTGATGGACTATTTTGTAGTGATTATGTTGATGGTGTCCCTCTTGTCAGCCACCTTGCTCATTTCTAATGATAAAGTTGCATGTTTACCTTGTAACAATGTGCAAAGTTTCAACACCACTCCGAGATGTTACATAAATAAGTCTCACACGGTGGAATCCAATACAAAGAAGATACAGAATGTGAACAAGAATGATCCCAGTTCCCCAGGATCCTTACCATCAACAACTAAGAAATCAAAAGCAGGTCATAAAACAAACTTGGATTTCCAGCAGTATGTTTATATCAGTCAAGTCTGCTACCAGAAGGCCTTGCCGTGGTATTCCAAGTACTTTCCTTATGTAGCCCTTGTCCATTCCATTATCATGATGATCAGTGGCAACTTCTGGTTCAAATTTCCAAAAACCTCCTCCAAGGTGGAACATTTTGTCGCCATTCTGGGCAAGTGCTTTGAATCACCTTGGACCACCAAAGCGGTTTCTGAAACAGCCAATGAAGACTCTGAAAATAGCCAACATCGGACTAAAATGTTCCACTCAGTGACACCGGAGCCCAGTGAGAACTCTGACACTTGTTCCTCATTCACTTCCTGCCCCGAAGTGACCTTTGAGCCTCCTGTCACTGGGTCGGCCTCAATGAGTATCCTGGATAAGCAGGACGGTGAACAGGCTAAGGCTCTCTTTGAGAAGGTCCGCAAATTCCGGGCCCACACTGAGGACGGAGACCTCATCTACAAATTCTACGTCGGTCAGACAGTTGTCAAGGCTTTAAAATTCATGATCATTCTAATCTACACATTTACCTTTGTCAACTCGATCACATTCGAACACATCTGCAAGCCCAAGATCAAAAATGTCACAGGTTATTCTGTTTTCTTCTGCACTCATAGTATGGCTTACATGCTGCAGAAGCTCCTCATCACCTATATCATTTTGATCGCACTCTATGGATTGGTGTGTCTCTACACATTGTTCTGGCTGTTTCGAGGCTCTTTGAAAGAATATTCCTTTGAAAAGGTGCGTGAGGAGAGTAATTTCAGTGACATTCCTGATGTTAAGAATGATTTTGCTTTTTTGTTGCACATGGTAGACCAATATGACCAACTCTATTCCAAGAGGTTTGCCATTTTTCTGTCTGAAGGCTGTGAGAACAAACTACTAGAGATGAACCTTAACCATGAGTGGACTTATGAGAAGCTGAGGCAGCATGTGTCCAAAAACAGCCAAGGGAAGCTTGAACTGCAACTCTTCATGTTGTCTGGAATTCCAAAAGCTGTCTTTGATATGAGTGATCTGGAGGTTCTGAAGCTGGAGCTGGTTCCTGATGTGAAACTGCCAGCTAAAATATCTCAGATGGCAGCTCTGAGGGAGCTCTATCTTTACCATTGCCCTGCAAAAGTTGATCAAATTGCCTTCAATTTCCTCAGAGATCACCTTCACATCTTGCATGTCAAATTCACTGATATTTGTGAGATCCCTTTGTGGGTATACTCACTCAAAAACTTGGTGGAACTGCATCTTTCTGGCAATCTGAATTCTGAAACCAACAAGGCCATTGGGCTGGAGTCCCTAAAGGAACTGAGGCACCTCAAAATACTTATCCTGAAGAGCAACCTCTCCAAAATCCCCTCCAATGTCATGGAACTTGCTACTCACTTGTCTAAATTGGTTATTCAGAATGATGGCACAAAGTTACTGGTCCTCAATAATTTGAAGAAGTTAGCCACCCTATCTGAGCTTGAGCTGCAGAATTGTGAGCTTGAAAGAATCCCACATGCAGTATTCAGCCTTGCTAACCTTCAGAAACTAGACCTGAAATTCAATAATATCCAAACCATTGAAGAGATTGTGAGTTTTCAGTACCTCAAAAGGCTTTCATGCCTCAAACTTTGGCACAACTCTATCGTCTCCATTCCTACAACCATTGGTCTCATCAAAAACCTTGAGCAACTTTTCCTAAACAACAATAAACTGGAGTCCTTGCCCAGTGCTCTGTTCACCCTCAGAAAGTTGAGGCACCTGGATCTCAGCCACAATCTGCTTACAACTGTTCCCCAAGACATTCAGTTACTCCAGAACCTGCAGCATTTCTCCATCACCAAAAACAAGGTTGAGTCCCTGTCTGTTCACCTCTTCCAGTGCCTAAAACTAAAGACTTTACAACTCGGTCAAAATTCTATCAACTGTATTCCCTCTGAAATTGGACAGTTGACACAACTCACTCACCTGGAGCTGAAAGGTAATCACTTGGAAAAAATTCCACCTGAGATTGGCCACTGTGCGTTACTGAAAAAGACCAATCTTATTGTTGAGGATATATTGTTTGATCGCCTCCCCACTGAGGTCAAAGACAATCTTACAGAACAAGACTTTTCTTCTGTTGTTTAAATTGCCTTCCTGAAGTTGCAGGAAATTTCTATTCTTGAATCAATTATCAAATGCTGCAACTCCGGAAAGATTTTTAAGTCACCTAAAATTCACTTGAAAGAATGAGACCCAAAGGAAAAACTCCACTGGTTTGGAAAATGAACTGTTGATTTGAATTGGAATTCATTCAGAAAGCGAAAAGCAAAGTATTGCAGATGCTGGAAATCTGAAATGCACTGGAAGTACTCAACAGGTCGTTACACTGTGAGGCTATCGACTTGAAACAGAGGCACAGGGAAGTCTCAGATTATGGAATCTGCAGCAAGAAACAAGTTGCTGCAGAAAGTCAGAGAGTTAAGCAGAATCTGATGCAAGGTCACAACCTGAAACGTTGATCATCTCTGTGTCTCTCCACAGATGCTGCCTGACCTAGTGGGTTCCTCTAGTAGTTCGTGTTTTGCATCATCGTGAAATATTAACTTTTGCTCTCTGATCCTGCTATGTTCTTATGGTTGATTGCTAGTTCAGCTATGTCACATAGTTCTTCAAAGCTAAGACCTTTTAAAGGTCCTTAATCTAGCTACTGCCTGCTGCACATACTGAGAGGTCTGCAGTGAGCTACACCATTAGCGCGTCTTTGTGTTTGACCTCAGCAAGGAGTCTGTTGGAGAGGGGTTCTGACATTCAAGAGGAGTGAGGGGGGAAATCTAGTTACTCACAAGCTCAAAACTTAACAGAGGGACAGAGAGGGAAAGATGTATAAAACATAGGGCAATTGTCTGAAGCACAGTGAATACAATTGATTAAATATTTCAGAAGCAAAGAACTGCAAATCCAGAAATAAAAAAATAAGCAGGGATGTGCACATACACATGTACTTAAAGTGACACACGTGCACATATATATGCATGTACAGTAGCATCTCAGTGTGTATAGAGAGGGAAACAGAATTAATGTTTTGTATTGATGGCTCACAAGAGGGCATCACCCCACAATGTTAATAATTTATCTCCCCACAAATGCTGCCACACTTATTGAGTAGTTTCAACATCCTATTTTATTTTGATTGTTTAGAATCTATGACATTTCTCTAACTCTCAGTTTCTACATTTGTCTATCTTACACTCACTTTATTTCTCCTTTTTTCTGCACACATCAATTTCTGTTCCATCTGTTTTACCCTCTTGCTCTCACCCTCTCTTACTATCTTGTGACCTACCTACAGTCCAACTCTTCAGAAATGTCTTAAAATATTAAAAACCAGAAACTGCTGACACGACCCTGCATGGTGTGGAGCGAATGACCAAACTGCAGTTTTGGTGCAATCATGTTATCAGAACTGGAAGGTATTAGTGACAAGAACGGAGCTACTTTAAAGAACAATAATCACAGACTGAACTTGCTGTTTCAACCTGCAATTGAGCTTGTTTTAATACCTCCCATCGGAATATGTGGAGCAGCTTCAGTGAAGCAGAACAGGCATAATTTCAACGTGGATGGGAGTCTGATAGTTGGACTTCATTCTCAGTTGGCCAGCTAAAAGAAAGCAAATATTTTAGTAAGTATTTTCATAAAGTTAACCCTTTAAGATTTAAATTGGGCTGATAATTCAGAGTAAGTTGTACAGTTATTGTTTGAGTGATATGATTGAGATAGGTAATCTAGCACAGCATGATTAATAGTGATGGTCTGTCATTGTGACAAAACAGTGATCAAACTAGTTAAGCAAAAGATTGGCTGTAGAATGAAACAAAGCATTTAATGGTTAAGGGCTGGACAAGTTCTGATTATTTAAGTAAAGTTTGATCAGTGATGATGAGATAATTTAGCAAATATTCAGAGATTCTTAGAATTGGTTTGAGATTAAAGACCACATGAAGCTCTCTGGATTATCCTCTTCTATATACAACTCTTCTACAAACAGAGGCAGGAAATAATCAAATGGAAGCATACGATGCTCCAGGGAAAGGGGAAGAATCGGTTTCACCAGCAAACCTGGTATAGCCAGGGTATACGTCTCATCAGTGGATTTTCAAATGCTCATTATCTGTATGTGATTTTTATGTGGAAATAAATTTAAAGTAGAATTTAGCCTTGATTGACTGTTCAGAAGGAGTATTATTTCCTGCTGTCTTTCGGTGTTAGAGGGTCAGGAGGTGTTAAACACCAAGAAGTTTCATGTAGTTACAAAAAGAAGGTGGATTCAGTAAAGGAGGACCAACAAGGGTAGGTCTTACACAATGATGCAACAAAGGGATCTGGCCCACAATTCATTGAAAGTGGTGTCATAGTTTGTTAGGGTTGTAAGGAAAGCTTTTGGCACATTGACCTTAATAGATCAAGGTACTCAGTACAGGAGCAGGATGTTATGTGAAGTTGTATAAGGCATTGGTGAGGCCTAATTTAGAGTATTGTGTGCACTTTTGGTCACCTTCCTACAGGAAAGATGTAAATAAGATTGAAAGAGTACAGAGAAAATTTACAAGGATGTTGCTGGGAGTGGAGGATCTGAGTCATAAGGAAAGATTGAATAGGTTAGAACTTCATTGCCTAGAATGTAGAAGCTTGAGAGGAGATTTGATAGAGGTATACAAAATTATGAGTGGTGTAAGTAGGGTAGATGCTTTTCTCATTGAGGTTGGGTGAGACTACAACCAGAGATCATGGGTTAGGAGTGAAAGTTGAAATGTTTAAGGAGAACATGAGGGGAAACCTCTTCACTGGAACGAACCGCCAGCACAAGTGGTGGATGCAATTTTGATTTCAATGTTTGTGAAGTTTGAATAGCTGCATTGATGGGCGGGGTATGATGGGCTATGGTCCAAGTGTGGGTCAATGGGAATGGCTAGATTAAATGGTTTGGCGTGGACTAGATGGGCCAAAGGGCCTGTTTCTCTAAAGGCTAACAGGATTCTGAGACTCTAAAAGATATGCTGATTGTATGGTTTAAATATAGGAATTGTGAAATGATCAATGCAATACAAAATGAATTAGATCAAAGTACAAAAAATAGTAAAAGTCATGAGGCACTTTATCTAAAGGCATGAAATACTTGTAACAAGATGGTACAGATAAAGTTAAGTGGATATCATCTACCAACCATGATAAACACATGTTGTAAGCAGGAGGCTGGGAGCTTAATATTCCATACCCTTCAGGAATGTAGATAAGATGGGGCAGCACCAATAATAAAGGCTGACATCAATAACATGTGATCTTTACAAACACTTAAGTAGAATTTTAACAAACAAATCATTGACTGTGACCATTATTTATTTATTTATTGACATTTATTTATTGGACCATGTTTATCAGTAAGGAAATAAAGTTGTTTTTAACATGGGTAATGTATGGGTTACCCACCAATAATCATGCATCTGACTGTGGAAAGGGTTATTTTAAAGTCATACCTAAAGAGGCAGGATTAATTACTTGTTTCATAGCAAAGAATATTTTGAAAAGAGTGGTTTGTGTTTCAGGACTGAAAAGGAAGAAGGGTCTTGGTCTGAAATGTCAACTGTTCATTTCCATAGATGCTGCTTGACCTGCTGAGTTCCTCCAGTATTTTTTTTGTGTGCTGCTCTAGATTTTCAGCATCTGCATAATTTCTTGTGATAAGTACAGCTCCAGAGTCCTAAAAGTGGTCACTGTGTGTACACCATGTAGAGATAGATGTGCATTTTAAATTTGGCATCATGTTCAGCACAAACATCATGGCCCAAAAGGTCTTTTCCTGTTTTGTACCTTCAGTTCAGTTTGAGAGCAGCAAACCCAGGAATAAATCTAAGGCCATAAAATAATTTTTAAAGGTACATTGAGTGAATTGATACTGATTTATTATTGTAACATACCAAGATACAATAAAAAGTTGTCTTGCAAATTGTCAAAGATCAAATGGTTGCACAGTGCAAGGAGGAAAAGCCTTGTTTTACAGTACAGGTAAACAAAGTACAAGATCATAATGAGGTGGATTGTCAGGTCAAGAGTCCACCTTATCTTACTGGAGAATCATTTAATAGTCTTTCTACAGTGGGGTACAAGCTATCCTTCAGCTGGGTGGTATGTGCTTTCAAGCTTTTGTATTTTCTGCCCAATGGAAGAGGGGTGAGGAGAGAATGTCTGAGGTGGGTGGGGTCTTTCATTATCCTGGTTGCTTTACTGAGGCAGCATGTTTTAGACTAATTGGTTGAAGTGAACAAGAAACTTAGATTAAAAGACAAGTAGTGGTAAACCTCTAAAGGTGGAATGGGGTTTGTTTTGACTGAATTGGCCAGAATAGTATGGCTTCTTTGGAGTTGATTGGGTTGTCTTAACCCAGAAGCATAGAATGGAGTGTATTCAATCTGGGTTCAACTGGATGGGTAATATGGGACAGATTTTACATGACTTACTGTAGGTACATGGAATAGAGGTTTGGCCTGGAAGGGTGGAGTTTGGTGGTCTGAGCCAGGTTCAATCTTATGATAGCAGAGCCTGGCCTTTCTGGGTGGAATAAAATGTGATAGACTTGCTTGGCATTTAAAGGTGCATGATCTGAATAGAGGCCTAACTAACTCAATCTACCTTTTGATATCAGTCCTTTCAGCTCTCAAATCAATCTAGCAAGTCTTTGTTGCAGTTCCTCCATGGAAGCAATCATCATTCCTCAGATAAGGAAACTAAAATGGCTTTTGCAACTCTGGATGGATCTTACTAAGGCCCGTTTGGATGCCCCTGTACTCTTGCAATGAAGACCTTCCTAAATAACTGCTGAAACCGAGTCCTTGCTCACAGCAAGGGCACCCAATGCCATACATAACCCATATCTATCCCCAAGATATGGATTGTAAGTCAAAGCAATACACAAAATGCTGGAGGAACTCTGCACACCAGGCAGCATCTATGGAGATAAATAAACAGTTGATGCTTTGTTTCAGGACCCTTCATCAGTTGGGTGAAGACACTGGTGAAGGGGGTGATAATGAGGACAGGTAGAAGATGATAGGTGATGCCAGGTGGGAGGGAAGGGAAAGGTGAAGGCTGCAAATGGAGGACTCTAGGAGGAGAGTGGACCATGGGAGAAAGGAGAAGGGGCACCAGGGGGAGGTGATAGGCAAGTGATGAGAAGAGATAAGAGGCCAGAGTGGGGAACAGAAGGTGAAGGTGGGGGGGGGGATTTTTTTTAATTACCGGAAGGAGAAATCAATATCTATGCCATCAGGTTGGAGGCTACCTGGATGGAATATGAGGTGTTGCCCCTTCCACTGAGTGGCCTCATAGTCAAAGAAGGTGACCATGGATCAACATATCAGAACTTGAATGGGGATAGGAATTAAAAAGGTTGGCTAACAAGAAATTCCGCTTTTGGCAGATGGAGCGGCGGTGGTCAATAAAGTGGTTCCCCAATTTACATCAGGTCTCACTAATGTAGAGGAGGCTGCAGCGGGAGCACCGGATACAACAAACAACCCCAACAGATTCACAAATGAGGAATTCTGCAGATGCTGGAAATTCAAGCAACACACTCGCGGATAAGAGGTTGCCTCACCTGGGAGGGCTATTTGGGGCTCTGATTGGAGGTGAATGGGCATTTCTGTCGTTTGCAGGATTATGTACCAGGAGGGAGACGAATGAACAAGGGAATCGCAGAGGGAGCGATCAGGGGGGGAAGGAGGAGTAAAGATATATTTGGTGGTAGGTGAGGACAGGAGGAACTCTATCCCTGTTAAAGTGATGGGAAGATGGGTGAGCGTAGATGTCCGGGAAATGGAGAAGATGCGGGTGAGGGAAGCATCAATGGTTAGTAGAAGGGAAACCACGTTCTTTGAACCCGGACTTATCAGGGTTCGGACGGTTGATCTGGTTCCAGGTTGGGTAGACCCAATGCAGTCCCGCTCGGGAGGGTCTTGACGCCCGAGGGAGGAGTTACAAGCCGAAGGCCGGAGCTACGCGGGCGGAAAGGTGGAGCCAAGCGTCGGGCATCCGCAGGAGGGGGAGGGGCGGCAGCAGGGTTTCACACGCCTGCGCGCTCCCTCTGCATCTTGAGCTAAGATGGCGGCCTCCTCCTTGGAGCAGAAGTTGTCGCGTCTGGAAGCCAAGCTGAAACAGGAGAACAGGGAGGCGCGGCGCCGGATCGACCTCTCCCTCGACATGAGCTCGCCTTCCAGCCCGAGGAGACCCCGACCAAGTAAGCAAAGAGGCCGGTGGTCTGGGGAGGGGGTGTGTCGGCCCAGTGCCCGAGGCGCAGGATCGGACCCCACAGTGCCCTGACAACGGAAACCAGGCCGCGTCATCTCTAGAGGAGGTATCCATTATGACGGACAGCTATTCTGACCAATCAGAGTGGCTGCTTGCGTCAGAATCTGTGTCAATCCTCTTTACGGCCCAATCAGATCAGGGCAGAGATGGGACGGCTGTTGGACTTGTATTGTGACAAGTCGAGGTGGAGGAACCAACCCGTCCTTCTCACAGCCACCACATCGAACGTGTGGCAGAAGCCACGACAGGACCCCTTCCTCCTACTGCTCAGTGGTGGTGGTAGCAGTGGGATGTGTTTTTAATTGCACACCATTGAGGCCAATCGAGCCTCAGAGACACCCGTCAGTCAGATTGACCGGCCAATCTATCCCACATACGTGCTTCCTGTGGGGTTGGCTGTGGACGGAAATGGTTCCTCCCCCAGGCTCGTCGGGCCCTGTGGCCTGTTTATTTATAAACAGCCCTGGCCAGCTGAGGTTGGGGTGTGGATGACGGAGGCACCGAATCCGCAGACTCCCACTCCCACACCGATGGAAGTCCGTGGCCGCATTTAGTATCGGTGTTATCTGGGCGCTCTCAGTGTTCCCACTCACGACAACACGGATTACGAACATGGAAACAAAACAGTGCAGTGTAAAGAATCGCCTTAAATGTGGAAACGTTGGTTAAAACGGAATGGTTTATAAATCGACGATACTGGAAATATTCACTAAGTTGGCAGTGTCTGTGAAGACAGAGAACCTAATAGTGTTTAATGTAGGAAGGCCGTAGACCACGAGCGGTAATTCCGTTAACAGATGCTGCTTAAGCGGAATGTTTCCAGAATGCTTCTGTTTCAGATTTCCAGCGACCATATAAATATTAAAGAAATTGCAGGGCTAGAAATCTCAACAGTAACAAAAAATTATGGAAACACATAGCACCTGTGAGACGGTTGCAAGGTTAATCTTTCTTGTCAAAGAATTCTCAGTGTAAAAATAATAGTGTTGCAAACTGAATACTTCTGATCAGGTAGTACCAGAATTATGGTTGTGATAAAGTTGGTGAAACCACTTATTACAAATTGATGGGGAGTTTTTAGAAAGAGTTTAAAGGTGTAGGAATTGCTCTGTAGACCAGGCAGCTTCAGTGGCAAGAGAAAAGCAGTTAATTTTACATGTTGCTAAATTAGTCAATTTCAAGTTCAAGTTTATTGTCATCTGACTGTACTTGTATGCAACCAAATAAGGCAAATTTTTCTGGATCTTGGTGTATCCACAAAATATATTTACACAGCATCTAAGACAAAATATTACCACAAGTAATAAAGTGTAATTGAATGAGTATATAGTGTACAACACTGGTAAACAGTAAACAGTCCTAGTGATGAGACCTGGAGGTAGCAGATTATTCTCACAACCTCAGGGAAGAAGCCGTTACCCAGTTTGGTAGATCTATTCATCCTTCCTGATGGTGGTTAGTCAAAGAGATTGTGGGATGGGTGGTAGGTATCCTGAACAATGCTTTGGGCCCTTTGTATACAACACTCTCAGTAAATCACAAGTGGTAGGGAGGGAGACCTTGGTGATCCTCTCAGCAGTTTTTACTGTCTTTTGTAGGGTCTTGTGGTCTGATGCCTTGCAGCTTTCATGCCACACAATGATAGAGCCAGACAGGACATACTCAGTAGTGCTGTAGAAGGTTGTTAGAATGGGGGTAGGAAGCCTTGTATGTCTTAATCTCCTCAGAAAGTGAATGTGCTGCTGTGCCTCTTTGACTAATGAGGAAGTGTTACTGGTCCAGATTAGATCGTCCATTATGTGCACACCAAGGAACTTTGTGCTCTTCACTCTCTCCTTGACAGAAATATTGATGTGCAATGGAGAGTGCTCAACCTGCACCTTCCTGAAGTCCCAGTCTTCTCTAGTCCTGTTCACTTTGAGACTCAGATGGTTGTTCTCACATCAGTTGACAAGTCTCTCCACCTCCTCTGTATGCCAACATATCATTATTGCTGTTGAGGCCAACCATTGTAGTATCATCACAAGCTTGATGTTGTTTGAGCTGGCACTGGCAGTGTTGTTGTGAGTCAGCAGAAGGCTGAGCTGACATCCTTGGGGTGGGGGCACCTGTGCTGTGCTTCATGGAACTTGAGATGTTGCTGCCAACCCGGACAGTCTGGGATCTTCCCATCTAGAAGTCCAAGATCCAGTTACAGAGAGGGTTGTTAAGTCCCAATGAGACCATTTTACCCACCAGCCTCTGAGAAATTATTCTGTTAAACACCAATCTGAAGTCAATGAACAACTTCCTGGAATATGAGGCATCATTTTCTAGGTGGGACAGGATAGAATGGTGGGACAGGATAGAATGGAGGGCCATTGCTATGGCATAATCAGTGCACTGGTTTGAGCAGTGGGTGAATCGGAAAGGGTCCGATGTAGCTGGAAGCTGAGATTTAATATGATCCTTTACCAGCCACTCAAAGCATTTCATGATTGTTGAAGTGCAGTAATTATTTAGATCCTACTGTTGTTCTCTTGGGCACTGGAATGATGGTAGTTGCCTTGAAACCTGCAGGAACAGTTGATTGCTGTAAAGAGATATTAAATATGTCTGTTGAGACTTCTGTCCCTCATCACAAATATAGACAACAGAAAATGTTGAATTTGATCTGGTGTCCAGAAAACTGATAACTGCTTAGAAGAAAGAGAAGTTGTCCTTGGAACAATGCAGAAAGCTATGGACATAGTTTAGAATAGAAGCAGAATGAAGAATTAAAGTTACAGACAACTGAAACTTAAGGTTTGCCCTAGGACTAAACTTGGATGTTCCGCTGAGTGGTCACCTTATGTCACCCCACAGCAGAGGTGGACAAATCAGTACACTAAATAGGAGTAAGCTCAAGTGAAGGTCTTTCTGAATGGTGAGAAGGGATAATGTAAAAGAGCGGATGTTGTATCTCCTGTGGTTGCATGGAAAAATGCCACAACAAGGCATGGTTGGTACACATGGAAGAGCAGACCCAGATCAGTGCGGGGTACTGAAGTGAGAGAGGAAAGGAGGGTGTATCTGGTGGTGGAATCTCATTGAAGGTGCTGGAAGATGAGATACATTGGTTGATGAGAACAAATGTGAGCTTTTTCCTTGTTTTGTCGGGAATAGTGACTTAGAACAAAGGTGTGGGAAATAGAGGAGGTATGGCCAAGGACTATGTCCAATGTTATAAAGTAGAACTCATGGTTGAGAAAAGGAAAGTATTTCAGAGGCACTTGTATAGAGGGACTTAACAAACTGTGCCACAGTTCCTGAGTAGATATTGGATTGTGCATAATAGGACACTTGACAAGGGCCAATAAAAAGAAGTTAAGTTTAAGCGGAGCGGCCATTCTGTGAGTGGGCCTGTGTTAGAGTAGGGAGTTGAGCCTTTGGCTTATCGAGGAGAGGCATAGGCCGTAGGTAGATATTTTTAGTTAGTTATTCTTTCTTTCTTCCTTTCTTATTGAGCATTTAGAGCAGTAGGGATGCAAGGAAGGATAGTGAGTGGAATACTCTTCTTACAAGATGTGGGAAGGCAGGGAGACATCCAGAAGTTTCTGGCAACTATACTTGCAAGGAGTGAGTCCAGCTGCAGCTTCTAACAGACCGTGTTGAGGATTTGCAGCTGGAACTGAATGAACAGATCATGTGAGAGGCTGAGGGGTTGATAGGACATAGAGGGAGCTAGGTACACCCAAGGTGCAGATCACAGGTAAGTAGGTGACCGTCAGAAAGGGGAAAGGAGGTAGACAGCTTTGCAGCGTATCCCTGTGGCCATTCCCCTTAACAACAGAGGAAAGCCGCAACAGTCAGGTCCCTAGCGCTGAGTCTGGCTTGTGGCTCAGAAGAGAAGAGGGAGAAGAGGCAAGTTGCAGTGATAGGGGATTTGTTGGATAGGGGAACAAGAAGGAGGTTCTGTGTATGAGAACAAGATTCCTGGATGGTATGTTCCCTCCTGAGTGCTAGCTCATGGACACCTTGGATCAAATCCACAGCATTCTTAAGTGGGAGGTTGTATTCCACATCAGTACAAATGACAGGTAGGAGGGGTGACAAGGTCCTGCAAAGTGAGTTCAGAAAGTTCAATGCTAAGTTAAGGATAGGACCTCCAGGGTTGTGATCTCAGGATTGCTACCTGTGCCACGTGCTAGTAACGCCAGAAATAGGAAGATCACAGAGTTTAACACGTGGCAGGAGGGAGGGCTTCAGATTTTTGGATCTTTGGGCTCTTTTCCAGGGAAGGTGGGACCTGTACAGAAGAGACAGTTTGTAACTGAACTGGAGGGGGGGCTAATATCCTAGCAGGAAGGTTTGCTACACGGGGTGGATGGGGTGTGGGGGATGGTTAAACTAGAGTTGCCGGGGGATGGGAACCAGCACAGGTAGTGGTGTGGTTGTAGAGAAAGATTTTGTTAAACCTACATACAAAGTCAGGATTCAATAGGTCAAGCATGGTGGGACTAATGTTCTGAACTGCGAGGAATATTTTAGGAAAGGCGGATGAGCTTGGGGCCTGGATCAGCATGTGGAATTATGACATTGCAGCCTTTGGTGAGACTTGGTTGTAGGAGGAGCAGTACTGGCAGCTCAGTGTTCTGGAGTTCTGTTGTTTCAGATGTGATAGAGCAAGAGGAATTAAAGTGGTAGGACTGATGTTACTAGTCAGGGAAAATGTCACAACAGTGCTCACTCAGGGCAGGAGATCTTGTCTAATGAGGCTTTATGGATGAAATTGAGGAATAAGAAATGTATGACCACGTTAAATGCATTATATTATAGACCAACTAACAGACTGTGGGATTGAGTACATGGAAGTCCCAACTAGAGAGAGTGCAAGAGACCTCCAATTTGGAAATGAGACAGAAGAAGAAGAAAGCCCTTAACTCCGATTGGAGTCAGTGGGACGCTGTCACGATGGCCTTTTTAGCAGGTTTTCTTATTTTTGCGAGGCCAAGTTGCTAGCTCGACGCTCAACCCAGCACGGATGGAAATCGTGCAAGGGAGCCGGCTGGATTCGAACTCGGGAGCCTTCGCTCCGAAGTCCGGCGCTGATGCCACTACATCATCAGGCTGCCAAATGAGACGGGGAGGTGACAGAAGTTTGTGTTGGGGAACACTTTGCATCTAGTGATTATAATGCCATTAGTTTTAAGTAATTATAGAAGAGGACAGGTCTGGTCCACAGGTTAAGATTCTAAATTGGAAAAAGGCCAATTTTGATGGTATCAGAAAGGATCTGGCAAGTGTGGATTGGGACAGCTTGTTTTCTGACAAAGGTGTAGTTGGTAAGTTGAAGGACTTCAAAGGTGGAATTTTGAAAGTACAGAGTGTGTATGTTCCTGTCAGAAATAAAGGCAATGACAGTGGGTTTAGAGACATTAGTTTTTGAGAGATGTTGAGGCTCTGGTTAAGAAAAAAGGAGGTGCGAAACTGGTTTAGGTAGGTAGGAACAAATGAGGTACTTGAGTATAAGAAATGCAAGAGAACACTTAAGAAAGAAATCAGGAGGACTGAAAGAAAGCATGAGGTTGCCCTTGCAGACAAGCTGAAGAATAAAACTAAGGGCTTCTATGGATATGTTAAGAGCAAAGGATAGCAAGGGCAAAATTGGTCCTCTGAATGATTGGAAGAGATGGAGGAGATCTTAAATGGATTTTTTTGCATCTGTATTTACTCGAGAGATATTCATGGAGTTGATAGATGTGAAGCAATGCAGATCCTATACAGATTACCGAGGAGGAGGTATTTGCTGTCTTGAGGCAAATTAGGATGGATAAATACCCAGGGCCCAACAAGGTGTTCCCTCAACCCTGTGGGAGGCTAGTGCAGAAATTCCAGGGACCCTAGCAGAGATACTTAAAACAACCTTAGCCATGGCTGAGTTGCGGAGGATTGGATGTGCTAATGTTGTTCTGTTGTTTGAGAGAGGCTCTAAAAATAAGCTGGGAATTATAGGCCCGTGAGCCGGACATCAGTAGTGGGCACGTTATTGGAAGGTATTCTAAGTTTTGGATGTAGAAGTATTTGGATAGACAGGGATTGATTAGGAATAGTCAACATAGCTTTGTGCATGGGAAGTCATGTCTCACCAATATTAGAGTTTTTCAAGGAAGTTACCAGTGAAGTTGATGAAGGTAAGGCAGTGGAAGTTGTCTACATGGACTTTAGCAAGGCCTTTGACAAGGTCCCACTTGGGAGGCTGGTCACGATGGTACAGTTGCTGAGCATTCAAGACGAGGTAGTAACTTAGATTAGACATTGGCTTTGTGGGAGAAAATAGAGAGTGGTTGCCTCTCTAACTGGAGGTCTGTGACTAGTGCAGTGCTGCAGGAATCAGTGCAGGGTTCGTTGTTTATCATCTGTATCAACAGTCTGGTTGATATTGCGGTAATCTCGTGGATGTTACCAAGATTGTGGGTGTAGTTGAAAACTCAAAGTTTGCAACAGGATCTGAACCAACTGTAAAAATGGGTTGAAAAGAGACAGATGGAATTTAATGCAAACAAGTGTGAGGTATTGCATTTTGGGGGGGACCAGCTAGGGTAGGTTTAACACTATGAGTGCTAGGGCACAGAAGTGTGCTGTAGAACAGAGGGATCTGGGAATATAGATCCATAATCCTTGAAAGTGGCATCACAGGTAGATAGAGTCATAAAGAAAGTTTTTGGCACATTGGCCTTCATAAATCAATGCAGTGAGTACAGGGAATGAGATGTTATGTTGAAATTGTATAAGACTTTGGTGAAGCCTAATTTGGAATATTGTGTGCAGTTTTGGTTACCTACCTACAGGAAAGATGTAAATAAGATTGAATGAGTGCAGAGAAAATTTACAAGGACTTAGCGACCTGTGTTATAGGGAAAAGTTAAATAGTTTAGGACTTCGTTCCCTAGAATGTAGAAGATTGAGGGGAGATTTGATAGAGGTATACAAAATTATGAGTACTGTAAAGATAGGGTAAGCACAAGCAGTCTTTTTCCACTGAGGAAGGGTGAGACTACAACTGGAGGTCATGGGGTAAGGGTGAAAGGCAAAATGTTTAAGGGAACATGAGGGGGATCTTTTTTAATCAGAGGGTAGTGAGAGTGTGGAATGAGCTGCCAGCGCAAGTAGTGGATGTGGGGTCGACTTCAACATTTAAGAGAAATTTGGATAGGTACATGGATGGGCAGGGTATGGCGGTCTATGGTCCGGGTGCGGGTTGATGGAACTAGCAGATTAATTACTCAGTGTGGACTAGATGGACTGAAAGGCCTACTTCTGTGCTATAGTGTTCTGTGACTCTGAGTCTAAATGGGAAGATAAACAGGAATTCAGTTTATTAGCACAGCCCGCTCTTCAATGTATTATTTACCTTCTCTGCAACTTGAGATAAGGTATTCTGTCTTCAAATTATGTTGAAGTCTTTGTTTTGTGGCATTAACTTCTTTTCCAGGGATTCTGCCAAAACTGCTGAGTGATTTTTTCGTATTTGCACTTTTGATTCCAGGTTTTGTTCAATTTAAAGATCTGACCACTTGGATGCCAATGTGGAATTTTAGAAAAGCCTTAATGTCAAAGTTAAGCATAAGATCAACTCTGTAGGCATTGTTTATTGTTTTCTAGGTTTATCAAATGTGAGTACTCTAATTAAATATTGGATTAACATTCCCTGCCAGTATATATTACTTATGATAGCTAATGCGCATTGTTCAGTGAATCATTGGAAACTGAAGATTCAACAGACTGTACTTGCTGTAATCAAGAGCAAAAACACACTTCGGTAGGAACTCAGCATCTGTGGAGGCAGGTGGGTGATGGATGGCCTTCATCAGGTTCTAATGCAGAGTCTCACCCTGAAACATTGACTATCCCTTTGCCTCCACAGATTCTGTTTGATCTGCTGAGTTCCTCTAACAGTTTGGTGTTTGCATTGAGAACTGAATATTGATTCAGATACTCCTCCAAAATATTTTGTGAGATACATTTGTTATTCCCAGTATCTAAAGTTTCTTTGAATGTATTACCTAACCTAGATAAATACACTGCTGTCAATCTAATCAACATTGAAAATGTCAATTCATTTAGAATTTTTTGTTCATGCCAGTATTGCAGTACCTTACCTGGCTCTGATATATTATTGCCTTGAGACAGCACACAGTTGCAAGAAAAAATTTGTGAACCCTTTGCCATTACCTGATTTTCTGCATTAATTACTCATAAAATGTGATCCAATCTTCATCTAAGTCACAATAATAGACAAACACAATATAAACTATTAACACACAAATAATTGTACTTCTCATCAACACTGAGTACACCTTTTAAATAATGACAGTCTAGGTTCAAAAAAGTATGTGAACCTCTGGGATAATGCCATCTACAAAAGCTATTTAAGTCAGGTGTTAATCAATGAACTGAGATTGGAGGTGTGGGTTGTAGAGGTGCCTTTCCCCGTAAAAATGACACGCAAAGTCAGTTTACTGACGGAGCCTGCTCTTCTCAAGAAAGATCTGGTTATGGGTACCATGCCTTGATCAAAACAACTTTTGGAGGACCTTAGAAGAATTTTAGAGATGCATGAAGCTGGAAACGGCTACAAAAGCATTTCTAAAGACCTGAGAGTTCATCAGGGCACAGTAAGAGGAATTCAGTACTGTTGCTACTCTCCCTAGGGGTGGGTGTCCTGCAAAGATCACACCATGAGTGCAAAGTGCAATATTGAAGGTGGTGAAAAAGAACCCAAGGGTAACAGCGAAAGATGGAACTTGCTAAAGTCTCTGTTCATGTGTCCACCCTAAGAAAAACACTGAAGAAGAATGGTGTTCACAGAAAGACACCATGGAAGAAACTATTTCTCTCCAAAAAGAAACACTGGTGTATATCACAAGGTTGTAAAAAACCACCTGGATGTTCCACTATGCTTCTGGGACAACGTTGTGTGGACAGATGAGACAAAAGTTGAAGTTCTTTGTAGAAATACACACCACTATGTTTAGAGGAAAAAGAGCACTGTACACCAACACGAAGATCTCATCCCAGCTGTGAAGCATGGTGGAAGGAGCATCATGGTTTGGGGCTGCTTTGATGCCTCAGGGCCTGGCCAGCTTGCAATCATTGAGGGAACAATGAATTCAAAATTGTATCAAGACATTTCACAGGAGAATGTCAGGGTAGCAGTCCGCCACCTGAAGCTTAATAGAAATTTGATGATGCAACAAGAAAATTATCTGAAACACAAGTAAATCAACAATTGAATGTTTTAAAAAGCAGAAAATTCATGTTTTGGAATGGCCAAGTCAGACTCCGGCCCTTAACCCAATTGAGATGCTGTGGCATGACCTGAAGAGGACTGATCAGGCATGGTATCTCAGAAATATTGATGAACTGAAACAGTTTTGTGTGATGGAATGGTGTAAAATTCCTCCTCGCCATTGTGCAATTCTGATCGGTGTCTATGGGAAACGTGCTAAATGAGGTTCTACCAGCTATTAAATACAAGGGCTCACATGCTTTTTCTGGTCTGGACTGTGAATCATTAAATAATGTGTTCATTAAAGACATGAAAAGTACAATTGTTTGTGTGTTGTTAGTTTAGGCAGATTATGTTTTTCTATTACTGTGACTTCGATGAAGATCAGACCATATTTTATGAGTAATTAATGCAGAAAGCCGGGTAATTGCAAAGGGTTCACAAACTTTTTCTTGCAACTGTGTTATTGTTTATTGTATTCTAGATTCTGAAAAACCCCTTAAAGTTCAAAGTAGATTTATTATCAAAGTACATCATGTACTGCCCTGAGAATCAATGAAAAACTGCACACAACAAAGATGTAAAGGACAACAAACTGCATATACAAAAAAAGAAAATAATAATAGTAATAAATAAGCAATAAATATTGATAATACAAGCCGTAGTGTCCTTAAGAGTGATTCCATAGTTTGTAGAATAAGTTCAGTGTTGTGAGTGAAGTTGGATGTAGTTATCCCTCTGGTTCAAGAGCCTAATGACTGTTTCTGAACTTTTCTGTAAATCAGTTCTTTATCCATAGTAAATGTTCTTGTTCCGAGAACGGAATTGTAAATTTGGGATCTCTTTGTTCATGAAAAAGCATTTATTGCTTCAGAGCAACTGCTGTTAATGCACATCTTGCCTTTTATAAATTTCTCTGAGTAGTTAGTTTGAACTCCAGGGTTATTTCAAGTGCACCATTGTTTGCGTCAGGTTCCAACCACGAAAAATATTTTTGTAAAGCAATCTGCAGATGCTGGAATTCTGAGGTAAAAACAGAAGGTGTTAGCAGTACTCAGCAGGTCCTATTGAATTTGTGGAGAGAAAAACAGAAGTTAATGTTTCAGGATGAAGACAAGTTTCATAAAATGGTGTGGAATAAAACAAGAAATTTAATTGTTGGAATTTAATGAAGCAATAAAGCTTTATTTAATAAAAGGGAAGTTTTAGATGGATTTGGGGTTTTCCACAGAGAAGCTGGGTAGTGGGAGAATGAACTTTCAGATAAAACAATAGTGGTATTTGACATTTTCTAGACTGATGATTTAGGTACGCCATATGTTCTTGTGTAGTCTAGATTTTCATATACTTGCACTGTAATCAGGTGTGGAAAAATGGACTCACAGGGCACCATCTGAACTGGTTATGAATATAGAATCATAAAATCTTCGGCACAGAAATCGGTCCTTTCGATTCACCATATCTATTCAATTCCGTTTCCATATACTGGACTTGTATCCTTCTGCCAGGGGTTCCCAACCTGGAGTCCACGGACTGGTTTGTTGGTAAGGCTCCACAGCATAGAAAAGGTTGGGAATCCGTACAGGATTCCTGTATCTGTCCAAATGCCTCGTAAACACCTGCCTCCACGAACTGTTCTGGTAGGTCATTCCAGATAATCAGCCTGCTGTGTGAAAATTACTGACTATGACACTAAAACTTATTTTTTCTTTTAAAAACTGAAGTTAGTGAGCATTGCCTTTAACATTAGTCATTGTCCTGGTGAATTTAAAAAGAATACGGGAATGGAGCCTGTACGTTTAGAAGGACTGTGATGTGTTTAAAATGATTGTGGGAAAAGAGCTTTGATAAGTTTAAAGGGGTCATAAGAGAGGAGTAGGGTTCTAGTGACATTAAAGGGATGTCTGGGGCCCTAGTGAGGTTAAAAGGAGAGTGTGACAGGTCACCAAAGAGTTTAAAAGGAGGTTAAAAAGAGCATGGCAGCAAGCCCCAGTGAGTGTAAGGATCTTGGGAACAAGTCCCTAATGATTTTGAAAGGATCATGGACTTGAGTTCCATTGAGTTGTAAGGAAATATGAAAAATGTTATATCAGAGGACTTGTTCTGGGACTAGCATATAAATGCCGTTTCAAATAAACCACAGAAGCACCTCTAAGTTTGCACAGATTCAGCAAGTAATCTAAAACTTTGACAGACTTTTATATATGTACAATAGAGAGTATCCTGACTAGTTGTATCATGGTCTCGTATGGAAACACCAGTGCCCAAGAACAGAAAAGCCTACAAAAAGTGGTTGATACAGACAGCCCAGTTTATCACAGGAAAGTCTTCCTCACCACTGAGTACGCCTACAAAGAACGCTGCCAACAAGAAGGAGTCATTTATCATCAAGGACCCCCCACCATCCAGCCATGCCCGCTTCTCGCTACTACCATCAGGAAGGAGGTACAGGAGCCTTAGGTCCCACACCACCAGGTTCAGGAACAGTTATTTCCCTTTCATCATCAGGCGCCTGAACCAGTATGGATAATTTCACTCACTTCATCTCTGAACAGACCATTGAACACAACCTATGGGCTTACTTTCAAGGACTCTACAACTCATTTTCTCGGCATTATTTATTTATTTATTTATTATTCATTTCTCTTCTTTTACACATTGGTTGCTTGTTAGTCTGTGTAGTTTTTCATTGGTTTTTTTTACTGTGAATGAAAATGAATCTGGGTTGCATTTGATATGTGCGTAAATTGATAATTTACTTTGAGAATGTAGTGGAAGCAAGGTTAATGTCTGAATTTTAGTAAGTGTTTGGATGATCATCAGTTAACTTGCCTAGGTACAGAAGGCTATGGGCCAACTGCAGAAAGATGCCATTAATAAGGATCAGTGTCTACTGGTTGCGCGGACGCAGTGGACTAAAAGCCGTTTCCATGCTAAATGACTTCATAGCTCTTAAGGCCAATGTGCCATTTGTCTTTTTAACTGCTTGCTGCACTCAGCTGCTAACCTTTGTGATTTGTGGACAAGAACACATGGAAAATGATATGGATGGTCCTGGTAAACATAGTCTGGTTACAGCTATTTGCAGGTAGATTTACTATGGACATGTGCGAGTCATTCACCAAAGTAGTGAGGTTTTGTTCCTGTAAAAGTGAAAGGTAAGGACAGCAAGTTCCTGAATGTCAAAGAATATAGACGGTTGAATAAAGGGAAAAAAGAAACACATATGTAGAATAAGGAACTCAAAACAGAGGGGACCCTTCAGGAGTATAAAAAGTTTTACAGGACAGTTACAAAATCAGGAGGATGAAGAGGGAGCATTTAATACCAGTGACAGGTGAGGCTGTGGAAGATGGCGCCAACAATGTGACCAAGGGCAACATCCTTCAGACAGTTCACAAACTACCGCTTTCATTTTTACTTTGTCTTTTTCCTTCAAATGTGGTCCTGCTACTACTGTTGCAGCCTGTGATCTACATTTTGGTGGACTGGCTTGGACTGATTGAGTGATCTGACATCTTGCTGTCTCCGAGGGGGTTCAGTGAGGTTTCAAGGGAAGTGTGCGGTCTGGAGGTCAAGAAGCCTGGAGACTCCATTTCTTGCCAATCTCATTGTTAGATTGAAAACATCGAGGACGATAGCAGACGGCAAGCGAGTGCTCGGCACTGTCTACCTGTGAGTGACTGTTCTCTCTCTCCCCCTCACTTGCTGTTGGAGGAAGGTGTCTGCGTGTGACGGTTTCTCTCTCTCTCTCTCCCTCTCCCTCAATGCTGTCGGAGGACGGTGCCGGAGTCCTGGGTCTGGGGCAAGGTTCAATTGACGTGGTTTGTGGATTTGACTCTGTAGTTCACGTTATGTTGTGTTTCTGCTTTCTGGTCACTCCTTTATTTGTTTGCAATTTTTGATCGAGATGGACTAGCTCTGTGGCCTGAAGTTAACAAATGACACATCACTGGATTGAACTGAACTGAAATGAATATGCCTGGAGTGTTTTGTTGATTTAATGATCTTTGTTTTTTTAATCATTTTTTAGACAAATCCTAGGGTTGTACAAAGCATACACAGTTTGATTATAAATGTACTTTGAATCTAATGTGAAACCTGAAGACAGAGGAACAGAACTAGGCTGTTTAGTCCATTGAGTTTGCACCACAATTTTTCCGCCTCCTCCTTGTAACCAATAACCCCTGTACCAATCAAGATCCTATCAATCTGTCCCTTAAATACACTCAATGTCTTGGCCTTCAGAGGCCTCTGTGGCAACAAGTTCAACAGGCTGAAGAAATTCCTCCACATCTCTATTCTGATGAAACATAATTTATTCTGAGGCTGTGCGCTGAGGTCCTACACTCTTCATTCACTCCATATCCATTCTATCCAGGCCTTGCAGTACTTGGATTTTAAGGAGGTCCCCCTCATCCTTTGAAGTCCATCATTCCAAGCCCAGAAACATCAAGTGCTCCTTGTGTTAAGCCTTGCATTCCTGAAATCATACTCATGAACCTCCTCTGTTTCCTTCCAGAGTCAGCACATCTTTCCATAGATATCATCATCATCATCAGGTGCCATGCCCAGTTTGAGCTTTGACTACCATGGCCCACACGCTCTTGTTTCGGGTCAAGTGGATCAATTCATTGGTATTCATTTCCAGTTCTCTGGCTACTGTCTCCATCATCATTTGTCTTTGTCTTCCTCTTGCTTTCTTCCCTTCAATCTTTCCCATAATTACTGTGCATTCTAACTCCTCTTTCATAATCACATGTCCAATGATATAGGGCCCAAAATTACTCACAGTATTCCAAATGTGGCCTGACCAATGTCTTTCAAAGCCTCAGCAATATATCCTTGCTTTTATATTCCAGTCCTCTAATGCTGCATTTGTATTCCTTAATCCTATCTCGACCTGCAAGTTAACCTTAGGAGAATCCTGAACCAGTTCCTTTCAACTTCCAGTTTATGAATTGTCACCCCATTCAAAAAATAATCTACACCTTTATTCTTTCTGCAAATGAGTTCTGATACAGGGCTTTGACAATTCTATTCCTCCCATAGAAGTTGCTTGACCTGCCAAGTTCATCCAATGGATTGTTTGTTGCATAACCATATACTTCTGTATGTTCTATTCTCCCTGCCAATTCTTTGCCCATGTCCAAATCCTTATGCGGACTCCTTACCTCCGCAATGCTACATGTCCCTCTGTCTATCTTCCTATTGTCTACAAATCTGGCCACAATGCTTATCACTTCCTTCATTAACTTATAACATGAAAAGTAGTCCCAATATTGACCCCTACAGAACTCAGTAACCTGCAGTTATCCTAAAAAGGAACCCTTTGCTCTCACTCTTTGCCTTCTGCCAGTCTTCTATCTGTGCTGGTACCTTGCTTTTAACACCTTGTTTTATCTTATTTTGCAGCCTTGTGTGTGGCATATTGTTAAAGACCTTCTGCAAATCCGAGTGAACCATGTCCTCTGACTAACTTTCTTGTTACCTCAAATAATTCTAGATTTGTCAGGAAGTATTTCCCCTTAACAGATCTTTGCTGGCTTTGTTCTGTCTTATTATGTACTTTCAAATCTTACTAACCTCAGAGATCAGGCTAACTGGCTTTAATTTCCTGTCTTTTACCACCTCCCTTCTTAACAGGGGTGTGATGTTTGCAATTCTCCAGTCCTCTGGAACCCTCTCCATTTCCAGTGTTTCTTGAAAGGTCTCCACCAAAGCCTCCATAAACTCTTCAGTTACCTCTTTCAGAACCCTGGGATGTAGTACATCTAGTTCAGATGACTTATCCACCTTCAGGCCTTTCAACTGGCTCCTTTGGCTTGGTAATGCCACTGGACTCACCTCTGCCCCCTGCTCCTCCTGTTTTCTGGCATGTTACTGGTATCTTGCACCGTGAAGACTGATGCAATGTACCTATTTTGTTCCTCTGCCATTTCTCTGTTCTCCATTACTACTTCACTAATGTCCATGCTTACTCTTTATATATTTGAAAATATAACTTTTGCAATTTTTGTATTATTGCCTAGTTTATCCTCATATTTGATCTCCTCTCTTACAAATTTTAATTGACTATTGATTTTTTTTAAAGCTTCCCACTAATTGTCATATTGTCTGCCTTCCCTTTTGCTTTCATGCTGACTCTGACTTCCCTCGTCAGCCATGGTTGTCTCTGCCTCTCTTAGTATGCTACTTCTTTCTAGGGGTAAAATTTGACTCTCTCCTGAGTTACAGAAAATCTACAAGGCGATTTATGATATATTAAAGCAAGATGGACTAAAGGGGAAAACCGTGCATGGAAGAGAGGATGTAGATGAGGCCTAAAATTAATATTTTTCATTCGGATTCACGAAAGAGAAGGACGTTGTAATTGGAGAATTTGATGGGATGGTGTTGAAATTCTAGACAATGTTATCATTTGCGGGCTTATAGTTAAGTAGGTTGCTTGAGCCTGATGAGGTTATCCCAGGGTGCTATGGGAAGTAAGGGAGGAGATTACTGGGGCTTTGATAGAGAATTAAATCTTTGGCCACAGGGGAGGGGCCAGATGAATGGAGTACTGTTTAAGTGGCTCCCTTATTCATGAAGGTCAGCGGGGCTAAGCTAAATCAGTAAATTACCATTAGAACATTATTGAGTAAAGGAGTTAATCTGTACTTGGAAAGCTGGCATTAATTAAAGGCCTCTTGGTTTTATGACTGGGAAGTCCTGTCAGACCAATAAGATTGAATTTTTAAAAAGAGAAAATGCAGAGCTGTTGATGTAGCTTGTCAAAGATTTATAAAGTCTGTGTAAGATCTCATAAGGGAGACTGGTCCAAAGTTTAAAGACTATGGGATCCAGAGCAGGTTGGCAAATTGAGTCCAAAATTGGCTTGGTATAAGGATGCAGAGGATGATTGTTTTTGTGATTGGAAGCCTGTGAACAAAATTGTTATACTAAGTAATTAATTAAATATGAATGTAGGAGGCAGAATTAGTAAGCTTGTAGATGACACAAAAATACATAATATCATTGATATGAGGAGGATAGTCACAGGATAAGATACAACAGTTGATAAGATTGTCAGAGCAATGTCACATTGAATTTAATCATGATAACTGTGAATTGATGCATTTCAGAATTATGGAAAAACAGAGGGACCTCAGTGTATTAATTCAAGATCACTGAAGGTAGCAGCACAGGTAGAAGGGTATGTTAACATTGGTTTGGGTATAACTGGAGTGTAGTATGCAGATCTGATTACCACACTATAAGAAGGATATGATTGTACTGGAGAGGGTGCAGAGGAGATATATCGGGATGTTGTCTTGGATGGAGGATCTTAACTAGGCTTGTTTACCTTGGTGTAAAGAAGGCTGAGGAGGGATCTGATAGAGTTATGCAAAATTGAGTGATATACAACTAAAGATGGGGTAGATAACAGCAAAAGTATCTAAAACTAGAGCACAAACAGTGTTTTGAACAGCATTCAGGTCCCACAACTATTTTAACATTTTACTGCCTCAATTTCTAAGTTTAAAATCTATTGAAATAGGACTTTTGAGCTAATCTACTGTGCATCATATCAAATTGAAAGAAAAATTCCAAAATCTGTCAACAATTTACTAAAATTTTAAAACCAAAATTGTGAGACTGAAGAAGTATTTATCTCCTTTGTAATTACTATGCTAACTTTCCTCAGGTGCAATATACTATTATCTTACTAACTCATCCAATTAGTTGATGTAGAAAACTAGAGGATCACTGTTTTCAATGAATTCATAAGAATAAGTACCCTCCCCCCCCCCCCAATAGTATGGTACATTTTCAACAGACCACACCAAAGTGAAGACAAAAGAGTATTGAAGACAAGGCAGGGAAATTATAATAGAGAAGCACAAATCTGGGGAAGATGGAAGCTACTAAATACAGGGAGTTCCTGGATTTTAAAAAAACTGCTAGCCTCCGCCTGAAAGCTTAAACTGGTGAGGAAGTTTGTCTTTTAGCAAGACAGCGACCCAGAGCACACTGCCAGAGCAACATGGACTGGCTTCAAATGAAGAAAATTGATGTCCCAGAGCACACTGCCAGAACAACATGGACTGGCTTCAAATGAAGAAAATTGATGTCCTTGGGTGGCCCAGTCAGAGTCCTGACTTTAACCCATTTGAACACCTCAGGCAAGACCTCAAGATTGCTGTCTATCACCACTCCCCAACTAACTTGGCATAGCTGTAGCAGTTTTGTAAGGAGGGATGGGAAATCTTGCTCCATCACATTGTGCAAAGCTAATAGAGACTTATCCAAAAAGACTATTAGCTGTAATAGCTGCGAGAGGTGGTTCAACCAAGTACTGAGCAAAGGGGATTGAATACTTTTGAACTGCTGATCTTCCAGGTTTTGACATTTTAGTTTCTCATCCTTTACAATTTTCCTGGTTTTTTTGGGCCCTACTGGGGAAAAAGGAACATGTGGTTCGCAAATAAGAATTCTCAGTTAAATTGATCAAAATCCCTGGTTGTAATACTCATTTTTGTCAATAAAGTTCAAGATAAATTTATTATCAAGATATATGTATGTCACCAGATACAACACTAAGGTTCACTTTCTTGCGGGCATACTATTGTTGGCTGAATACTTCTACAAGGCACTGTATCTTTGAGGTAAGAGGTTGGAAGTGTGGGGGGAGTAGAATCTGAGATAAAAATTCTGGAATATACTGACTGGTGGAGACAACTGCTCATAACGTTTAAGAAATGCCCATACAAGCACTTGAATCATCAAAGCATAAAAGGCTATAGATCAAGTACTAGTAAATGGGATTATTCGATGTTTGGACGTTACCATTGGCATGGTGGGTGGAACGGCCTATTTCTGTGTTGTAGGACTGTGACTGTAAATGCAAGGAGCTACTTTCTTGTAATATGTCAAACAACTTGCTTTTCCAGCTTTCAAAATATATACAAACAACAGGAATTCTGCAGATGCTGGAAATTCAAGCAACACACATCAAAGTTGCTGGTGAACGCAGCAGGCCAGGCAGCATCTGTAGGAAGAGGTGCAGTCGACGTTTCAGGCCGAGACCCTTCGTCAGGACTAACTGTTAGTCCTTCGGTTAGTCCTGACGAAGGGTCTCGGCCTGAAACGTCGACTGCACCTCTTCCTACAGATGCTGCCTGGCCTGCTGCGTTCACCAGCAACTTTGATGTGTGTTGTTTCAAAATATATAGTCAGTAATTCCTTAATCATACTTTTGGTATCTAATCGCCATCCAGGTATGTTACTTTGCATAGTGGAGTAGTCATTTATGATGCAAGGTGAGTTGACAGCATTGGTACTGAACAGTTAAGCTGCATGAAAAGGGCCACTATCTTGTCCAGAATTATGGTAATAGTAGTATTGTTGGACATTAATATGAAGGGAGCTGAGAGGTTTTATTCTCTGTGATTTTGGATTAACTCTGATTCTCGAAAAGCCTTGAAAGCTTTTTTTTGTATAATACAATTTTTTTCTGTCTTATCTTTTTAAACTTGATGGGTGAAAATGAGAATACCTTCCATTCTCTAAGACCATTGCTAGTGCAACCCTGAGATGGACGTCTGAAGCATTGTGCAGCTCTGTGCCATTCTGTCTTGAGAAAATAATCTTTGTGTTTTATTTCCTAATATAATGAAGGTGAGAATCAGAGAGCAATATTTTTTGATATTTCGCTAGCATGGAAAGCAGAGGGTCAAAAGAGAACACCTGTATGTTTATCTTCTGATCAATATCTCCCAGATCTGGCAGGGATCTCTGCTGCAATAGTGAGTTTTCCAAAAGCTTATTGTCCAAATTGAATCTCCCGATCTGTGAATTGGTGGATGTCCTATGCAATTAGTTTTCTAGGTGATGCCAGCATTATTGAGTGTAGCCAGAATACTAGATGAAGAGAGGCACATCTCTGCCTTCTGGTCATAGACCCAAGCTGTCCTAGGCTTATCTCTAATGGTCTGGGCTCTTTTCAATTAGTTCTATAAGTTCTTTTAGTCATAGAAAAGTACAACACGAAAAAGGGGCCTTTGGTCCATCTAGTCCTTGCTGAACCATTTATACTGCCAAGTTCCATTGATCTGCACCAGGATTGAAGTCCTCTATTCCCCTGCCACGCATGAGCTTATCCAAACTTCTCTTAAATGTTGAAATCGAGCTTGCATGCAGTACTTGCACAAGCAGCTCATTTCGTACTCTCATGATACTCTGAGTAAAGAAGTTTCCTCTCATGTTCCCCTTAAAATTTTCACCTTTCACACTTAACCCATGACCTCTGGTGGTAGTCCCACCCACCTCAATGGAAAAAGCCTGTAATTTTGTATATCTCCAGCAAGTCTGCTCTCAATATTCTACGTTCCTATGAATAATGTCCTAACCTATTCAAATTTTCCTTATAACTCGGGTGCTCCAGTCCCAGCAACGTACTTGTAAATTTTCTCTGTAGACTTTCAAACTTATCTTTCCTGTAGGTAGATGACCAAACCTGCACACAATATGCCAAATTAGGTCTTACCAATGTTTTATACAACTTCAACATAAACATCCCATTTCCTATACTCAATACTTTGATTTATGAAGGCCGATTTGTCAAAAGCCTTCTTTACCACCCTATCTACCTGCACCACCACTTTTAATGAATTATAGATCTGAATTCCCAGTTCCCTTCGTTCAACTGCACTCCTCAATGCCCTACTGTCCATTGTGTAAGACCTACCCTGCCTGGCCCTAGTAAAGTATTACACCTCACACTAGTCTGCATTAAGTTCCATCTGCCATTTTTCAGCTCAGTTTTGCAGCTGGTCTTATCCCTGCTGCAAGCTCTGATAGTCTTCCGTGCTGTCCATTACACCCCCAATCTTGGTGTCATCCGCAAATTTGCTGATCCAGTTAACCACATTACCATTCAGATCATTGATATAGATGACAAGCAACAACAGACCCAGCACTGATCCCTGTGGCTTTCCACTAGTCACGTCACAAGCCTCCAGTCAGAGTCAACCATCTACCACCACTGTTTGACTTCTCCCACAAAGCAAATGTCTAATCCAATATTAATACCTCATCTTGAATGCCAAGCGACTAAGCCTTCCTGACTAACCACCTGTGTGGAACATTGTCAAATGACTTATTAATGTCCATTCAGATGACTTCCAATGTCTTGCCTTTATCAACTTTCCCAGTGACTTCCTTGAAAAACTAAAGTTGATTAGAAACGACCTACCATGCATGAAGCCAAGCTGACTATCCCTAATCCATTCCTGTCTATACAGATAATCATATATCCAGTCCCTTAGAGTACCTTCCAATAACTTTCACACTACTGATGTCAGGCTCACTGACCTATAATTTCCTGGTTTATATTTAGAGCTTTTCTTAAACAACGGGAACAACGTTAGCTATCCTCCTCCAGTTCTCCGGTACCTCACCTCTCAATAAGGAGACATTATTCTGACAGACAGGTATAAGCTTTGTACTCTAAAAATTTCACTTTTGAAGACCTTCCGCTTAACAAGTACACCTTTGCCAGAAAAAACAGCCTGTCTCAATCCACACTCGCCAGATCATTCATGACACCATCAAAATTGGCCTTTCTCCAATTTAGAATCTCAACCTGTGGACCAGACCTATCATTTTCGGTATTTACTTTGAAACTAATGGCATTATGATCACTAGATACAAAATGTTCCCCTACACAAACTTCTGTCACCTACCCTGCTTCATTCTCTTATAGGAGATCACTCTCTTGTTGGGACTTCTATGTATTGTTTAAGGAAACTTTCTTGAACACATTTGACAAACTCTATCCCACCTAGTGCTTTTGCAGTATAGGAATCCCAGGCAATGCATGGGAAATTAAAATCACCTACTGTAACTTATGTTTCTTGCAACAGTCTGTGATCTGTCCATCTATTTGTTCCTCTAAATCACACAGACCGTTGGGTGGTCCATAATATGGCCGATTAACGTGGTCATACCTTTCTTTTTCCTCAGTTCCACCTATGAAGCCTCACTAGATGAGTTCTCCATTCTGTCCTGACTGAACACTATGGTGACATTTACCCTGATTAGTAACACCACCCGTCCTCCTTTAATCTCGCTCGCTTTGTCATATCCAAAATAATGGAACCCTGGAATATTGAGCTGCCAGTCCTCCCCGTCCTGAAACCAAGTCTCAGTAATGGCTACAATATCTTAATTCCATATGTTAATCCATGCTTTGAGCTCATCTGCCTTTCCTACAATACTTCCTGCATTGAAATATATGCAGCTCAGAACATTAGCCAACCTTTCAATTCTCAACTTTGTCTGAGCTCTTATCACCATCTGTCTGCACAACTTCCCCACTGTCTGTTCTGGTAGTCTGGTTCCCATCCCCTTATAACTCTTAGTTTAACTTAACCCTCCGTGCAGCACTAGCAAAACTTCCCACTAGGATATTAGTGCCCCCACCCCACTAGTTCAGGTGCAAACCATCTCTTCTGTGCAGGTCCTACCTTCCCTGGAAGAGAGCCCAGTTATCCAAAAATTTTAACACCCTCCCTCCAACTTCTTAGCCATGTGCTAAACTGTATGATTTTCCTATTTCTGGCCTCACTAGCACATGGCAGAGCTAAGCAATCCAGAGATCAGAACCCTGGAGGTCCTGTCCTTTAAATCAGCACTTAATTCCCTGAACTCACTTAGCAGAACCTAGTCATTCTTCCAACTCATACAATTGGTACCTACATGGACCACAACCTCAGGCTACTCATCCTCTTACTTAAAAATGCTGATGCATTGATCTGAGATGTCCCAGACCCTGGTACCCGGGAGCAACATACCATCCAGGAATTTTGTTCTCACCCACAGAACCTCCTCTCTGTTCCTCTAACTAATAAATTCTCTACCACCACAGTTCACCTCTTCTCCCTTTCCTTCTAACGGTGCCAGAGACCTGACTGCTGTGACTTTCCTCTGTTAGGTCATTTCCCCCCCCCCCCAAAGTATCGAAAGTAGTAACACCTGTTATTGAGGGGGATGACCACAGGGGTACTCTGCACTAGCTGTTTAACTCCTGTCCTCTTCCTGCCTATCACCCAGTTTCCTGTGTACTGCACCTTGGGTGTAACTACCTCTCTATATGTCCTTTCTATTACCCTCTCAGCCTCCCAAATGATCTGGAGTTCATCCAGTTCTAGCTCCAGCTCCTTAATACAGAGTGTTAGAAGCTGCAGCTAGATGTACTTCTCGCATGTGTAGTCGTCAGGATACAGGCGGTCTCCTTGCCTTCCCACATCCTGCAAGAGGAGCATTCAACTATTTTGCCTGGCATCCCTACTGAATCAGAACCAGAGTCTCTAACTGAATCTATACTGCTCTAACTGAACAAATATAAGAAGGAAAACAATAAATAAACTGGGGAAAGATCTACCTATGACTTTTCAACTTCTTTCACTGGTCCACTCCAAAAATGGCTACGCTGCTTGCCTCTGCCTTATTTTTATTTTTTTTGGTCAATTGCATCCGATCACTGATTGGCCACTGCTTAAAACTACTTTACCTATTACTTCTCACTCTTTTTCCTACTACTTTGTTCTTAGTTCTGCAAGACATTTATTCCTTCATTTGCAGAGTATGAATATAGAAAGCATTTGTTCATTTTACAGACATCTCATTTCTTTTTATTTATTTGTTTGTTTATTTATTTATTAATTATGGTTACGTCAGGGACAGAGCTCAGAGTCTCAGCATACTCAGTTACTGTGTTGCCTTTGTGCCAGGGAGCTCGTTGGAAGAACCAATATACTCCGGTCGCATGACAAGCAGAAGATGTATTCTACAGAATCAACTAGGGTCTTGGAGAAAAAAAGTGTAGCTGAGTGCGCCCAGCTGTACTCAGTACTCATAATAATATTGTGGCAGCCAGTCTGGTGCATACTGTATTCTGCAACTTCAAATGTGCAGTTGCTAAACCACTAAAATATCTTGCACTTAAAAACTGGTTTGATTTGCTAAGTGTTCATAATTTTGGGGTGAGTATTTCATCTTCATAACACAAATGTTAGCTTTAGGATGTGTAAAGTTTAGCTGTTGATATTTTTAGTTAGATAGGTTTAAGTGAAGAAGGCTTGCTCAGAGAAATATGTGGTATTAAGGGTAGTGAATTATGTGGTATTAATTGAAGGATAGTGTGGACTTCATGAAGGGTAAGACAAGGGAACATTAACCAATCCTCATAGAGAGGGTGACCAATTTCAATCTCCTGGGTGTTAATATCTTACTTGGTCCCAACATACTGTTGCAGCTATAAAGAAGGCAAATCAGCCTTTCGAGCCATGCTGCCCTGTGACCCCCAATTTAACCCTAGCCTAATCATGGGACAACTCATAATGATCAATTAATTTACCAACCAGTATGTCTTTGGACTGTGGGAAGAAACCAGAGCACCCAGAAACCCATGCAGTCACTGGGAGTTATTAAGGACCCCATCTCCCAGGACATGCCTGCTTCCCATTGTTACCGTAGGGAAAGAGGTACAAGAAGCCCAAGGGCACACACTCAGTGATTCACGAACAGCTTCTTCCCAGCTGCCATATGGTTCCTAAATGGACATTGAACTCACGAACACTACCTTACTTCTTTAATATATTATTTCTGTTTTACAATAGTTTTAATCTAGCTAATTAATATACATATATACTTACAGTAATCAATTTACTTATTTGTTTTTTTCTTTTTATATTATCATGTATTGCATTATACTGCTCCTGCTAAGTTAACAAATTTTACAACATTCTAGTGATAATAAACCTGATTCTGATTTCACCCTGTTGTGATGAGAATTAATTGTTTCATTTTACAGGGACATGAAGCAATTTATGATTTTCTTTCTAATAACCATCAAATATTAACACACATTGTAATAAAGATCATAAAACTCAACATTCAGGAAATGTCCATAAGGTCATTCACCATTTAATATTCTAGCTGAATGATTATAAATGCGTACTCTTTTTATTCTTTGCAACAGACGCTACCTGATTTATTAAACATTTTCTGTTTTACTGCATGTTATGGAATTCTGATTGTCTTTTTGTGTGGTGAAGATGATTCTGTTTTATAAGGACGTGGCATGAAGTGACTGGAGAATTTAGTCCAGGAATTATGAAAACACAGCTCGTTTGTTTTGTTCAGATTTGCTGTAATTCTCAGGAAAGTGTCAGAATCACTGATGTCTGGTGTCATTGTAAGAAGGAAAAGCTGATGCTCAATAACATGTTGCAAAATAGATCTTGTTCCAGAGCGGAAGTCAGCGTTAATAGTTTGTCTTGAGGGAGAAGTCGCAGTGTTTATTTTTCCTCTGTTTTTAAGGAGTGGTGAGATCAAGTTGTGTAATTTGTAGTGCCAATTGCTCTGTTTGCTTGCTGTTTTTGAAATAGAGCAGCTTATTGATGTGACAACAAAAAAAACCCAGAAAATACTATAAACACTCGGCAGAACAGGCGGTATTCTGTGGAAAGAGAAACAAAGTTAATGTTTCAGGTTGAATATTTAATGATTTGACAAGGCTGCATCTGTCCAAATTTTTCCGTTTCCTTTCAAAAGGATTTGAAGTGCGTATGTTAAACACCAGTCCTTCAGGTAGTGCTTTCTCATCATAATTTAAGGCAAAAATTTATTCTCTTCATGTCATCTCTGGTTCTTTACCTATAACAATAAATTCATTATCTTTATATTAAATCTGTTCTATCATCAAAGATCCCTACCAACCAGTCCTTGCCATCTTCGCACAGCTGCCATCAGACAGAAGGTACAGAGGCTGCTGACTCTCTCTACTACCGTTCTGCTAATGTAGACTGATGCATGTTTGTCCGCCTTCCCCTTTCTGAAGTTAACAATCAGTCCTTTAGTTTTGCTGAAGTTTAAGTGAGAGTTTGATGTTGCAGCGCCACTCAACTAGGTGTCCTAAATTGCTCCAATAAACTGGCATGTTGCCACCACTTGTGATTCGTAGTGTCGGTGAATTTGTAGATGGCAGTGGAGCTGTGCTTACTCGCACAGTCAAGTGTGTGTAGGGAGTAAAGCAGAGGGCTAAGCACGCACCCTTGAGGTGCACTTATTTGGATGATCGGTGAGGAGGAGATGTTACCAATTCTCACTGATTGACATTTTGATGCAAAGAGAATGGAAGTTATATTCACTTGGAGAATTCAGTACTGAGTCCTGCAGTCTGTAGTTTGCCCAGACTGTTGTCCGCTGAATTTGCATCGTCCCTCGCTATAAACAGTGCAGGAGACCACAGCCAGAGAGGTCAGAGTGGGCTGGCTCAGTGAATTAAAATGGTAGGCAACAATAAGGTCACACCCATAGACTGACTGCAGGTGCTTCGCATTTGTTTTTTTTCTATGTAGTAGAGGCCACGTTGTGAACTCGTGAGTGCAGTACAGATGAGTTGGAAGAAGTACAAATGAATCTTTGCTTCAGCTGGAATGATTGTAGGGTCCCTGGATGACGGTAAGGGCAGAGGATCTTGCTGAAGTTAGCAGAAATTGTGAAGCATAATTTAGTATACTCAGCCATTTGGCTTCTTTGGGGAGCAGGGCGGTGAGGAAGTGCTGTTTGTGAGAGAATTACTCAAAAGAATGACTATGTCAGACACTAGTATTCTGTGTATAAACTTTAAATAAAATGCTAGACCTTTTGATCATCTGTTTTTTAATCCAGTGTTAAACTAAGGCTCAACAATACTAACAAAGTGTGGTGAAGATGAATTAATCAAATGACTGTTCACCATCACATGAAGTGACAAATCTTCACAGAGGATGTTGCTGCTGATTGGGCAATGTATAAATCAGAATCAGGTTTAATATCACGGGCATTGTTGTAAAATTTGTTGTTTTGTGGCACAGTTCATTGCAATATATAACAATAGTAAACCTATAAACTATAAAGAGATGTATATAAAAAGTTAGATTACTTAAGCTAGTCACCTCTACTGGAGCATAGGCCGCCAACAGCAGCTCGCCACAGTCGTCTGTTCTGGGCCAGTCTTTCAAGTTGTTCCCCAGGTGTAATCCATCTTAAGATCCTAACTCTCCCAGGGATGAGGTCTTTGGAGCTTCTGTTGGCATTTCTGTAGCTCTGGGTTTTTATGGGATGGGTTTGCTAGCCCCATGCCCACCTCTCCTCCTTTCGCATTCGGACTTGGGACTGTCTATGGCAGAGAAATTTTAAAAAGTGAGGTATTATACATGAGTTCGTTGTCCTTTCAGAAATCTGATGGTGGGGGGGGAAGAAGCTGTTACTGAGACATTGATGGGAACAATGAGAAGAAAGCATGTCATGGGTGATGGGGGTTCTTTATGATCAAGGCCACTTGTTTGATGTATTGCTTCTTTAAAGGAGTTTTCAATGTTGGGGAGGCTAGTGGCCATGATGGAGCAGGCTGAGTTTACAATTTACTGCAGCTTTTAATGATCTTGTACAATGGCCCCTCCATACCAGATGGTGATGCAATCAATGTTGTCCTTGGTACACCTGTAGAAATTTACCTGAGTCTACATGATGTACCAAGTCTCCTCAAGCTAATGAAATTAGCTGTTCTTTACCTTTTTAATTGCATCAATATGTTCGGCCCAGGATAGATCCTCAGAGATGTTGACACCTAGCAAATTCAAACCGCTCACTGCAACACTCCAAAAGCAAAAAGATTACAAGGGACAAAATTGATCCACTGAAAGATCAGAATGGTACTCCATGTCTGGAGTCAAAAGGGATGGGGAGATGGATGCAGGGAGCCTGTAGAGGCTAAGTGCCATCAACTTCATAGACCCTATACGTATCACAGAGGAGGAGGTTTTTGCTGTCCTGAGGCAAATTAGGGTGGATAAATCACCAGAGCCTAACAGGGTGTTCTTTCGGAACTTGTAGATGGCAAGTGCAGAAATTGCAGGGGCCCTAGCAAAGATATTTAAATCGTTATTAGTGACGGGAGGTACTAGTGTATTGGAGGATAGCCAATGTTGTTCTGCCGTTCAAGAAAGGCTATAAAAATAAGCCAGGAGATTATAGGCTGGTGAGCCTGGTATCAGTAGGATTGGAAGGTATTCTGAAGAACTGGATATATAAGTATTTGGATAGTCATGAACTGATTAGGGATAGTCAGCATGGCTTGGTGCGTGGTAGCTCATGTAACCAGTCTTATAGAGGTTTTCAAGGAAGTTGTCAAGAAAATTGATAAAAGCAAGGCAGTGGATGTTGGACTTGCATAAGGTATTTGACAGGGTCCCACATGGGAGGTTGGTCAAGAAGGTTCTGTCACCTGGCATTCAAAATCAGGTAGTAAATTGGATTAGACATTGGCTTTATGAAGAAGCTGGAGAGTGGTAGTCGATGGTTGCTTCCCTGACTAGAGGCCTGTAATTAGTGTTACAGGGATCGATGCTGGGTCTGTTGTTGTTTGTTGTCTATATCAATGATCTGGATGATAATGTGGTGAACTGGATCAGCAAATTTGGGGATGACATCAAGATTAAGGGTGTAGTGTACAGTAAGGAAAGCTATCTTGAGTTGCAGCAGGATCTGGACCAGCTGGAAAAATGAGCTGAAAAATGGCAGATGGAATTTAATGCAGACAAGTGTGAGGTGTTGCACTTTGGTAGGACCAACCAGGGCAGTTATCACACAGTGAACGGTAGGGCACCGAGGAGTGTGGTAGACAAAGGGATCTTGGAAGACAGGTCCATAATTCATTGAAAGTAGTTGCACAGATAGATAGGGTCATAAAGAGAGCTTTTGGCACATTGGCCCTCATAAATCAAAGAATTGAGTTCAAGAGATGGGATGTTATGTTGAAATTGTATAAGATGTTGGTGAGGAGTAAAATGGAGCATTGTGTGCAGTTTTGGTTACTTACCTGGAGGAAAATGTAAATAAGGTTGAAGGAGTACAGAACATTTACAAGGATGTTGCTGGGTCTGAGGGAGCTTTATGAAATGGGTTAGGACTTTATTCCTCGGAACGTAGAAGATTGAGATGAGATTTGATAGAGGTGTACGAAATTTTGAGGGGTATAGATAGGGTAAATGCAGACAGGCTTTTTCCACTGAGGTTGGGTGGGACTACAACTGGAGGTCATGGGTTAAGGGTAAAAGGTAAAATGTTTAAGGGGAACATGAGGGGAAATACTTCACTCAGAGGGTCGTGAAAGTGTGGAATGAGCTGCCAGCACAGTCGCTGCACGTAAACTTGATTTCAATGTTTAAGAGAAGTTTGGATAGGTACGTGGATAGTAGGGTATGGAGGGCTTTGATCCTGGTGCTGATCGATGGGAGTATGCAGTTTAAATGGTTTGGCATGGACTAGATGGGCCAAAGGGCCTGTTTCTGTGCTGTACTTTTCTGTGACTCTATGCTGATCCCTTGGTGAGGACTAGCGTGTGTTCTCTTGACTTCCCCTTTCTGGTCCATGATCAATTCCTTGGTCTTACTGTTGGCGGGTGCAAAGTTGTTGTTACAACACCACTAACCAGCTGATCTATCCCGCTCCTGTACACTTCCTTGTTACCATTTGAAATTCCACCAATAGTTGTGTCATCAGCAAAGATGGCGTTTGAGCTGTGCCTAACCACACATTCGTGGGTGTAGAGAGAATAGAGCAGTGAGCTAAGCACACATTCTTGATAGTCAGTGAGGAAGACATTTCACATTGGTTGTCCATCCTATTGGATGCAGTCTTTCATTGATTCTATTTTGCTTCTTGGATTTACTGTGTATGCCTGCAATAAAATGAATCTCAGGGTGACATATATGTATTTTGATCATAAATTTACTTTGAACTTTGAGGAGATCTTATTTCCAATTTGCACTGACTGTAGTCTCATGATGAGGAAGTCAAGGACCCATTTGCAGAGGGAGGTATAGAAGCTTAGGTTTTGGAACGTGTTAATTAGAACTGAGGGTATGATTGTGTTGAATGTTGAACTGTAACGGTATTGCTGTCGTCCAGGTGATTCAAGGCTGAGTGGAGAGCCAGAGAGATTGCATTCGCTATAGGCCTATTGTGGTGATAGGCAAATTGCAGCAGATACAGTCCTTGCTTAGGCAGGGAGTTGATTCTGGCTGTGGCCAACTTCTCAAAGCACTTCATCATAGTAGATGTAAGTGGAACTGGGCGATAGTTACTGAGGCAGCTCACACTGCTCTTTTTGGGCACTGGTATGATTCTTGCTCTTTTGAAGGTGAGACTGTAGCAGTGAGAGACTGAAGATGTCCTTGAACACTTCAGACAGTTGGTTGGCACAGATTTTCAGTGCCCTACAAGGTTCACAATCAGGGTCTGACACCTTGCAAGGGTTCACCTTCATGAAAGCTGTTCTGATGTCGACCTCTGAACCAGAGATTACAGGGTCACCGGATTTGCACAGGTATAGTTTCATTCTTCCTTTCAAAGCATGCAAAAAAGGCATTGATCTCATCTGAGAGTGAAACATCACAACCACTCATGATGTTAGATTTCACCTTAAAAGAAGTAATGGCTTGCAAACCCTGCCAGAGCTGACATTTATCCGATTCCAACTCTAACTTCAGTCAGAATTGTTTTTATGCCCTTAAAATAGCCTTCTGAAGGTCGTATCTGGAGTTCTTGTATAGTTCTGGATCACCAGTCTGGAATACCGCAGATCAAATCCTCAACAGACTACTAATCTCCTGGTTCATCCTCAGTTTTCTGTTTGGGTATGTGGTATTTTCTCAACAGCACACATTCATACACACAGGTCTTGATGAAGTTGGTGAAAACTGTGGCGTACTTATTCAGATTTGAAGATGAGTTCCTGACTGTAGTCTAGTATTGTCCAATATTGTCAAATGTAGATAAGATAAAAAATATCTTTCCATACATTTTGCATAACATTTGAAATATTATTACTGAGTTTATTTTCATAAAATCAAGTTCTCCAGTTGCATGAGGATTCCAGTGTGTGAATATAGGATAAATGAAGTTGACTGTATGTTGAATGTGAAGGCTGTTGGGGGTGGAAGGTAAGTACCAGAGGAACTCTATGTTTGCTGTGACGGAGTGAGAGCAGATGTATGGGAAATAGAGAAAACGCGGTTGAGAGCTCTATCCACTCGGTCAGAGAGGAAGCTGCGTTTCTGAAAGGAGGAGATATCACACTAACATTTCATAATGAACAGATCAAAGGAATGTAAAAGATCATTGGTGGGGGGAGGGGTGGAATCCAAGTGAATGGCAAATACTGTGGACAGAAGAATGACAATCATCAGTCTGGGGTGATGATTCTTGGTCAAAGAAATGAATGCAGAGGTGGCAGAAGATTTTGACTATCAGACATTGAGGTGAGGACATATGAATACAAAATGAGCCCTCTGGTGAGTGTGATTACTCAGAGAGGGAGAGATCAAAGAGCATGGTGAAAGTGAGATGTGGGATCAGAGGAAAGTTGAAAGAGAACAACTCAGATCTTTTGAACTCATACTCTTTTTTTTGCATAGTTTGTCTTCTTTTGTACATTGGTTGTTTATCAGGCTTTGTTTATAATTTTTCTTAAATTCTGTTGTATTCCTGTATTTTCTCATAAATGCCTGCAAGAAAATGAATCTCAAGGTAGTATAATAACATACACTCAGTAGCTACTTTATTAGATACAGGAGTGGAACCCAGAGTAGTCTACTGCTGTTGAAGCCCACTCATATCAGGCTTCAATGTGTTGTGCATTCAGAGACACTCTTCTGCACACCACTGTTATAACACATGGTTATTTGAGTTACTGCCACCTTCCTGTCAGCTTAAACCAGTCTGGCCATTCTCCTCTGACCTCTTTTATTAACAGGGTGATTTTGCTCACAGAACTGCCACTCACTGGATGTGTTGTTTTCACACCATTGAAAGGGGACAGTCAATAGTCATTGGAAGTCAAAAGCCAATAATTTGCATTTTTAATGTCAGAAAGAAGTGGAAAAAAAAGTTTGTTACAACAATGGATGTGGCAAAGGACAAAGTGGAACTGGCAGTTCTGAGAGAGAGTAAATTGGTGTTGTGGAGAGAAGTTGAGAGCTTCACATGTCAATAGAAGGCATAGAATGTGTGTCTCAGTATATTGTTAAAACACTTCCTAGAGAAATGATAGAGCTGAGGTAAGTTCAATAATCTTTGATTGATTTGTATTCCAACACTTATCACCAGTACATCAAAACATGCAGTGAAATGCATCATTTGCATGAAAAACCAGCAAAACCTAAGGATGTAATGGGGAAAGCCCGCAAGAGTCATCAGACATTCTGGCATCAACATAGCATGCCCACAATGCTCGGCAGAACAACACAGAACACAACAAAAAGAATAAAACCAGCAACGAAACAACAACAGCAAAACAAGCCCCTTTCCTGTCTCCCATCCTCATAGACAGTCCTCCAACCCTGGGATGGACAACCAGGCCTCCAGCAGACTCATGGACAGCAGGCCTCCATCTTCCCTCATGGACTTCAGACTTGTAGACCCAGGGCTTCAGCCATCGGGCTTCAACTTCCAATCAACCCTCAGGCTTCAAACTTCAGTACCAACTCCAAGTCAAGCCAATGATAGGCCCCGACTGCCAGGGCATGAACTCCAGACTCGCCAACTCACATAGGCAGGAGGTTACTGGCTATTGTGTCCTCTGCACAGTCATCTGATCCCATGACCCACTGACCTGGAGGACTTCCTGTCTCAGTAGGCCACTAGCTCTCGTCCTCACTGGTCCTTGTCCACAATGCTTGCCAGTCCGACATTCATAGATGTTCTTTGTCTCATGCCAAATGCTGGTCCTTGAGCACAGAGTGGAAGCCCAGATTCCTGATGTCCTTCCTGGCCATTTAGGACAGAGTACAGAGTAGCAGCTTGGACTCTGAATATCATTTGATCTATGTTCATATTGCTGGCCTTTGAGGTCAGAGCGAAGGCCTAAACTCCAGATATCAATTTGACCCATGTCCACAGAGCTGGCCATCGAGAATGGAGTGCAGAGTACCGGCCTAGACTCCGGATATCATTCATCCCGCGTTCACGTCACTTCTTCAAAGATGGAGCACAGAGTGGTGGCTAGACTCCTGATGTCATTTGTCCCATGTCCACGACGCTGGCCATTGAGGACGGAATGCAAAGTAGCAGCATAGTCTCCGGATATCATTCAACCATGTCCACGTCACTGGCCTTTGAGGATGTAGCGAAGACCTAGGCTCTGGATGTCCTCATCATATGTCCACGTTCAAATGCTGAGCGCAGAGCAGAGATCTAGACTCTGGCCTGACCCTAACTCCTCCACAGCTCTGTCCCTAAACTGAAATTGAACTACTAACTCTGCCACATCCCAGCCCTTAAATCCCAACCTGATCCCTGATATCCACTCTCTGTCTCCAAAATCATACCTGCAAACTTAAAAACACACTAAATCTGAATCACGAACTTGATGGAAACTGCAGCTCAGTGCCTTCTTGACCAGAAGTAATGATTTTATCATGGTCAGCTTTGCGCCTTGAATGAGTGCCACAAGTATGTTAGGAAACAGCAGGGGTATTCTTTTGGGAGAGGCTTTTTTCTTGTCTAGGTATGGAGGCTTTCTTTATTGTACACAGTACAGCATTCTGTTTTTCAACTGGGAAAATACTTGGTGCCCCAATTAAAGCATTTAAAAAAAATGACGGTTTAATTTCATGGTTCTTGAAAAATGTTTCCATTTATGGAGGAAACAGATTAGACCTGGCCATGTTGAGATAGTCAATAAGCAATCCCCTTGGAGCTTTAGAAGAAACTTCTTCATTTGGAGAATGAGATTATGGAATTTTTTTCATATGTAGACTTTTGAAGGAAGAAACAGAAGCATTTAAGGGAGAGGACGATAAGTTCATAATAGAGAAAAGGATGAAAGAATGTAAAAGAATTTGAAGAAGAGCTTCAAGGTGATTCAAGTGGAACGTGAACATCACAGTGGATCAGTGGGGCCAAATGACTTGTTATAGTTCTGCAGGCAATGTGACTCAGTTGTATGCATACTCCTATGAAAGGTATTTCACTTAAAAGAGACCTACTTACTTGGAGTGGTTGCAAGCTGGAGACTCCACAGCCTGCATCTGCTCAACTAGATTCCCTTTACGTTGAGGTGGAAAAGGCCTATATAGCTGTGTGCAACAGTGCTTCTAAAAGTAAAAAATAGGGGCAGCAGGTCTTTGTAAGGTGGTTGCTGATCAATAATCTCTTCCCATAACTCTTGAACCCTCCAGAAAAATAGTGAACTCCACTTTGAATGTCTAATGATTTTGCTATGACTGCTTTCTGTGGTAAAGAATTACTGTGGTCCACCGCTCTCAGAGAGAAAAGATTTCAGTCCAGAACGGCACTTATCCTCAGTCTGTGACACTTGGTCCTGTGCTCCCCAGCCATCAGGAACATCCTTCCTGCATGTAATCTGTCAGTCCTGTCAGAATTGTGGATGATTGACCCTTACATTTTACAGGCTAATTGTTTGTAGATTAAGATTACTGAAGTGGCATCTGGGCCTTTATCATTTACTATTGGAAGTCAACAACTGGGCATGCTTTCCCTTTCTTGTGGAAGGAAATTTATGGTGGATTTCATTGCAAATCTATGATTTTTGCTGAGGAATTTTGAACTGAAACTGAATGATGCAGCTGAAAATGTTGCAATAAGCTCTTCAGTTTCTAAGCCATAATTTATTTCTTCACAACCAATCCTGGAAGTAAACTCTTAAACCACAAAGATTGGTGTGTATTTAAAAACATGCAAATAGAGAACATTAAGGGGCGATCTATGTAAAAGTGTCTATTTGTATTCAAAGAAGTAAAGAATTTTTAAATTATTCCCAGTATTTATTTTTGAATAGTTCTAAGTTTTAAAGCTGTACAATAAATGAAAAAATGGATGAGTTTTGTGCCTCATCTTATAGAAATGAAGGTAAATTATTAGGTTAATTAAGTAAGAATAGCGTATTGTATTTAAAATGCCTGATTCTGTAGTTAAAACAATTGATCAGTAGTTATGGGATTGCTTTTCCGAATCTGAGCATTAGTGGGCAAGATACAGTATCGCAATTTGAGACCACTAGTATATTGGGTTGAGCATGTTGTTCATCTGTAAGATGTTACTGGGACCTGATCTCCCTACATCTGGCTGTCAACACTGTACTAGAGTCCTACTATGAAGTTCAGTCCTGTCTGGTTCAGGGACTTCGGTGCTGTGAATCCACCCCATTACCTTCTGCCGTCACTCAGTTCTTGTGTTTCTTTGTTGAATTCATTGCTGTATGAATTTAATTTACCCGTTAATAATAGTTTTGTGTTTATGCCAGAGTTTTGATACATTATGATTTATCCGCTTTTCCTTTTCCTGATCCAGTTATAGTGATCACTCTAAGCCCTGCTCCTGCCCCATCCCAACGAGCAGGTACCAAATCTCTTATTTATCATACGCACCTACTTAACTTTCTCTCCTCCCTTTTGCCATCTGCTGGTCTATATTTCTAGTCTCCATGTTGTTGTGCTTTCCATGCTGTTAAAATTCTTTCTCCTTGCAGCTTTCTGAACATTTTTTCTTCCACTTCTTTTTTCACCTATTTCATACCCATCCATTTATGCCATCTCTTTTGTTTTTCATTGTTCCATTCCTCCCTTCCATTGATTGCTTTTGTCTCTTTTGCTATAGTAACATTTTGCCTTCTAGTTTACGAACCTTTACTCATTTCTCTCACAGTATTTTTTTACTCACCACTTAAGCAGACACTGGGAGACCAATCTCTGGCTGATGCATGTTACTTGTAGTTCTTATTGAAATGGCTGCTTTTGTGCATGACCACAGCATGCAGTCTTGGAATTTATCCTATAGCATGACAGAGATAGAATGGCACTGTTAAACTTTTGTCTTCACAATGCAAATAAATGTTTATGTGTCCAAATTTATGAATGAATATTCTATTTTCTAGGTGCTATATCTGAGGGATGGCTGTGGAAAATATCCATCAGTGGCGTGGCTCTCTTTATCAACTTTTTTTGCCTTGACCTTATTTACTCCCAAATATTTAATTTGTCAAAATTAGCCATTAATATTTATGTATCACACATTAATTATAGTCTTGCCCGTCCCCTATGAAAGACTGTCACTATTTCGATGAATCTTATGTAGTGGCATGAACCATGACTAGGCTTCTAGCATCTTTCCATTGAGCCACAAGTTTGTGGTTCAAATCCAGTTGCATAGCTATGAGCAAAAATAAATCTGGGTTGAAACTCCATTGCAGTATATGTGAATGCTGCAATACCTCTTTTCAGTTGAAATATTGAACTCTAACCTTATCTGCTTCATAAAATGAAGATAAACCACCCTGTGTCACTATTGGAAGAAGAGCAGGAGTGTTCACTTTGGTGACTGGGTCAACATCTATTTCTCAAAAATACTTAATTGGCTATGAAATAATTTAGGATTTTCTGAGTTAGTGAAAGGAATGGTATACTGTAACGGCAAGGTCTTCCTTCAGTAATATTCCATGAAAATCTTGCACCATCTCCCGGTCAGCTACCATCACTTTAGATTATGAAACTCTTTCTGAGCCCCCTCCAAAAAAAAAACAAATTCTGCTAATTTTGCAATGTAGTTCTTAGCCATTTTCACAAGCACTAGAAAATAGAAAACAAATCATAAATTTGTCCAATTTTATTCACATTGAAAACAATTTTCTTTTCAGCTTTTACATTTGAGGATGTTGAAGACTTATCCTGGTTTGTATGTGTGTATATTGTAAAGTTATTGTAAACCTGCAAAACCATGATATATTTTCCCCCACTGCTATGGTCACCCCCATTCCAAGCATTATAATGTTTATGGTTATCTGTGAAATTGCACAAAAAAATTGAATAGTCTGGAAAACTGCTGCTGTCATGGGCACTTTGTGACCCCTCCCCTTCCCCACTCCTTTGGGGACAGGGACTGAGCAATGAGGCCCTTGCAGAGAATGGCTTATGGATGCAGAAAATAATGAAATCATTTTATGGAGTTTAATATTTTACATTGTTGTTATTAGTTGTGGATGCTGCAAATGCCACAATATTTAAGTATTTTATGGCATGGGCTTTCTTTCACTCTTCCTCGCTACTCTGTGCTCTCTTAAATTCTCTTTATCTGTTAGAAATGTTGATATTGTTGACGAGCTTTGGCAGTTGTGGCTGATAGGATATGGAACTTATGGACGCATTGCTGGGTGAGCTTGGCCTAGATATAGAGTTACATTATAGATTAGTTCACAGTAAAAGATTGCTGAGCTGGGAAGGGGTTAGAGAGAAAGAAAATCGGTTGAAGACTAACTATCTGAGAGAAAGGAGAGGCAAAAAATATGTGGGCTTTTGGAAACTTAGTAAAAAGACTTCTGTTCTCTGATATGCGTGCTCTCTCTCCCTCTCTTTTGAAATGAATTGAATTGCACTTCTCTTTCTCTTTAACACCTCTGCCCCTGTGGAACCATTTCTTCTTTTTGCCTTTCAAGCAAACACTTTCACCCTCTTTTTCTCCTATCAGTGACTTCCTTTGCTTTGACCTTAATTATTTTTGATTTTTACTATCATCCCCATGCCCCCCTTCCCCCGAGCCCTTTGTGACTCTGCAGCTCTCAGTCACATCACTGGTGTGTTTAATAATACCTAAAGCAAAAGATGAATACTTTTTCCCTGTTATTCTTTTAGAAATATTACTAATACTATTTTAAGAACATAGAACAGTCTTGCACAGAAAAAGTCCCTGCAGCACACAATGACAGTAAAGCACATCAAAGTTGCTGGTGAACGCAGCAGGCCAGGCAGCATCTCTAGGAAGAGGTACAGTCGACGTTTCGGGCCGAGACCCTTCGTCAGGACTAACTTGTCCACTGACCCCTTGGTCCATGGTAAAGAAAAGGATTGGAACCCTGGGCCTAAAGTATTTTTCCACCACTCCCTTTGGCAGTTTATTCCAGTACCTACCACTGTGTGTAAGAAAAAACTTGCTACATAAAACTTCTTTATACTTTCCGCCTTCTACCTTAAAGTTCTGCCTTCTAGCATCCACGCTAGGAAAATGACTGTCAACGCTCTGCTTCACAAAATTTAACATATTTGATCAAGTTGTCCTTCAGCCTTTGATCCAGGGTAACCAGTCTGTGTTTGACCTCTCCTTACAGCTAATACTCTCTAATTCAGGCAACCGTGCTGAACCACTTCGGTACACCCTCCAAAGCCTCCATATCCTTCCTGTAATGCAGCACACTAGACTCCAAATGTGGTCTAATCAAAGTTTTACATACCTGCAACATGACATTGTGACTTTTTACCCCAACTGACGAAGAGAAGAATACCTATGCTTTCTTTAACATCCTATCTACTTGAGTTGTGAATAGTTGTTTTTCTAGGAGCTGTGAACTTTTAGAGTCATAGAGCACTACAGCACCGAAACAAGCCCTCCAGCCCTTCTAGTTTTTGCTGGCATGGTCTTCTGCTTAGTCCCCAGGTAGCCCTCCGCACTCCGCTCGTCCAGACTTCTTAAATATTGCAATTGAACCTGTACCTATCACTTCCACTGGCAGTTCTCCCTGATATTCCCCTTAAATATTTCACCTTTCACCATAAACCTATAACTTCTAGTGACTGCATGGATTCATCCTATCTATACCCCTCATAATTTTGTATACCTCTTTAAGAACTCCCCTCATTCTCCTGTGCTTGAAGGAATAAGGTCCTACCTTATTCAACCTTTCCCTATAACTCAGACCCTCGGGTCCCAGCAGCATTCTTGTATTTTTTCTGGTACTGACGTTTGATATCTTTTCTGTCAGTAAGTGACCAGAACTGCACATAATACTCCAAATTTGGCCTCAACAACAGCTTACAAAGTTTCAACATAACATGCTAAATTATGCAATCAGTTCTCTAATTTATGTAGTCCAATGTGCCCAAAGCTCTCTTCACAACCTTGTCTAACTGTGATGCCACTTTGAAAGAATTATATTCCTGAAGGAATTAATTTCAGGTCCGTTTGTTCTACCACACACCTCAGAGCTTGTCATTCACTGTGTAAATTTTGGTTTGTACTCCCACATGCAACACCTCATACTTGTCATTTCGCTGCCTGCATTTCCAACTGCTCTGTACGCTGGTGTATCATTTGACAACTTTCCTCACTGTCCACAACTCTGCAAATTTTTAGTATCATCTGCATATTTACTATTCAGGTTATGTACATTTTCATACAAATCATTTATGTATATCACATATAACAAAATTCTGTCACTGAGGACTTGTCCGCCTTAATAATCTTCAAGAGCTGGACACTTATATCCTCCTTGATAGCAATCTTCCGTAGAATATACACGTACTTCTCCCTGAACTTACTATTCTCAATGCGCTTCTCCTTGGGGAATACCAATACAAAATACTTGTTAAAGAAAAATGATCGATTGCTTTCCCAGCGTATATGACAACTAAACGTTTCTTGGGCTTCCAGTTGGATACAGGTATCAATTATAACCGACGTTTTGATGCCAAACTCTGCCAACTTCATCAGGGTTAAGGACCTCACCTACACCTAGTCAGATCCAGATATATGTAATTCCCTCCTTTATCTTTGAGTGGTCCTACCCTCTCTCTACTGATCCTTTTGTTCTTAATGAATGTATCAAATGCCTTAGATTTTCTTTAATTCTACTCACCAAGGTCATGTCATGATCCTTTTTAACTTTCCTGATGTGTCCAATTTCAGCTTCCTAAACCTCACATATACTGCCTTTTCCTTTTTGACTAAATTTACAGTATCTCTCATCACTCAAAGTTCTCAAACTATGCCATCCTCATCTTTTTTTTCCACACAGGAGCAAATTGATCCTGGATTCTGACCAGCTGACCTTTAAGCTACTCCCACATGTAAGAAGTGGACTTGCCCAGTAACAGCTGCTCCTAATCTACTCTCCCTACCTCCTATCTAAGTACAGCTGTGATATTCATCCTTCTCTATTACATCTGAAACATCTGAATCCTGAAATATTAAGCTGCCAGTCCTACCCTTTCTTTAGCAAGTCACTGTAATTGCTGTAATATCATAGTTCCAATACTTTTGAAATTTACCCTTACCCAGTTTAGCGTTTTCTCTGAGTTTCAGTGTTACCCTTGAATTATGATCATTGTTCTCAAAATGCTTTCCCATTCCAATCACCTGGCTAGGTTTCCCAGTGCAAAGTCTATATTGGCCCCTTTCTAGTTGGGTTATCCACTGTGTCAAGAAACCGTCCAGAATGCACTTAACAAATTCCGCCAGGCATATTTCCCAAAACAAGGTCTAATGCAATTTCTCCTTTATTCAAGAAACTGTCTTGAATGCACTGAAGAAATTCTGCCCTACCTAAGCCTTTTGCACACAAAAAGTTCCAGTCAATATTGGAGAAACCAAAGTCATCCACTACAACTATCCTGTAAGATCCTTCCACAATCTGCTTACATATTTGTTACTCGATATCCTAATTGTTATCAAGAGAGCTGTAGTATAGCCCCATTATGGTAGTTCTAGGATGCCCTGTCCAAGTGCAGCTGTAACATTCTCTATCACATCTGAAACATTGGGTCATATATTAATACCTCTGAACTGCAGAGGTTCACATTGGAGACAACTGAACATGTTTTCACTTTTAACAACCTCACTACTGAGAAAGTCCCACAATCTGCAGAGACTCATGCAACCTGCAATGCCGTATTGTAATCTATATTATGTATTTCCTTCTGGGTTTCTTATAGAAGTCCAATTATTAAAAGAAAATAAATGTTCTCACTTGTAATCAGCCTTGAAATTCCATACAGTTTTTAACATGCTTGCTGTCTGCTCTGCTATTCCATCATGGCTGATTTATTATCCCTCTCAATCCCATTCCCCTACGTTCTCCCCATAACCTTTGACTCCCTGACTAATCGGGAACCTATCAACATCCACTTTAAATATACTCAATGATGTGGTCTCCACAGCCGTGGCAATGAATTTCATGGATTCACTACCCACCGGCTAAAGGAATTTCTCCTCATCTTTGTTCTAAGTGGATGTTCCTCTATACTGAAGCTGTGCCCTCAGGTCCTACATTCACCCATTATAGGAAACAGGGTATTCCATCTGCCATTTCTTTATTCATTCACTCTGCAGCCTCCCTGCTTCCTCAACACTACCTACTCCTCCACCAATCTTTGTTTCATCTGAAAACTTGGCCAAAAAGTCATCAATTCTGTTCTCTAAGTCAGTGACATATGGAATGAAAAGAAATGCTGTAACACCAATCCCTGCATAACACCACTAGTCACCAGCAACCAACCAGAAAAGGCCCCCTTTATTCCCACTCTTTGCTTCCTGCTTGTCAGCCCATCTTCTGTCCATGCTGGTATCCTTCATGTAATACCATTGCTTCTTAACTTGTTAAGCAGCCTTGTGTAGTATCTTTGTCTAGCCTGCCTGTTATTTCCTCAAAGAATTCCTACAGATTTGTCAAGCTAGATTTCCCCTTAAGGAAACAATGGTGATTTAGGCCTATTTTACCCTGAGTACCCTAAAACCTTTGCTTTAATAATGGGCTCCAATATTTTCCCAACCACTCAAGTCAGACTAACTGGCCAATAAGTTCCTCTCCTCTGCCTCACTCCCTTCTTATCGAATGGATTGACATTTGCAATTTTCCAATCTTCCAGAACCGGAACCATTCCAGAATCTAGTGATTCTTGGAAGATCATTACTAATGCCTCCACAATCTCTTCAGCTACCTCTTTCAGAATCTCGGGGTGTAGTCCATCTGGTCCAGGTGACTTATCTACTTTTGGACCTTTCAGCTTCCCAAGTACCTACTCCGTAGTATTAGCAGCTACACTCATTTCTGACCCCGACACTTGAATTTCTAGCATACTGACAGTGTCATCTACAGTGAAGACTGATAGCACAATATTTATTAAGTTGGTCAGCCATTTCTTTGTCTGCCCCCTCATTACTACCTCTCCAGCATCATTTTTGCAGTGGTCCAATAGCCACTATCACCTTGCTTTTACTCTTTATATATCTGAAAGAACTTCTGATATCCTCTTTTATTTTATTGGCTAGCCTTTCTTCATATTTCATTTTTTTCTCTCCTTATGCCTTTTTTAGGTGCCTTCTGTTTGTTTTTTTTTGAACTGTCCAAACCTCTAACTTCCCATTAATTTTTGCTATATCATATGCCCGACACGGTTGTCTCATTCTCCCTTTCGAATACTACTTCATCTTTATGATGTATATATCTTACATCCATGAATTGCTCTCAGGAACATCAACCATTGCTGTTCTGTCATCATCCTTGCTAATGTCTCCTTTCAATCAATTTTGGCAAAGTTCTCTCTCATGCCTCTGTAATTCCTTTTACTCCGTTGTAATACTGATACATCTGACTTTATCTTCTCTGTCTTAAAATGCAAGGTGAATTTTATCATATTATGATTACTGCCTCCTTAAGGCTTCCTTTACCTTTACCTTTAGTTCCTTAATAAATTCTGGTTCATTACATAGCACCCAATTCAAAATTGCCTTTCCCTTAGTGGGCTCAACCACAAGCTGCTCTGGAAGACCATCTTGTAGGCATTCTACAAATCCTCTTTCTTGGGGTCCACAACTTTCAGGATCCACAGCTTTTGGATTGGCATTTCCTTCCCTTTCTTTAAAATCCTCACAGTCTCAATTTTGCACTTTCACTTATGCTGTCTCCCACTTAAAACTCCACTTTGCAGCTATTTTATAGATTGGCAGAAACTTAACTTTGTTTTGATGCACACTTAAGATGGAATTCATAGCTCAGCACTCTCTATTACAGTAATAATATTCTCATCCTCCCCATCTAGCCAAATTCTTAAAATATTTAACAGTTATTTGACACTACTGGATGGACTGAAACAAGCTGAGGACCAACTTTGTAATTTTTTTATACAATTCTTTAAATTCCACAGCATAGAATCTTCAGTCTATTTACCAGTAAATTCACACATGTCCTATTGTTAAAATTACACCATTGGAGACGAATGTTTAACAGATTCCTCAGTGTATTAGTTAAGATTTTAGTTAAAATTTTCCTCTTCTACCCAACGTGGTGAACTGTTGACAAAAATACTATTTCATGTGGCAGAGAACAGGCCTTACCTCAGCTGGGGTTCAGGCTACGGTAGATGGGAGGGGAGGTGTTGGGACTGAAAACCTACATTTGATTGTACAAATGTAGATGGTCACATCTTGAAATGTATAGTTAAGCAGCTATTGTCAAAGTCGTAGGTAGTGGGTAAAGGCAGGAGTTGTCTAGGACCACAAAGCTGTCCACAAAATGCTGTTAATTCCCAAACAGTGGGACTGGGACAAGTGTAGGGAAGTGGGACTAGCTCAGGTAGGCACTTTAGTTGGCATAAATGTGTTGAGCTGCAGGACCAGTTTCTTTGCTGTATAACTCATATCAATTTAAAACTAAGGTTTCCATAAAAATTTGAAATTGCAGTTGCACTCTAGACTCTTCAGCTACAGCTTGGTCAATCCCTTTTATTGTCCTTGGGTGAAAAGAAGATTAGCTTGAGAATCTGGCAGTGCGTCTTTGTAATGAATTTGTGGGAGACGGGTGAGAGTGAATAAAGGCTGCTGCTTCCAATTTCTTTGGTTATTGTGAGAAATCACTACTTTTCTGTTCTGTTTCTCCACTCTTTTCCCTCCTTTGATAATGTGCCTTGATTGCAAAATAACTCAATTTGCGGACTTTTGCTCTGTGTTCTGTTGGTTCTGACTCTTGGCTTCTAATATTTGTGTGGACTGTGAGCTTAGATTTACCAACTAGCCAGATAGGACCATGGAGGTGACTAAGTGGTTGGGGTTTCAATGTTAGGGTTTCAATGTTAGCAGGGTTTGTGATGGAAATATGTTGGTGTTCGATGTAATAGTAGCATTTCCTTGTTTTCAGCTCTTCAACTTCCATTAGCAAATGATGCAGGCAGCCGCTCATCTTCATCAGAAACCTCACCACAACACCACCCACCCCCTTCACGCCCTCGGCACATGCTCAGCCTCCCACAACCTCTGCTACAGAAGAGTATGGAAAGGTAAGAAAAGGCTGTATCTTACACTTTGTGTAAAGCAGCAGTACTGTTTACCTATTTAAATCTTGTAGTCCAGCTGAGCTCAAATTGAAGGTGGTGTCCAATTAAGCAAGATTTATATTGTGGTTACTTCACACCAGAAGGCCAAGACTGATAGCTGAAGAGAATTTACTTACGTGGTTTTGAGATCTAAAAGGAACAAGTTCTTTAAATAATATAGCTAGAGCAACATCTATTTCATGAATTCACAGTGAGTAAAGCATGAGTTTTTCTCAGAAGAAAAGCTTTGAGCACTTGCTTAACTTACTTCCTGAAACATAAAAGTGTGCTCAACTGTTTCACTCCTTTCTCAATTTGTGTTACAGTGATTTTGGACCCTTGTGCTTTCTTTCTTGTCATTGAGCCATCAAATGGTTTTAGCACAAGAAGGCCATTCAGTTCATCACATATGTTCTGGATCACTACAGAGCAACACACTAGTTCTCACCAGCCCTTTCTCAGTAGCCTTGCAATGTTTTTGCAGCATTCATTCATTCAATTCCCTCTTGAGGACCACAATGAAACCTGCCTCCACCAAATCTATAGACCATGCATTCCATATGCCAAGTGCATGCTGCCTAAATATGATTTTCTCACATCACTCTAAATTCTCTTCCCTTTGCACCTCAACTCCTCTACCAAAGACAATAGCCCACGACTGCCTTCTCTCTCTCTAGACCCCTTCATTGTTTTTTGTCATTCTATCAAATCTCTCAGCATTCTCTCCTCCAAAGAAAACAATTCTATCTAATTTTTCCTTGTAATTTTAGACTTTTTCCAAGAAAAAAAATTGTAAACCTTTTCTGAACCATTTTTAATACCCTCATATATTTCTTATACTGAACACGATATTCCCACTGATGCTGGACCACGAACCATCAATCAGTCCCTTTATTGATAAAGCCTTATCCTGCTACCTCGATGCAGGGTCTTGACCCAAAGTGTCAACCAGCCCTTCACCTCTACAGATGCCGCCCGACCTGCAAAATTCCTCGAGTGGTTTGTGTTTTGCTCCATGTTCTAGCCTCGGCAGTCTCTTGTCCCTCCTGCCAATTTGGATGACTAGTGAAATCACACTCTCATGAGCATCTTCTGTTCCTGTTATCCTTTTAAGATAGTATCTTTCATTCTATATTGTCTCTTCTCATTCTTCCTACCAAAATGCATTACGTCAAATTTCTCCACACTAAACTTCATGTACCACGGTGTGCTCATTCCACTATCCTGTTTATAACTTGTTGCAATCCATCTCTTCCCTACTCGCATTGAACAATACTGCCAAGTTTTTTAGTACCTGAAATTTCACACGAATCCATTTAATCAAAACAAAGCAGTGGTTTCAAAACTGATCCCTGGGGAATCATGTTCATGTTCCTTCAGTCAGTAGAACAACCACTCACCATAGCCCTCCCTGTTGCTAGCTTTATCTCTTTTCCAGATTTGTTTGTTCAACTTCTGTTCTTCTAGATGTGTACTGCAGGTAATCCTAGTAACATGGGAGGACAGGAATCACTGATTTTTGGCAGATCATGAACTTCCTTTTAAGTTTGAAGTTGTGACCTTCAAACTTCCTTTTCCTCCAAAAAAACAAAGGCTATTTTGGCAACACATGCAAAATGCTGGAGTTGCTCAGCAGGCCAGGCATCTATGGGAGAAAATACAGTCAGCGTTTCAGGCTGGGACCCTTCAGCAGGACTGGAGAAAAGAAAGATGTGTAGATTTTAGTCGACTTAAAAGTTAGGGGAGGGGAGAGACCAACACAAGGTGGTGCGTGAAACCAGGAGGGTTGTAAAGTTACTGAAGTAAAGAGCTGGGAAGTTGATTGGTGAAAGGTACAGGGCTGGCGAAGGGGGAGTCTTATAGGAGAAGACAGAGGGTCATGGAAAGGAGAAAGGGGAGGGGGAGGAGCTCCAGAGGGAGACGATGGGCGGGCAAGGAGATAAGGTGAGAGAGGGAAAAGGGGATGAGGAATGGTGGGGGGGGGGGGGTCAGTACCGGAATTTTGAGAAATCGATGTTTATTCCATCAGGTTGGAGGCTACCCACACAGAATATAAGATGTTGTTCCTCCAACCTGAGTGTAGTCTCATTGCGACAGTAGAGGAGGTTATGGATTGACATATCAGAATAAGAAGTGGAATTAAAATGGGTGGCCACTGGGAAATCCTGCTTCTTTTGGCAGACGGAGCGTAGGTGCTCAGCAAAGCGATCTCCCAATTTATTTCGGGTCACACTGATATACAGGATGCTTCACCAAAAGGGTGCAGAGGAGATTTACAAGGATGTTACCTGGATTGGAGAGCGTGCTTTATGAGAATAGGTTGAGTAAACTTGGCCTTTTCTCCTTGGAGCGAAGGAAGATGAGAGGTGACCTGATAGCTGTGTATAAGATGCTGAGAGGCATTGATCGTGTGGATAGTCAGAGGCTTTTTCCCAGGGCTGAAATGGCTAACATGAGGGCGCAGTTTTATGATGCTTGGAAGTAAGTACAGAGGAGATGTCAGGGGTAAGTTTGTTTTACGCAGAGAGTGGTGAGTGTGTGGAATGGGCTGCCAGCAACGGTGGTGGAGGCGGATAGGAGAAGGTCTTTTAAGAGACTCCTGGATAGGTACATGGAGCTTGGAAGAATAGAGGGCTATAGGTAACCCGAGGTAATTTCTAAAGTAAGTACATGTATGGCACAGCATTGTGGGCCGAAGGGCCTGTATTGTACTGTAGGTTTTCTATGTTGCACCGATTATACAGGATGACACAGTATGTGACCCCAACAAGCTCATAGGTGAAGTGTCGCCTCACCTGTAAGGACTGTTTGGGGCCCTGAACAGTAATGAGGGAGGAGGTGCAGGGGCAAGTGTAGCACTTGTTCCACTACAAGGATGAGTGCCAGGAGGGAGAGCATTGGGGAGGGACAAATGGACAAGGGACAAGGGAATCACATAGGGAGCGATCCCTGTGGAAAGCTGAAGCGGGGGGAAGTGCTTGGCAGTGGCATCCAATTGGAGATGGCGGAAGTTCTGGAGAATTATCTGGTGGGGTGGTAGGTGAGGACTAGAGGAACCCTATCCCTGGTAGGGTGGCAGGAGGATGGGGTAAGAGCAGACATGTGTGAAATGGAAGAGATGCAGTTGAGGGCAGCATTGATGGTGGAGGAAAGGAAGCCCATTTCTTTGATAAAGGAGGACATCTCCTTCGTTCCAGAATGAAAAGCCTCATCCTGACAGCAGATGCAACGGAGATGGAGGAATTGAGAGAAGGGGATGGAGTTTTTACAAGTAACGGGATGGGAAGAGGTATAGTCCAGGTGGCTGTGAGAGCCAGTGGGTCTATAATAGACATCAGTAGATTAGCTGTCTTCAGAGATTGAGACAGTGAGATTGAGAAAGGGGAAGGAGGTATCAGAAATAGACCAGGTAAATTTGAGGGCAGGGTGGAAGTTGGAGGAAAAGTTGATTAAGTCACGAGCTCTGCACGGGTACAAGAAGCAGCAACAATGCAGTCATTGGTGTAGCATAGGAAAAGTGGGGTACGGACACCAATGTAAGTTTGGAACATAGACTGTTCCACGCAGCTGACAAAAAGACAGGCATAGCTGGGACCTATGCAAGTGCCCATTGCTATTTTGGATCACTGAAAGTAATTCTAAATTTCTTTGGAAAACAAATCGTCCAGTGCAGGTGAAGAAGAAAAATAAATTACTTTGGTGGGCTAGCTCGGAGATAATAGCTGCTTTATTTATAATCTTCCAAACATCCTTAGATTCTGGAATGGTTGCTAAAGGATGGATGGTACAAACAATGACTCCATTACTTCAGAAGGGAGAGGAGATGGTTGAGGCAGATAAATCAGAGAGATTTAAGATGTTCTTAGATGGGCAGCACATGGATGAAAGAAAAATGGAGGGCTATGTGAGAGGGAAGCATTAGATTAGAGTAGGTTAAAAGATTGACACAACATTGTGAGCTGAAGGGCCTGTATTGTGTTTATGTTCTATATCCTATTGACCTTTTACTCTCATTTTGATAGGGAAATGCTAGAATCTGTAGTGAAAGCTGTAACAGAACACTTAGAAAATAACATGACTGAGCAGAGTCAATGTGAATTTATGTTTGACTAAATCTAGTGGAAACCTCTGAGGATATTTCCAATAGAATTGATGAAAGGAAAAGAGTGGATGTGGTATATTGGATTTTTGGAAGGCTTTCTTTAAATTTTACCCAAGAATTTGCTAGCCAAAGTCAGGGCTCATGGAGCTTGGGATAATATACAGATTGAGCGTTAGCATGAACTGCAAATGGTTCATGTTCACTTTGGCAGGTTGTGACTAATAGGGTACTACATGACTTGGACTTCTACTATACACAGTTGATTCATTAATTTGTGCCCTTGAGCAAGGCACTTAATCACACATTGCTTTAGTCTGTACGAGGAGTTGTGCCCCACATAGACTTCCAACCTGCGCCTTGTAAGGCATGAAAATGCCTGACGCAGGCCTCTCATGGTCTGAGTCGACGTTCCCCCTCCCTCCCTCATTAATTTGACCAAGTAGATCAAAAACATATTTCCAAGGTTGCTGATGAATCAAAACTAAGTGGGTTATGAGTAGCGATAAGGGTGCAAAGTGGCTTCAAGGAGACAGATGCACTCTTAAGTGAATGGGCATGAATGTGGCAGATGGAATGCGTGTTTAAATTTGTGTGATTATCTTCTTTGAAAGAAAAATTCAGAAATGCTGTTTTTACTGAGGCGAGAGAGTGAGATGTTAGTGTTCAGAGACCTGAATATCCGTATCATTGAATGCCAACATGAGGTGCAGCAGGTAATTCATATTGCAAAGGTCATTAAGTCATAGAATTCAGAAGCAGGTCCTATGGCTCACCATGCCGATTATTAGCTACGTATCTGTCCTAATCCTATTTATCAGCGGTTAGTTAATTGCCTTCCATGCCTTAGCAATTCAAGTGCTCCTCTAGATACTTTTTGAATTTCTCTGCCTCCATCAACCACTCAGACTGAGTTGGAGATTCCAACGACTTCCTGGATGAAAAAGAAATTTCTCGGCTTCCTTCTAAATCCCTTACAACTCAGCCTAAATTTGTTCGTTTTACTTTTGAGATCTCTGCCACAAGGGAACATTTCCCACTCTCTATGCCACTGATAATTTTGTTAATGTCAATCAGGACCCTATTGGCTATTTTGCACCAAGAAGAATTAGCAATTTTTTTCTCCATAAATGAAGCATTTCTTCTATATCCTTTCCAGTGCAATCCCTTCCTTTTGTGTGGTGAGGCTCAATTGTACTCCAGCTGTGGTCTGACAAATACATTAGTAAGTTGTACCATAACCCTCCTGCTTTTAAATTTACTGACATGATTAATGAAGGCAACTGAACCATAAGCCTTTTCACTATCTTATCTGCTTGTGCCACCACCTCCAGGGATCTTTGAACTAGTTAGTGTACAGAAGGCTTTCTGTTCCTCAATGCTTACTCAGACCCTATTATTTAAAGTGTATATGACTTTTCCATATTTGTCCTTCCAAAGTACAACACCTCATATTTAATAGGATTAAATTCTATTTGACAGGTAACTCAGACTTAGGATCTCTGTGTTTACATTTATTTCCCTTCCCAATTAGCAATTTCTTTAGCATTGCTAATTACTTAACTATACCTGTGTAAATCATGCATAAGCATTATACCTTCTTCTTCTTCATCTCTGATGGTGGCAATCTCACTACAAACTGCCAGGTATTGATCTGTAAGACAAAGCCAAACCACCTACCCTTTACCCTTCAGTGGCATTACCTTCACAGAATCTTCCTACAATTTGTCAATCATATACAAGGATATCCAAAATCTTTTACAGCTTAGTGCTTGGCCATTTCTTCCTTTTTAGATGCTGTACTTTTCAAATTCACTGCCAAAATAAGTGGCGAAGTGGTTAGGGTGTTGGGCTAGCGATCTGAAGGTCATGGGTTCAAGCCTTGGCCGAGGCAGCGTGTGTGTCCTTGAGCAAGGCACTTAACCACGCAATGCTCCAGTCTACCCAGCTGGGAATGGGTACCGGCAAAAATGCTGGGGGTTAACCACGCGATAGACTGGCGTCCTATCCCGAGGGGGAGTCTTGTACTCTCAGTCGCTTCACGCCACAGAAACCGGCATAAGCACCGGCCTGATGGGCCACAAGGCTCGTGACAGACTTTAATCCACTCACTAGGGCCCTGGCTCTATTCTATAGATTTATTGAGAATGCCCACAAGAAAATTAATCTCAGGGTTGTGTATAGTCGAATATACTTTGAACTTTGGTGACTCTGGAATTCCTTACTCTAGAGGCCACTCAAGCTCAATCATTAGAAATTGAGATTGATAAAATTCTACATATTAAAGAAATCAAGGTATATAAGAATAAAGTAAGAAAATGGTATTTCTTTGTTGTAGGGTTAAATGCCTTCTTTACTCCTCCCTTTTAATCTGTAGCATGAAAACACTGCCTAATCCCCAGTAGTGTCAATGATCACAAGATTATTTTTGCATGAAGAAGGATGCTAACCTAATTTTTCCCATCTTTCTTACGTGACAGTTACACACTGGGCCTGCATGCTGGCCTTGCTCATTCCTCCCTGTGAAATATTCTAGATATAGAGAAAGCCCTTTCTGGAAAGAAACATTTCTTAGATCTTCTAAACTTAGTTTTTTTAATCTAGTACTCTCCATGTTGTTGCCGTGTGCTTGCTTACTGTCTTCTGTTGAAAGAGAGAAGTTCATATCTCCTATTTTAAACCCACAATCACAAGTTTACAGATGTGCTGCTTACAGGTGCATTGCAGTAACAGAAGCTGTGAAAGTCATGAGCTGTACTACCTACATTAGGAGCATGAAGTGACCCTGAAATGTATTTCTGTTTCATCAATGTGTGAAAATCCTGAAACTTCAACTTACTGCACTGCGATAAAAGATCAGAATCAGGTTTAATATCACCGGCGTATGTTGTAAAATTTCTTAACTGTGCATCAGCAATACAATGCAAAACATAATAATAGAGGGGGAAACTATGAATTACAGTATGAATATATATGTTGAATAGATTAAATAAGTAGTGCCAAAAAAGTAGTGAGGTGGTGTTCATTGGTTCAATGTCCATTCAGAAATTGGATGGCAGAGGGGAAGAAGCTCTTCCCCCTCTCCCAGGGTGTGACTGTTAGGTTTGTTGATTGGACAGGTTAGAGGATCTGGTGATAGATGGAAGATGCTAAGCTGGTGAGTAAACCTCTGATAAATAGGATAGTGGGGAAAGTGAAACAGATAAAGACATTCAACCATCAAGTTACTGAACGGTGGAGGTTGGCGACATATATTTGCATTTACATTTTTAATCTTGTTGAGAGGTTTGCATGATGATAGAAAAAGAGAAAGAAGGGTCAGTGATTCTTGGAGCCAGAAGCTGTTGGAATGTGTAGATGAGCAAGGAGGTTTCAATGTCTGACTCAGTGATAAATTACTGACAGTGTTAAGAGTTCTGTAGAGCTATCCACAGTGATTTTCTTGATGACATGAGGAATATGAAGTGCATCTTCTCCATCAACCTGTCTACCTGTGTTCTACTTTCAGAGAGCAATGTACTTTTACATCTCATGTGCAACACACTGCAGGTTAACGATCTTTTACACATCCAGCTTGACAAGATGTCGTTGGGACAATACATGCCATGTTGGGAGGAAATGATCATCTGGCTTTTGGGGCAAAAAGCTTTGGCTTTCATTCTAACTTTCCAGCTTGTTTAGAGTCTGCCAAAATCTTTATCTTGTTTGTTTTTACAGCATAGAGATTGAGCAGAAGCTGCAAGAAATCATGAAGCAGACTGGGTACCTGACAATAGGAGGGCAGGTAAGAGATATAATACTGCTGTTCGTAGTTTATTTGAAGGATGTTGGAACTGTGATCTGGCTCTAGTAAGAAAGCCCCAGGTGTGGAAAAGTATTAGGTACATAGAAAACGGGTCTTTAAATTTTTTAGCTTTTATTTATCCCTGGTTTAATTTTGTTTTCCATATTTTTTCATGTGCTTTATCTCTTTATGTGATGTGAAAACTGATATTAAGCATTGACTGAGAAAGCTTTCACTTTCCTTATTTCCAACATAAGATGATTAAGAGTTCAAGCTTGACACCTATTTCACCCTAAATTATTTCTAAACACTATGGTCTTATCCTTAATATCCAGTGTCGATCCTTTAGCTGAATTTCTGTTTTTGCAACTTGTGTATGACTTGTGTTTGTTACACATTCTCCCATTCTCTGGACGTTCACTTTTGCCCTTCAGTGCCTATAAAAAATATTCACCCCTCTCCTTTGGAAGCTTTCATGTTTTATATTGTTTTACAACATTGAATCACGGTGAATTTAATTTGTCTTTTTGACACTGATCAACAGAAAAGGACTCTTTTGTGTCAAAGTGAAAATAGATCTCCACAAAGTGATATAAATTAAATACAAATATAAAACTAAAAATAATTGATTGTATAAGTAAGTATTCACCCCCTTTAGTATGACACACTGAATCATCACTGGTGCAGCCAGGTGGTTTTAGAAGTCTCATAATTAGTTTATGAAGTTTCATAAGGAGATCACCTGTTTGCAGTCAAGATGTTTTCAATTGATTGTGGTAAAAATACACCTGTATCTGGAAGGTCCAACTGCTAGTGAGTCAGTACCCTGGCAAAAAATACACCATAAAGACAAAAGAATACTCCAAGTAACTCTGCGAATGGGTTGTTGAAAAGCACAAGTCAAGAAAATGTCCAAGTCACTGAATAAGCTTTCAGTGGTTCATCTTGCTAATGCACTTTGTCTTGACTAGATTAATCAAGCAAATTTAATATGCCCTTTTTAAACAATCATTTCAGCTAAACCCAGTCTGGCTTCAGCATTATTGGCACAAAGGTTTTATCTGCCTAGGAATATTGACAGAATAACTGTCCTTTACCTAATGAACATTGTAGCTAAGCTGGTATAAACACAAGAGATTCTGCAGATAACAACAGGAATTCTGCAGATGCTGGAAATTCAAGCAACACACATCAAAGTTGCTGGTGAATGCAGCAGGCCAGGCAGCATCTGTAGGAAGAGGTGCAGTCGACGTTTCAGGCCGAGACCCTTCGTCAGGACTAACTGAAGGAAGAGTGAGTAAGGGATTTGAAAGTTGGAGGGGAGGGGGAGATCCAGAATGATAGGAGAAGACCGGAGGGGGAGGGATAGAGCCAAGAGCTGGACAGGTGATAGGCAAAAGGGGATACGAGAGGATCATGGGACAGGAGGTCCGGGAAGAAAGACGGGGGGCGGGGGGACCCAGAGGATGGGCAAGAGGTATATTCAGAGGGACAGAGGGAGAAAAGGGAGAGTGAGAGAAAGAATGTGTGCATAAAAATAAGTAACAGATGGGGTACGAGGGGGAGGTGGGGCCTTAGCGGAAGTTAGAGAAGTCGATGTTCATACCATCAGGTTGGAGGCTACCCAGACAGAATATAAGGTGTTGTTCCTCCAACCTGAGTGTGGCTTCATCTTTACAGTAGAGGAGGCCGTGGATAGACATGTCAGAATGGGAATGGGTTGTGGAATTAAAATGTGTGGCCACTGGGAGATCCTGCTTTCTCTGGCGGACAGAGCGTAGATGTTCAGCAAAGCGGTCTCCCAATCTGCGTCAGGTCTCGCCAATATATAAAAGGCCACATCGGGAGCACCGGACGCAGTATATCACCCCAGTCAACTCACAGGTGAAGTGATGCCTCACCTGGAAGGACTGTTTGGGGCCCTGAATGGTGGTAAGGGAGGAAGTGTAAGGGCATGTGTAGCACTTGTTCCGCTTACACGGATAAGTGCCAGGAGGGAGATCAGTGGGGAGGGATGGGGGGGACGAATGGACAAGGGAGTTGAGTAGGGAGCGATCCCTGCGGAATGCAGAGAGAGGGGGGGAGGGAAAGATGTGCTTAGTGGTGGGATCCTGTTGGAGGTGGCAGAAGTTATGGAGAATAATATGTTGGACCCAGAGGCTGGTGGGGTGGTAGGTGAGGACCAGGGGAACCCTATTCCTAGTGGGGTGGCGGGAGGATGGAGTGAGAGCAAATGTACGTGAAATGGGGGAGATGCGTTTAAGAGCAGAGTTGATAGTGGAGGAAGGGAAGCCCCTTTCTTTAAAAAAGGAAGACATCTCCCTCGTCCTAGAATGAAAAGCCTCATCCTGAGAGCAGATGCGGCGGAGATGGAGGAATTGCGAGAAGGGGATGGCGTTTTTGCAAGAGACAGGGTGAGAAGAGGATTAGTCCAGATAGCTGTGAGAGTCAGTAGGCTTATAGTAGACATCAGTGGATAAGCTGTCTCCAGAGACAGAGACAGAAAGATCTAGAAAGGGGAGGGAGGTGTCAGAAATGAACCAGGTAAACTTGAGGGCAGGGTGAAAGTTGGCGGCAAAGTTAATAAAGTCAACGAGTTCTGCATGCGTGCAGGAAGCAGCGCCAATGCAGTCGTCGATGTAGCGAAGGAAAAGTGGGGGACAGATACCAAAATAGGCACGGAACATAGATTGTTCCACAAACCCAACAAAAAGGCAGGCATAGCTAGGACCCATACGGGTGCCCATAGATACACCTTTAGTTTGGAGGAAGTGGGAGGAGCCAAAGGAGAAATTAGTAAGAGTAAGGACTAATTCCGCTAGACGGAGCAGAGTGGTGGTAGAGAGGAACTGATTAGGTCTGGAATCCAAAAAGAAGCGCAGAGCTTTGAGACCATCCTGATGGGGGATGGAAGTATGTAAGGACTGGACATCCATGGTGAAAATAAAGCGGTGGGGGCCAGGGAACTTAAAATCATCGAAAAGTTTAAGAGCGTGAGAAGTGTCACGAACATAGGTCGGAAGGGATTGAACAAGGGGTGATAAAACCGTGTCGAGGTATGCAGAAACGAGTTCGGTGGGGCAGGAGCAAGCTGAGACAATAGGTCGGCCAGGACAGGCAGGTTTGTGGATCTTGGGTAGGAGGTAAAAACGGGAAGTGCGGGGTGTGGGAACTATAAGGTTGGTAGCAGTGGATGGGAGATCCCCTGAGCGGATAAAGTCAGTGTTGGTGTGGGAGACAATGGCCTGGTGCTCCTTAGTGGGGTCACGATCGAGGGGTAAATAAGAGGAGGTATCCGCGAGTTGTCGCTGTGCCTCGACAAGGTAGAGGTCAGTACGCCAGACTACAACAGCACTCCCCTTATCGGCGGGTTTAATAATAAGGTTAGGATTAGTGCGGAGGGAGTGGAGAGCAGAGCGTTCCGAAGGAGTGAGGTTGGAATGGGGACAAGGTGCGGTGAAGTCGAGATGGTTGATGTCCCATCGGCAATTAGCGATAAAGAGATCCAGAGCAGGCAGAAGACCAGAGCGGGGTGTCCATGAAGAAGAGGAGGGTTGAAGACGGGAGAAGGGGTCATCGGTGGGGGTGGAAGAGTCCTTGCCGAAGAAGTAGGCTCGGAGACGGAGACGGCGGAAGAAAAGTTCCGCATCCTGGCGAACACGGAACTCGCTGAGGTGTGGGTGAAGGGGGACAAACGTGAGATCCTGCAGATGTTGGAAATCTGTTGTGTGTATAGCCAACCTAGTATGTTTACTTTTTCAAAGGAATGTGGCCTAACTTCGCCCAGATAACAAGGCAGAAACTTGCTTTTGGCACTCTTAAAAGAATATCCATTGATACTTGTAGGTTAAAGAAGGTAATGTCAATGTTCAAAGGTACAATTTAATGTCAGAAATGTATACAATATACATCCTGAAATGCTTTTTCTTTGCAACCAATGTCCATTGGTTCTTTCTCCTGATATGATTTCTTGCAAGACAGCTGTGCCCTGACTTTTACTAGTGCATTATGTAGTTAATATTTTAATGAAAAGTTCAGCCTCCCTGATTCTAGTCAACTAATCCACAATCTATTTTTACAAACTTTTAATTAAGGCTCTACATTAGGCTAAGTTGTAACTCCAGTTGTTGGATCATTTTCTTCTGTTACCTATTAATATCAGTAGTCCTGATGCCGTATTTGCTCAATTGTTTCCTTGTTGTAAAAAGCAGTTACTGTCACTTGAGCTCTGAGGTCTATAATGAAGTCTGGAGTTACATTATGTAAGCATTAGTGACCAGTTTATTAGTTAAAAGCTGCTTGAAAGCTTTCATCATTTTGCTGATTGGACAGTAGTTACCCCTGCTCAATAAGCTGTGATGAACAGGATGTGCGCCTGCAATTTTCCATTTTATCAGTTCATGGTTGGTGCATACAGCGGGCTAAAGGGCCTGTTTTGTACTGAATGTCTGTCAGTTACATATCTAATATCATGGTCAAATGTTGCAGATCAGAGTTTATAATTGACCATTGCTTCTTGCATTTGTGTCAGCGATATCAGGCCGAAATCAGTGACCTGGAAAACCTGGGTGAGATCGGCAGTGGTACATGTGGGCAGGTCTGGAAAATGAGATTCAAGAAGTCTGGACACATAATAGCTGTGAAGGTGAGTAAGGCATGCCTAACCAGTTTGAATGAGAATGAGGAGATATTCGAGGGTTTTGTTTCTTGCTTTCATGACCCTTCTTCTGGAAAAAAAATATTTTCAAAAGCAGAGGGAAAAATTCTGTTATCCAAGCTTACTGTTTATTGATGAACCGTGAAAATCATTGAACGTTCTTCAGTGTATTTGAAGCTGTTTGTACCTGGTTTTCACTGGGGTGGACAAGGTTGAAACAGAATCAGTTTTATTATTGCTAATGTGTCGTGAGATTTGTTGTTCTGCAGTAGCATTACAGTACAAAACATAAAAATACTATGTTACAAAATAAATAGTGCTAAAAATGAATAATGAGGTAGTGTTCATGGATTCATAAACCATTCAGAAATCTAAATGGAAGAGGGGAAGAAGCTACACACACCAAATGCTGAAGGAACTCAGTAGGCCAAGCAACGTTTATGGAAAAGAGTAAACAGTTGATGTTTTGGGCCAAGACCCTTCATCAGAACCAGAGAAAAAAGATGGGAAGTCAGAATGAGAAAGTGGGGGGGGAAGGGATGAAGAAATACAAGGTAGTAGGTGATAGGTGAAACTGGGAGGGTGGGAGAGGTGAAGTGAAGAGCTAGGAAGTCGACTGGTGAAAGAGATAAGGGGTTGGGAAGGAGGAATCTGATTGGGGAGGAAGAAAGGGAAAGAGGAGGAGCACTTAAGGGAGGTGATGGGCTGGAAATGAGATAAGCTGAGAGAGGGAAATGGGAATGGTGAGGGGGAGTAGGCACTATTACAGGAAATTTGAGAAATCAATGTTCATGTCATCAGGTTGGAGGCTGCTCAGACAGAATATAAGTGTTGCTCTTCCAACCTGAGGGTGGCCTCATTGCAGTAGTGGAGGAGGACATGGACTGACATGTCGGAATGGAAATGGGAAGTGGAGTTAAAATGTGGCCACTGGGAGATCCTACTTTTTCTGGCAGACGGAGCGTAGGTGCTTGGTGAAGCATCTGCAGATTTTCTCGTTTATGAGGGGAAGAAGCTGTTCTGAAAACATTCAATGTGGGTCTTCAGGCTCCTTTACATCTTTGCCAATGGTAGTAACACAAAAGGGGCATGTCCTGGATGCAGAAAGGGTTTCATGATGGACACCACCACCTTGAGCCACTGTCTCTTGAAGATATCCACAATGGTGAAGAGGATTATAACCATGATGGAAATGGCTGAGACCTACTTTGCCCTAATTCAAAAACTTAGATTAAAAACACTTGGCTATCCTTTTCCCTTTATATAAATACTTTGAAACTTAAAGTTATGGTTACTACCTGCAAAGGGCTCACCAAAGACTCCTCATCCACCTGACCAACTCCATTCCCTAAGGCAGTGCCCCATCCCTTGTCAAACTACCTACATACAAGCACAAAATGCTCTCCTGGATGTATTTCAAAATGCCCTTTGCCTAGTTCTTTTCCATTAAAACAACTCCAGTTAGTATTGGTAAACCTACTCTAACCCTATCCTCTACTACTCTAACCATGTTCTTCTTGCACTTCTCTCTGCGATTTGCCTGCATACCTCCTCCTTATCTCCTGTTAACTGTTGGAGGGCCTATAGAAAATCACAGCGAAGTGATTACCCCTTTCTCTATTCCTAAGATTTACTCTAGCAGCCTCATTTGAAGAGCATTTTAAGGCATCCTCCCTCATTACTGCAGTGATGGTCTCCCTGATCAAACAATGCAATGCCCTTTCTCTTTTGCATTCCTCTCTCATGTCCGAAACTTCTATACCATGGAATGTTGAGATGCCTGCCCTACCCTTCTATCAAACATACCTCAGTGATTGTATCAAAGTCATTTCCACATGCTGTTGAATGTTCTGGGTTCATCTGTCTCAGGCTCCTTCCATTAAGACAAATGTAGCTTGATCTTTCAATCCTATTCATAGAAACTTTAGTGTACTCATTGGTAAATTGCTGAAGGCCAACAGGCAGATGTAGCAAGTAAAAAAAGATGGAAAGTGGTATGTTGGCCTTTGTTACAAGAGAACTTGAGTACTAATACTTCCTTACAACATAGATGGAGACAGTTTTCCTCATCAAATCACCGAAACGTCAACTGTACCTCTTTCTAGAGATGCTGCCTGGCCTGCAGCGTTCACCAGCAACTTTGATGTGTGTTCCATCATTGGTTTTTTGTAAACTAATTTTCTCTCACGTGAGATACCAGATAGATCAGTCTTATTGTTATTGTGTAAAGAAAGTCATAAAGAACTACAACACAGAAGCAGGCCCTTCGAACTATTAATCTGCCAAGTCCCATTGACCTGCACCTGGGTCATAGCCCTCCATACCTCTCCTATCCATATACTTTTCCAATCTTCTCTTAGGTGTTTAAATCAAACCCGTATTCACTACGTCCATTGGTAGCTCATTTAATATTCTCACCGCCCTCTGAATGAAGAAGTGCCTCCTCATGTTCCCTTAAATATTTTAGAAACATAGAAGGAACTACAGCACAATACAGGCCCTTCAGCCCACAATGCTGTGACAAATGTGTACTTACTTTAGAAATTACCTAGGGTTACCCATTGCCCTCTATTTTTCTAAGCTCCATGTGCCTATTCAGGATCCTCTTAAAAGACCCTATTGTATCCACCTCCACCACAGTCACACAGCCCAGTCCATGCACTCACCACTCTCTGTGTAAAAAAAAACACAACAACTTACCCTTGACATCCCCTCTGTACCTACTTCCAAGCACCTTAGAACTATGCCCTCTCATGTTAGCCATTTCAGCCCTGGAAAAAAGCCTCTGACTATCCACATGATCAATGCCTCTCATCGCCTTATATACCTCTATCAGGTCACCTCTCATCCTCCGTCGCTCTAAGGAGAAAAGGCCAAGTTCACTAAACCTGTTCTCATAAGGCATGCTTCCCAATCCAGGCAACATCCTTGTAAATCTCCTCTGCACCCTTTCTATAGTTTCCACATCCTTCCCGTAGAGAGCTGACCAGAACTGAGCACAGTACTCCAAGTGGGGTCTGACCAGGGTCCTTTATAGCTGCAACACACATCAAAGTTGCTGGTGAACGCAGCAGGCCAGGCAGCATCTGTAGGAAGAGGTGCAGTCGACGTTTCAGGCCGAGACCCTTCGTCAGGACTTTATAGCTGTAACATTACCTCTTGGCCCTTGAACTCAATCCCATGATTAATGAAGATCAATGCACTGTATGCCTTCTTAACCACACGGTCAACCTGTTTTACATTCAACTTGTTTGCATCTACTCTGTCTGTACCCCTCATAATTTTGTATGCCTCTGTCAAGTCTCTCTTCATTCTGCTTCACTCCAGGGAATAAAGTCCGAACCTATTCAACCTTTCCCTATATCTCAGATCCCCAAGACCTGGCAACATCCTTGTAAAGTTTCTCTGTACCCTTTCCTGTAGGTAGGTGATCAGAACTGCACTCAGTACTGCAAATCAGGTCTCACCAACACCTTATACAACTTTAACATAACATCCCAACACCTGTACTCAGTACTTTGATTTATGAAGGCCAAACTCTGTTTTTATGACCCTATCAACTTGGGATGCCACTTTCAAGGAATTATGGAATTGTATTCCCAGATCTCTTATTTCCTGTAATCTAATTTTCTCTGACACGCGATACTGGATAAGTCAAAGTTTAAAGTTCAAAGTAAATTTATTATCAAAGTACATATATGTTTCCAAATACAACCCTGAGATTCGTCTTCTTGCAGGCACTTACGATAAATCCAAAAACATAATAAAATCAGTGAAAACCCACATCCTACAGGACAGGCAAACAACCTATGTGCAAAAGACAACAAACTGTGCAAATACAAAATGAAAAAAATAATAAATAATTAGGCAATAAACATTGAAAGCATGAGAGGAAGAGTCACTGAGGGTGAGTCCATAGTTTGACCTTGCAGAAACTAATGGCCTACAAACCTTGCCAAAGCCGGCGTGTATCTGATTCCATGTGTAACTTCAGTTGGAATTGTTTTCTTGCTTCTCACCTTCCATAGGTTGTACTCGGACTTCTTGTATAATTCTGGATTACCGGCCTTGAATGCCACAGATCTGCCCTCAGCAGACTACAGATCATCTGATTCATTCATGGCTTTTAGTGTCAGTATGTCTGGTATGTTTTCAAAGGCACACATCATCCACACAGGTCTTATTGAAGTCAGTGATAACTGTGGCATGTTCATTGAGATTCAGAGTTGAATCCCTGAATATTGTCTAATCCACCAACTCAAAGCAGTTTGTAAACACACCTCTGCCTCCCTCGATCATACCTTCTTGATATGCTTCCGGGGCACCATTAAGAAGGCAGCTCGTGTGATCCTCTCCGATGGAAATCATCAAATATTCCTGTTTCAGACTGCTATAGCTGAATTCCACAGCTACAGCCATGGACAATACAGTAAGTAATATCTTTTCAAGGCGTTTAAAAAAATCTATCAGTACTCAAAGTTGACGAATCTCGGATGGCAGTCTCCAGTTGCTAGCGCAGTTTCCCTTTAAGGTAGTGGAAGAGAGGGTGCTGCAATGGATTAAAAATTTATTTAAGAAGAGGGTTCCAACTTCCACTACTGGCTATTCTGTTGGCAAAGGCACAGTCTGTGGTAAATAAAATGAAGGACCTCAAAGCTAGATTGTTGTATCAGAGGGATATCAGAGGCAATTGTGTTTTTTTGTTTTACGGAGACTTGGAAGGATATTAATAAGGTTGAAAGAGTGCAGAGGAGGTTTACAAGGATGTTGCCGAGACTTGAGAAACTGAGTTACAGAGAAAGGTTGAATAGGTTAGGACTTTATTTCCTGGAGCGTAGAAGAATGAGGGGAGATTTGATATAGGTATATAAAATTATGATGGGTATAGATACAGTGAATGCAAGCAGGTTTTTTCCACTGAGGCTAGGGGAGAAAAAAAAACAGAGGACATGGGTTAAGGGTGAAAGGGGAAAAGTTTAAAGGGAACATCGGGGGGGGCTTCTTCACACAGAGAGTGGTGGGAGTGTGGAATGAGCTGCCAGATGAAGTGGTAAATGCGGGCTCACTTTTAACATCTAAGAAAAACTTGGACAGGTACATGGATGAGAGGTGTATGGAGGGATCTGGTCCGTGTGCAGGTCAGTGGGACTAGGCAGAAAAATGGTTTGGCACAGCCAAGAAGGGCCAAAAGGCCTTTTTCTGTGCTGTAATGTTCTATGGTTCTATGGTCCTGCCATTCTGGACGCAGCAATGTAGCTTGCTGGCTTCATGATTTACCATCAAAATAAGACTGCTGAGTCTTTCAAAGGCAGAAGAAGTAGAAACATAGAAAACCTACAGCACAATACAGGCCTTTCTCTTGTACTTACTTTAGAAATTACCTAGGGTTACCCATAGCCCCCTATTTTTCTAAGCTCCATGTACCTATCCAGGAGCCTCTTAAAAGACCCTGTTGTATCCTCATCCACCACAGTCACTGGCTGCCCATTCCATGCACTAACCACTCTCTGCGTAAAAAAACTTACCCCTGACATCCCCTCTGTACCTATTTCCAAGCACCTTAAAACTGTTTCCTCTCCAAGTGGAGTATGCTTTATGATTAACTCCTCATGGTGCACGAATGTGGTGGTTTTTACCCAGTGCTGCTCAATCTGCCTGGAACACCTCACGATTGAGTGTCATCCATTTTACTTGCTGTGTGAGTTTTCAGCCATTATCTTGGTAGAGGTGTACATCCCACCTCAGGCCTACGTCAAACAGGCTCCAGACAAACTGAGCAATGTAATCAACAGGCATGAAATAGCATATCCTAATGCCTTCCCCATCATTTTGGGGGTCTTAACCAGGCCAGCTTGAAGAAGTCTGTAAATAATTATAACCAAACTTATCACTTGTGGAACCAGTGGAGCCAATTCACTGGACCACTGTTATACTACCATCAAAAGCTCTTACCGTACCATCTCACACCCACACTTTGGAAAGTCTGATCATCTGGCTGTACTTCCTGAATATAGGTAGAAACTGAAGACTGCAGCACCAGTAGAGAGGACCAAGAAGGTAGGGACAAGGGAAGTGTAAGAGAGCTTACAGGACTGTTTTCATTCAGTGGACTGGACTGTATTCAAGAATTGGTCTTCGCGTCTGAATGAATTCACCACAACCATCACTGACTTCATTAAAATTTGTGTGGATTAGTGGGTGCCCATGAGAGCATACCGTACATACCGGAATCAAAAGCCATGAATGAACTATCAGATCGTAGTCTGCTAAGGGTTAGATCAAGTCTGGTAATCCAGGACTATACAAAAAGGCCAAGTACGACTTATGGAAAACTACCTTAAGAGCAAAAGAACAATTCAGAATGAGGTTAGAGGCAAAATCGGATGTCCATCTACTGTGGCAGAGTTTGCAGGCCATTACATCCTACAAAGCGAAACCTAATATCATGAATGGCAGTGATGCTTCACTCCCCGAAGAGATCAACACCTTTTAAGCTTGCTTTGAAGGGGAGAATAAAACTAATCTCATGAGGATCCCTGCAGCATCTGGTGACCCTGTGAACTGTCTCAGAGGCTGACATCAGAACATATTAAGAGGGTGAACCTTGCAAGGTGACAGGCCCTGATGATGTAGCTGGTAGGACTCTGAAAACCTGTCCCAACCAACTGGCGGTGTGTGAAAAGATATGTTCAATCTCTCTTGCTACAGTCAGAAATTCCCACCTGCTTCAAAAGGGTAACAATCATACCAGTGCCCAAGAAGAGCAGGGTAAGCTGCCTTAATGACGATCAACTAGTAGCACTCACATCTATGGTTGTGAAGTGCTTTGAAAGGTTGTTTGTGGTGAGAATCAACTCCTGCCTTAACAAGAACCTAGACCCACTGAGAATTGCCTATCACCTCAGTAGGTCTACAGTGGATCCAAACTCATTGACTCTTCACGCAGCCTTGGATCACCTGGACAATATTAATACTTGTGTTACATTGTTGTTTATTGACTACAGCACAGTTCTGATCAAAAAGCTCCCAAAACCTGGGCCTCTGTACCTTCCTCTGCAAATGGATTCTTAGTTTCCTTACTGGAAGATCACAGTCTGTGCAGATCGAAAATTAACATCTCCAACTCACTGATAGTTGGCACTGGGGCACATCGGATGTGTGTTTAGCCCACTGCTGTATTCTCTCTACACCCTGAGTGTGTGGCTAGGCACAGCTCAAGTGCCATCTATAGATTTGCTGATGACAGGACTATTGTTGGCAGAATTTCAGATGGTGAAGAGAAAGCGTATAGAGTGAGATAAATCAGCTAGTGAAGTAATATCGCAGCAACAACCTTGCACTCAGCGTTGGTAAGACCAGAAAATTGATTGTGAACTTCAGAAAGAATAAGACAAGGGAACACAGATCAATCCTCATAGAGGGACCAGAAGTGGACAGGGTGAGAAGATATTAAGTTCCAGGGTGTCAACGCCTCCAAGGATCAATCCTGGGCCCAGCGTATCGATGCCGTTACAAAGAAGGTGCGGCAGTGGCTATATTTCATTAGGAGTTTGAGGAGACTTGGTACGTCACCAAAGACACTCAGAAATTTCTACAGATGTACCATGGAGAGCATTCTAACTGGCTGCATCACTGTCTGGTATGGAGGGGTGGAGTCACTGCACAGGATTGAAAGGAGCTGCAGAAAGTTGTAAACTCTGTCAGCTCCATCATGGGCACTAGCCTTCCCAGCATCCAGGACGTCTTCAAAAGGCAGCATCCATCATTAAGGACCCCCATCACCCAGGACGTGTCCTTTTCTCATTGCTACCAGCAGGTGGAGGTACAGGAGCCTGAAGGTACACTCAACTATTCAGGAATAGCTTCTTCCACTCTGCCATCAGATTTCTGGAATGAACAGTGAACTCATGAACAATACCTCACTACATTTTTTTTCTTTTTGCACCTCTTATTTAATTTAGCTTTTTATATGTATTGTATGTGTATTTACTGTAATTTGTAGTTTTTAATTATGTATTGCAATGTACTGTTGATGCCACTTAACAACAAGTTTTACCCGCTATGCCAGTGATTTTAAACCTGATTCTGAAATGGTCTTTAACTTCTGCCTATACACTGGGAGTAGAAGTACAACCAGATGATCAGATTTTCCCAGTTGCGGGTGTGGGATGGCACGGTTACCTCATGATTTGTGTGTAGGTCTGACTTGATGGTACTAAAGCTCATAGCTTTGTTTTTTTTCGTATTTTCAGCAAATGCGGCGCTCGGGTAACAAAGAAGAGAACAAGCGAATCCTGATGGATTTGGATGTAGTGTTGAAAAGTCATGACTGCCCTTACATCGTGCAGTGCTACGGGACCTTCATTACCAACGTAAGCACGTGCCCTGAATGTTGTCTTCACAATAACATATGGCAACAGCAGCCCCTTGGCTTGTGCATGTAAACCTTCTACAGAGATATTTTCTTTTGTGTGAGTGTGAGTAGGAGCTGGATTTTCTTCAAAGAATATAGGAAACAGGGAAACTTCCCTTTTTATTTAGTGCGTATGTTCAAGTTCACATTCAGTTTATTGTCATTCAACCATACACATGTACACTGCCAAACGAATCAACGTTCCTCCAGACCAAGGTGCACAACACAGTATATACAGTATATCTCACACATAATGTAAAACAATATTACCACAAATAAATTAACAAATAATAAGAGAAATGTATGATACAGCTTAAAAAAGTAAACATTATAATACTACTGGCACTTCATTCGTAATGAGATCTGGGTGGCACAGCAGGGAATTCAGTAGTCTTACAGCTTGGAGGAAGAAGCTGTTTCTCATCCTGACAGTTCTTGTCCTAATTCTGCTGTTTCCCTGCCTGATGATAGGGGATCAAAGAATTTCTGGATGAGTGGGAGGAATTGCTGATAGTCCTAAGGGCCCTGTGTATGCAGAGCTCTTGATAAATACTTCTGATGGGTAGGAGAGATACCTGATGATCCTTTAAACAGTCCTTGCAATCCTTTGTAGGGACTTGCAGTGAGATGCCTTGCAATTCCAATACCAGCTGTTGATGTGGGTTGTTAGGACACTCTCATTGGTGGTCCTGTAAAATTTGGTTAGAATGGGGTGGAGGAGAGAGCCTCACTTGCATCGATATCCTCAGGAAGTGGAGACGCTGCTGTGTTTTCTTGACCAAAGATGTGGTGTTGAGAGACCAGGTGTGATTGTCCATTATGTGCCAGCACTCCCAGCAACTTGGTACTCCTTAACACTCCACTGAGGAGCATTTTATATGCAGTGAGGAGTGGTCAACCTTCATCTTCCTAAGTTCACAATCATCTCTTTGGTCACGTCCATGTTCAGACTCAAGTTGTTGTGCTTGCACCATATTATCAGCCGCTCTACCTCCTCTCTCTATGCCATCTCATCATTTTTGCTGATGAGGCCAAACGTTGTGTCATCAATGAGCTTGATGATTTGTTTTGGGCTGGATAATGACAAGACATCAATGTAAGAGCCAATGTAATGTTATAAACTTGGTTTGAAAGCACATCATGCAGTCATGGATGTTGTGACTGGGATCAAAGCCACTGGAGAGAAACTGGAGTTGTGGATATGAACACAACTCCATCACAACATAACAGACATTCTTGCAGAGACACTCATGCATGGTAGGAGCTCACAAATCGAAAAGTACATTAACTTTTTTTACACCCTTAATATCAAAGAAAGCAGCAGGTGATTCAATACAATTTCAATAGTTGCAATGACATTGTTTCCTTCAATATTTTTTTGTTTGACAGTACTTCCTTTGAATTACATATCTACAGTGGGAGACACCTCTGTTCAAACACTCCTATTGACACAGATATTCTAAAAACTATGAAGGCAGAGAGCCAGACACCAGAGTACACAGTAGATCAGCTATTGACTGCAACTATACCTGTGGTCATGTTTGATATGTTAAGTGACAATTTCAGTCTGGTCTGCCAAGTCACAATGGTGCAAATACCTTAGCCTTATTGCCTGGTTTGATGCAAGCCAATTAGCATAACCCATCGTTTTAACGTTTGGCAGATGCATATGTAATCTCTTTGTCTGTGAGCCAGTTTAACTTCAATTTACTGCTTGCACTCTACAATCTGCACTAAGAGCTGAAGCAACACACATCAAAGTTGCTGGTGAACGCAGCAGGCCAGGCAGCATCTCTAGGAAGAGGTGCAGTCGACGTTTCAGGCCGAGACCCTTCGTCAGGACTAACTGAATGAAGAGTCACCTCTTCGTAGAGATGCTGCCTGGCCTGCTGCGTTCACCAGCAACTTTGATGTGTGTTGCTTGAATTTTCAGCATCTGCAGAATTCCTGTTGTTTAAGAACTGAAGCCTGGTTCTTGCTTGAATTAATATCTGCTATATTCACGTAGCTCCAGATACTCACTATCAATGGGTAGATAGTGTGCTTCTCGCCTTATTTATCTAGATTTTGAATTAATTATCTTGTAAAAACCCCTTGTAGAGAAATACAGAGAGCCACTGCATATATTAAAAAATTAATGCTTCCAAGTAACCTAAGACCTATAAGCACACGTTTTGAGACTCTTATGTGATGACCCAGAGTTGCTTTCTGTAATGTGCAGACTGATGTGTTCATTGCCATGGAACTGATGGGTACATGTGCTGAGAAGCTGAAGAAACGGATTCAGGGGCCTATTCCAGAAAAGATTCTTGGCAAAATGACGGTTGCGGTAAGGATTCAGAACATGTTAAAGGAATATTCTAATATCCTCGGATACACTTGCTGTTGACATGAAGAGGAAAGTTTGTCACATGATTCATGGGAAGGTTCAATGTGTTTTGATGAATGGCCTTTCTTGTTGCAGTTTTGAAACGAGAGTATAAGAGACCATTGGGAATATTCCCTGCTCTGTGAACTCATTTGATAAAGATAATCACATCCATAGTTTGACAACACAACACAGAAACAATGCATTTATTCTGTGTTGTTCATTGTCCCAATGTAACAATAGCCTTGATTCTGGGTTCACTTTTATAATGTGGCCTGTATCATCAAGCCTGGGCAAAGTAGCCTTACTTTGTTATTACCAGTTACTGAGAGAAACTAATAAACTGAGATTCTACATACTGTGAAACCTTATTAAATACCAAAAAAAAATTAAAGCACTGAATAGATAAAGAAAATGCTATTTTGAAATCCCATTTTTTTTAAATCAATGTCTCTTGGTTGTGTTTGAGCATTCCCTTGCGTTTGAGATGTGCAAGGACTGTGAAAAATTCTCATAAAAATCTAATGCTATCAGTGGTAACAAAGGGAAGCAGCACTTAATTTGGCTGCAAAGCTGCAATAAAGACCAGTGCCATCCCATTTATAGATTGCTGCCAGATAGGGGTCCAATTGCTAATATATCTGGATATCCAATGAATATTGCAGTGCTGCTACAAGTTCTAGGCAGGTCTGCTACCATTGTTCATATCTTTTTACTGTTGCTTTTAGTTTGAGGGGACACTTTTCCAGGCTGAACTTAAACTTTAGCTCACATTGAATATTTGTTACGTTGCTATCAAACCTCCATCTGATGTGGAAGATGGTTTAAGCCTATGATCTGTAAAATATGTTTAGTTCACTAAATTGAGTCTGTCAAGCAATAGAAAGCATGTTACTGTAATGAGAGTTTGATGACTTAGGGCCTGTACTCTGTAGAACTCAGAAAGAAGTAGGGGGATCTCATTGAAATCTACAGAATATTGAAAGGTCTGGATACAGTGAACAGGGAGAAGATGTTTCCATTATTTTGAGAGTATAAATTCCAAGGGCACAATGAAGAGTTGTCCCTTCAAAACTGAGATGAGGAAGAATTTCTTTAGCCAGTGCATGGTGAATCTACAACTTACTGTCACAGAAGGCTGTAGAGGTCAAATCATTGGGTGTACTAAAGGCAGAGATTGATGGGTTCTGGGTTGGTAAAGAGGGTTCAGAGCTACAGGAAGAAGGCAGAATAGGGTTAAAAAATTCAGCCATGGTTGAATGGCAGAGCAGACTAAATGGATGGAGTGGCCTAATTCTTTTCTTGTATCTTCTGCTCTTAATTTAAGTACTTTGGAAAAATTAAGAGATGCAGAGGCATGTGAAATTTCCATCCACTCTGACATTGTGTTATAATTAGTCCCAACTCAATAGTAAGTATGTTATTTTTTTTTAAACAGATTGTCAAAGCTTTGTTTTATCTGAAGGAGAAGCATGGTGTCATTCACAGAGATGTCAAACCTTCTAATATTCTTCTGGATGAGCGGGGTCAAATCAAATTATGTGATTTCGGGATTAGCGGGAGACTGGTAGACTCGAAAGCAAAAACGAGGAGTGCAGGATGTGCAGCATACATGGCGGTGAGTCCATGAAATTGGAATATCAGTGCTTCCAATGATATATAATAATTGTGTTTTTTACTGCAAGGAAATGAGGTATTAGTGGTCACTTTTGTATAGGAAGTACCTAATAAAGTGGCCACTGTGTGTATGTTTGTGATTTTGTATTGCTGTAGACCATCCCCTTCAAGGCTCGACGTGTTGTACGTTCAAAGATGTTCTTCTGCACATCACTACCGTAATGAGTGGATTTTTGAGTTGCTGTTGCCTTCTTGTCATCTTGTCAACCAGTCTGGCCATTCTCCTCTGACCTCTCACATTTAACAAGGTGCTTTTGCTCACAGAACTGCTGCTTACTGGATGTTTTTCATTCTCTGTAAACTCTATTCACTTGAACGTGAAAATCCTAGGATATCAGCAGTTTGTGAGATACTCAAACCACCCTGTCTGACACCAACAAATCATTCCATGGACAAAGTCACTTAGGTCACATTTTTCCCCCATTCTGATGTTTGATCTGAACAACAACTGAACCTCTGACAACACACATCAAAGTTGCTGGTGGACGCAGCAGGCCAGACAGCATCTCTAGGAAGAAGTACAGTCGACGTTTCGGGCTGAGACCCTTCGTCAGGACTAACTGAAAGAAGACCTAGTAAGAGATTTAAAAGTGAGAGGGAGGAGGGGGAGATCCAAAATGATAGGAGAAGACAGGAAGGGGAGGGATGGAGCCAAGAGCTGGACAGGTGATTGGCAAAAGGGATATGAGAGGATCATGGGACAGGAGGCCCAGGGAGAAAGAAAAGGGGGAGATGGGGGAAAAATCCCAGAGGATGGGCAAGGGGTGCAGTGAGAGGGACAGAGGGAGAAAAAGGAGAGAGAGCGAAAGAATATGTGTATATAAATAACGGATGGGGTACGAGGGGGAGGTGGGGCATTAGCAGAGTTTGAGAAGTCAATGTTCATGCCATCAGGTTGGAGGCTACCCAGGCGGAATATAAGGTGTTGTTCCTCCAACCTGAGTGTGGCTTCATCTTTACAGTAGAGGAGGCCGTTTTGCGAACTGAACCTCTGAGCCATGCTTTGATGCACTGAGCTGCTGCCACATAATTGGCTGATTAGCTATTTGTCCATGTACAGGTGAACCTAAAAAAGTGGCCACTGAGTGTATATGAGTGGAGTATACCACAGTCATGGTGATGCATATGCCTGTGGAGAAAGCCTTAGCTCGGTATATCTACACAAAAGTTAGCAATACGTGGTAAGCCTTTCATCCCACAATGTTCATGCCAGCCCTCAACTACCAATCAGTACTAATCCCATTTACCAACAGTTGGTCTGTAACCTCCTGAGCATTAGTAATTCAAGTGCTCGTCTAGATACTACTCAGATTGTGTGAGAGCACCTATCTCTATCACCCAATCAGGCAGTGCACTATAGATTCTCTCCACTCTGTGTGTGAAAAAGCTCTTCCTCACAGCCTCCATTAAACCCTTACCCCAAGCCTCTTTCCTCTTCCTCACAGCCTCCATTAAACCCTTACCCTAAACCTCTTTCCTCTTCCTCACAGCCTCCATTAAACCCTTACCCCAAGCCTCTTTCCTCTTCCTCACAGCCTCCATTAAACCCTTACCCTAAACCTCTTTCCTCTTCCTCAGAGCCTCCATTAAACCCTTACCCTAAACCTCTTTCCTCTTCCTCGGAGCCCTCATTAAACCCTTACCCTAAGCCTCTTTCCTCTTCCTCGGAGCCTCCATTAAACCCTTACCCTAAACCTCTTTCCTCTTCCTCAGAGCCTCCATTAAACCCTTACCCTAAGCCTCTTTCCTCTACTTTCAGATAGGTCTGCTGAGGGGAAGAATTTCCTCCTTTCCGCTCTGTCTCTGTCCCTGGAATATCTCTGTGTGAAGTGAGCAATTGTACCATGATGAAAGCTTTAGGAATTTGACAGTGTTACCATTTGAGCAAACCAGAGGAAAGGATAAAGAGTGTACTCTGTTCAAGGATCAATACCCAGCAGCCAGATAGTGTGGAAGCAAGTCATCCTCGATCTGAGTCACTGCCTAAGAAGCAAAAGTGAAGAAGAGAGAGGGGTAATATCATATGTTGTGGGTGGAGAAGGAAGAGCTTTGTCTCAATAATGAGAGGGGATAGTGGTGTAACTCATTGTGGAGAGATGAAGAGCAGAGTCTATCAATATGGCTAACAATATTGGAGTATAATATTAAGAGAAATTGGATAGCAATTCATATCTGTGCATTGGAGGATAGCAGTATTTTTCATTGTAGAAATAGGGATAGTGATGAACGTTTTCCTAGGGTGGCATTGGCTAGCATGAGAGGACATAATTTTAAGGGGAAAGTAAAGGGGAAAGATCAAAGGTAGGTTTTTTTTTACAAAAAGAGTGGTAAGTACATGGAATGCATTGCTAGGGTTGGTGGTGAGACAGAGACAGGGTAGATGTTTAGAGACATTTAAGAGACTCTTACACAGGCACATAGATGAAAGAAAAATGGATGGCAATGTGAGTAGGAAAACTCTGCCATGGACCATCCCAAGCCAAGATGCACAAAGAGGAGGGCTCAGCATGGGGCTAGCAACACAATCCCATAAAAACCCAGTGCTACAGAAGCTCCAAAGACCTCATCCTTGGGAGAGGAAGGATTTAGGAAGACGAGCTACACTTGGGGATAACGTGACAGAGGACTCTGTTGAGCTGCTGTAAGTAGCCTATGCCCAGTGGGGGTGATGGACTTAAGAAGAAGAAGATAAGGATGGGAAGGGTTAGATTGAGCTTGTAGTTGGTTAAAAAGTCGGCATAACTTTGTGGGTTGAAGAGCCTGTATATTATTCCGTGTTTTATGGATGGTAGGGACTGTGCTAATGTATTAATGTAGAAATGGAATAGTGATATGGTTACAGTGCACAGAGGGCACTGTAAAGTGATGCCTCAAAAAGGCAGCATCCATCATTAAGGATCCGATAACCCAGGACGTGCCCTCTTCTCATTGCTACCATCAAGCAGGAGGTACAGGAGCATGAATGTACACACTCAATGTTTCAGGAACAGCTTCTTCCCCTCCACAATCAAATTTCTGAATGGGCAATAAATCCATAAACACCACCTCATTATTGTTTTCCCTCTCTTTTTGCGCTACTTATTTAATTTAATTTTTTAATATATGTTTATTGCAATTTGTTTTTTTTAATATTAAGTATTGCAATGTACTGTTGCCGCAAAACAACAAATTTCACAACATGTGCCAGTGATATTAAACCTGATTCTGATCATGTGGTTTATATCTTCAACTGAAAAGTGCTGAGGGTGCTATAATGGTGTAGATTAAAGTGAAGAACAGAGAGCAATATGTATCACTGTGTGGGCCACCCTTTCAAGTTATCACCAGGTGTACTCCATCTTCTTAATCCTTCCACTTATCCATATTTATCAGGAACATTGCTTATGCAGGGCCTTTAGCATTGTCAATGATCCCTCCAAACCATCCATCAATCTCTTTGACCCCTACCATCAGGCAGGAGGTACCATAGCATTAGGACAATAAGTGTTAGGATGAGAAACAGCTTCTTCCCCCGGGCCATAAGACTACTGAACTCCCTCCTGCCACATAGGTCTCATCATGTATGAAGCATCAGTAGCATTATACTGTTTACTTTTTAACTTGTATATATACATATCTTATAATTTGTTACACACACAAAATGCTGGAGGAACGCAGCAGGTCAGGCAACATCTATGGAAATAAATAAACAGTTGATGTTTTGGGCTGAGACCCTTCAAGACTTTTCCCACCCACCTTTGTTAATTTATTTGTGGTAATGTTACTTTGTGTTGTATGTGTGAGTAATACATACTGTGTTGTGTGCCTTGGTCCTAAGGAAAGTTCATTCATTTGGTGATATATGTGTGTACAGTTGAAGGACAATGAACTGAACTTGAACTTAAGTTCAACTTGGAGACAGAAATAACTATTAGTGTGAGCTCAGTGCTAATTTTGTATATTAGTATGTGAAACAATCATAGTTGTTCATATTGTAAAATGAGGAACTAATTCAGTGAGAATGAGGAGTTTGTTTTGCATACAAAACCATAAAGATATAGGAGCAGAATTAGGCCATTTGGGCCCATTAAGTCTGCTCCACCATTTCATCATGGCTGATGCATTTTTCCTCTCAGCCCCAATCTCCAGCCTTCTCCATATCCCTTCATGCCCTGACCAATCAAGAATCTAGCAAACTCAGCCTGTCAATATACATAAAGTCTTGGCCTCCACAGACACCTGTGGCAATGAATTCCAGGGATTCTCCACTCTGTGGCTAAAGAAACTCATCCTCATCTCCTTTCTAAAAGGACACTGCTCTGTTCTGAGGCTGTGTCCTCTGGTCTAGACTCCCACCATAGAAAACATCCTCCCCACATCCACTCTATCGAGACCTTTCAGCATTCGATAGATTTCAGTTAGGTCACCCTCATTCTTCTGAATTCCGGTGAATAAAGGCCCAGAACTATCAAACGCACTTCATAGAACAAGCCAATCCTGGAATCATCTTCCTGTGTCTCCTTTGAACCTCCTCCTGTGTCAGCACACCCTTTTTAAGGTAAGGGCCCGAAACTGCTCTCAACACTCCAAGTGGGGCCTCACCAGTGCTTTATAAAGCCTCCACATTACATTCTTGCTTTTATATTCTAGTCCTCTTGAAATGAATACTAACATCACATTTGCCTTCCTCACCACCAACTCAACCTGCAAATTAACCTTTGAGGAATCCTGCACAAGGACTCCCAAGTACCCTTGTACCTTGATTTTTGAATTTTCTCTCCATTTACAAAATAGTCTACCCTCTTATTTCTTCTGCTAAAATGCATGACCGTACACTTCCCAACACTGTATTCCACATGCCACTACTTAGACAGATTAGGAGAATGGGCAAAGTCCTTCTGTAGCCTCTCTACTTCCTCAAAACTACTTGTCCCTCCACCTATCTTTGTATCTTTCATCATCCAATTCATTAACAGACTCCTGTGGAACACCACTGGTCACTGGCAGCCAACCAGAAAAGGCTGTCTTTATTCCCACTCTTTGCCTCCTGACAATCCGCCACTACTTTATTCATGTTAGTATCTTTCCTGTAATGTAATGGGCTCTTAACTTGTTAAGCAGCCTCATATGTGGCACCTTGACAAAGCCCTTCTGAAAATCCAAGTACACAACATCCACCAACTCTCTTGTCTATCCTGTGTGTTATTTCTTTAAAAAATTCCAGCATATTTGTCAGGCAAGATTTTCCCTTGAGTAAACTATGCTGACTACAGTCTATTTTATCAAGTACCTCCAAGTACCCAGAAACTGCATCTTTAACAATTGACTCCAAAATCCTCACTGACTAACTGGCGTATAATTTCCTTTCTTCTGCCTTTCTCTATTCTTGAAGACATTTGCAATTTTCCAGTTTTTCAGAACCATTCCAGAATCTACTAATTCTTGAAAGCTCATTACTAATGCCTCCACAATCTCTTTAGCTACCTCTTTCGGAACCCTGGAGTGTACACCATCTGGTCCAGGTGGCTTATCAATCTTCAGACCTTTCAGTTTCCCAACAGCCTTCTCCATAGTAATGGCAACTTCATACACTTCTGCCCTTGAGACTCGCGAGCTTCCGGCATACAAATACTACTTCAGTTCGTCTTCCATTTCCTTGCCCGCACTACTACCTCTCCAGATCGTTTTTCTGTAGTCTGATATCCACTCTCTCCTCTTTTACATTTTATGTATCTGAAGAAACTTCTGGTATCCTCTTTAATATTATTGACTAGCATACTTTCATATTACATCTTTTACCTCTTAGTGACTTTTTTAGTTTCCCAATCCTCTAAATTCCCACTAATTTTTGCTCTGTTATATGTCTTCTCTTTGGCTTTTATGTTGGCTTTGGCTTTGAATTCTCTCGTTAGCCATGATTGTGTCATCTTTCCTTTAGAATACTTCTTTGTCTTTGGGATGTATATATCATGTGCCTTCTGAATTGCTTCCAGAAATTCCAGCCATTGGTACACTGCCATCAACGCTGCCAATGATCTTTTCCAATCAATTTTGGCCAACTCCTCTCCTCAGTACTTCCCTTCACTCCACTGTAGTACTAACACATCTGACCTTAGCTTCTCCCTCCCAAATTTCAGGATGTATTATATTATGATCTTTTTCCCAAGGGTTCTTTTATCTTAAGCTCTCGAATCCATTCTGGTTCATTGCACAATATAATGCTCTCCTTACCCCATATCATGTGGAGATAGATGGGGGTGAGCATTATATTTTGGAGAAGAGGCTTGGGAATATATAAAAGGGGAGTAACAGTCCCTGGCTTGTGAAGAGGGAATATCAGTGAGAGTTTGCAGTATGAATAGCAGTCGATTAGAGAGGCAGGTAGCAATGTACATCAGTGTGGAGAGAGAAAATACAGTGTATGCAATGGAGTGATTCTTAATAATATTATCCACCTCTACACCCTTCCACACTTGCACTAATGTAAAGAAAGCATATGGTATACTTGCCTTTTTAGTTAAGGTATTGAGTTCAAAAGTTAGGAAGTTGTGTTGCAGCTTTGTAGGACTCTATGACATCTGGAGTATTGCATTCATTTCTGGTTGCAACAATATCAGAATAGTGTGGAGGATTTGGAGAGGGTATAGAAGAGCTTTGCTAGGATGTTGCCCGGATTGGAGGCCATATGCTATAAAAAGACACACACAAATGCTGGAGGAACTCAGCAGATCAAGCAGCATCTATGAAAATGAATTGACTTTCAGTATTCCAGGCCAAGAACCTTCTTCAGGACTGGAAAGAAAGGGAGAAGACGCCAGAACTAAAAGATGGGAGGAGGGGAACTGGGAATGCCAGAAGATGATAGTTGAAGCTGGGTGGGTGGGAAAGGTAAAGGCTGGAGAGGAAGGAATTTGATAGAGGAGGGTGGGCCATGCAGGAAAGATGATAAGTGATTGGACACAAACTTGGGTTTCTGGTTTGTTTTCCTCTGAAGCTTTGAAGGTCAGGGAGAGAGCTGATAGAAATTTATAAGATTATGAGAGGCATGGTAGACAGCTGGTATCTTTTTCCCAGGGCATGCATTTAACATGAGAGGGAATGTCAAAAGATGTGCAGGGTAAGCTACTTTTTTTACAGAGAGCGGTGGGTGCCTGTAATGCGCTGCCAAAGGTAGTGGTGGAGGAAAATACTGCAGAGATGTTTAAGAGGCTCTGAGATAGGCATAAAAATGTGCAAACAGAAGGGATTAAGGTGTAATTAACACAGCACCATGAACCAAAGGTCCTCTTTCTGTGCTGTGTTTTCCAAGTTGTGTAAGCACAGGCACATGGCACATTCACAAGTAAAACATAACTGTACATAATGTACAGAGTCAGGAGAGGGAAGGGGAAGAGTCAGCTACTAGAGAGTACCCCTGTGGCTGTAACCCTTGACAATAAGTACTCCTGTTTGAGTACTGTTGGGATGGGGGAGGAACGGCCTACCTGGGGGAAGCAACAGTGGCCGTGCCTCTGGCACAGAGTCCGGCCCTGAGGCTCAGAAGGGTAAGGAAAGGAAGAGGAAGGCAGTAGTGATAGTGGTTGTGAAGATGTAGTCCTTTATTAAGGATGAGATTTCGGGTTACTTGGAGGCACATGATGAAATAGACCAAAGTCAGCATGGCTTACTTAAGGAGAAGTCTTGCCTGACTAATCTGTTGGAATTCTTTGAGAAAATAACAGATAGGATAGACAAAGGAGAGTCAGTGGATGTTAACACGAGGAAATCTGCAGATGCTGGAATTTCAAGCAACACACATAGAAGTTCCTCTTCCTAGAGATGCTGCTTGGCCTGCTGCATTCACAAGCAACTTTTATGTGTGTTGTCAGTGGATGGTGTTTACTTGGATTTTCAGACAGTCTTTGACAAGATGCTGCACATGAAGCTGCTTAACAAGATAGTGCCCATGAAATTAGAGAAAAGATACCAACATGGATAAAAAAAATTGGCTTACTAGCTGGAGACAGAGTGGAAATAAAAGGGTCCTTTTCTGGTTGATTGCCGATGACTGGAGGTGTTCGACACTGGTCGGTGTTGGGACTGCTTCTTCTCACATTATATGTCATTGATTTAGATGACGGAACAGATGGCTTTGCTGATAATACTAAGGCAGGTGGAGGGAGAGTAGTGTTGAGGAAGCAGGGAGTCTGAAGTTTAGGAGAATGGGCAAAGAAGTGGCAGATAGAATACGGTGTTGGGAAGTGATGCATTTTGGTAGAATAAATAAAGGAGTAGACTATTATCTAAATGGAGAAAATTCAGAAATCAGAAGTGCAAAGAGATTTGGGAGTCCTCATGCAGGATTTCCTAAAGGTTAACTTGCAGGTTGAGTTAGTGGCAAGAAAGGCAATGGTAATGTTAGCATTCTTTTTGAGAGGACTAGAATATAAAAACAAGGGTTTAATAATGCTGAGGGTTTATAAGACATTTGTCAGACTACACTTTGAATTTAGTGAGAAATTTTGGGCTCCATATTTGGGAAATGATATATTGACATTGAGTGGGTTCACAAGAATGATCCCTCAAATGGAAAGGTTAACAAGAAGAGTGTTTCATGGCCATGGCCTGTACTCGCTGGAGTTTAGAAGAATGGGAGGGGAGTGGGATCTCATTGAAACCTATCAGATATTGAAAGGCCTGGATAGAGAGGACGTTTCCTACAGTGGGAGAGTCTAGGACAAGAGGGCACAGCCTCAGAACAGAAGGATGTCTCGTTAGAACAGACATGGAGCAGGAATTTCTTTAGCCAGAGGGTGTTGAATCTGTGGAATTCATTGCTATGGAGGTCAAGTCATTGGGTACATTTCAAACAGAGGCTGATAGATTTTTGATTAGTAAGGGCGTCAAAGGCTATGGTGAAAAGGCAGGAGAAGGGGGTTGAGAGGGGTAATAAATTAGCCATGATTGAATGGTAGAGCAGATGCGATGGACTGAATGGCTTAATTCTGCTCCTATCTCTTATGGTTTTATGGAAATTACCAAAACTGCAAGCTAGAGAGACTGTACCCGAGGTTGCTGCTGGCATAATGAAGGGATGGGAGTATGACTGCATTTTGGGGATTTTCACTTGGTGTTGTATTTTTTGATTCCTTTCTGTTCACAGCCAGAAAGGATCGATCCTCCTGATCCAACCAAACCCGATTATGACATCAGAGCGGACGTTTGGAGTCTGGGAATTTCACTGGTAAGGAAGCATGAGCAATCTGCATTAGACTTGTACTCTTCTTTTATATACTGGTCAGTGTAACCACACTAGCATATGTACTTGTCCTAACTATAGTACAAACTGTTGCAACTGGTGTAATTCACCATAGCACACCGGTATAGTCACTATCTAGTATGCTGTATAGAGAACTGAGAGAGTGGAACAATTGTAGAGATGGAATCAGATGGGGGAAGGATGATGAACAAATGGAATACCCTTGTTATTTTAGTCATTTCTTTTTAGAATTGTTCAACATAGAAGAGCACTGAATCAATCTAGGAAAGGCAGTAGCAATGAGAAGGAGTCTTCCTTGCACATATTTCATCTGATGCATCAGACTTTACAGGTGTATTGTCGTTACTGAAGAACCTGAATGCTTTGTCTTGTTTGTACGCTATTGTACCACCATCTCTGTTGGATATGTCCTTGGGTAGGACATGTATAATTCTGCGTCATGCTACTGCTAATTTCAACCGGTGGGATAACTCTTCTGATGAGGAGACTGGTCCCCATATGCTTGCTAGGAGAGATCTCTGAAGTCATCTATGGCTGAATGTATTGCCTAGTTCAGTGCTGGAAGGTCCATTTGGTTATGTTCTTTGTTGTCTATGTTGTAGCAGAATAAAAATGTACATTCTGTCAATCCACTCATTGTGCTCCTGAGATATTAAATGGAAATGTGTTTTCTACAGCAGATCTTAATGTACAGATTGTGATGATAGGGCACTATCACAAATGTATTGAGTCATCTGGCACCTTTTGTGGACCAGGTACCCATAATGGCCAAGGCTAGTGTGGGTTATATTGAAGGATGTCCAGTGCTGTCCAAAAGAAGTTTGAGTCAGGGATGAGGACTTTGTTCCCTGCATCAGATGTATTCCACACTTAACTACATTATGGATTTGTACCTGGAGCAACATGTGTCAGCTCGGATGATGTAAAATGAATTGGGGACAGTTTTGCTAAGTCTTTGTGAAGGGGAAGGATGGTACTGCTCCTGACTTTAATTGTCTTATGGAGGAGTATGTAATCATGGTGAGTGACGGTAGAATGCAGGGTGTGCCTGCATTGATGGCCGAATTTTGTGTGGTCCTCTGGCAGTGCTTTTCCATGGCTGTTAGCATGTTTCCCGCTGTCAGTGGCTGTGCAAGCTGAAGAGCAGAAAGCACACTGATTGAGTAATGTCCTGACACAGGTCACTTTTGTTTTACTTTTCAGGATAAGGGCATAGTCAGCAAGTCCAGTGTTTATTTTCAATCCTAATTGTCCTTGAGATGGTGGAGATGAGAACTACTGCAGTCCTCCTGATGAAGGTGCTGCTCCTCATTGTTGGTTGAAGTGTTTTACGCTTTAGAACCAGCTAAAGGAGCAATGGTATTTTCCAAGTCAGGGTGGTGTGTGACTGCTAAACCAGTAGAAGCTGAAGGAATTTGGAATTTATGTTTTAATTCATGCACTGTAGAATGAAATAATTACCTGTTTCTATCAAATCAATTGAGGAATTCCGTGATTCAATATGTTCCTCTAACCAAGTTGTACATCTTTCTGCAGGTTGAACTCGCTACAGGGCAGTTTCCATATAAAAACTGTAAAACAGATTTTGAAGTTTTAACAAAGGTGCTGCAGGAAGATCCTCCTCTGCTTCCTTCAAGCATGGGCTTCTCAATGGACTTCCAGTCATTTGTAAAAGATTGGTGAGTAAAACCCGGGAATATCTTACAATGCAATTTTTTTTACATAACGTCTGTTTATTTTCTCCCCACTACTAATGGAGTGAAATCTGCATCTAGGTGGCCACCATTAAAGTGGCCAGGGGTTTTATGAGACAGTGGCACTGATAAATGTTGTTATTTTATAAAGTAATAGCTTAGTTGGTGATGCAAATACGATAAGTTCAAAGATTTGTAAACTGGAGTTTGAATTGGCGAGTTTTCTATATTGATGAACATTTTCAAACAGCAAATGCCAACAGTTCTTTGTGTTACAAGGAAATGGCATGGAATGGAACAAACAAAAATGGTGTTTTTAGCCAAAAGTGGCTGAGGAAAGACTTTTCCTTTAAGCACCTTGACCACGTTTCACACAGGTCCTCACTCTTTCTTAATCATTCTTGCTTCATAACTTCTCCTGCCCTCTCTCCTTTAAATTTATAATCCTCATATCTGTCACAAAACTCTCCTCTGCATGACCTATTCATCCAAGTTGAAATTAAATCATATTAAGACCTGTAGTTTCCTTGGTCCTATGATCACAAACAAGGGGTCATAGTTGTAAGGTGCTGGTCATTTAACTGAGGTGCATAGGAAAGGGAGGGAGGGGAGGGAGGTTGAATCTTTGGAATTCCCTGCCCCCAAGGGTGGAGGAGACCAGGTTATTAGCTTGATCTAAGGTGGAGATCGATATCTGAAAGATCCATGAATTAAGGATTCTGGGAACTAGCACAGAAGAGGAGTTGAGACTAGTATAAATAAGCTATGATCGTAATGAATGCTGGGACATGCTTGAGGCTGACCTGCTGCTCCTGTTTTTGTGTGATCTGTCTATTTCCTTATAGCACTTACACACATCATTTGCCCTCCGTTTACCATGCTTCCTCTGATTTACAGAGCAATTCCCTGAATTCTAGCCTCACTATTCTCCTGTCTTCCGTCATTGTTCATTTCCGTGTAGTGGCCCAGTCTTCACACCTTTATGTTGAGGGATTGCAGACTTTGATATTTCTCACGCATAGCCCACTTACCTATTAATTTAGAACTCTCTTGATTTCCTAGTTTACGTCAAGAACTTGCCTCACCTTTTTTGAAGAAACGATTTTGAGGGCAAAGATAACCTTTGGGTTCTTTTCTCCTTAACCAGTCAGAAGCACAACAGTTAGCCCTGCTGCCTCACACCTCCAGATACTTCAGTTTGACCCTGACCATAGGTGCTGTGTGGAGTTTGTATGTTCTTCCTGTGACTATGAAGGTTTCCTCTGAATGCTCTGGTTTTCCTCCACATCCCAAAGGTGTGCAGTTAGTCGGCTAGTTGACCTCTCTAAATTGTACCTAGTGTAGGTGGGTGACGGTAGAACCAGGGGAGGAGAGAGGAGAGAAGGGAAGTGGAGGAGTAGTTGCTAGGATGCAAGAATAAGGATCGGTGTAATCAGTGATTTGTTACTTGGCATTCTATCTGGATGCATTATGACTTGATATGGCGACTGCTGTTCATATGACTGCAAGAAACTGCAGGGTGCTGTGGACGCAGCTCAGCACATCATGGGAACCAGCCTCCTCTCTATGGCCTCCATCTATACTTCTTGCAGTTTATTAATTTTTTAAAAATTGGAACAGGAACTGTTTCTGTTTCTGCCCAAATACACCATATCCACGACACCCGTACTGTTCCCAAACTCTAAACCCAGATACAGCATATCCACGACACCTGTACTGTTCCCAAACTCTGTAAACCCAGATACACCATATCCACGACACCCATACTGTTCCCAAACTCTGTAAACCCAAATACACCATATCCACGACACCTGTACTGTTCCCAAACTCTGTAAACCCAGATACACCATATCCACGACACCCGTACTGTTCCCAAACTCTGTAAACCCAAATACACCATATCCATGACACCCGTACTGTTCCCAAACTCTGTAAACCCAGATACACCATATCCACGACACCCATACTGTTCCCAAACTCTGTAAACCCAAATACACCATATCCACGACACCCATACTGTTCCCAAACTCTGTAAACCCAGATACAGCATATCCACACCACCCGTACTGTTCCCAAACTCTGTAAACCCAGATACAGCATATCCACGACACCCGTACTGTTCCCAAACTCTGTAAACCCAGATACACCATATCCACGACACCCGTACTGTTCCCAAACTCTGTAAACCCAGATACAGCATATCCACGACACCCGTACTGTTCCCAAACTCTGTAAACCCAGATACACCATATCCATGACACCCGTACTGTTTCCAAACTCTGTAAACCCAGATACACCATATCCACGACACCCATACTGTTCCCAAACTCTGTAAACCCAAATACACCATATCCACGACACCCATACTGTTCCCAAACTCTGTAAACCCAGATACACCATATCCATGACACCCGTACTGTTCCCAAACTCTGTAAACCCAGATACACCATATCCACGACACCCGGACTGTTCCCAAACTCTGTAAACCCAGATACACCATATCCACGACACCCATACTGTTCCCAAACTCTGTAAACCCAGATACACCATATCCATGACACCCGTACTGTTCCCAAACTCTGTAAACCCAAATACACCATATCCACGACACCCATACTGTTCCCAAACTCTGTAAACCCAGATACACCATATCCATGACACCCGTACTGTTCCCAAACTCTGTAAACCCAGATACACCATATCCACGACACCCGGACTGTTCCCAAACTCTGTAAACCCAGATACACCATATCCACGACACCCATACTGTTCCCAAACTCTGTAAACCCAGATACACCATATCCACGACACCCATACTGTTCCCAAACTCTGTAAACCCGGATACACCATATCCATGACACCCGTACTGTTCCCAAACTCTGTAAACCCATGATGATGTAGCTGAAACTGAGAGTGACTTCCTCGTCTTGGGTACTCAGTCTTGAAAAGCAACCATCTGTCAATCTGCCCTTGTTCTAAGTATCTTCTTCATCCAACTCAAGTAGGAAATTGCTAGAAAGACAACTGACCTCAGTAGGTTTGATTGTTTGAGCTGGATCAGAAATTAAAATTTTAAAAAATGTCCTATGTCAAACCAAATCTGATTATTTCCAATTTTAGCAAGGCACATGAGGTCCAACAGGCAGTGTATCTTTCTCCATGAGCCTGTATGTATGCTTAGCACCTATGTTCTGCTTTAACATGGGCCAACTAGGTTTCTCTCCCAGTCTGGGTACAGCCATGAAACCCATTACAAAAACATCATACGGTGCTACCATTAAATTAGGCAGGGCTCCAGAGAAACTCTCACTGCTGTTTACCATCTCTCATTAACATCGGGGCTCTGCTTTGTACCGTTGTATCTGAACAGAAACGCCCATTATCAAAAGTGGAAGTGATACTCCGTGTGAAATCGAAGGAGCCCTCAAAGGTTAACCACATTCATATTCTGTGTTCTATACCATTACTTCATCATCTCGATTACTGAGGTCATCCATATTTGGTACAGTCTCCTCTATAAATCTAGTTTTGATAAGCTCTGCAGAGTATCCACTTTTAGTCCATAAGAGTGATGATGAGTTCTCATTTACCTGCCAGTTCTCCATTCCACTCGCACTCTTAAGCTGTCTGACTGCGGCCTCCTGTACTGTTGCAAAAAGGTTTAACGCAGGGGAATGGGAACCAGTGTGCTACTTTAGACGATAGAGCGGTTGGTGTAGAGGTAGAGGGAGTGTATAGAGGTACTGCAAGGAGGCATAGGGCATAATTGTAGTCAGTTGGATGGGTGAAATATGAAACACAAAAGATTCTGCAGATGCTGGAAATCCAGAGCAACTCGCATATAAACGCTGAAGGAACTCAGCAGGTCAGGCAGCATCTATGAAAGTGAATAAGCAGTTGCAAAGAGCTCATCAAAACTAGATTTATATTGGAGACTGCACCAAGTATGAGTGACCTCAGTAATCAAGATGATAAAGTAATAGTTGAAAGGTGGCTATTTTAATGCAAGAAGTTTTAGGAACATGTGTAATAAACTTAGAGCATGGATCAGTACATGGAACTACAACACTGTGGCCATTGCAGAGACTTGGCCCAAGCGTTTTTGTGGTATCTTGAAGGATTTGGTGAACTGGACTCACGAGAATGCAGGTACAGCTGCGGCGACTATTGCTGGAGTGGACTTGGTGTCCACTTGAAACTTCAGCCTGGATCAAAGTGGCGGGGCCCCAGCCTGAGAGCAAGAAATGAATTAATGATTAGCCAATTTTAGTGCCGAGCCAGATTAAAAGATCAAGGCATCAAGGGCAAAGGGGGAACAGGTATTCTGTTTACTATTCCATGAGACTTCATTTGCCTCAGCGCTGAATTGGCTCCGAGACTGTGGCTGACAGGAGCCCTGAACTGGCTCAGTGGATATGGACTCACTTCCAGGGACTCTCCAGTTCAAGTTCTATGTCTTATTTGTTTTATGTTTTTTATTGTTTGCACAATTTGTTCTTTTTTTCCTGCACATTTTGTGTGACAGTCTTTGTTCTGTGGGTTTTTTCGTGGATTCTATTGTGATTCTTTGTTTTGTGGCTGCCTGCAAAAATACAGATCTCAAGATTGTATACGGTATTGCTTACTTTGATAAAAAAAATGCACTTTGAACTTTGGCTGTCACAATGGCAGGAATGCAGCCATATATTCTGGGGTTTAGATCTTTCAAAGAGGACAGAGAGGGAAGTAAAAAAGTTGGGGAGTGGCATTGTTAATGAGAGATATTATTACAATTGCAGAAAGGGAGGACATCATGGAGGGATTTTCTCTTAAGTCAGTGTGGATGGAAGTAATCACTATTATGAGCATTATGAACTTGTCAACTACTCAAGTTATGGACAGTTCACAGAACCTTGCCGTTATTTTAGGAAGACCTATAGCCTGAATATTCTCATAAAGCCAGTACTATCCTGGCATGAGCTCTTTGGCTTGTCCCAATTGAAATGAACATTAAAATTTCCAATAAATCTAATTAGCCTTTATTTTCAATTTATCTGCCTACATTTCTTTCTTTTCTTTTCTTTTCCTATTAGCCTTACAAAGGATCACAGGAAGAGACCAAAATACAACAAATTGCTTGTGAGTATTCCTTTGTGATGTTTGCTTGTGAGTATTCCTGAAACATTATAGTAGGTCCATATGGTCGTGGCCTGGGATAAAAGCAGATTTGGTTCTCGGGTTAAATTAAGATTCAAGCATTCACTAAAAGACTTGCTTGTGAATATTCACTCCACATTTCATCTGATTTGCTCTGCTTGCATGATGTATTCTTCATAACTGCATAATATCGAGAGGTACTTTCAGCAGTCTTGTAACTACTTCAACAAGGAACGACGGCTTCTTACAATGGTTCTGGATAATGGGCTGCATTTAGAAGCAGTAATCTCAGTGTAACATATTTCAGTTTGGCAAGAACAACTTAAAGTCAGACTCAGATCCTTGACTCGGGAGAAGAAAATAGTGAAAAGGGACTTTCTCTGCATTCCTGAGAGAAATTGATAGGGACTGGTAACTAGGTTAACAGTGGGTTAATAGCAGGTAGCAAAAGGAATGCTGAAAGTATACTCAAGGAGAGGAGAAGGTTCGTCAACCTTGAGATGCTGTGGAAGGTACAGTTGCAAGAAAAAGTTTGTGAACCCTTTGGAATTTCCTGGTTTTCTGCATTAATTACTCTTAAAATGTGGTCTTGTCTTCATCTAACACAATAATACACAAGCACAATTTGTCTAAACTAATAACTAATAATTGTAGTTTTCATGTCTTTATTGAATGCATTTTCAAATCATTCACAGTCCAGGCTGGAAAACGTATGTGATCCCTTGTATTTAATAACTGGTAGAACCTCCTGTCACAGCAACCTCCACCAGATGTCTCCTGAATCTGCTGATCAAACTTGCAAAATGGGGAGGAGGAATTTTAGATCAACCTTTCAAACAAAACTGTTTCGGTTCATCAAAATTTTTGTGATACCTTGCATGACCAGCCCTCTCCAGGTTATGCCACAGCACCTCAAATGGGTTAAGGACTGGACTCTGACTTGGCCATTCCAAAACACCAGTTTTCTCCTTTTTAAACCATTCTGTTGTTGATTTACTCTTGTGTTTCGGATCATTGTCTTATTGCACCATCCAACTTCATTAAGATTCAGGTGGCTGACCCCTATCCTGACATGCTCCCACTATGCTTCACAGTTGGGATGAGATTTTGGTGTTGGTGAGCAGTGCCCTTTTTCCTCCAAACACATCTGCGTGCATTTCTGCCAAAAAGTTTAGCTTTTATCTCATCTGTCCACAGAACATTGTCGCAGTAACGTTGTGGAACATCCAGGTGGTCTTTTGCAAACTTGAGATGTGTAACAATGTTGTTTTTTTGGGAGAGCAGTAGTTTCCTTCATGTGTCCTTCCACGAACATCATTCTTGTTTTTCTTACAGTGGTCACATGAATGGAGACTTTAGCAAATTCTAGAGATTTTTGCAGAGCTCTTGCTGTTACCCTTGGGTTCTTTTTCACCTTCTTCAGCATTGCATACTGTGTTCTTTGCAGGACACCGACTCTTAGGAAGAATAGAAACGGTACTGAATTTCTTCTATTTGTAGACAATTTCTCTTACTGTGGACCGATGAACATTCAGGTCCTTAGAAATGTTCTTGTAGCCTTTTCCAGCTTCGTACATTTCTACAATTCTTCCTCTAACATCCTCTGAAAGTTGTTTTGGTCGAGGCATGGTGCACATAAATGGACCTTTCTTGAGAAGAGCAGTCTCTGTCAGTAACCTGACTTTGTGTGTCTTTTTCATAGGGCGGGGTACCTCTACAACCCACACCTTCAATCTTAGTTCGTTAATTGGAAGACCTGGCTCCAAATAACTTTTGTAGATGACATTATCCTAGAGGTTCACATACTTTTTTGAACCTAGACTGTCATTGTTTAAATGGTGTACTCAGTATTGATGAGAAGTAGTACAGTTGTTTGCATGTTACTGGTTTAGGCAGATTGTGTTTGTCTATTATTGTGACTTAATGAAGATCAGACCACATTTTATGAGTAATTAATGCAGAAAACCAGGATGAAATGTCTATAATATTAGAGGACATGCACTTAAGGTGAGCGAGGTTAAATTCAAAGGAGATGTATGGGGCAAGATTTTTTTTTTACACAATGAGTGTAAAATGTTAACTCTAATTTGCAATTACCAGTATACGCAAAAATCTTGTGCTGTGCAATTTTTGCCCAGTGACAATATGTGCGCACTGAATAATTTCTTCAATAAAAACAGTATAAATAAGCCAGTTCTAAAATCTGCAGACAAATCATTGCAAACTCCACGTTGTCAACACTGTCCGCATCAGAAACCGGAAAAGGAAATGTGATTGTGTACGATCGTGAAGTATGCTTAACATGCCCACAAGGTAAAGGGTGACAACTTGTAGTGCATAATTTAAATTCCATTGTGCACTTGTAGCAAAAGATGTGTGTGCACACACTTTAGGGGTAACGGTGGGTGTCTTGGATGCACTGCCAGGGGTGGTAGAGGAGATAAATATGATAGAAATGTTTTAGAGATTCATGGGGGGAACAGGATTGCAGAGGATGGAGAGATATGGACATTGTTTAGGTGGAAGGGATGAGCTTAGCTGGGCATATAATTACTAGTCTAATTCAGCATAATGTCATTGGTCAAAGACTCTTCCTGTGCAGTGCTTTTCTATTTTCTGTCTTTTGTTGGAAAACATTTTATCCATCCAGTCCATACCATCATTCCTCCTAAAGCAGATCCTTTTAGAGTGCTACTGATGGGCAGAGGGTGTGGAGAGAAACTGAGGATTAAACCCAGCAGAAAAGGAGGAATAAGGAATGATATGACAGCATGGTACATAGCCTGGAGAAAACCTTGCAAGTTGTTTTTTTTCAAATGCATCTTCTGTCTATGTCAGCCTCTTCTTCCCTCCCCCTCCCTTGGTTGGCATCCCTCCCCTTCCTCCACTCCTCTCCCCTTCCTCCCCTCCTCTCCCCTTCCCCCTTCCCGTCTCTTGGCCTGCTCACTCCTTTTTTTCAGATGACATAGGTTGCAGGTTTGTGACTTCCTGTCGAAATGGCGTTGGTGAGTACCTGCAGTGCTTTTTGCTTGTCACGCACAGCAAAGCCACTGGTTCTAAAAGTAGTGAGTATTCAGAGTGGTGGAGGGGTTACCAACACTCATCAACTGTTCCACTTCTGAATTTGTCTTATTAGAGAGATGATTGGGTTGAATGGTGCTTGCCACTTATGATCCTCTGACTAGATAATGATATGGTCCTGCTGCAAACACATTGTTTTGCAGCTTTACTTAGAGAAAGGTAACGGACTAAGGAAAAAGTTTGTTCTGGAGAGCATCATCACAGTGATTCCTTGGAGTGAAAGCTGGATTCCCTCTATAACGATTCTGTGGTGGTTACTCCTGCTAGTACTTCCCGTGGTAAGTGTTGTAGGGAGTTTAGTGGAATGAATTTAAGAAAAGTTATCCTTTGCATTTTTCTCTCAGCATCTACTGCCGAGCTTGGTATCTATATGCTTCTGGACTTGGCCAGTGACCAACTCAGAGCCACATCACTATATGCCTCCAAGGAAGAGATTGAGGGATGGCACATTATCTTATTCTGGCTTTTTTCTATACTGAGTAAGCAGCTTTGACACCTTCCTTTTCTCTCTCTACAGGAACACAATTTTATTAGACGCTATGAGACTTTAGAGGTGGATGTAGCTTCATGGTTTAAAGAAGTTATGGCAAAGACTGAATCCCCACGATCAAGCAGCATCCTCAGCCAACAGCATCTCCCCATTTTCTCCAGGTAGCCAGCAGAGTGGTAAATGAACCTGTGGGGGAGGAAAGAGTATCGGCAAGTCATCAGCAACACCCACATCATCAGGCAGAGCTCCTGAGACTGATGAATTGTACATAGTCTACCCATGGTTTTTCTGTCTAGTGTTGTGTTCTTTTTGATTGACTCAGGAGTGTGGGCTGTTGTGTGTTTGAAGATACTTTCAGTCTGTAGAAAGTAAACAAGGAAAAGTGTGGCAAACCACATATTGGACTAAGGGTTTGTTCCACTATTACTGTGAAAAGCTTACATGCTGCCGTTAACCTCTGCCCTCCCCATTAATCTCTCCTTATGGGACAAATGGTCATTGCACACTGCAGAGGAATTGCAAATTTATATAGTGTTTAAATACTACCGGGTTATGCACTGTGATCAAAAAAGGATTTTAGCTAATTTATTAAATATGAAAGTGTAGCTGATGTGAACTCTCAATGTATTAGTGTGCAGGCACCTGTGTTATACAATAGACTAGTGTGTTTCAAACGCATGAGAAACTGCTGCTTTATTATTTTTCTGACAGTAACTTTTAAAATCTATTTGGAAAAGGTTCAGATCAGACAGGGCTTTCAGAATTACTCTTCAAGTGAAAGTCTGGTGGAGTATACCAAGGCTGTTTGCTTGGTATTTTTGTTCTTGTTAGTTGATTTGACATAGTGTGTTATGATGCATGCCCAGTGTCTGTAACCTAGGTACATTCACTGGGTGAAAATGTCAGATTTTCAGTGGATTAGTAAACAACCTCCATATGCAAGTAATGATTCTGAGTGAGTGTCGGTGCTGCTGCAACCTGAAATCACACTTGTGCTGGCAATTTCTTTTTATAATACCTGCATAGTTGTTGCTGTTCATACGGGTGCCAGTGCAATTTAGGTGATTATATCAGTGTCCCAGTTGCCACCTCCTGCTTTGAGGTTAGGTGATGCAAGATACATCAAGCCCAATGGGTGGAATTTTATAAAACTCAGTTTAATTCTGATTTTTACAAACATCTGTTTGTGCTTCCTCTACACTTGCCTCGTGTATTTTCTGCTAGTGTACACTACGGTTGATAAATTAATTCATTATTGGTTTGCAACTACTTTCTGCATTTGCCAGAGAATGTGTTTCCATTTGTGAGGTTGCACTGTGAGGAAAGCTTTAAGCAGGTGCCAGCCATGGCCTGTCAGAATGTCCCAGAGTGGGTCAGGTTGGTGGGCTGCTTCACAGAGAGTGAAGGGAGATAGAAGGAAGATGATGCCATGGGCAGGTAGTAGAAAGTGTGTGCTCCAGGAGTTTCTGTCATTCCATGAGCATTGAAGCCGAGAGAATTCTGCATTTTGTCAAGCAAGGCTTAGGATTTTTTATGCTTTGAGGCTTTTATTTTTAACTTGAATTGCATAATTCTTCACATTGATAGCAACTGATGCCGGCACATTCAAAACAAAGCTTGATTTGGATTGATTTTATGAAGTGATTCCAGTTGGTTGTAAACTTAAACCAATCTTAATTTTACGCAAAACATGACAAGCTAGCATCTGTTTCTGTGTTGCATGTTGTAACTTTGAAGATTTGCATCACACTTAGTGATATTCTCTTCGAAAGCACTTCTGTACATTGGGGTGAAATTCTGATAGAACCTCATCCATGTCAGGGGATTGTGGGAGAGCACTCAGTGAGTAAAAATCTTATACAATATCCCTGTGAGCTCATCCTTTTTTTTGCCCCCTGAATCAGTATCTATTTTGGACAGAGGTTCATTTTAAACAAAGAAACTGATTTAACGTACAGTTTCCACATTTCTCTTGTAAATTTCTAGATCCACTGTGAATTTTCTCCACACATTTGATTACTTCACCAAATAACGTTTTTTTTTAATTTAAATAGTTAACTCAATCTAGACTAGTTGAAAGCAATGTCTCCTTTCCCCCATGGCACAAACATTTCTTTCTAACTGTGTTTATAATTCCTCTGCTTTTGATGGAAGCTGAAAATCTGGCTTTTGATGCAATTTTGAAGGACTGGGCTATGAAATTAGTTTAGAAATGGATTCAGTATGTGTGTTTATGATGAGTTTGAGGGGTTTTGTTAGGTCTCAGAAAGAAGGGTGAGTGAGACTGGTAGATAGAGGGGATCGGACTTCTGTTGGAAGCCTGTGCAGATGATAACAGTAGTGAGAACCTGTTTGCTGTAAATAAGCTATATGCTGGGTGTTCTCATTATCAAGAGGCACAGAGATAGCATTGCAGTTTAATCATTCCCTGAAGTACTCATGTATGCTTTGAGTTACAGAACAGGCTAAAGATAAAGAACAGATATGGCATTAGTGAAACTGACTCAATCGTAGATGGTGGTGACATTAAAACTGAAGGATTCGTTAAAAAAGTCTTATTTAGAGATACCTTCAGGAACAAGTAGTCCTTGGTTTAGATCAATTCAGACATACAACTATATTCAAAATCCCTTGTTTGAAAACTGAAGGTCTGTTGGATTATTTGCAAATATCAGATCTTGCCCATGAGCGACAGCGGACAGTTGTGACAGTACAGCTGTACAAACCATTTACCGCAGCCTCTCTGGCACAAGATGGTCTGTGGTTCCCACAGAGACCACACCAAATAAGTTGAGAGTTGGGAATGAAGCCTGTCAGAGTCCAGTTGTGATGCATACAGAAACAAGAATTCTGTTGTATTGAGAATAACTTCGGAATATTTCAACAAATCTATCAGTTTGGTGGCCCTGTTCTACTGCTCTCTTATCATCACCTCTATTTGTTTTATAAATATAACTCTAAATATCGGATGATCCAAATCACTCTGTAAAGAGAAAGAACTTCTTTGTTAAATTGCATCATGTTACAGATCATGCATGAAGTTACTCCTTCAAGTTTCCCTTATCTGAAAATTCTTCAGCCGTTCGCTATCATCTGAGTACCAGAAACGGTCACTTTTACTCTGATCAGCCAATCTCAGGCCTTTGTGAATTCACCCAAAGAACACCCTCAGCAATGAGTATAGGCACAGGGTAACAAGAGATCTTCAGAGCGACACATACAAAATGATGGAGGAACTCAGCACCTGATGAAGGGTTTCGGCCCAAAACATCAACTGTTTATCATTCCCATAGGTGCTGCCTGACCTGCTGAGTTCCTCCAGCATTTTGTGTGTGTTATTCTGGATTACTGGCATCTGCATAATCACTTGTGTTTATAATCTAATAAAGATCTCCGGACATTCTCGGGATTCAGTGTCTGTCAACCTAGTTACTTTTCAATAGGTATATACAAAGAAAGTACAAAGAAACTAGTTGAACTGGATGGTTCTTCAAAGAGCAATAGGGAGAGGAAGTTGATGAGCTGAAAAAGAGTACCGTAGCTCCTATGGTTCTATTTCTGTTGTTCAGTGTGTTGCAATCAGATCTGTAAAATTGAGGATCAGGCACTATGTGAAGACAGCAAGGCCGTTTCCTTGTGCTTAACATTGAATGCATACAATATAAAGCTCACACTATGCATAAGGTCAGTCTGTCTTCAGACTGTAACCACAACTTGAAACTGAGCTCCCTGGTCCAAGACTATTCTGACAGCAGTCTTCCAGGGCAGAGGTCTATAGGGTGGCCTTGCATTATTGAAAATTGAACGACTGGCAAAGGAAGTGAATCATTCATTCCACATACTAATATTGAACAGTTGATGATACCTCTGCAGTAAGATCAGATGTTGCGCAAAAGTTACCGTAACATCTCAGTGGGAAATCTTTTTACCTTTTAGAGTACAAGTTGAAACTGCTGCTATCCCGAAATCACTATATTCCACAACAATCTCTGCACTGGATTAAGTGCTCGTGTCTTGCATTGAATATTCTCTCGATGTGGATGAACATGAGATGGATCAGAGCCCTGTGCAGTTAAACAAAAAGTGAAGAATGGAGGAATTTGTTAGATGTTGTCAGTAGTACATTGAACAAATTTCATGATAGCTGAGGGAGTCTTTAGATACTTGGAAAATTTCACCCTTGTTTTCCTCTCCTTACGACCTTGACTTTGGTTTAAAAATAATTTGTAAAACATGATGCATTGGCTGTGAGCAGTGGAACTGCTTGGCTTTCTACATATGGTTTAACCTGGAGTTCATTTCTTTGAAGTCAAAGTTCAAGCCACATTTAACAATATTTTATATTAAGGTAATGGGACATCAAAAGTCAGTACATTATGGGTGAAACTTACATCTGTACATCTATGGACATGACTGTTTTCCATCCATTGGAACAAAGGAATCTGGTCTGGAATCCAGGCATATTGTGTTTGTAAAAGCCTCAAATCTGTCCTGACGAAGGGTCTCGGCCTGAAACGTCGACTGTACCTCCTCCTAGAGATGCTGCCTGGCCTGCGTTCACCAGCAACTTTGATGTGTGTTGCTTGAATTTCCAGCATCTGCAGAATTCCTCGTGCTGGCAGAATTTGTTTGCTTTTCTTGATGCAGTTTCCTGTTACGGAGGTTGGTCAGAAGTTGCAATGGTGCCTTGAGATCGAGTTGGCCTATGCAGTGTGAGCTGTTTAAAAGTCTGGTACCTCCAGTACACACTATTGTTTACAATGAGATCTGGGAGAGATCAGCCATGGTTATATTGAATGGTGGGACAGACTTAATAGGCCTGGTTGCCTACTCCTGCTCCTGTCTTTTTGTGTTCTTGTGAGGATAATCATTTGAGATTTCCAGAAATGTGCAGGTGTTAAAGTATGGAAATGAAAAAGAGCTTGTAATTTTCTGCTAGTTGAAATGGGGAAGGATGTGCTTGATCTTCAGAGTCTGAAGAGCAGCTGTAAGTTGACTCAGCAGGTAAACACGTAGGCAATGGATAGCACTTGTACCAACAGTACAATCCTATGAAGGAGCTTTGTTCAGAAAGAGCAGTGTTCTGGTACAGGCTGCAGACCACCCCCAAGGTCTTGCATTTCATGTTTCTTTGTACTATTTCAGAATTACAAAGTACTGTTGCTTGATGTTTTGTTGAAAGCAGGCTGTCATTTGATATTGAAAGGGGAGAAGTATGTGAGAAAGTACGTGAAAGTGGGAAGGTATAAGAGGAACTGGAGAGGGAACGCAGGTATGATAGTGTAAATTTTGCTACCCTTCAGATTGCTTTTCACAAGCCAGTTTTGAAGTAAATAATCTTTTTCCAAATATTCAGCTTCCCCATGAAGTTACTGTTGATATGATCTCATCTCCCAAATACAGAGGAAGGGAAGCCCACTTACACCATGGAAGAGCCATTGTTTATTTTTTAACAATTCCCCACTCTTCCCAACCCCTATCCCAAATCCTTTCACTCTCAGGAATCAGAATATAAAGCACTTCCTTGTTAACAGACGCAATGTTTCCTGCATGTGGAGTAGTGTGCTAACATTTAGTGGTACCGTCACCACCGTCTCGCCCTGCTTTTTTCTTGAAAATTTAAACCAGCTCCTAAATTTAGAGGCACTTAGCAATAAACTATCTACAGAGCATTTTTGATTCATCTCACAAAAAACTTATAGCTTTTAGTGGAATGAAACAGAGAAAAACACCAAAGAGAAAGATAGAATTGCCTGTTAGCAGCTTTAATCTTCCTGGGAATGTTAAAAAGCAGATTATTAATTGCAGCAGATTGTATCAGCCTACAAAGTGGTTTTATTTTGTGGCTTTTAAGAGGATATCGATCTAGAACTAGAGGGTGCAGACACATGATGAAGGTAATTTCTTTTAAGGTTAGGAAAAGAGAAATTTCTTCTCACAGCAGGTTGTGCATCTTTGGAAATTATCACCCTGGACTGGAGCGATGTAGGTGTTAAGTCATTAAAAATATTCAAGTGTTCACTAGATTTTTTGCATTATGTGAGTATCAAATTATTTGACTGAGACCATTGATTGGATCGGAATGGTAGAGACCAGGCCCAGTGACTTTCCTGCTGCTTCTGTGTGTGTTGTAATTGTAGCAGATCTGGTATGTCCAACTCATTTTCCTGCCCCATCAGTATAAACCTCAATTCCTTTCATCAAAATCTCTCACTTTAAATGTGTGACGACAGAGTACCCGCAACACTGAGACTCCAGGCAGTTCTGGATGTTTAGTCTGTATGGGAATTAGAGGTTATGGGGATCAGGCAGGAAGAGTGGATTTGAGGGCAGTAATGAGATAAGCCATACTTTTATTGAGTGGGTCTTGTGGGGTTGTACACTCTAGCCCTGCTCTGGTTTCTTTCCAGTTCTGCGGTGTATGTGTCTGTAAAACAGAATTCTGGTCAGTTAAGAACCTTTAATAGTTTCACTTACAATGCCTTTAAAAGGCTTTCAATGATGAACTCTGAAGTCTCAATGTGAGTTTGTGTGATATTAGTCTGCACGTATCCTAATATGGTCCATAGTGCCTGGCTAGTTGGCAGACATTCACGGTGGCATAATTTCAAGATGTGGTCCCTTGCAGTGAATCCTAAACACTATCCCCTTCAAATGGGTCATGGTGATGGTTGTGGATTTGTGGGTGGGTGTGTGTTGGCGTTTCCATTCCATTTGAAGTGCATGGACTGAATGTGCTACAGGAGAATGAATTGACCAGTAGGATGCGAAGATGGAATAATAATAATGATAATTCCATCATAATCACTCATGGAAATTGCTATCATTTGAGTGAGGTTGTCTAACAGACTTGGCACAAAGATAGCAGACGAGGGAGCTCTCTTTCATCTAAATTACAGTGGATAATAGATGGGGGCGGGGGAAGATATTTCAAGTCGCAGATTGATAGATTTTTTTGTTATGTAAGGGAAATGGATCAGAGAAGGGACCTGTTTTTGAAGTGCAGGGCAGTGCCGTCCTAGTGATTGGCAGAACAAGCCTAGGGCCTCCTGTTGACTCTGGGGTCTGAAACAAGTAAGCTACACCCGGCGAGGTGGGGGGGCATTCAGCACACTCCTCAGGTGTGGTGAGGCTGACTAAAGAGTAATAGCTGATAACTTTTTAAAGTCCAATAAATAGATAAGGGCTCAGGTATTCAAAACTACTTACTTATCCATCTAGACTTAGCCCTGATTATAATGAAGTGTAGAGAGAAGAGCAGAGGATTGTTTACTCACTGAGAATTTACTTTGAATTCGGAAAGAAACTTTAGAACAACTTGTGCCTCAGAAATTTCCACTCCCTGAAATGTGTGATGTAAAATCATTGTAAAATAAAAGCAGTACACTGGCAACATTTGAGGCCACAACTGTGGGAAGGGAAAGTCATACATCAGATCAAAGACCATTTGTCAGAAACTTTAACTCTGTTTCTTTTCTTACAGCTGTGGCCTGAAATGCTGAATGTTCCCTTCATATTCTGCTTTTATTTCAGATTTCCAGCATTTGCAGACTCTTTTTGATTTTCATTGATGTAAAATCATCTTTGCTCCCAAGTTCTTTATCCATTCGCATTAAACTTAGGATTAAACTCTTAGTTCTTTATGTTGAAGGAGACAACTGTGTAAAAAAATACTTTCAGTGGTGTAGTTTCCAAAGAAGCATTTTACTTTCTGTAGTTGCCTTCATTCATACAGACTCTCTGGATGCCTTGGTTTATTGTGTTGCCCTCTGGAGGGCAGGCAGTCTGTCCTCCTCCTCACAGCAGCAAATAACATTACTCAGTGTGCTGTTGTCAGGAGGGCTGACAGCTTCTCCCCTTTCTCAGACATGATTATACTGTCCACCAGAGGACAGGCAACCTCTCTCCATTCCCTCACACACAGATATGCACAGTGTTTTGGAACCTGTGCTTAAGGGCTGCAGGTTTGGAGCGCAAACAGTGCTACCTGGAATAAATCAATCAAAATGGTTCAATTTATCAGTCAGTTGGAGGTTTTCAAGAAGAAAATGCAGTTTTATTGCATTTTTATTTTTTTATGTTTTACTTTGAATAAAGTTTTTATTTTAATCTTTGCAGTTAACTTTGAACTGCAGCGTTCACATTGATAGCTTATACATTGCATGCATATCACACACTGACAGCCAAAGTGAGCATTACATAGAGTAGATTGGTCAGAAAAGTAGGAATTAGTAATTCACAATATATCAATTGCATGTTAATTTATGGGGTTATATGGGTATCTGTTGATGCTACAGTGTCCAGTATTTCTCTTGTTCTAAGCATGAGATCACTGCAGGATTCAGTAGATCCAGCAGTTTAGATTGATCTCATTTTACATGTCAGGCAATAGAAATGATAACTTGTTGAATATCAGATCTGTGAGTTTTCTTCCATTCTGTAATGTTGACACCATATTTCACTGGGCCCTTGTGCTGAAATGTCATCTTACAATACCAGAATAATCAGGTGTTGGCAGATTACTGTTTTTTTCTCCTTAGTGGGCTGGTTATCAGATTTAGGATAGTGTTTAAACTCTACCAGGGAATAGAATTTTTTTGAGGTGGATTAAGTAAATGTTTCACCTTGAATGTGGGAAGAGGTTATTTCAGTAACATGCTGGCCACGGTATCAGGAAATCTTTGGGAACTTGTCAGTGCAAACAAATGAACCAGTGTAACATGGCAAATTGTAGCATCTCACAGTTTCAGAATTGTTAGCTTCTTTCTCCTCTATCCTCACTTGCCTCCCTCTGTCTACAACTCCACATAGATCAGCTTTCAGCACCTTTTTTAGGAGATGTGTCTGCTGCATACTCTTGTCTCCATCCTGTCAGATCCATTCCCTGATCTCTCTATATCTACACCTATCCCCTCTGCCATTTATAACATGCTTGTTTAATGAGGTCTTTCCCCTGAGATGTTAACTCTGTCTGTCCCTCTTTCCACAGATGATGCCAGGCTTTTCTGATTTCATTTCAGATTTTCAGCACTTCAAGCAGTTTGCTTTTTAACCCTTTATAATCCTGCATCTACCCACCCCCATCTCCATGCCTTTCTCCAGTTCACTACAGATTACTTTTGCTTCTTTCTTGAGATCGAGTTGCCATGAGCAAACCCAGACCTAAGGTTGCCCAAAGTTTACCTCCTCATAATCTTCACCTTCCACTCTTTGCTACTACTGGCAAGACACTGCTCTTCTGTTCATTCATCCAGACGGAAGAGTGGGCAGTTGGAGGAGTGAGGTAGGTGCTGTGATCAAGTGTGTTTCAGCTGTACCCCTCTGAAGCTTGGTGATAACTGAGTTGTGTAGGACTGGAACTAGTGTTGACAGAGGCATTAAAACTGTTTGATGTGGAAGTGGGTGAAGCAGAGTAGGAGGAATTTGCTTTTTATGTGATTCTTGCATGGATAATGTTTTATTTAAAAAAAACTAAAAAGGCTATAATATTTTCTATTTATTTTATGTTCCGTGTGAACAGTATGGTGTATGGGTGAATGGAGTCTTATCCTTTCTAGTTTTGCCATTATGTTGTGAATATCTCAGGGCTTTGAGAAGAGCTCATTCTGGCATTGGCATTGCCGAACTCTGCCTCTGCTACAGATCACTGTTTCCAAAGTGTCGCAGAGGCTAACTTTCTCTTCATCTTCACTTTCTTGTGGCTGAACTAAAAAAGGAGAGAGATCAGATGCTGTAGTTCTGCATTTCCCTGTATCCTATATCCGTATCTGATTAATTCACGTCTCTGTTTTCTATTGATGTCCCATCAAAAGTGGTATCCCCATTGTTAGAAGATATTGCACTTAAACAGCAGAATACGTTTAACATCCTTTGAGTGATTAGTGACTTGTCGTCATCATCATAAATTAATGATTTCTCATTTTGACCATCAAATAATTACTGATATCTAAGTGATTAATGAATCATTATTTAATAAATAATTATTTATTACTATCACATATCATCTATCACAAATAATTTATCATGATCATTTATTATATAGGAATGTTTTGTAAGTGATTGATGTATCATCTCAGATCAATGATTTGTTATCACCATCCAATATAAATGATTAATGATTTGTCTTTAACTAAAATGATCATCTACCAATTATCAATAACTATTATATCATCTGTCATCATAAGTGATAAATGATTTATTATTTGTTTAAATGATTAATCACAGCATCTGTTCTAAATGATTAGTAATTCATTGTCTCTGGCATTGTTGTTGGAGGGTATAGTGAGGTCAGTATAACAGTCATTAACCCGACAACACATCTGGGCCCCAGCTGCTTGTTTTCTGGTGATACATCTTTAAAAAAAAAAGATGGACATCCTGCTCACTTCTTGCTGAGAATGTTTGTGCTTTTTAAGAGTCTTGTGTTCCTGTTCTGTCTCTCTATACTTTTGCTTATTATCTAAGATCACGGGGAAGAGAAGTCCTGTTGAGGCCATTGCACCAGTGTGTTGTACAGCTGAGCTCAGAACGCTCACTGCATGTTACTGCACCTCACATACAGCACTGTATTACCTCATATTGTACGGCACATGTTACTGCGTGCTGACTTTTCAAACTTCCCCAAGATTACTCTGTGCAGTGTAGCTAAACTACGTGCTGGAGATGCCTTGGTTTGGATCTGCCATACCAGTGGGATACCATAATTAATCTTGGTGTCCTAGGATCAGCTGAGAGTTGTGAGGAATAGAAAAACACCCAGTTTCCTGCTCCTGATTCATCACCTAATGTGAAGTGTATGTTTATGTATGTATGTGTGTGTTGGTTGAGAAGAGACGCTCAGGGTTGCCTTCAATTGAATGCCCTGCTGACAATCACTCTCTGGGTTCTTATAACACAAGCACAATGCTGAAGGATGTTGGGCTGCTGGCTGTCTTGTCTGTCATGGAGTCAGCTCCTTCAGGAGGGTGGTGTATCCACCTGATGCAAGTGTATCTGGTCTCCCCTGTGGAGAACACCTGATTAGAACACCAGGAATTGCCTTTAGTTTCCTTTCACTCAGATCATACTGTTCCCCTTGTATCTTCTCCTCTCTGCCTCTCCATCTGACTGGCTAAATGTCCTTTGCAATTTAATTAGTCATGAGGCTCCCCATCCTTTGTTCTTGTATCTCTAACCTGGACTAAACACCTCTGTGGGAAGAGAGAGAAAAAAAGAGAGAGCAGGAGGAAGATGAATCAAGTTTAGATGTTTTAAAATGACAATTTCTGGCACTTGTACTGCAACATATTTACACCAAAACATCTCGTTCATTATGGTCAATAACAAGATGTCTGATGTTTAATTTTATGTTGTAATTCTTAAATGGAAAATTATTCTGATCAAAACCCAATTTAATCCCAAAAGTTGCTCTGTGGCCAAAGACTCACCCTCCACAAGAGTAACTTGAGGCCTTCTAAAGACAAATGGGAGCTTTCTCGCTTGAAGGCTGGCGTTTTGTGATATCTGAAGCCTGGCAGTTTTAGGGCATGGTGGTGTGGGTAGTTTACCCATGTCTGTGATCAGAATCACATTTGGCAATGTTAGTGCTTTAAACTGGAGGAGCCATAGTGTTTGCTGAAATTGCCAACTTCACAGCTTCTCTTTAAACATATTTCTTGGAAAACAAGTTAAAGCACGTACTTTCCGAAGAGGGACCTGCATTTGGTGTAATGCATGACCAGGAAAATTATTGGAATAAAAAACCAGGAAATCCTACGTGAGAATGATTCAGATCAACATTTCAAAGACTTAACCATTTCAGACCAAGAACATAGAAACAAATCAATGAATTTAGTGTTATGGGCATCCAAATGATTGTATTTTTAAACTCTTTGCATTGTAAACACAAATAAAAAGTATGTACTTTCCATCCAACAAAATGCTGTGTGTTTTTTTGCTGCACGGTTGTCGGTAGTCTTCAGTGAAGGATGCATAATGTATGGGGCACCTTCCTGGTCGCAGTGAATGATCTGCTCCTTCTCCACAGTACCACCCTACTATTAACCACTCACTTCCCTCTCACCCACTGCGAAGGAGAGCAGGAATTTGAATTCTTGCTTAGTGTAAGCACCTCAGAATCTGGGAAATATTTCCTTCTGCTCTAGAGGGAAAAATGGATTCCATTTGTATATTGTGAGGGGGAAGTGTTTAGTTGATGCTATGCTGGGATCTTGCTCCCATTTGGGATGGTATTATGCTGTATTGTCGAAGTTTAAGACCACCACCTCTGGGGCCACAGTGTTACAACTGCTAAATGTGTTGTCCTCACTTCTGCTCCTGTCTGTGTACAACTTGCCTGGATCAAACGATTTCCTCCCATCCCAAAGATTTGCTGGTAGGGGCAGTTTAGACACCATTTATGGAGGGAAATGGGCAGTCAATGTTTTGAGTCAAGACCCTTCGTCTGGACTGAAGAGATGGGGGGACGACACCCAGTATAAAGAGGTATTCTGGCTGACTCATTTAATTTCTTCCAGTTTTTGTGTGTGTTCCAGATTATTCCAGCAATTGCCATCTGTTGTGTCCATTTTACTTTAATTTTGTATGGTTTTTTAAAATGGAAAATTGTTCTAAGCAAAATCCACTTTAACCTCAAAAGTTGCTCTGTGGCTAAAGACTCACCCTCCACAGGAGTAACTTGAGACCTACTGAAGGCAAATGGGAGTTTTCTCACTTGAAGGTTGGCATTTTATGATATACTCCACTGCAAAGTTTCTTCAAGGTGTTCTATCTTCAGTGGAAGTTCTGTAAGACCCTTCCTCTCTCTACTCCCCCTCTGTAGTTTCTGCTGCGCTCCTGCTCCAGCTGTTGCCCCCACCACCACTTCCTCACATCTTTTTGTACAGACTAGCTCCCCACTCTCTCAATCCCAGTGAATGCTCTCAACCTCATTATTTATCCCATGTTCATCAAAACATACAGTGAAAAGCATCATTTGCATTAACAACCACCACACCTAAGGATATACTGGAGTCAGCCCGCAAGAGACTTCATACTTTGTAGGGGCAACATAGCATGCCCACAGTGTTCAGCAAAACAACACTAGCAGCAGTAACAACCACAAAATAAAACAAGAGAGTAGCAAAACAAGCGTTCTCCAACGCTCCGACCCACTAACTCTCACACAGACAGGCCTCCAATACCAGGACAGGCTCCCTCTGGGCTTTCAGTCCTTTACGCCAGACTCTCAGACTTGCAGATATCGGGCCTCCAACCTCCAGTCCCTGGCCCAGACTTGCAAACATCAATCCTCTGACTTCTGGACTGAACGGCTTCAGTTTTTGACCTTTGGGCTTCTACATCCAGATTCACCAAGCTCTAGACTTTGAACTTCAGCTTTTCCCTCTGGACTTTGCCAACCTCTGGGTATCAAACCGAGGACCCTTCGATCATGGGTTTGACCTTCGGCACTCGACCCCAGTGACCTGAAACATCAACTGTCTTTTTCTGTCAGAATGCTGTCTGACATATTGACTTCCTCCAGCATCATCTGTGTTGCTCATAGAAAAATTGGTTGCTATAAGTTACTTCAAGGAATTCTCTGACAAGGGAATCAAAGGAGCAGGTAGTTGGGACTATTAGGATTGTAACTTGGGGAGCTGGCATAATCTGATGAGCCAAATGGCCCCTTTCTGTGCCATAGTAAATAAGTCAATTCCAGCAACCCGGAGAACAGTCAGACTATACATATGTAGATAAGGTCAAGAGGGGAGGCACAAACCGTTCATCCCAGCTCATCCATGCCAACTGTGATGTCTACACCAGTCCCATTGCAGTTCCATGTCATTTGGTTCCTCCCCGTCAATGCACCTGTACAAATGTCTTTAAAACACTGTAGTTGTACCTACCTTACCTCCTCCTCTGGCAGCTTGTTCTGTATACTCACCATCCTCAGTGTGGCAAAACTTGCTCCTCAGGTTCTCTAGTTCTAGATTCCTCTACCCTGTGAAAAAGATTCTGACTGTCCTGTGTCCAGTCCCTTTCTGTGGAAGTCCATGCTCTTTGTTTTGATATTACTTGCCAATTTTCTCCCTCCTCATTCACAATGTCCCTGTTAGTTCTTGTGAAACTCCCAGTTGAGGTGGGTACAACTTTAGGATTTAAAAGGCATTTGGACAGGTAAGTCGATAGCCAGAATAAAAAGATTCTTGTAGAATTCCCAGCCCTCTCACTAGCCCCAGACATGTTTTGCTATACCCTTTGAGTAATATTTTTCATGGCCTTCTTAATTAACCACAATGGATCTAAAGAGTCTAAATATTTTTGAGGCAAATGGAAGTAGATTCCTAAGCAACACATGCAAAATGATGGAAGAACTCAGCAGGTCATGCAACATCTATGGAGGGGACTAAACAGCTACATTTCGGACCAAACCCTTCATAACCCTTTTTAGAGCAACTCGTGGTTGAGCCCACTGGGGGTTCAGATATTCTGGATTGGATGTTGTGCAATAAACCAAAATTGATTAGAGAGTAAAGGAACCCGTAGGGGACCAATGATCGTAAGATGTTAGAATTTACCCTGGAATTTGAGAAGGAGAAACTTTCTCAAATGTCAGATGTATCAGTATAAAAGTTGAGTAAAGGGAATTGCAGAGGTATGAGAGAGGAGCTGGCCAAAACTGATTAGAAGGGAACACTAGCAGGGACGGTGGCAGAGTAACAATGGCTGGAATTTCTGAGAACAATTTCAAAGATGCATAGTATATACATTCCAAAGAAGAAGAAACATTTTAAAGGCAGGATGACACAATAGTGGCTGACAAGATGTCAAAGCCAATCAAAAAGCCAGAGAGGGGGCATATAACAGAGCAGAAATTAGTGGAAAGTTAGAGGATTAGAGAGCTTTTAAGAAAACCAACAGAAGGCAACTTAAGAAGTCATAAAGAAGATAAAGATGAAGATAAAGGTAAGTTAGCCAATAATATTAAAGATACCAAAATTTTCTTCAGCCACATAAAATGAAAAAGAGAGGTGAGAGTGGACATCGGACCACTGGAAAATGGCGCTGGAGAAGTAATACTGGGAGACAAGGACATTGTGGAGGAACTGAATTAAGTATTTTGCATTAGTCTTCACTGTGGAAGAAACTAACAGTATGCTGGAAGTTTGAGAGTGTCGGGGAAGAAGTGTGTGAAGTTCTGTTACTAGGGAGAAGGTTCTTGGAAAACTGAAAGGTCTGAAGGTAGATAAGACACCTGGTCCAGATGGTCTACATCCCAGATTTCTGAAAGAGGTGGCTGAAGAGTTTGTGAAGGCATTCGTAATGATCTTTCAATAATCAATGGATTCTGGCATGGTTCCAGGGGACTGGAAATTTGCAAATGTCACTCTACTCTTCAAGAAGGGAGAAAGGCAGAAGAAAGGAGATTATAGGTCAGTTAGTCCGACCTCAGTGGTTGGAAAGATGTTGGAGTCGATTGTTGAGGATATGGTTTTGGGGTACTTGGAGGTACATGATAAAATAGGCTGTTGTCAGCATGGTTTCCTTAAGGGAAAACTTTGCTTAACAAATCTGTTGGAATTCTTTGAAGAAAAGCAAACAGGGTAGACGAAGGAGAATCAGTGGTTGTTGCATATTTGGATTTTCAAACGGCCTTTTGCAAGGTGCCACACATGAGGCTGCTTAACAAGATAAAGGTCAATGGCATTACAGGAAAGATACTAGAATAGATAGATCATTGGCTGATTGGCAGGAGGCAAAGAGTGGGAATAAAGGGAGCCTTTTCTGATTGGCTGCCAGTGACTAGTGGTGTTCCACAGGGTCTGTATTTGGGCCTGCTTCTTTCTACGTTATGTGTCAATGATTTGGATGACAGAATTTAATGGCTTTATGGCCAAGTTAACTGACAATACGAAGATAGGTGGAGGGGGAGGTAGTTTTGAGGAAGCTGGCTGCAGAAGGACTGAGACAGATTAGGAGAATGGGCAAAGAAGTAGCACATGAAATATAGTTTCGGGAAGTCTATGGGCAATGCACTTTGTTAGAAATAAAAGCATAGACTAAATTCAAAACATGAGTGAGGTGCAAAGCAACTTGGGCGTCCTCATGTAGGATTCCCTAAAGGTTAATTTGTAGGTTGTGTTGGTAGTGACGTAGAGAGGACTGGAATATAAAAGCAAGGATGTAATTTTGAGGCTTTTTAAGGCACCGTGGAGGCCTCGTTGGATATTGTGAGCAGTTTGGGATCCTTTATTTAAGAAAGGATGTGCTGAAACTGGAGAGAGTTCAAAGGAAGTTCACAAAAATGAGTCCAGGATTGAAAGGCTTATCATATGGTTCTGGGCCTGTAGTTACTGGAGTTCAGAAGTACAAAGAGGACTTCAATGAGATTGAATGTTGAAAGGCCTCAACAGAGTGGATGTGGAGAGAATGTTTCCTCTGGTTGGGGGTGTCTAAGACCAGAGGACACACCCTCAGAAAATAAGGGCATCCTTTTAGAATGGAGATGCAGAGGAATTTCTTCAGCTAGATAGTAGTGAATCTGTGGATTTGGTTGCCACAGGCAGCTGTGGAGGCCAAGTCATTCAGTATATTTAAGGTGGAGGTTGATTGAGTTTTGGTAATGGTATGAAGGGATGCAGGGAAAAGGCAGGAGATTGGACTGAGAGAGAAATGATGAATGGTGGACAGACTTAATGGGCCAAATGGCCTAATTCTGCTCCTATAGCTTACTGTCTTATGGTTTTATAAGGGCACAGATTTACAGCATCTGCAGAATAGCTTGTGTCTTGAATGATTCACACAAATACACAAAACGCTGGAGAAACTCAGCACGTTAGGCAACATTTATGGAGGGAAATGAACAGTCACGTTTTGGACTGAGACCTTTCATCAGGATAGAGAGTTACAGAATCTCTTGTGTCTTGGATGCTCCAGGAACTCGAGTCAGGAGATCTATGGAGGGAAATGTTTCAGGCAGGATCCTCCATCAGGATAGGAAGGAAACGGGCAGAAGCCAGAATAAGGTGGGGAAGGAATACAAGATGGCAGGCGATAGGTAAAACCAGAGGAGAGGAGAAGTTGATGGGTGGGTGTGGGGAATGATGTGAGAATCTGGGAGGGTATATGTGGAAGAGGTAAGGGGCTTCAGAAGAAAGAATCTAATAGGAGGACAGTGGACAATTGAATAAAGCGAAGGGGATGGGGAACCAGAGGGAGGTTGTGGGTAGGTCATGAGGGCATGGGAGAAGGTAACCAGAATGGGGAATGGAAAAGGTGAGATTCTTGATAGGGAAGGGGATGTGAATTCACACAGTAAACAAAGATGTGGAGTTGAGTTTATAACCAGATCAGCCACCTTCTTATTGACCAATGGCTTTCGCCCCAGCTCCGAGTTCATCTAGCTCAACCCTCCCTAAATCATCTGCAAGAAACTGTGGGATGCCTGGCCTGAAAACACAGTGAAAGTGAATTCATATGGAACCCACCGATCTCTGCATAGGAATTAATGAAATAGCCACTGATCTGTGTGGTGTAAGACAGGGGAGCAGAATTTGGCGTATTTGCCCATTGAGTCCACTCTGCCATTCAGTTATGGCTGATTTATTATCCCTCTCAACTGCATTTCCCTGCCTTCTCCCCCTACTCTTAGATGCCCTTACAAATCAAGATTCAAGAACCAAATAATACAGCAGAGGTTAGAGGATTGTGAGGCTTTTAAAAACCAATAGAAGGCAACTAAAGGTTCAAAGTGTGTAAGCGTACACAACCCTGAGATGAATCTTCCCACAGAGAGCCACAAAACAAAGAAAAACCATGGAACCCGTTGAAAGAAAAAATGTCAACACCCCCAACACGCGGGAAAAAAAACGTTTCGGAAAAAGCGAAAAACTGTATTCAGTTCAGTTCAATCTAGAGCTGTGCTATTCATTATCTGCAGGCTGCCATAAGGAGAGAGAAGATGATATATGAAGGTAGGCTAGCCAATGATATAAAAGAGGATACCAAAAGTTATTTTTTCAAATATGTGAAAAGTACAAGAGGGGCAAGAGTGGATATTGGACCACTGGAAAGGGGACAAAGAAATGGTGGATGAACTTGATAAGCCTTTTGTATCAGTTTTCATTGTGGAAGACACTAGCAGTAGGCCAGAGGTTCGAGAGTGTCACAGGGTAGCTTTGAGTGTAGTTGCTGTTAATAAGGAAAAGGGGCTTGGGAAGCTGAAAGCTCTGAAATATAGCCACACACATCAAAGTTGCTGGTGAATGCAGCAGGCCAGGCAGCATCTCTAGGAAGAGGTACAGTCGACATTTCGGGCTGAGACCCTTCGTCCTGAGATGTCCTGGGTACTTTATAGGTCAGTACCCAAGATGGAGCTGACTAGATTTACAACCTTCTGCAGCTTCTTTCGGTCCTGTGCAGTAGCTCCTCCACACCAGATAGTGATGCAGCCTATCAGAATGCTCTCCACGATACAACTATAGAAGTTTTTGAGTGTATTTGTTGACATGCCAAATCTCTTCAAACTCCTACTAAAGTATAGCTGCTGTCTTGCCTTCTTTATAACTACATCGATATGTTGGGGCCAGGTTAGATCTCAGAGATCTTGACACCCAGGAACTTGAAACTGCTCACTCTCTCCACCTCTGATCCCTCTGAGGACTGGTATGTGTTCCTCCTTTTTACCCTTCCTGAAGTCCACAATCAGCTCCTTCGTCTTACTGACGTTGAGTGCCAGGTTGTTGCTGCAGCACCACTCCACTGGTTGGAATATCTCACTCCTGTACGTCCTCTTGTAACCACCTGAGATTCTACCAAGAATAGTTGTATCATCCACAAATTTATAGATGGTATTTGAGCTATGCCAAGCCACACAGTCATGTGTATATAGAGAGTAGAGCAGTGGGCTAAGCTCACACCCCTGAGGTGCGCCAGTGTTGATCGTCAGTGAGGAGGATATGTTATCACCAAAAGCACAGATTGTGGTCTTCCGGTTAGGAAGTCGAGGATCCAATTGCGGAGGCAGGTACAGGGGCCCAGGTTCTGCAACTTCTCAATCAGGATTGTGGGATTGATGGTATTGAATGCTGAGTCAATGAACAGCATCCTGACATAGGTGTTTGTGTTGTCCAGGTGGCCTGAAGCCATGGGGAGAGCCATTGAGATTGCGTCTGCCGTTGACCTATAGTGGCAATAGGCAAATTGCAATGGGTCCATATCCTTGCTGAGGCAGTTCAGTCTGGTCATGACCAATCTCTCAAAGCATTTCATCATTGTCGATGTGAGTGCTGCCAGGTGATAGTCATTAAGGCAGCCCACGTTATTCTTCTCAGGCACTGGTACAATTGTTGCCTTTTTGAAGCAAGATGGAGCTTCCGCCTGTAGCAGTGAGAAGTTGAAAATGTCCTTAAGTACTCCTGCTAGTTGGTTGGCACAGGTTTTCAGAGCCTTACCAGGTACTCCATTGGGACCTTCCACCTTGCAAGGAAAGTAGAAGAAGGTAGGTCAGTGGAAGTTGTCTATATGGACTTTTGTAAGGCATTTGACAAGGTCCTACATGGCAGGCTGGTCCAAAGGTTCAGTCATTCGGCATTCTGGATGGGGTAGTAAATTGCATTAGACATTGGCTTTGTGGGAGAAGCCAGAGATTGGCAGTAAAGGGTTCTCTCTCTGACTGGAGACCTGTGACTAGTGGTGTACCACAGGGATCAGCTGGGTTCTTTGTTCCTCATCTACATCAACAATCTGAATGATAATGTGGTGAACTAGATCAGCATATCTGTGGATGATACCAAAATTGGGGGTGTAGTGGACAGTGAGAAAAGGCTGTCATGGCTTGCAGAGGGATCTGCTCCAGCTGGAAGAATGGGCTGAAAATGGCAGATGGAATTTAATGCAGACAAATGAGAGGTTTTGCACTTCGGTAGAACCAACCAGGGTAGGTTCTACACAGTGAACAAGCAGGGCACTGAGGAGTGTGGTTGAACAAAGGGATCTGGGAATACAAGCCCATAATTCGTGGAAAGTGGTGTCACAGGTAGATAGGGTCATAAAGAAAGCTTTTGGCACTTTGGCTTTCATAAATCAATATATTAGGAACAGAAGATGGGATGTTATGTTGAAGTTGTATAAGACCTTGGTGAGGCCAAATTTGGAGTATTGTGTGCGGTTTTGGTAACATATCTGCAGGAAAGATGCAAACAAGGTTGAAAGAGTGCAGAGAAAATTTATGATGTTGTTGGATTTGGAGGATCTGTATTAAAATAGGTTGGGACTGTATTCTTTAGAATGTATTAGACTGAGAATTGATAGAGGTGTACAAAATTATGAGGGGTGAAGATAGTGTAAATGCGAGCAGGCTTTTTCTACTGAGGTTGGGTGGGACTACAACCAGATCATGTCTGAAGGGATAATGGTGAGAAGTTTAAGGGGAACATGAGCTGCCAGAAGTTTGGATAGGTACATGGAGGGTTATGGTCCCCATTCAGATCGTTGGGAGTAGACAGTTTAAACAGTTTCAGTGTGGACTAGATGGGACAGAGGCCCTGTTCCTGTTCTATACTTCTCCATGACTCTACATAGATACATTGAGAAAGCTCTGGTCGGGCCACAGAACATTTCTTCCAGTTCCACTCACCACACTTAAGGGAGAACAAGGATGTTATTCAGAGAATGGAACAACTTGCGACAATGAGTGATGGACTCATTGTTACATTGGAAAATCTGCACATGATTTCCTTCAGAGGTTGGGGGGGATCTTTGCAGAACAAAGCTATATAGACTGTTTAATTCTATATAAACTGATAATGTAATGGTTAGAGCCAGCCAGCCCATCATGTCTGCCAGCTCCAGGGCAACTCTGCCTCCACCCCCACCATGGCCCTCTTTCTGCAGACTTGCATGTTTTTACTTATCCACATATTTACCTCACTCCATCTTGAAGGTTGTCACAGAATCTGCACCCATCGCATTAGCCAGCAGTAAATTCCAGATTCTAACCGCAACTCCTTGGCCAATTGTCAAGAGGACAGAGGTCACCTTCAGAGGTGTATAGATGCAAGACCACAGTTGCTGGAATCTGGAGCAGTCCACGTTAAGTGTCAACCTTCCCTCCATAGGAACTGCCTGACCTGCTGAGTTTCTCTAGAATTTTTTTTTAAAAAGAAGTAGAGATGGAGAAAGATTAAGCACCAGGACTCAGGGTACAGGATTTTAGGGAGAGCTTGGCCTTAATGCATAGGAGACTGAACATCAGAGGTATATAAAATTATGAGGGATAGAGGGTGAGCAATCTTTTTGCTTCAGAAATGGGGAGATCAAAAACAAGATATCATTTTAAGGATAGAGATGAAAGGTTTAATAAGAATGTGAGGGGCAACCTTCTTTCATAGCAAGCGGTAAATAACATGGAACCAGCTGCTTTCTACAGGGGCACAATTGAAAGCATCCTGACTGCTGTATCACTCCTGGTACGGGAACTGTACTTCCCTCAATTGCAGGACTCTGCAGAGTGGTGCAGACAGCCCAGCACATCTGTGGATGTGAACTTCCCACTATTCAGGACGTTTAGTGACAGGTGTGTAAAAAGGGCCCAAAGGATCTTTGGGGACCCAGTCGCCCCCAACCACAAACTGTTCCAGCTGATACCATCTGAGAAACGGAAATGCAGCATTAAAGCCAGAACAAACAGGCTCTGGGACAGCTTCTTCCACCAGGCCATCAGACTGATTAATTCATGCTGATATAATTGTATTTCTAAGCTATATTTACTGTTCCGTTGTTTATCTTACTGTACATACTATTTATTACAAATTACTATAATTTGCATATTGCACATTCAGACAGACGAAACCCAAAGATTTTTTACTCATGTATGTGAAGGATGCAAGAAATAAAATCAATTCAATTCAAGAGGAAATGGTTGAAACAGCTGCATGAGATGCATTTCAGGGACAGATACATGGATGACAATAGTTTAGATATGGGCCAAGTGCCGCGAAATGGTATTAAACTAAAAATACATCTTTATCAGCATGGGTATGTATGGGCCAAAGGGCGTGTTCCTGAATTGTACAATTCCATGGCTCTTGGTGAGCAAACCTGTGCCAATTGGAGTACATTACAGGGAAAATGCAAAACTGGCAGTTTTGGCAGAAAATGGTGAGATGTGATTAATATAGAGTATGTGTCAGGGAACTATGATTCCACATCTTCAGTACAGTCTATGACATCATCTTATTTAAGATGGAAGTGTTGGAAGCCATTCAGAAGCTTTGTTTTCTGATAAAGCCTGGATGGAATACCCTTTGGAAAAGGAATCGGTAGGCTTCACTGGTGCCTTGAAGAGTGAGTTGTGTGTAAAACATCAAACATTAGAGCCCAGTAAAGGCCCTTCAGCTCACAATGTTGTGCTGACCTTTTAACCTACTCCAAGATCAATCTAACCTTTCCCTTCGACTTAGCCGATTTTTCTATCGTCTATGTGCCTATCCAAGATTCTTAAATGCCCCTACCTCTGCCAACTCTTTCACACACACACAACTAAAAAAAATACCTGATAACTGCCCCATCGCCACACACTTTCCTCCAATCACTTTAAAATCATGCCCCCTCATTAGTTAATTCCACCCTGGAAAAGTGTGTCTGGCTGTCCTCTCAATCTATATACCTCTGATCATCTTGTACATCTCTAAATCACTTCTCATCCCCCTTCACTCCAGAGAGAAAAGCCCTAGCTCATTCTCTTACATGTTCTCTAATCCATTTAGCATCCTGCTAAATCTCCTCTGCACCCGCTCAAACTTTCACATCTTTCCAATATTGAGACAACCAGAAATGAGCACCATTTCAAGTGTGGTCTAACCGGAGCTTTATAGAGCTACGTTACCTCACAGCTCTTGAACTCAATACCCTGACTGATGAAGACCAACCCCTTAACAACCCTACCATGGCAACTGAGGGATCGATGGATGTGAACCCCAAGATCCCTCTTTTCATCCACACTGTAAGAATCCTGCCTTTAACCTTCGACTTTCTGAAGTGAATCACCTCACACTCTTTGGGATTGAACTCTATCTGCCACTTCTAAGCCCAGCCTTGCATCCACAATTCAACCCATCTTCATGTCCTCTGCATACTTACTTGCTCACCTTTTCACTTCCTCATCCAAGCCATTCATAAAAATCAAAGTCCCTGAAAAGATCTCAGTGGAGCACTAGTGATCAACCTCCAGGTAGAATATGCTCCATCTACTACCATCCTCTGCCTTCTACAGGAAAACCATTCCTGAATCCCATGACTTCCTGACATTCTGAATGAGCCCATTCACCTGAATGAACCTTACCTAGTGCCTTAATAAAACCCATGTACACCACCTCCACTGCTTTACCTTCAATGTGCTTTATCACATCCTCAAATAATTCAGTCAGACTCACAAGGCATGACCTGTCCCTCAAAGCCATGCTGACTATCCCTAAATCAGACCATGCTTCACCAAATGATCAAAAATCCTCCAATAATTTGCTGACCACTGAAGATATACTGGTCTATAATTCTCAGGGTTATGAGAGGTGCATATTTTCCCCACTGATTCACCAAACCGTTCCCCAGATAGAGACTACACTGTTTAAATTACAACAGGCACTGATCAATCTTTCAGACTGATATGGACACCACTGTTAATTCCCAGCACATTAGCTAGTTGGCACTGCTCATGCATCCTGAACAGCCACCTATCTGTATTATGGAAAAGGCCACGAACTATAGTTTGCTTTTCAATTCAACAAGATCACAGTTGATCCAACTAGTCTCACTAACCGGAGTACCTATTTACCCCCCTGTTTGATCAAGAATCTAACAGCTACTACCCTAAGTAATACTCAGACTGCTTCTACAGTAAGCATTCAACACACAATCCTTGAAGTTTCACCTCATTAGTTTTAAGCTTTATTTTTAAATTCTCTTGGCATCTCAACATTTTCTGTACACCTTTGTGTGATCAGTAAATTTAGCAACCACAGGTGCAGTGCCTCTCTCCAATATCTCTACAAAAAGGCCCCAGAACTGGTTCCCATGATAAAGCAGCTCACCAAACAGGAGACCGATTCACACTTCATTCTGACCCTTCCTGTCACCTCGGCTAATTTACTACTTGTACTACATCTATAAGTGATCACTGCTGAATAATCTATAATATAAACACACAGACCTGTAGATATTTTTAAAAACTGAACTAATTTATTAACCAGCAAACCACGTTTAGGTAGACAGGCAGAAAGAGCAATATACAAATTAAAACAGATTGTATAAAAGCTTCAATTCTTCCAAACAAATTTCAATTCATGAAACTTTTTAAAAAAGGTTATTGACAAAACAAATCTTAAAAGTCATCTTCCCATCTTGTAGACAGACGACCACCGATCAACTGCAATAAGCTTCCATGGGACGTTTTCAGGCCTTGCTGGCACGGACTATCGGCTTTGTTCAACTGAAAGAAAATTAGCATAAACATTCTTAATGAACATACACCAACATACTTAATATCAAACCAGAGAATAAAATCTAATTCACCTCCTGAAAACTATGCCCGAGCCAAGAATTCAAAAACCCACTATTTCAATGCTAATGATCAAATATGATCAAGACATGAATCCTTTCAGAGCATATTTTGGGATGGGCACGATATATTAGGAATCGTGACAGTCCTGAATTCAATGCTATACTGAGGTCCTATCCACCTTCACGTGATGTTAGAAATCCCCAAATGGTTTTCAGCTCTCGAGCGACATTAACATGGATAATATAGCCATTGTGTGTGATGTTCCTGTCCCGAGAACTGCTGCATTACTACAGGCCATTCCTTCTAGAGGATTGACTGGCAATGGACAACTTGGCAGTTCATGAACTATTTCGAGACACTACAGAAATTCTCATTACTCAGAAGCTTCAGCTGCTGTGGAACATCACACAGCTTCAGACATCTGAGCAAGGAGACCCCGATCTCAGGCCAACTACTCACTGTCTAGATCTGTTTTACATTTCAAAGTTAATTTAATGACCACCTGGGATAATCACTCTTCCTATTGACCATCTTTAGTTTTCAAATGTCACTGAAAAGCCAAACTCTACCTCAACACCACCTGCCCACTGAAGACAAAATAAACTATTTAAAAAGTTGGGCCTGGCTCACATTCACCACCCACTTTCTCCATCCTGAAACAGGACAGACCTCTACCACTCTACTGTGAAGTTTAGAGATTATAGGGCAGTAGTGAAGGCTTCAATAAATGAATTGAGCTAGAGGCTGGGCTGGATGACATTCATGAAGTGTAAAAGGACAGTTCTGCCGATTTAGGAATGCACACTTTTTAACCTTGCAGAATAAAATTATGAACCCAACAACCTAATGTCTGTTACAAGCATTAGTGCTCCCAGTCCTCTTGGCATGCAGTCTTGATCATACACATCTGAAAGTGCATTGAGGAAGCTATGAGAATGAGTCGTGCTGACAGTGGAAGAGAAGTCACTGCAGATGAGCCCCTGGTTACAAACAACACTTAGTG